>NC_053416.1:3925000-4570000 GCF_016859285.1 Xiphias gladius | reverse complement strand
CCATGTCCTACTTTCGGTTGCTTTCTAGAAGCAGGTCCATAGTGTATGAATTATGTATCATTATCTGTGCGACACGTCAATATTCTATGTGTAGTTAGACAAAAGATGGGTGTGCATCACATACAGGATGAATCCATAATTTTGCTGCAAACTTTCTGTGAAGCCTTTCATTGAAGAAAATGGCTGCCCAGCTGTTCTGATCTAGTTAGTGAAAGTATATGGTTTATATACAGTATATTTACAGTTGAAAAAAAAGATGAAATTATGAGATTAGTTAAAATATTATCTGTGTTTCTGTCTGCTCTAGAGACAATGGAAAGAAAAGGAGATTTGGCATCAAAGAAACCCTTATTCAACATATTTCTAATTTAAAAGGCATCCAGTATTCATGAATTTGTCAAATCGCACAAGTCATGTGGATTACAAGAATATACAGTTTGTTTGTTATGGGTGAGGGTTTTTGTGCTTTCTTTGCACTTCTTCTTCTGGGTCAGACTCTAACTGATGATTAAGTGGGACATGTTGGCTGAGAAAAAGGCTCGGGGTTATCACCCTCTTGCAGAGGGCTTGCTACCGATGGACCCTGACAAGATGTTGACTCCCACTGAGGCTCTAAACCCTCCCTTTCTCGGCCATTTACTGGAGACTGCCAACAGTTCCTATTAAGTCAGTCTCTGTGTATGTGTGCATGTGTTTCTACCATCTGTGTAGGCATTGCACTGCATGGAACTGTGGGCAGTGCTCATAACGAAAGGTATCAGGTTGTATCACTTACACATAAAGCTGTAAATGATTGGCATTATACTCATTATCAGTTTCTGCTCTGTTGTTATGAAGAGGTTTCTTAGATTTCTGCAGAAGAGGCATTACATCAAAAAAGCAAAAGAGACTAGTAAGAGTTGATCTGAATGCTAACTTCAGCCTCAGTCTCATTTAACTTTTTGATTATTGAATTTAGAGTCAACCATAAATAAACTACAGCAGAAATGGCTTTACATAAATAAAGTAGTTTACATTCCGATGATCAAAACAAATCGTTCTTATCATCATGTAAGCCAAAATTGGTGGATTCAGTGTCGTGCTTGCTCCTTGTGATAACACTTCCCCTTTTCATGACATTAAGTGGGTGACATTGGAGCCTATGCAGGCTTCCAACGTGACGTGAACGCATCATGAGCCCAGCTCCAACATCAAAGCGGGCTGAGCTTCCCAGGCCTACTGTGAAGGTGGCAATGGACTAAAAACACATTTTTGCTGTCTGAGACGTATTTGCATATCATTACACGGCGATCGTTGCACGGTCCAATCAGAAAAGATTTTTTAAAAGCTGGGTTTTTCCTGGCACCCCAAATGAAGTGAAGTGTGGCCAGCCAGCAGCAGCAGCAGCAGCACGGCACACATTAGAGAGTAGCATAGTGTTTAAAGGCAGTCAGCTGTTATTGTCTGTCTTTCTGTTTTTTCAAAAGACACTCATAGACCAAGATCCATGCAGGAAGTGATGAACAAGATGTGAAAGGAAAACAGAAAGACTTTATACAGCAATTTTCTGAATATGTTCCTTATCCTCTTTACACATCAAGCCTGTTGGGGCTGTTAAACACCATCATCCTTGCGGTGACATAACTCGGCCGTGGTCGCTCTTGTGCGTTGTGTCATCTCCGAGGGCGCAATAACCTGAAGGTGAATTGTGGTCTAAATGTACGAAATCTCACATAAATCAAGTGTCAGTCAGTAGCCAAAGAGCTGTATTCTCAAGCTTTGACTTTTATTTCCTGAGAGCCATGCCAAGACCCAAACAGAGTCCCACACACTGCTGTGAACGTTCTCTGTGCTTGAGGGATCACTCAGAGACGCCCCCAAACTGAGCGACTCTGGATGGATGTCAGGATGAGATGGCATGAGCTGCCAACTCCATTGTGGTTGTGCATACATTAAACTACAATAAATAATAACTGAAGTGTGTCCTCTAAGTTGTAATTTCAGGCCATATTCGACAGGACAAGATGACAGTTTTGTGTTTGGGTAAGAAAAGTTGAATTTTTCATTGGGCACTTGTGTTCATAAAACATGTATGATTATTTGGTGTGTTGTGTAGTTGCTGTCTGCAAGTCCACACTGTAGTTTCAGCACAAAGAGGCCATCAAAAAGAAATAAAAGCTGCTAATACAAAGGCTTGAAAAACAGATCTATGACTCCTTTAGTGTCTATCTTGAAAGATTTGTTTTAAATCTTCGACCATATATCATCACACCCCAGAAAACGTTTAAAGTGTACAATTATCAAGCTAAAAGATTCCCAAAGGCCAGCTTGCCTTCCCCTCAATTTTCTAGACCTTCATTGGCCAGGGCCGAAGACAGGACATGCTTACAAAGGCACACCTTAATCCTCAATAAAACTTTAAACTTCTGTCTTGCCCACTGTGATGAATATTGGTTCTGTTGTCATTGGTTGCAAAACCATGTTCCCTTAGAAAACTGAAGAACCACCTGGATAGATTTATTTAAAAAAAAAAAACACCTGGTAGCTGCAGTCAGCCTGCACAGGCAGTCCCTCTGATGAAAAAAGAAATACATACTGAAATTATGTGAGCTGAGCAGTTGGAGGACACATTGCCGTGGCGAACGCTTGCCAAACGCTCCACCGCAGCTACTGATTACAGAGCATTTCAAGCGGTGAGTAATGTTAGTTTGGATAGAAGGGCCGCTGGCGCAGGACGTTGACCTGGGCAGGAGCTGTCAACATTTGTCCGTAAGGACATCTTGTTTTGAAGCTGCCTCTTTATTCTCATTCCGTTCCTTGTTGGTTTGAGCATCTCCCCAACCACCAAACCAATTTTTGCCCAAAGTGCGACTTCACTGTGTCAATGCTACAGAAAAGACCTAATTGTTTTGTATTGGGGATTCCTTCCACAACATCTATTTTTGGTTCTAAATGTGTAGAAATCATCTTATGATAAAGCCTCTTGCTACAAGCTAGAGGTTGACTTCATGTTGTCGCGTTTATGCTTTATCCAGGATCACCTAAGTCCAAGTAATCGAGTCGCCGAGTCATCCTCAAAGGCTCTCTAAATCCTGTCCGGTGTCTTGCATAAATTGAAAATAGGATACAGTAATAAGATTTTATGATACATGGCACGTACAGTCGTGGCGGCTAGGCTAGCGGAAGGCTAACGCAAATTTGGTCCTCAACTGCAATTCCCTTTGTAGGACAGAAAGTCTGTAGCATCAGGAGCAGCTTAGCCAGCTACACGTAGCAAGTCTGTGTTTATTTTCCCTTCTTTTTTAGTCTTTTTATCAGCTTAGGGTGAAGGCATAGACAGACACTGCAGTGTCTATCTGTCTGTCTATCTGTTAAGAGACAGGGGACAGGAAATTGATTCGTCTACCTCCTCCTGTTATCAGTTAGCTGTTCAACTTATTGTGGAGCCCAAGGCCAGTATCCTCAAAGCTACCAACTGCCGTTTCTCAATTCCATGTGTCATGTTAGCGAGCTAGAGCCGACATGTTAATGTGTGGCGTTTAGTAAAAGCGTTATGGAAATATGATGAAGGGGCACGTGCAGATATACCTCCCCCACTTCTTTATTCCTAGTTGGTTAGTTAGTGCCTTCGGCTAACTGTTGGTGTCACCTTGTCCTCTGTAACTGGAGCCTTAAGTTATTCAGTGCCTCTCTACCATCCTTTTCCTCCCTGAGAAATATTTTGCACTCGTCTGAAAAGCTAAATGTCAGTGTTCTGAAAAGAAAAATGGGAGCTGTATAAGCCAGTTTCCCCCAAGCCTGAGCTAATATGTCAAGTCATTTGACCCTTCACTGGTGACACTACTTTGCCAGAATTACAAAAGAACATATTTTCTCACTTAACTCCCGTGGCATCTGGCTGTGCAAATAGTTTTGGTTTATTTGCTCAAGTTCAGTGATGGCTGGTCCCACCTCGGTATAACACAACCTTTTTTCATAACAGTCATTTTGACATTTCAAAGTTGGAATAGCCCATGTGTGACTAATGACTACCTAATGACATTAATTAATTGTTCACTTATTAACATTTTATTATCGATATTAACTCTATCAATTACACCGGTGCTTTCCTGCTACGGCACTTCAAGATGACTGTTGTGCCCAGATTGTCGATGTCTCTGGGATTTCTGCCCCGCGTGTACGTTGGATGGAATTGTCTTTGTGTTGCTCACAGCACTGAAAAATGACACTTAACAAATACAACAACAACATCACTTTTCGGAAACAATGTCATGGGATCTGGTTAATCCGCGGAACTCACTGTAAGCAGTTGAGAAAAGTAAAAAGTGTTGAAATGTACTTTTTTGGTGCAGCTCTCAACCTGTCTGTCTACCTCTATTTCAGGTAGGGATTTCTTATTTCTTACCTCATCTCTCCAGAGAAGGAGCTTCAATTTACATGGATATATATATATATATATATATATACATATAAAGAGAAATGTGAACAGCACAACCAGAACAAGATTATTACCAGTCATATAAAGAGTTGTAGCCCTTACCTAAAATGCAACGTGTCTTGTCTCAGCATTACATTCTGGTCCATGGAGGCAGCTGTCAGTGTAAAGCTGTTATCTCTGCTTCTCCTATGATGGATTTCTCCCCGTATGATTGCTGAACTCCTGTGAAAATGGTAAGTCTAGAAAGAAGCCTCTCTCTTTGATTCGGAGGGACTGACACTGAAACCTGACATTTACTGTTGATGTTTTATATACTTAGAGATATTTCTGCTGTCAGGCTTCATTGTAGCCGCTCCGGATATATCTTGACATGAGATCACAGCCTCCATGAGTGGCCTGTTATCTACAGGAATAAAATAAAAACATTACAAAATATAACAATGGGACCTGAAATGTAAGCTACATTACCACCAGCTGTGTTGGGTGTTTTTCGCCCTTTAGGTTTCAGCCTTTCACGTATAAAATATATTAAATGTATAGCTGTAATTAAATTTCAGCCCAAGCGCTGAAGTACTGTATCTTTGCACTTTGTCTTGAGACATACAGGTTTTCTCAAGCAGTGGGGCTCCTCCTAAGCGATTTGATGTGAATAATGGTTTGGAGGGGCGCCACTGCAGAAGTGACCTGTTATTACAGATCAGATAGGGGATAAAGGGATGGTAAGCTCACCGAGGGGCCCGCAGATTGATTCACCTGGAGTCACCCCTGCACTCCACATTGAAACAAATTACCACTGAGCTGAGTTTTATTCAACTGCTGAAATGCCACTGGCATGAGGCCTCAGAAAAATAATGTGTTAAACCGGAGAGGTTCTGTTTTTACCCCAGGTGCACTTGTAATGTTTACCTGAGCATCAAATGAGTAATTAAATGGATCAGTAGATTTCCAATAGGGTATAAAATGACAAAATCGCATGAATGCTTGCTGCATGTACTGGGTATTTTTCCATATACAGTGGTGGCATATGCCAAACACAACACAGTCATTACCCTGAAGTGCATGCCTATAAAATCACGGGTCATAATATCAGAAATGAACTTTCCAATGACTTTTTTGAGGACTAGGGAGCTGTATCTGTGCAGGGACCGATGCTATTAATACATGTCTAGTTATGACTCCAAAGATATTTCAGTTATTTCTTAAAACACAAGACTGGTGATATTATATATATTTTTTTACTGTCAATATATCCCATGAGAATTACAAAGCCAACAATGCTTTAGACTGTCTCAATAATTTCTGACTTCACTACCCTATCGGTGGCGCGCAGCCTTAAGCCTTATTGGTTCCCACTAAAGAGGTAAATAATTAAAAACAGGTCATAATTATACAGCTTCATTATTTAAAAAAGGTTAAATAATTTTCCTTAAAAACAGCTGGGAACTGTAGTTGTCAGTAAACGTTAAACAACAGTAAATAATATATTTATTGGGGACTATTTTCAGCTGTGGATTTGCTATTGAGTATTTCCCTAACGCTACGGTTTATGACGGGTCGACTCAAAATTAACTACAGTGCCCATATTCATCATAATAAAGGAACATGTGACATGTTCCTTTACTGAAAGGGTGCGGTGTTTGATCATTTTTGGACCAAAATATAACTATAGGGTGGCGAGAAATAAGACGTATCACTTTTTTTGCTACAGAGGCCATATTTCTTAGTGGGATCAATTCGTTGTCTTTTCGTAAGATTTGTTGACCATGAGAAAAATATAGTATATATATATATATATAATATTTTTTGTTTGCAATAAACTATTAGTTTTTGTTTGCCTTAGTTAAAACAGCTCCTGTATGTTTTGTTGGTTTTGTTTTGTTGGATGCGAAAATGAAATCAAATTCCGTTTGAACCTTCTCGTGCCTTTAAATTGTATCTGTTTGAGTAGCTTTGATTATAGTTGAGGGTTGCATGAATCTTCATGGAGATATGAATCTATAGTGACGCATTGTAGCCTTTACATATTGTGGAGGGTGTGTAAAGATTTGCTATGATCACAGGATACTACTAGTAGGGATACTTGTGCCTATTCTTTTTATATCGTCATATTTAATTTCGATTAGAAAAACAAGAGATGCAGCAAGGGGCAGCAGTTTAATACGGGACTTTACTGCCCGGTACTGTATGGAGGAGGCTTATGGTAGCTGCCCTACAGGAGCTACAGTGGTAAAGCTGCAGCTCACAGAGCACGGACCCCCCCCACCCCTCGGCACTCAAACATGCAAATGGATACAACTTGGCAGCACCTTGCAGGCTGTGCTGTATTTTTGTAAGAGTGTGTTTACTCTTTGTAAGAGGCCTTTTGAATCCGTTATGGTAATGTTGTATTACATTTATAGACCTCAACACGAGTGCCAATGCAAATGAGAGAATGACAAAAAGAAAAATACTTGTCCTGTAATATTTCCTGTATCACTGATATAACAATTAAAGTTTGTCAGATCAGCATCCACTTAGACAGTTTCTTTTAGTAAAACTGAATTTTGCCCAGAGATTAACTGCTCACTTTTGAAGATGCTGAATTTGAGCCCTTATAAAGACCTAACATGTGGACCTAACGTTTTGGTTTGTATGCAATAGTAAGCCAAAAAACACAAGGAATAACTTCTTGTATTCTTCTATCATTTGAATTCCATTCTTTCACATGAATCTCCATATGTCTTTGACATTACCTCCACCGAGTTGGTGAAGACAAATCTCTCTGGTTTTGCGCGGAACTGGCTGAAATCTGGTCAACGAAAGTCTTTGCCATTGGCTATCAGAAGCCAGCATCTGTCCCCTTAGTCCCATGGACCTACTTACTCTCTTCTAACGACCTGTGTGCCTTACCTGAGTTCAAAAGACTTTGATCTCAGCTGCCCGAATGTAGTGAACTAAAAGAGTAAACACTCCAGACTTCAAATAAACAGCCCCAAGTATGCATTTTGTGGACAGGAGCAGCTGGATGAGTAGAAATGCAATACAGCAGGCCTGTATACCCATTGCTCTGCAGGATATTTATGCCACTGCAGGATTTTGCCAGTGAATATGATGGGAGGGCCTTCAGACTCATCACAGCAAGGGGTGAACAGCAGTGATCCATGGACTTCAAACGCTATAGGACTCAAGCCAGGATCTGTATCAACCCTGGCAGGGACACGTGCCCGGGCGAAGGTGTAAGATGTGAGCTACATACTGCAAAGTTAAAATTCAAGGGGAATAAAATACTCTTACGTAATCAACCTCCTCTTTTGTCTTGACATCTTCTTCACTGAATCTGTCAGCAATCCAAATAGTAATATAGGTTTGTTATTTAAATGTCTGTGAACGAGTGGAAGTGTATAAACAGGACGTAAATTGCAGATGTATATAACCATTACATTCATACAGTCTATAAATCAAACATGTTTGAGAGTTTTGTACCAATCCTCTTGTGAGATATTAAGTGCCCAATGAGCCAAACTCCTTCAAGGTCAGAGTGTTCCTTCCTATTTCCTATATGAGGCTACTGAGACTGAATCCCCAGTAAAATCTCCGCTCGCACCTAGTAGACCTCATGCCGAAGCACAAAAAAGGTTTGAAAAATACTTTAAACATTCCCATTCTTATTATGTCTTCAACACTAGTAAATGAAGTTAAAAAAAAGTGACAAATCATTTCTGTATTGCATTTTCTTTAGTACTTTACATATAACGGGAAAATACAAGGGTTTGTTTTCAAGAGATTACAGGAAATTTAACAGTGCTCTGTACATTAACATATTATAGTCAGTGTGGTGGTTACTTGGCACAGCCAACTGAGTCGCACACATCGTGCACAGTTTTCCATGGGGGGGGCAGGAAAATACAAGTCACGATCTTCAATTACATGTTGTAAGAAGACTAAGTTTCTATTAGCAGCTTGAAGAATACACAAAATGACCAATATATCCACCGTTACCAAAGCAGCATTACAAAAAGACAAAATTCACAGAGGAACTGGAAGTAGGATGTAAAAATGATCAAAAAATAAAATGTTTTTGAGATGTATCATGTAATGTGCAACATATTTACATACTGTGTGAGGAAAAGTTGGAAATTGTAACAAAACAGGGTGCGAAGCTGCTATTAGATACTTAATCTGTTATAGTAATGTCACCAGATTTGGTTGACAACATTAACGTAAAACACAAAACAGCCAGCTTTAGTTAGGAATCTTACATTCATCCTGAGACACCATCATTCAAAGTTAAAAGTGAAACGCTTCCAGCTGGCTGCTACTTTTCTCAGTTTCATGGCGGATCATGTTGATGCTGTGGCTGAAGGACGGGCTTGGACTGTCAAAATAAATGTCTCATCTCTTTTTTAGATGTTAACACAGAGTTGATATTATTATACAGTAGTATCAGGGCATTATTCATTTCAACCACATGGAACATAGAGAGGGCATGCAGTAAACCAAATCCTTAAAGTCCCAATCCAGGATTTATCAATATATCAAATGGGATCTATATACATGTAGAATACTGACAGGTATCGTTTACTGATGGAAAATAATCTCATGGCAACTTTTATAGTAGTGAAAAAGTAAAGCCTGTTTTGCTCCAGTATTTACAATGTTGGTGTACGGAAACCACTTCCATCTTCACATCACATTTAACAATTGTGTTTGGCTTTCACATATACTGTAGTCGGTCGATGAATGAGGAGCTCAGGAAACAAATTTTCTAAGTAAATATAAAAACTTAAATTCTGCGTTTTTGTCCCAGTTCAAGCTGGTATTTGTAGAACAGCACTGCCACAGGGAGAGCAATTCTGGATTGGGTCTTTAATAAGGCTGTTGGGGCTGAAATGCAGGTAGGGTGGCAACAAAATGTACATTTTGAGTGAAACGGCTTATGCTCATTATCACCACAGAGGGAGCAAGTAAGTAGTAATCAATTTTCTAATAGGATCACCAAAATCAGTCAGTCAGTTAGCATTAAATAAAAATCCAAGCCCTTAGATGCAGTAGAGAATTAAAGGAAAGTTACACGGAAACTGATTTTATCTCATCGTTGCTTCATTAGTCCTGAAAACAACTTGTTTTATGTGAGATCAGAGCGGGAATAACATCAGCCTCCAATAGTCATCTCCAGTCATCCACTCTAGTACTAAAAAAGCATACTCTACGCTAACAGGGCAACTGCAATTAAAAATACTATTAACTCTGCTTTCATCATGCTCTCAGTTACTATGAGTCTGGCTGCCTCGCAATGTTTTGGTTGAAATCTCACATGAGATATTTTATGCTCTTTCTAAACCTGCCAGATCTTTCCTTTTTTCTGTTTTTTTTTTTAGTGTAGAGTCGTCAATAAACCTTAAAAGCTCAACACAGCAATGAACACTTCCGCACAAAAAAACCTGCACATCCACTGGCTGTGCTGTTTTCAATTACGCTGAATTGCCGATGAAGCCAATCAGCATCCTCAGATACTTCAACTTGTTCTTTCAACCACACCCATGGCAACTACACAGCTCATGTGCCTCTAGCAGCACCACAAGTTTTCTTTACTAGAACGAGCTATTTGTCTCTGGCCCTGTCCATATAGTTCAGACAAAGCAAATCTGCGACCCCCGGGGTGAGGGTTCACTAGAATAGATTAAAACAAAATAGGGACTACATACACAACACAGTGTCTTTGAAAAACAGCATGACAACATGGGATGACCATGATTTAAATGATGAGGCAAAATCAATCATTTATTCAGTAATCTTCTTTACGGGTAGATGACATTTCCTGCAGAGTTTAGAGGATCTTGCCTTCAGTGATAATGTTTCCATCTAGTACATGATACATTTTTTATTTTCCCAAAGGCTGGAGGCCAGTTGGAGCTCGAGTAAGGGAAATAAATCATCAAAAGATTCGATCTGTTACAATTCCGATGCATAGCAGATCCCCATGTTCAACAATCGAATGTGATACCAGTTTGTTAAAAACCTACAGCTCTGTCAAGACATTAGTGACGGGAACCTTCTACTCACCACAAGACTATAAAATTTTCAAGACGTCAACCGGCTTCCCACTCCCTAGCTCGGAGTAAGTAACATGTTGAACGTACGTGCCGGAGGTGGCTCTGGCTCGATACGATATATACATATACTGGAGAGGAATGTCTGCATGTAGGCCTGACATGGCATGCGTGTAATGCATGATAACATACTTACTGTAATGTGCATGAATGATTATATAATTACAATACAAACATTTACAAATTTGGAAAATGTTGCTGATTGTGCCCCAAGATCCCCTTCCATGCAAACACTGTTAGAGATTCTCACAATACACAAGCTCTTTTCTATTTATACCGTATGCTCAAGATCAGTCGTAGTATTTTACATAGTTGCGCATACTACACTGCCTCTAGCCATAGTGAGAAAACAATGTGTATGTTGACTGATTTAAGAAGTGAACTGTGACCATTTTGATAAGGCATTAGATTTTTTCAGGACCAGGAGGGCTAGGAGTAGGGCACTGCTTTTGACTACCTATGAAATGTAGAAAAATGTAAGGAATGAACATGAGTACAAATCGTGAGTGTGCTGCACCAAGAACAACAATGAAACACGTTTTGCCATTAAAAAGAACGCTTTTTCTACTTTGGCAAAAACAAAATGATTTTTTTGATACAACTTTCATGAGAGTCTTTGACAGTTTTTTGTTCATCAAAGGCCTCTTTAGTTTGGAGTAGGTACAGTACTGCAGAGTCCCACTGAGCCAGAAAACACAGCCAAAATCATACCTCCTCTACAATCCCGTCCATATCAGGCTTTCTCTAGAATCAGATCCTGAAATTAAGAGGGCTGGAGCAGCTCTCACATCTGGCCATGGCTCAGCTTCCCAGTGAAACATATTTCCCGAAGCCACAATTTACAGATTTCTCTTGTGATTGAGATCCTCTGGTCAAGTCTTTGGCTTCCTGGCATTCTCTTCTGTGTGAACGTGTATGAGATTACAGCACTGTGCAAACTAAATGGAACAAACCCTAACCAAAACAACAGCTGGCCTTTAGTCCGTGAAAAATTATCTTTCACTTAGGTGAAAAAGAGAAAAATAGAAAGGAAAGTTTCTTTAGAAAGCTGAGGGCAGTGCTTGACACTGCACCTCTTATCTCAGGCTATTTCTTTTATTCTGCGCATGTAATCATGCAGTTCCTCTGGGTCTTGAAAGCCCATATCCTGGCAAACCCACTGAATGTCCTCTTCATCTGCAATGGGGATGGAGTTGTAGGGCAGCTCCTCTGTGGGAAGGGTGGTAAAGGTGGTAAACTTGACTCTCTTGCGCTTGGAGGTGGGTGAACTGGCCTCCTCGCCGTTCTCCTTTGTAGAGCCGCCGGAGCTGCCGTCACCCCGCCCATGTACCTGGCTTTGAACGCTAGTCTGGGAACTGCCACTGCTGTGGTGGTCCCCATGACAGCAAGTCTGTACGCCCTCCAAAGGGTTACTGGGACTTTCTACCTGCTGTGGTGACAGATCACACTGGGCCCTAAGTGGCTGGCCATTTCCCAGGAACACCCAGTGATGGGAATGGTCCATGTTGGCCTGACCCTCAGGTGGGATCCGCTTATGGCGGTATTTAAGCACAAAGACTATGCAGTTGATGAGAAAGACTAAGATGGCCAGGCAGAAGACTCCCAGTAAAGCATACATGCCTATCTCAAGGTCGGTCATGTTGCGAGGCGAATGCACAAATTCGTCGTCTTCCTCCTCTTCATCACTCTCAGTTGGTTGCTCGTGGTTGCTAATAGTAGGGAAATTAGTGTAATCAATGGGAACACTAGCTGGCTGCTCATTAGATGTCTCATAAATTCTTCCATTGATGTTCGGATCAATGATTGGACGTCTGGTGACAGGTGCCAGCTCAATTTCGCCCTCTGTGGTTGCCTCTTCCTCAGAGTCTTCCTCTGGGCCAAAGCGGACCTTGACATAAACCCCAGCAGATGCAATGACGCTTTTGCGTTTGGTCTTCTGGCAGGCCTCACAGATAGTCATTTCTAAACGTACCATCTCGCCAGATCCCTCCCCTTCTGCCACCACCACGGGCCAGCGTTGCTGAGGCTCCTGGGATACTGACACAACTTTGTCATCCAGTGTGGAAGCATTAAGGTTGTAGTCCTTGGGATCAAAGTAAGTCAGAGTGGCAGCTGTGTTGTCACTGAAAAGCATCCAGACAGACAAACTGGCCTCCTGTCAGACAAAAGAGAGAAATAAAGTTTAGATGGCTTTAGCACTAGAGAATAACTTTTGTTTTCATCAAAACCAAAATAAAAATGCATTGTGACAAAAAATGCATTAACTTCCCTGATCTCACTGTAAATCCTCGCAGATGTTTGCATGGTTGTTAGTAGGGCTGACCCGAAAGCCTCAAAGCTTTGCAGCTTTTATAAAAGTTCTTTTTATAGTAATTATTAATTCAATAAAAAGTAGTAATCAAACATTATTCATTATGCGTTACCCCCGAAAAGTTGAGTGCCAGATATGCCACAAAAAAAAAAACTGGCATATCACGAATCTACAGCGGGTTTGGCAGATCACCTGAAAACTGTATGTTACAGCTTAGACATCTTGCAAATATTAGAAATGTCTTTCTTTCTATTAAGGTCAATGTTAGTGGGACCTGCATGCTCACAAATAATAACGCTAAATTCCTCGTCTCCCTCGCCTCAGAAATCGTATTCGGTACTGGTATTAATGGAATTAATATCACAACAGAAACTCAAGCGGGTGTCTGTCCACAGCCAATTATTAACATCTATAAACAAGGGAAGGTCCAACAGCAGAATAATAATAAGTAGCACTGTTTGTGTTTGGGTCAAGATGGACGACGTCTAGCGATGCACCTAATTACAGAAAAGAAATCCCCAATTTGTGTGTCCAAAAAAGTAATGGAGAACATTATGCGTCCTTATGACAAACAGGTTCTTATGTCTTCGAACGTACTGTAGGTATACCAGTAGTGCTGCAGCAAAGACATACCCTTGGATTTTAAGCACTTATAATAGTGTCAAACCTATCAAGATGAGAGACAACTGCTTGGTTTGAAGCTGATCCATGAGGGGAATAAAGGTGGGGAAGGTGAAATCAATACAGTTCTTTCTCCAAGTTATATATACTGTAGTAGCTTTAAAACTTTTGAACATTTATGTTCCATAATTTCTGCAAGTAAACAAGTTCCATTAATATCAAAGTATAAAAAAAAAACAAAAAAAACAAAAAAACAGTCTAAAAGCTTTGGCTCTGCCGTGTGTTTATATCTCTCCAAAGAATATTTCAATGGTTCAGATCCCTTTCTTTCATGGCATTGACCGTGAATATCTGTTCCCAACTGAGCCTTTGAAGTTCTGGACTTGCGCCAATCCCTAAATCTCCAGAGCGTTTGTGAACATCCGCAGTACCCCGCGCTCAGTGCAAGCCTTGATACGCACACAGACGGCCTGCCTCTGATGTGCACACCAGCAAACCACTTTCAGGGAACCGAGGAGGAAGGGGTGGCAGGAATGACTGCGTTGTCCTGAAGGCTACAACACAGCTCCGCTCTGCAGCACACACCGATAAGGCTCGTCACGCAGTAGCGTGTGCTTCGAATGATGAGCTCTAGTCTGTCTCTTCTTGTTTGCGGTGTGTGATCTTCTCATTTTGTATTTTCTATCACTTTTCAGTGTTTATACTCTCCTGTAGTGAAACCGGATAAAATGCCTCAATTCCTGCATGGTGGTTATCTGACAACATTCATCTGCCACAGCGTAAACTGCAACACTGGTGTCCATGTAATCAAGGTAGCATTTGACAGTCCCCTTTATTCACAGCTTGCTTGAACGTCAGCAACCAACCATTAGCAGAGCTGACAAAAAGGGAAAATTTTCTTTCTAAAAAAGAGTCCGACAGGTTTTGGCTTTCTTTTTTTTTTTCTTCCGCAAGGAGCAGTTGCACGCCCAGTTATTTCAGGGCAAAAATCCCTTTGGTCCAGTTCGGGAGAAGACTACTTTGTTGCAATGGTATTCCACCAGGAGCCAAACCCCTATCATCTTAGCTTGACAGAATGAAGGCAGCCTTTGATGCGGATCATTTGAATAATACATTGGATGTGGCATATCTGTTTTTATGGGCCGACTCTGCTACGAAAAGGCTGATAACGTGTGGGTGTTTTGACACCGACAAAACAATTGCACCAGCTTTTCTATGCTGATCCAACGCAGGAAAGCTATGGATGTAGAGGATGTGATTTTTGTTTAGTCTTGGTTAAGCATTGTTAAAAAGAGCTGCTTTTTAGTTGAAAAAGGCGACAGTGGCATCAAAGACCGGATGAGACCCAGAGAGATTTCCGCAATAAGTCAATATTAAATTATGCATGTAACCTCCTATACCTTTGGCAGACAATTTCTACAATTAATGTAATCTGTGTATTTCCATAAACTAATGTGCATTTGGATGATATTTCCTATCCTTGATTTCCTCACTTTCTCTGATTTGTGCTTTATGGCAACAGGGAATATACCCTATGTGAATGTAAATTGAACATAAACAGCTTGGACTATAAAATATGCATATGCAGGAAAACAATCCCTTGGAAATATTGTACTGGGACATCTGTATCAACTTGAAAAGTAATAATACTATTCAGTTTCAGAAACACCTGACTAAATTGCTCATTTAAGCGATAACAGTGAATTAAGTCATGGCAACAGAAAGGGTTTATGATGAACCCTCAGATAGTGAAGCTCTTAGTTCTGCTTGAACTTTGTCAAGGGGAAAAAGAGAATAATGCAAAGAGACCTTGATTTTTCTAACTCTACCTATCCAGAGTTTATGTGTTTGATTCATTTCTAGAGTAATAGAGGACATTTAGAAAGTTTTCCAGTGAAACAGAATCAAATGGCTTGAAATAGCTCCAGTACTCCTCTGAGAGCTTTGCCGGCAGAGGAATTGACTGCCTTTTATGGCCCGGCCTTGGAGAGCACTTAGGACAATACATTACAATAATTAAATTTCAAGGTGGCCAAGAAGCGGAAAGCAAGAAAAATTGGAATTTAATGCTCGCTTCTCTCTCACTGATGCCTGATGTGGTTGTCGTTGCATTTTTAGCAACGTGCAGGCCAATGAAAGGGCAAAGCAGGAGAAGAACTCAGGCACACATATACACACACTTCTCCTTAGGTTAAGCAGGGCTCCCAATTAATTCTTTGCTGAGAACCGCACAGATCCTTACTGCTGTATGAAGATTTTCAGATTTTTTTTTCCCCCAGCCAGCCGTGTTCTCGCTTCTCATTTGAGCAATAAAATCCATTTTGGGAAATGTATTTCGATGCATTAGAAGTGTTTTGCCAGGCTTAGCTAATATGGTGGTTGTAATAAAACAGCACCAATGATACTTATTAGTTCACGGCAGCTGCCTTTATCTCGCGTCCTTGCTAACAAAACTGGCCGGAGCTTCAAAGAATTTAGCTCAAAAATAATTTTATTACTGAGAAACGCAAATACTGCCGACTTGTTGACAGAGCCACTGAAGGGGATTTGCAAATAAACTTAGTTTTACCACTCTGGAGAAAGAAATAAGGAAACACAGTATTAAGTGTTAGTAAGGAATAAGGGCTTTCTTAGCCGTGATGCTACAGCACGGCGGCACTTGCTGTAGTATTGGACTGACCGTTCCGCTGCCACATTTAAATGCACGTAGAGGTTAGTAGCGTCACGTTTAGGTGTCTATCCATCCCTCTCAGATGATTCAAGGCATATCTAAATACTTAGTCGGTGATCTGATATAAAAACGATACAGATGGATTTGTAGCGATATGATACACTACAGTTCAACGCAGATTTGATTCAGTTGCAATTGAATATTGATCCAGCAAAGATTCAAAAAAAAATCTGCTATGTGTGTTGTTTTGGACTAACTAATTAGAAAAGGGACATTTATATTTACATTTATATTTACTCAGGTAGAACCCACAATAGTAAACATAAGCCGGGTAACTTTCAGCTAGTCCTCAAAGAGGTGGAACCTTCTAGTGTAATGGAGCAGCCTGGATGTTTTTACTTAGGTTTCCACCTCCGCATTTAGATATTTTCAACAATATGTTAACATGGAAGAAGCGCGAATGCTTGTTATTTACCTCTTTATTTGCTCTACTGTAAGTGCACACACACGGCCTTCATAAATATGTAGCCACCACATATGTAGTATGTGGTGCCACCTGCATATTTCATTTATATGATTTTATTATTATTATACTGTAGTCCGTTTTGCAGACTAAAAAGCACTGTAATATATGTCAGGCAGCTTTGGATAGGTAGAGTCTGACTGTTTTTGTTCTTTTTTAGTGTGGGAATTTTTTCAGGGAACAAATGCCTCGGCATGTAATTGGGGAACAAATCCAGCTAGTTCACAGACTATAAATTTGTTTTCCACCAAAATACCTGATCTTGCAGTAGATTATCCACTTGGAGTGACTACAGCATATTTACACTTTTTATGGTTATGTTTAGACTCTCACACTTGGTTCGCAGTCAGGGAATGATCATGGTCTGGTTTAATACAGAAAAGGTTCGCAGTCGCTTCAGACACAACATGTTTGTTGACATTTAACCAAAACCACCAGCTTTCCCTAACCTTGACCAAAGTGCTTTCGTTGCCCAAACCTAACCACAGACAAGACTGTGGATGCGAACCCCTCGGTCTCTGGTGTGACACTTGTGCACTCTGTACACCTGCCATCCACCCCAACCGCCCCCTGGCAACTCTGCAGCTGTTAATAAATGTAGGGTTGTGTGTTGACAAGCTTTTCGGAGGTGAGTACCCATAATGTGACTGTGACAACATATTTTAGTCCACACAACATGACTGAGCACATATATTATAATATAACAATATAATACCACATAATATAACAATATAATATAATATAACAATATAATATAATATAATATAATATAATATAATATAATATAATATAATATAATATAATATAATATAATATAATATAATATAATATAATATAATATAATATAATATAATATAATATAATATATACAATACAATATAATATAATGGTAATTTCTTTTCTCTGCACTGTGTGATAAATCATGCTGTACCTGTTTGGGAGCCGTGAGCGTCTGGAGGCCGGTTGCCTTGGCTACCATGGTGTGGCTGTTGCCGGGGCTGGGCTGCAGTGACAGGGTCAGGCCTGAAATGGCGTGAACCCGCAGCTCTGTGATTGAAACCTTGTCGTCTGTGACTGAGAATTCAGACTCCCCCAGCACCGCATCCACCGCCAGCGGAGACTCCACCTGCAGAGAAGAAGATGCTCTCTTATTGGCTCTTTACCTGACAGAGGGACTCCGTTTAAGAACAGAAATGACAAAAGTTTTGTTGTCTTCCTGAAGCTCATAAACCCATGACAAGCCAATTTTGCATTAAAGTGCTTCGTACACTTGTTTGTTCCGGTGCGCCTTGAATCCACATGTCAATGCCTCTCTGTCTATCATAGTAAAAAACAAACGAGGCAAAAAAATATAAAAAAAAAAAAAAGCCCCACTCCAGACGGAACCCTTCAGCAACCAGACAACAAGGCAGAATCCGAAACAGTCACGGCATGGTTTCAAAGCTTGTGCCCGTCTAAGTGTCACCACGTGGCACAGCGAAACCATTTAAAGCTGGTCTCACCTCTTCAAGTAATCCCAGGCTTTTTTGGCAGGCCTCTGCACCCTTTGAGCACTTTTAAAATATCCTTCTTTCGTTTTGCAATTGCAACCAGAGGTCACGAGGGACTCCAACAAACCAAAGAGCCGTTCAGCCAAGCAGCGGCCTTGTCCTTAGCGCCAAATGGGGGAAATCTTTTCCACCCTCGTATCGAGCATTTAATAAGCTGTCGTCAAAAACTGTGTAATGCTAGAGCAGCGAAGGGTTGGCTGTTCTGACAAGCTTCTCCAATCATCACAGGAAACCTTGAAACAGCGAGCCAACCGCATCCTTCATCCTCAAGTCCCGCTTCCAGACAGACATTACCCAGAAGCCTTAAATTTGCCTGATTTGTAATTTGACGTGACCTGCTGTTCTTGTTTTGAAGATCTCTATTCAAACAGGCAGCATGCTAACACTTCAAAGGGGAATTGTGATTAAAATGGCATTGCTCTTCACCAGAGGGATGCGAGGGGAAGGAGCTGACCGCTTCTCGCATGCTGTCCGTGTTTTGATCAGTTTTCTTTTTTTTTTTTTTTTTTTTTTTGCGCTGCCTTTGGCTCGGAACTATGTGTCACTTAATTTTGGTGCAGTGCAATTTGTCATGGAAAGGCTTAAACCAAATCATGCGCGGAAACAGATGCATCCGCAGGTGTCTGGTTTTACTAATTTGGTCTCAATACAATATGATTTCTGTTGTGCTACAAATCATAAACCTTCCCTCATAAACACACACACACACACACACACACGCACATTCCCAACCTACACACGCACACACAGCGTGTGGAGATCTCTTTTTCTTACAGCGCCTGTAGCTTGTACTCTCTTTAGTAAGGGAAGTCTCCATGACAGACTACATTTTTTCTATTATTTCCTTTATGTAATAATCTGCGTGGAGGGCTGGGGTTGTACATAAAGTATCAGACGATGGCATAGATATGTTAACAGAAGAAGCTGAATACAACTGGCCTGCATTGCACCCTGACTTTGCGTAGAATGTTCATTCATTTTCTGCCAGATATTTTTAAGCAACGGTGGTATTTTTCAAGGCTCCAGTTGCTGTTAAGCAAATATTTCGCTAAATTTGACAGAATAATCTTAACTCAAGGTTCACTAAAAAGCTTTTTTTTTTTTTTGGGACCTTTCAACAGCCCCACACGGTCCTTATCGGTGATATAGTTTGCTCGGTTAAGATTTTGTCAGACTACTAGTTCAAGAACTTTCACAGTCACCACACCTATTCTATACGTGCCCGCTCTTCTTCTCTGCCTGTGCACCCTTGCCGTGTTGAAAAAATGTTTTCCCTGATGCATTATTTCGTCAGTGTGCACAACTCTGCGGCCTCTTTGTTGCCTCGATTTAGAATTTCAGGGAAAACTCCATTAAGTAATCGATCGATCAAATTCTCACAATGTCTCCGCTCTTATGACGACACAAGCCGTTCACAGGAAAAACCAAACACATAAAATCTTAACCAACAGAGGAAGCGTGTTCTGTGAGGCATTTAAGCTTCTTTCCGAAGGGCTCTTAAGCCCTGATCGTTTCATGTTTATTTATTTTCAACAGTGCGGCGGTTGCCGGAGAGGGGCTCCTCCAAATTAGGTACCTGGAATTCTTGAATTGTGCCTGAGATGAAACATTCTTAACTCAAGTTTGTCTTTTTTAGTTTTTTCCAGAGCTCCTGACCGAATCTCACCGTGTTCGTTCGTGATACGGAACTTGCGTAGGTTGTTCTCATTGTGTTTTGGGCCCTGTCCTGGGAACTCCATTTAAAACATTTAAAACATTTAAAACGCCAGCATGTCATGGAGGCACATACCCACAGAAATAGCTTCTTCCTGGTGGGGTTCTTGGACCTGATAATAAAACTCATATCTCTATTCTCCACTTCAGAATTAGATCCTCACCTTCATCTATACCTTCATTCCTTATTTTCAGTGGCATTTGCGTACCTGTGCGAAAGCCTTTCAGTGGCACTGTGTCGATGTGTCTCTCCTGCAGCACCTCGTCTCCTCTGCCCTTGATATTTTGCTTTATACTTTATATCCCCGCTCACTACACCGTGTGTACTGTACGGCTGTCCGGTTATAATATATTCATCAAAGTGAAATGATCTAAAGTTATAAAACTACTGTTGAAAATTTTATAAAGAAATATAAGGAAATCCTCCATGCTGGTAAACCCACAGCGGCTAAAAAGAAACACAACAACATTCTGCAATCAGGTTCCACTTCAGTACGCACTTTGTTTGGATTTGATGAATTAATATACCAGAAAGGAGAGTTATGGTTCATTGGGCATCACACAGACATGTACGCATGCAAGCACACACAAACCCGCACGCTGACCTTGATCACTTTTGGGGACATTACACAGACTTGCCTTCAATTCCTGGAGACTTACCCTAACCCCAACCACAACCACAACCACAGACCCAAAAACCACCTTTTTCCCAATTGGGGACACGGCTTTTGACCCCGGCTGGACAAGTTGTCCCCAATTAACTGGTCTTTAGTCTGAAATTGACAAACAAGGGCGCGCGCACACACACACACACACACACACACACAAGTTGTCCTCCTTTCAGAAGGACAACTTGCAGTTGCATGACGAAGCTCTCGCGCTACAGGAGCTTTTTCTACTGCTACAACTCAAATTTTTACATTAGCCTTGATTGTAGAAGCTTTTATTTCAAGACTAGTTTAACAGGGGAATTAATATAAGGTGAAAAGCACAAGTCTTTTTATGGATAGTGACGGGAAAAGAATGTGTCCTGATCAAAGTTTCTGTGTAAAAACGTGTCCACACATAAATCCTGTTGAGGTCAGACGGCGTACACCTCCGCCAGTGAAAACTAGTTGCTTGCAATTGATTTTTTGCTATTTCACGTTGCATTAAACTGCGGCTGATATTTTCGCAGGCCAATTAAAGTGACTAAAAAGAAAATCCAACACAATTAAAATCAATATTGGCGACTATGTACAAATGTCAAAACACGATTCACCACATTGTACATTGATTGTATAAACTAAAAAATGTAATCACAGAAACTAATCTTGTTCGGGGTTATGATCCATGCTGGAGACACATCATATTGTGTAGAAACGTATTCCCGAGCTGTCATGTGTCCTATTTCAAAGATATCTATAAAAATCCCTTTGTCATTACAAATCAGGTGCTGCAGTACAAGTATGATATCGATGCTTGAACCTTCCCCAGTTTCTGCTATTTTTGTTGCTTGAGTTGGCACACGTAGTCCCCCC
This sequence comes from Xiphias gladius, assembly GCF_016859285.1. Taxonomy (NCBI): domain Eukaryota; kingdom Metazoa; phylum Chordata; class Actinopteri; order Istiophoriformes; family Xiphiidae; genus Xiphias; species Xiphias gladius. The sequence goes on along the minus strand of NC_053416.1, from coordinate 4,548,585 downwards.
CCCCAAAAAAATCACATGAACCCGTTTTATGTATGTTATACTTGTCTATACATTCTTTTCTTCAAATCTACCTGAACACAACCTTTTTAATTTCTGAGATAAAACAGACACAATTATAGAAGCATAATAGAAGCATGAAATAACAGAAAGAACATATTTTAAATCGATAAAAAGCCAAGCGCACATTTTGGGACGAGAGTGGTAGCCAGTGATATTCATACCATGTCCGCTGGTTGAGGTTCCCAGCGTACCGCAGTGATACAGATTTGCCCCCAGGGTGTGGTCACCCAGCAGTTATGTTGGGTGTGGTCAGAGTTGAAACATTAACCTTAAGGTTAAGGTTGTGGAACGGTCACACCAAAATTTACGTCTGTGAAGATCGTCAGTCATCCAGACCCAAACGGCTTCTTCAGATAAGTTTATGGTTCAATTCTTCAGAACTGACAAGAGGCCTTTTGGATGAGACGCAAAACTTCTTCCAGAATCTCAAGCAAGCCCAGTTGCCCTTGACTTAGCACTTCCAGACATTCCCCATTTAAGCAATTTTACAATGCACTGCAGGTGTAACCGAGCCGCACTACTACCTGTGATTACAAAGTTATCTTCATGGTCAGACCATGTCTTGTAGGACCTAGTGTCTCTTTATGCACAAAAAGTGAATGTCTTTCGGGTATTGACCTTGTATTTAAGCTCTAAGTTCAGTCATCACCTACAGAGGATGGTTTCACTTGAACAACTCTGCTCTTACTTTTCTTATGTGCAGATGAAATAAACTTAACACTTTTACTGAAGGTGAGTTTAGTCAACATGATGTAAGAGTTTGTATTTAGTTACAAATCAATTTTTATTGTTTGAGGCTGAAAATAGTTTGGGTAGCTGATGTGACTGATGATAGTTTTGCCATTTAAGTAAGTTGAAGCTGTCAGCTTTAAAGTTATTATTAATTGGCACAAATATGAGTTGTAGATGCTTCAGTCAAGATCACAAACTGATTAGTCTGTCTATAAAACTTTGGACGAGCCGAACACAAACAGAGACAAACAATGTCAAAGTTTATTATTTATTTTATTGGCACTGATGCATTCTTCTGTTTTTAGAATGATATTAGGGGTAGAGCACTGCCGGCACTTGCAGAAGGAAATTAAGCTTCAAACAAGCTTTTGTCAGATTAAAAATGAAAACCCAGGAGAAAGATTTTCTCCCCGACTGCAATCAATTTATGATGTTTGTGATGTATTCCAGGGTGTATTTGCTGTTGAAGTGCAGCAATTTGGTTTTTAGTTTTCCTCAGATTGCCTCATTTACTATAACCACAGTCACTGATTTCCTAATTTTACCGCAATGTCTGTGGAAAATCCCCACAGAACCCTCTGGGACGTGTTGAAGCCAATGTATGGGTGCTTTAATGACTGATAACATCACCGTAGTAACTACATAAAAAAGCAAGAGATATGGACTCCATATTGAGCATACAGGATATTGTGGTTGCACTGTATTCCTGGTCTACTGGTGTAGAAAATGTGATTGTTAAACATCTGTGCACCGTGGTATCTTTAGAAGAAGGATCTAGCCATTTGATTTTTTAGGGGTTGACACCATATGTACTGAACACAAAGCACAGTAGACTGATCGGGATGTCATTAGTTTTGGAAGTATTGGTCGTAAACCAAAGTGGCGCACACACATAACATTTACCTAATGGTGGTGCTAGATGAAAACAATGAAGGATCAACAACTCATCCTGAGGAAAATGTTAATGTCGTTAAAGTAGTTAGGCTTCATCCTCTTGGGACCATGAACGTCTGTACAAAATGTCATGGCAATCCATCCGGCGGCTGTCGAGATGTTTCAGTCCAACAAATACCAAAGTATTGCAGCAAGAGACCGGCATTGCCACCCCTTAGACTCTAATGGAGTTGGCAATGCCGCTAGCATTGCTGAAAATATGTCCAATCGTACAGTGATTTGTCAGGACAAATATGGCTGGACATGAGCAGGATTACCATGGCAACATCCTGACATGGATGTTATATTTTGTCAGCTTCACGCAATTTGTTTTGGGCATTTAAGTGATTGGCAAAACTTGATTTTAATTGAAATTTCAGGATGTACTTCTCAATTTATTTAAACTGTATTATTATATTTCATTTCGTTTACGGTGTTTATTATTGACTTTAGTTGGTTATTTCTCCGCACGCTACAGTTCTCGTCACTCCTATCTCTGTTGTCAGCCAGGCGAGGGTGAGGGGAGCCATGCCGGTTCTTTTAAACCGGCCAGCGGTCGGCTTTACTGGGAGGGCGTAACATGCAGGAGGTTAACATCATCATCCTCTGAAATGACTACCCACCCCCCCACCATGCAGACACTATGACCAAACATAAACCCTCACTGGCTTCCCACCTGCAAACCCTGCTAATTGTGCCCTGCAGCCCTTCTTAATTTCTTAAACACTCACCAGGGCCTTATTTATATTTAAAATATATCCCTGTAAATGGGACCAGCGCTTTACTTTGCTTTTAGGAAAAAAGCTGTTTCGTGTTACCTTCAGCACGCAGGCCAGTTTCATTAACTATTCGAATCTTGCGGTAGGCTGGATTTAAAGTTCTAATGGGGCAGGGTCAAAGCTGGTGAAAGAAACAACCTAATCTTCAACTGAGTTACTCTTGATTTCTCTACTCCCGATGGGGTGTGAAAATTAATATATGAAAAGTCAACACCCCTTGCCCGAGAGTAAACAGAGCTATTTTGAGGAAATTTAACAGTCTGGGATGAATATTGATTCGTAGCTGTTCCAAATAATGAATGATGAATGTGTTCCGTGTCCGTCATCTGCATTTCTCCCTGCCAGCGCGGAGAGGTCAGCTGTGGTCGTGTAGCCCCCTTCGAGCCCAGCCGCCAGTTGAATTTGTCAGCGGTGCCGCAGGCAGGGGGGAAAGGGAAGTGAAGCACGAAAGTAGTTACACTTTACACGTTCTTCAGCTGGGAAGCTCCTCTGTCCGTCGCCGCTGAGCGTACGGCTGTGTGTGGCTGAGCGTGCACGTCGTGTTGGTGGCCTTCACGGGAAGCCGAGGCACCATTGCTCTGATGTTTAGAGCAAACAGAGGATTCGGTGATGAATGCAAGCAGCGGACTGACACCGCCCAGCAGAGTTTCTTCTTTAAACACGGGTGAGTGCTCACTAATGCTTGTGCATAATACTTTCCTCCCACTACATTATCTTCTCCCCCTACTACACCCTGTGCTTCTCTTCTCAAACCTTGCATTCAGTAAATCACACTTTTGCACCGTGCAACAGAAGATCAGCAGAAGATTCATGCATGCGAGCTATAGATTTCATGGGCACCTTATACAGTCTGCTGTAGCAGAAACATCCCCGAGGAAAACAAGTCGCCTTTCAGGCAACACATCTCCAGGAAAGTACACATATCAGTTCGAGTGAGCTCCACTCTAAAGAGACCTGAAGAAGGGACCATTAATACCTTTTCTTTTATACTTAACAGTCTTTGCGTTGAAAGCTACGTGCTATTTGACTAAAGGTGATAATGCAGGGATCTGCAGAGGGGAAATCGAAAAACCTTCAGCTAGACTTTCATTATGCTTGATTACACTAAAAGAGGCTCTTGCTGGTTAAAAGTTAATGTTGCACTCTGCGAGATTTTATGTAAAAGCAAATGTAAATCACAAAGTCGAGCAGCAGTGAGAGCACGTCGTTTCCTCTAATTGAGACACTAGATTCACTCTGTATGCCCAAAAAATAATGTCTGTGTCTGATTAGGAGACTGGTGGGAAATCTTGCCAAACAGAATTTGACATTATATGGACCCGGCACAGTGAAAGTTCCTCTTTCTTGTCGGAAATTCCGAATGTTTTTTCTCGCAGGCCTTTGGGACCACCGCAGTGAGAAGATGCGTAGTGTAGTTTTATCTTTGTTTTTAAGAAATGTACACACTGCTTCATCCAGCTGGAAATTCTCTTGGTGTTGAAATAAGAAAATAGAAAAAAAAACAAAAACAAAAAAACACACAGATATAAATAAATAGAAATAAAAAAGAGAAAAGTCATATGAGTTCCTTGTGCATCCTGTAAAAATAGATATTTTGGATATCTATATATACTTTTATATACCATAGTAAACTATATTCACAATTCAAAAATATAAAAAGAGTTCACCTTGAAGGCTTTGTCCCCGGTTTTTGTATAACGTTTCATTAAATGGATTAAGTAGCACACATACAGTATGCAGCATGTAAAAGACAGAATCAGTTAATACAATTCAGCAGAAGAGCTTTGGAAAATTGAACCTTGATCCATATTTGTGGACTTAAGTGACAGATCAATTTAGTCTGGTTACACTTTGAGTTCTACAAGCTCTAGACTTCATTTTGTAGAAATGATGGGCATTTTTCATTATGCTCTCCATCAGTGTAATTAACACTGATGAGCACTGAGATGGTTCCCGCTTCTTTATGCTTGTTTGCGCAAAATACAAAGTGCTCCTCTTCCGAGAGGATGAACTGATGAAATGCAAATGTAATACCTCTCGAAACATGGCGAAAAATGAAAACATGACCCTCACTTTCAACTTTTACCGTCCCGTAAACTTTCAGGCAATTACACAGCTTCCCGCATTTGTAAGAGGGTGAAGCAGCTACAAAATAAACCTCTGCAGCCCCCTGCAAGGCAGGGGGTTCCCTTGACAGTTGCAGAGACTTGCAACAGAGCAGTCTGCCTACTGCTCCTGCTAGTGACTCCAATAAAATTACTTTTTTTTTTTTTTTTAATTGGACAGATCAAAGTATAGAGAGCTAGAAAGAAAGGGAATGAACTGTGGAAAATGTCCTGGGCCGTGAGACATTGCTCTCGTGTGTTTGACATCTTGGGATAGAGGTTGTGATGTGGGACTTTGTTTACAGTTACATAAAATGATATGCTCTTGTATATATTTTCAGCCACAGGCCTGCAAGAGCCACATCGTGTACATATTTACAGAAGAGGCCTTTTTTGAAGGTTTTGGACCCCACCGTGTATAATATAAGACCTGTGCCTCCCGGACTACTTCAATACAGGGAAGATTTGGATGTCGAATTTATCATTTGGTGAGGCTGTGAAGAGCGCGAATCGACTTTTCAATGCAGTCGTTGCCTTCTCACCTCTGGAAAAATACATCAAGATTTTATTTGAACAGCTGGACCATGGTATACACAAAGTAAAAGACTGAATTATATAACTGCGATAGGCCTATGTTACGGGTGGAAGTTGCTGTACTGCATATTTACTAAACAAAACACCAGCTCCTATTTTTTTTCCCTTTGAGTGACACAATTTCTCCATGAAATCCATTTAAATCCTCCAGTGAAATTAACATTTAACCAAGGATCACACTGTTGAGCTACATACTATACTGTTTACACAGAATACAGTATATAGTGAAGTATAGTTTTCCTGTGAGATTTAAGATTCTATAGATTAGACCTGATTCTATTTCTGTTCTGCTGTATTTCTTTGGAAGATGATTGCATGTTTGCAGATATTAATTAAATAAGCTCGGATCCGAGGACTAACAGTGAATTTTGCCCAAGTCTGGCTTTTCATTTTGAGTAGCAGCTATTGTTCAGTAATCCTCTGGATTAAACGCCCAACTCCCATCAGGTTTGGTGAATTCTCAAAAAGGAATGATTCTGCCCCCTAATCACATGGTATAAACATACTTTTTGTAGCATAATTAAGACCTGGCAACTTCACTCTCAGTTGTGTCTTCCCATTAAACAGACCTGTATAATTTAACATAGAAATACTAGATTCATGCAATAATCATCAACCTTCCTTCCAAAAACAAAGGGATCAAATGTCTGGAATATTGCACTAAATGCACAAAAGCTGCTCCTTCTCTTCATTCATATTCATGAGGTGGTGGACAATTTGAATCAGTCTCCCAAGACTCAAAGACTAATTCAAATCCTCTGACAGACTGAAAGAGGACCATTGTTGAGATGTACTGTATATTGTTCATTTTTCAGAAAATCAGCATAACAATTTCAATGTTCATTGTAAAATATGCTCTGAACTGGATCTTTTAACTTCTTTGTAATTTGAGTTTCGTTAGCCATCAATCATTCATGCTGAATGAAAAGTGAGTCAGCAGAGATCTAATTTCTATTTCCTTTCATGGTGTTTTAAAATGAGACATTTGGCGGTTTTTTTTAAAAGTTGCCTCGCACCTTTCATCACGCATTCACACCTAGAGGGACTGATATTCAGGTGCAGGAGGCACCTGTAGTTTCAGCTTGGTCTCAGTGACCATTGATCATTTCACCTCAACATCATGAAGTGACATATGACATATAACTGAGTAAATGAGGAATGACCTCCACTTGTGAGGACACATAAAACACTTCGCTAATTTTACTAGCAATGTTATGGGCATGGCTTCCACCACTTCGGTCCAGACTGAAATATCTCAACAACAATTGGGTGGGACTGCCATGAAATTTTGTACAGACATTCATGGTGTGCAGAGGGGTGAATCACGCTGACTTTAGCCACCAGCAGGACCACCAGCGGGTCAAAATTTTCACTTATCCAGTGATGCAACAAGTCCTCCGACCTAAGTGACCACATAGGTCGTTTGTCCCTTTCCTCTGATTTGGATAGTGCTTAAATGATGCCTGACAAGGTGATCATCATGTAATTCGCTTAAAGAAAAAGGGAGCCTGAGTGGCCACCTGATGGAAGACCCATTTATTTATTTCTAGATCACTGCAATCGAACGAAATTAGTTTTACAAAGAATTTCTGAAGATTATTTATTTATTTATTTATTTATTCACAATAGCTATGAGTCAATGTGGCAAGTTACGTCTGGTGATAAATTGATGTATAATTATTCATACCCTTCAGCAGATTACGCATGATCCATTGCTCATTTAAAATGATGGATTGGCAACTTATATCTTTCTTCCCTATTTCTCCATCCTCCGAGACATCCATCAGGCAACTATTCTTTCTCCTGACAGGCTGAAACTGTGATCTTTCATGGTGATCAAAACTCTCACCAACCGTTAGATCCCCCAGTCCCCCATAAATGACCAGAGAAGGATCGGTAAATCACTGTGCAGGAGTCATAACTTTTGCCGTTTCCTTTATAAGGACTTCTGAACCAGTCTCGGCTGATGCATTTATATGCATTTTATGTCGGGGAGCTCTGTCTCTTGAGAGACGTGGACATCAACAGTAGCATACACTTACGAAAAGGCCAGGAGGTTTTTGTTTTTGTAATAGACACAGACAAAACTTCAAAAAGAACGTGAAAGAGGATAAACAGTTACATGATTGTGAAAATACTGCAAAAACTTCAAGGATAAATCTTGTTTGTTACAATTCCAGTGTAATATTCACAGATTGGGCCATCATTGCCGAAGTTAATTACATCATTGTACTGACCAAGTTAATTGGTGAAGTTAAATGGGGCGAGGAACACAAGCAATAAAACCATCAGACAAGTTTTAAACAACCCCCCCCAGTGAGCTAAACTTATTTGGAAAAGAAAATAGAGATGAATAGTTAAATTACGACCCAAACTGACTGCTGCAACCATCCACCACAGCTCATCGACCCTCTTCAGGGTTCAACCGTAATTACTGTGTTTGGGTATACACAGAGGTTTCCTATGTGATGAGGGACTATTACACACATTTGAGGAGTGCTCTCTTTAAATAATCTGGATAAACTGTTGACTTGTTTACAACCTGCCTGACGGTTTGAGGGCTCATGATTCTTGCCCAGTCGGACATTGCTGCATATGTGTCACAGTGGTCCTAAATATCAGCGATATATTTTGCTGAGTACAATGTTATCATAACAGAAAAAAATGGTCACCAAAACTATGGAAATAAAACCCGTGTTGTAATGAAAATACATTATCTTTGAAGCAAGGCATCGAAAATCTTCAAAAACAATAGCTTCCTTAGCCCCGGACAGCTGCTGGAAATTCAGAAAGAGTAATGAGCTCTAAGTTTCAAATCTTACTTCCTCATCTCTTAAACTCAGCCTTCATTTTGTTTGTGGTGGCTGTGGAGTGCACGTTTAAGGAACACCATGCCTACTTTCATGCTTCTCACTCAGACGCATCATTTGTCATCTACATGACACTTCATTTTTCACTCCTGATTTATGTAAATTTTCAGCACTGACACGAAAAAGGTAGTCCATTTACCTTCAGCACGGTATTTCCCAGCTCCAGGCCCACCAGGACAGTCCTGTCCACCAACTCTGCTATCCTAGGGTCAGCCACCTTCAGGGAGTCCTGGATCAGGTCAGTGACATCCACCTGCCAGTCGGGCCCCAGCATGGTGATTACCTGATCGGTTCCCTCTGTGGAGGTGGTGTGGAACTGGGTCAGCACCTTGACCAGGGCGCGCTGGTACTGCAGCGTGCAGCCTCGACTCACCCGGCGCTCGTCATCTTCGTCATCTGCATCGCTGTCTCTGGTGCTCCTTGGGCAGAGACAAAAGGGGGAAATATAAATGAAGTAGAGACTGAAATGCATTAAACATTCATCAACCTGGTGTCAAGGATACAGCGAATGCATTAGCGGTGCTATCCTAAAGCACTCGTGAACGTTGTGGGTACCAATTTTAGGCAGGTGTGGAGTTGCAAAAAGGCAACAGAGGTGAAGAACTTGAGAAGTTAAACTCAGTACCTAAGATTTGGCCAAGTGTGTATGGAACTGGCCGAGAAAAAAAGCTGAAACCCACTGATAAAAACGTTAAGAACTACAGAACATCACCAATCATAACTTGTCAGTTCTTTAAACTGAGCAGCTGCTGCTAAATTATGCTCAACGCTGTGGCATGATTGTACGTCTAAATTTGTGCTTTCTGTTCTTAAGGGTCCTTACTCATTTTATCATAACACTGATGAGAAACTTGGCACCACTCCACACAAATCCATCACATTATCGGTTCTGATGTAGAGGCGATGAGGAAAATGTCCTCCACGCCAGCAGAGAAGGAGATAAGCACCAAAAAGCCGAGTTTTGGACTGGTGCCCTTCTTATTTCACAGGAGCCCTGGGCAGCAGGGTTAAACATGCCAGGTGCATCCCCCACCAAGCGGCAATCTGCTCTACAGCAATATGTATGAGTTACCCGGCTCCCCTCAGCAGGCTTGACAGTCTGCCAGTTTCTCCTTAAAAAGCACCCCTCTACTTAATCTTTGCTTTGACCAAACTATCTGAACAACTTGAGATTCAGGAAAGGCAGTGTTTCTGTCAGCCACCGACAAAGTCCACCCATTGATTCAAGGAACCGGTCCGATTATTAGGCTTAGCACTTCCGTCTCTTGAGCTCTCACAAACGCTTACATTGCACTCTCTCAACAGCTAAATGCATTGTTGTGTGTACCTTTCCACCCGTCCCACCTAATGGGTTTGATTATTAATTCATCTTAGCGCGCTACCTCTGCTCACCTCATCATTCCCACCAATACTTCAGCACTCTGCTTTGCCTATAACTTTGTACTGTCAGGTTATAGGATGTTTAGACATAAAAGGGCCTTCCATAAGGCTCTCACGGGTCATTGGAGGAACCTGTATGTAGCTGTTCATTCAAGCAACTACGACTTCACCTCATGAGCCTCTATCGCACTGATTAAGCTCGGGTCATGGACTTTTCACTTCAGTGTCTATGGTTGGTTGCATTTGTGACTTTGAAAAGAATAAAAAATGTAAAGCACTTTCACAGTCACTGTGTGATTTTCTAACAATGTGGCAAAGCCATTATGAATTCAATATAATGGAAATTACCGACTTGACACAGAAATCTTACGGCGATGGAGAGGAACAGCGATTTAAAGAAGATACCCTGTTGCTGCAAGTAGAAAACAACATGGTTTTACTGCAGCAATTTAGCCATTTGTTGGTTACAACAATCTTGCATATGGATTCTATGTCACATATTAATTCACACATTGGGAGGTTTATGAAGAAAATTATTAGAATTCTGCACAGTAGCACATGTAGACTACCACAGAGATTCTCAAAGTTTCTGTTTATGTTGATTTACAAGCCTCTAAAAGGTGCATATCTTAACAAGCACGGTATTTAATTACGTTTTTTTAATTCAGACAGTGGCTTTAGAAAAACCGTTAGAAAAACTGTCCACACATTTTAGTTTGAATCATCACGGTGGAGACTGGACCATTTGCTACATTTTCATTCATGGGAAGTCAAAATAAACAACTAGAAAAAAATGAGAAAAGAGAAAAAAAAAGAAAAAGAAAATTAATCACAAAATCAGGCCCACGGGAGCAAATCTGAAAAAGTACTCTTAAATTAAACAGGGCTGAAAATACTAACAAACAAAATGAGCAGCCGTTAGCAGTAGCACTCAACAACAACAAGGTTGGGGTATTCCTGTGTGGAATTTGGATATTTTCTCCATCTGTGAGTTTTTTTTTTTTTCTGGGCTCTCTGGTTTTTTCCCACACTCCAAAATTTGGGGAACTGGTGTGAATGTGAGTTTAAATGGCTGTCTAGTATCACAATGTGTGCGAGCCCTATAACCAATTGACAACCTGCCAAGGATGTACCCCACGTGACCTGAGATAGGATCCAGGCCCTGAGCAACCCTGTACAGGGCAAGCAGGTATATAGATATTGGCTATGTGGATACTTTTCAGATTAATTAAAGAAACTTTGTGCAGTCGCAGACAAACATTATTGCTTGTAAGGACTCAATCACAGTTTCTTCTTACATGAGCTACAAGCATCTGAAAGTTGTGTATCTGAATGGTTTGTTTCCAATTAATGTTAAAATTCAGATGATGGCTTTAGAAGCAACATTAGGAAACTGTCAACGGGAAGTCAAAAGAAATAACTAGCAGAAAATGAATTTAAAGAAAAAAAAAATCATCATTCATCACAAACTCGGGATCAGGGAAACACATCTGAAAAATACCCTTAACTTAAATACCCTGTAACAGCTTTAGAATGTCCTCCTTGGCTCCGGAGGAGCTTTGTAAAATATGAGAGTATAACCCCTGATGACGTCAACGGGGTCATCTCAGGTTGGACTATGAGACTTTAAATCTGTGACAGAAAGTCTGCGTTAGGGACCAGAGATGTGGAGTTGGAAAGATGTGGTTGCTGTTTAGCAGGTAGGGCGGGTCTAACAAAAGGACGCTCCTTGGTGAGAAATCCAGTGTTTTTGGAGCTTTATGCATATTAGTGATTTATTAGGGATATTAGGGAAAAGTCATGATATGTTGGCCTTTGCTGCACCAACTTTTTAGTTTTCAATCTGTCTCTTGCTGTCCACCAACTTTTCAGAAGTTAAAAACTAAATCGCTGTAGTGTCTCTTAAAATTATAATAACCTTAAATCAGTAAATCTAAACAAAAGCAACGGCCTGTTTGGAATCTGAAACTTAAAGCTGATGTCAGTAATGATGCACTTTTCTTCCAGTTCACATTAAATCTCTGGCACCGGATGTCATCTGGACTATCTTCTGTGTGTCGCTGTGTGTTGGAGACTGACAGCGTAGCTTCAGGATGTGTAGTTTGATGTTGTCCTTAGAGGGTAAGCGAGTTAACTCCACAGCAGACGCTGAGACTGCACACTCAGTTAGTCATTCAGTTAAAAGTAGAGAAAAACCCAGTGAGACAATTAGACTCTCTCTGTCTTTGTCACGGAGTTTCAAAACTCTTGGCTCAGGTCAGTGAAAGTTTACCTTCCTGGGCCCATACCTGAAAATAAGGTTGATATATTTTCTCTCCCAGAAGAATATTGTCCGTTCTTATTAGAGTCTCCGATACAACCAAACAAGCTGAAGCTTCAGTGCACACGAGCTGCCTGCCCGATTGCCCTCTCTTTCCTTTTTTAGAGCGTGTTACTGGGTAATTCAGCCAGTGAGCAATACTGCTGCACTGTAGCAAAGGCCCACTGCAGGCCAAGAGGCTTTCCTGGGCATGGAGGTTCAGAATGTGTCACTTTGCAGAAGTGAAGGAGTGTAGGGGAGAAAGACTGCATCAGAGGGGAAAATAAAAGAGTTAAGGAGGCGTGGGGAAGGAGGGCCGGAGGTCGGAGGTGATGTAAAGGAGAGTCAGAGCGCTCGTGAGAGGATGAAAATGAGCAAGAGGGAGTGAGTAATGGGAGGATTGGGAGGAGTAAGTGAAAAGCCAATAATTCAGTATAATAATCAGAAAATAAAGCAGCTTTAGCAGATTCTGATGCAGGTAATCGTCATGACTTGGAGTTACTGTATCATGTGTTTCAGATAATTATTCAGCTACGTCCTATTATAGTTTTTATTTTCCATCTTAGTTTGAGGTATTATTTACAGTGCTTTGTTAGGTCTTTGAAAACATCATCGTATTCATTACCGAAGAACTTTATAATTACTGTATACAAACAAGACCAATGTTGGGACAAATAGAGCCTGCTATCTCATGCCAGTTTTATTGTTGGTGCTGGCATTCCTCAAAATGAGGTCCTAAATCCTGTTGCTGTCTGTTTAATCTCTCCCTGCCTGGCATCTTGGCACAATAAAGTTTGCCAGTCTTGCAGGCAGTTGTTGGCAATGGCCTTTGTTTTGTTAATGGCACGTGTCCAGGCTGCTATTTTGCAAGTCACAAAGAAGTCCTAATTCCTAAACCTTGGGTTCGAGTCTTTAACAAGCCAAAATGTGATCAATTTTCAGGCCAAGTATGTGATATTAAAATTATTTTATTTCATTTTATCATGAGTAAGGTAAAAAAAAAAAGAAATGTATGTTTGAAATGTGTGTTTTCACAAGTGAAATGTAACAAGTAACGTGAACTATTATACTTCACATGTGAAATGTCCCAATGTGTGTTTTTCGGGGGTAGTTTAGCTTTTTTCAGGTGGGAGTCGGTAGAAAGCTGACAAGAAGTGAGGGTAGAGAGATGAGGGATGGCATTCAACGTACAGTAAGTCCCCAGCCAAACTCAAACTGGGGAATTTGTGATTACATGGTACAACATCTTAAAACCCTAAGCTACCATTACATGTGAAATATTTGTTCCCGATAAAACCTGACGAAATGTCCAAAATGTGCCCGTATGTGAAATTCCAGGAATAAACTGTCGAGCTCAACTTTTAAGTCGCCGCGGACGAGAAGCGCTAGAGGTGCTCAGAATCTCGGAAACATCTACATTTCTACGGCAACTGAGCAAACTCGGTCTAGTGACGAGGACCGTGTGATGCAGTCCGGAACAAGCAGGTAAGAGGACCTTGAGTGGGGGTGGTTTTGTCAACAAAAGGAAACTGACGTTTTCACATGTGATGTCTTACATTTAACGTGTGAAATGTCTGAAAACCACACGTGCCCGTATGTGCCTCTATCTATAATGTGATACACATGGGATTTTTTTGTAATAGGTTTGTTACTTTTCCAGCCTTAATACATGGTGTTTTATGAATTATCCATGCTGTTTTATAGAGCCTCAGCACTGACAACAAGTACAGCTACCCTTGAAATGAGATGCAGGCTGTTTTCAAAACAAAACAAATGCTACTGAATCAATCAATTAAGAAGTGCATAAGTACATAAGCGGGAACTGCTTTTGTTTTTACTTCTTTGCATTTCCTGTGAAATTAAATGTCTCTTCAAAAAGAGGGTATCAGCGCAAGCTGCACGCTACTAATGACTACAGCCCATACCTCCGAATTATATGGTATTTACACAAAGGCCACACATTAAATTGATTTTGACTTTTTGTTGTAAAAATACAGCATATTCCATGATTAAATAGTACCAAATCCTTGCCAGCCTGCTGTGATGCAGCTGCAGGTACAGCTGTGGATCAGGCAACAGAAAACCAAAACATACTGCATCGCAAACGCCAAAAGATGTGTCCAAAATCAACTCCAGAAATATCACTGAAAAAACACAAAGACTCACGTCGGAAGGCCATACTAGTCAGTATCAGCAGCTTCAATAGTCTGCATGTGGCACCATCGGGAATTACGAGAGCCATCTTTGTCTACAGTTTCCTGATGCTCCCAAGGAGGGAAAAGTATAGAAAGCTACATGCTCTCAGTAAATCCAATCGGCAGTAAGCAAGACAGAAATGCTTCACCTGCAGTGAAATGAATTCCTCTGGCCTGGCTGTGTTGGATCATAGCAACCTAAAATAGCTCACAAGAGGTATTTGATTACTGTTTTCATGAAAGCAGTACGATATATGCATAGAAAATTGGCTTGGAAGAATCTAAGAGATACGTAGTTTAGAAAACACAAACTTTAAGTTTAGGGAACGGTTGAACAACAACATAATGTTGTTATATGAGAATCATACCATATTAGACCGCTGGCAAACCTTGGGGCCTCGTAAACACTGGACAAACAGCAAACACCATTCAAAATAATGAGGTCTGAAAATATCACAAATCTGATATGTGATTCCTCATCTGTAGGGTTCTGCTTTGATTGGCTGGGCCTACGAAAAACAAGTGAATGGCGCTAAAGAAGTGATTTAAGACTCATATTGCCTGTCAAAATAATATGGAATTTTTAGCCCATTAAGGCTCATTTAGGATCTTTGAAAAATGAGGCTGTGCAAGATGTTTTCCAAGCACTCTAGGTCATTTAAAAAAAACGTCATTCTTCAAGCAACTCCTTAAACATGCCATTTGTATTCAAGCTCGGTGGAATGGGGATTTGGTCTCTGATGATGTTCTCCAGCCGCAACGACAGCAGCCACATGCATGAGTGTTAATGCTCCCATTAAACATTTCATAAACCAGTGGCTCTCAAACTGGGGAGTGGGCCCCCCCCTGGGGGATCTTAGAGCTACTGCAGGGGGGGGGGGCTGGATGACCAGGGGGAAAATACAGAGAGAAACTAACAGAATGATTAATGGAGGGAAAATTAAAAAAGTTTGCTGATGCTATCGTGCTGACCTTTATTTGACTAAAATTCAACTCGGATCCTTGTTTATTAGTTGCTTCCCCTATCATGGTTAATGACTGATAAAAAAAATGTGCGGGATGCGGCTTGAACATTATCGGCTTCTGAAGGGGGGCGTGCCGGAAAAAGTTTGAGAACCACTGTCCTAAATGAAGGGGTTGTGGGCCTGTTTGTTACTGCTCCATGCATGAAAAGAAATGCAGGAATATTTTAATGAGCCTTGGTTCCTTAACCTCAGGCGACATTTTTCATCAGGGTCCTGGCGCAAAAAACCTTAATCTCCCACTGGTGCCGTTTTTTTCCCACATATAAAGGTGTTATTTTTTTCAAGGCTTGTAGCCAACACCTCATTCGTTTCTTTATTGCCTGCTGGATTCCTTCTATTGACAAAAGCTTCTATAATATTGACATGACAACCACACAATTGGCCTTGATTCCTTATAATGGCAAGAATATAAATAGAATAGAAGAATAAGAGCAGATAACCATATCACAGTATGACAGTCACAGTTTTTCGGGAATACATGGCTGCACTACTGCATATCCAAATGAAACAAAAATACTGACAGTTACATGGAAAACATGACTGCACAACTGCATTAGCCGTTTAGAAGCCTCCTGAAAGTACAGCTACAATAACTGAATAATAATAATAACAATCATTTTGAATCCCACTTAACACCCAAAATTACTTGCTTCTTAATCCAAAAATGTCATTACAAATCTGAAAGTACAGCCAATACTCACTCTGAAAAGCTTTCTGTGTACTTACTCAACGTAAAAATAAACCCGGCATCTTGGACTTGTACAAAATGGGTTGGTATGACACATACATTACAACCTCGTAGATGAATTAGCACTTCATTTTGCAGGGTACATTTCTGCTATGTGCCTGAGCCAGGGCATCTAATTGGAGCAAAACAAGCAACTGCACATAAAATCCTGGAAAACAGAGAGGAGGTTGGGCAGCATTTTGGTCTTTAATGTTTAAGACTGTGGCGTTCCATGCACTTTTGATAATGATTCCTCCGGTAATCATGTAAAAATAAGACATCCACAATATATTCTACCGTAGTGAATGCATTCTGGCTTTGTTCCTTCAGACGAGAAAACAAAAGAGAGTGAAGGGGTTTGTTTCCATGACCTTGGCTCTTTTTTTTGTAGTTCATGTGTCGTGATCTCATGGTGCTCATTGTTCTATTGATTGGTTGAGAAATGTGTTGTTATGTCTACTACCTGTGAGACATGCCGTCATTCATATCAGTTCTGGGAATGCTGCAACATTACACTGAAATCTGACATGGCAAGACACACCAGAAGTCAGACGATCAGACAGGTTGTAAACAAGCCAACGGTTTAGCCAGATTATTTAAACCACTTTATTGCAACGTAAAAACCAAAAGTGAACGCTATAATCCATCATTGTAGTGGAAAACCGTGTGCACAACGGTAAGAACGGAAGGTCAGAGTTGAAGCCAGATGTTGGTCTGTGTATTGCAAGGTACAGATTGGATAAAAATTTTAGGGTCCGCCTTTGTTATTTTCTTCTAAACAAGTTTGGCTAGTTTGGGGTTTGTTAACAACCTGTCTGATCATCTGGCTGCTCATGTTTCTCGCCCTCTCTGACTTCTTTAGCGACGTTGCCGTGTTCCCAAATCTCAGTAGTTACCTTGGCGAGCACAGTGCAACTATTCCAGATGGGAATGATGGCCAAAGCCATGAAAATAAGACCCAGGTTGCATGAAACTGTAATTTCACTCTAACACTAAACCAGTGGTGACTGTGTCAAAATTCACAGAAGCCTCACCTTCGGTCGGGCAGAATGGGAACCCTCCAGCCTTTGATGAAGCTGAGATTGTTATCAGAAAGTTCCACCTGCAGGGGAAGTTTAGGCACCCAGACCGTCAGCTCCAGGGGTGCGCTCAGGTGCTCGTAGCTGAAGATAACCCTGGCATTCATGGAGCCCCGCGTCTCCTTCCCATTGACGAACACGTAGTCGCAATTCATGGACACCTAGGACAGATCAGGGTCAGAAGTCAGAAACCATCTATATGGTAATGGTCAAGTCGGTGGCAGAGGATGTAAGTGACGTGATGATATACAGAGCAGTATGGATGCAGCTGTCAGTGCCACAATTCATCGCGGGGCATTTCAAGGTTGATACTTTCAGCAGAGCAAATATACAGCTGGGAATAAGATATTTTAGGGATTTTAATGTAATGTGAAAGTTCAGGGCACATTAACCATCTCTGCCAATACTTTCATTTTGCCTTTAAGCATTGGTTCACCCAAAGGTGGTTCCACTGCAGGTTTGAGAATTGTGGCAGAAACCTCAGAGACAGATATCCTGAAAACTACACCAAAACCAAAACCATCTGCACTGACTACATAGCACTTTGGGTTAATGAGAAGATGTTGTGTATTCTGTTTGTAATTTGGGCGAAACCACTCTTAAAAAGAAGCCGTATGTCAATATTTAGCACACTGTCGACCAGCGCTTCTCAGCTGTGTGCCACTGAGGCTGCGGAGTCTGAAGGTTTTCACTCCATCACAACACTGCAGCAGCTGATTTTACTGGCCTTAACCAGATACGTGGAACGAATCAGTGAAAATCAGCTGCCGCTATGTTTGGTCAGAATGAAAACTTGCAGACTCTCCGGCCTTGAAGGCACAGTGCTGAGAACCACTGCTGTAAACAATACTTACTGGCCGTGGGCTATCTGGCTCTAATCTAATTTGCATCTTTTGCAGTCAAATTAGTACTTCTGAGTAATTGTGTGTTAAGCATTGTAATGATGAAATTAAGCATTCATATCATGTCCAAAACTCACCACCTCTCTTGCCCATTTTCAGTATAATGATCTATGAACAATTTTATGAACACATAATATGCAAACAAAAGCTTTTAGGCAAAGATACAATTCATATGATACCAGGGCTTACAGTAGTGTGACATTTCAAATGAACTTTAGTTCTTAATACCTACATGGCACATTAATAAACAGGATGAGTATGAATTCAATATATGGACATTTCTAAATTTAAGTCTTAGCAAATGCCATATTTAACTTAAAACCATTCTTTAGCTTTCTCATCTAGTCAAAAATCTCCAGCTCAATTTTAATTATCATAAATACTTGTCCCCCTCTAACACTAAATTATTAACTGCAATGGATCTGGAGGGCTTTGCTTTTGGGCTCCCATTGAAGATTTATCTAGTGGTGGGAGGTAGCTGGCATTGTAATCAGAGGATCTAATCTCCTACAAATGGAGGTCGGGCTGGCCAGTCTTCTCAGGGCTGGGGATTCATCATAACTGAGAGGAGGTTGGTAATATAATTCCCCCTCCATGCAGACAGGCCAGAATGGGGGGGGGGGGTGGAAGGACTTTTTAAGATGACAGTCTTTCCCTCTAGTTTAGTTAATGCAATATTGCAGGGGTTTGACCTTATGGGCTACCACAGTATCCAGCCTCTGTGTGTTATTGTTCTGTCTGCTGATGTGCAGTCCTATCTGTATGAACCAAGTTACAAGAGGAGTAACTCAACACAATGACCCCAGCCATCTTGATTAATCACAGCCTGGCCTGCTGTATGTAGAGTCGAGAATGTCTGTCTGACATGCACTCCCTTCTAACCTAAAGAGACACACACATGTACATACACACAAACTGAGAACGTGCCCTAGCTGCAGCACTGCCTCGGCTCCTGCGGCTATTGCTGCTGATAAACTTGGCTGGCTAATTGCAAGTCAAAAGCTGTTAGCAACTCTGGGTATCAGTGGACCTGTGGGGGCATGGTGAGGAGGGCCTTCACACACTGAGCCGCCACATGCCATCACACTGCTGCTAATGCGCTGTGGCATCTTCCATGGTGCCAGCAGATTGCCTGGGTGGAGACAGATCATCAGGACAAGTGCAAGTGCTGCCTTCATTTTATCGTGTACTGGTCACATGATGCAGAGTGAAAGATTGGCTGGGTTAATTAAGGTGAAGATACCTAAGGGCCTTTCACACACTTATTCCATAACATTAACTGAATTAATTTCCCAAACGTTTCTAGTAAAGGCAGCAGCTTCTGTCCTTCAAGCGAGTGTTTAAATGCATTAATGACACTTTATCATAATTTGGCCATTCACACAGCACCACAAATTTAGAATTCGAACAGTCTTCTGCTCATCCACATTTGATCACATAAGTCAGTGTTGAACTTGAGCCATAATTCTATTTCATCTTGAGCAGTCAAACTGCTAAAATAGATTCACTGCCATTACATCATCGGCCTATTATTTACACATGACCTTTTAAAGGAGTACTTCAGCAATTAAGTATTTAACTTCCACAAAGTTGGGGGATTTGCAAGAGACAGAGACAAAAAAAACCCCCCAAAAAAACAAATGGTCAAAATTAGAGACCGATATATCCTGGCTTTTGGTCATTCACATGTGTTGAGCTCCAAAAATCACTGCATCCTACACTTCCCATGATTCAATATATCAGTGTATTTTGTAAAGCCATCACCATACTCCAGGACGGATGCGAACAATGCGGACTCGCGAGTGAACAGTGGACATTCATGCGCTTTATGTCACATGGACCCTCGCAGCCACGAGGACATGGAAACCATCAATTGACCTTTAGACAATCCCAGCCTGATAAATGCCCACACCTTTCCAGCTCCATACCCTAAGATTGTTAAACAGGCTTTGTGGAAAAATGTTTTTAATATCTAAGCCATGACGTTGTTAGTTATTTGGTCAAAGCTCTTCCACCGCCCACGAAAACATTATAGGATAGGCAACTGCAGATACTCTGATATAAATTTATAGCGTATGTTGGAAATTAGGCTTATATTAGGCAGCAGGAAAGGTCATGAGAGAAATGGGATGACATGGAACATACTGGAAGTCCAATTGCCACGGTTACATGGTATGCGTCGCAGATGTACAAGCCACCTGGTCACCCCAAATCAGAAAAAAGGTCTTCACAAAAAATGGGCAAAGACAAAAATAGACTAAACCGGATGCAGACTACGGTTTCAAAATGTTTTACATTTTGGAGCTGCAATTATCCCCAATGCAGTCAGAAATTGTAATCCTGTAATTGTATAAAATAGACTCCAGAAAGTGATTTTCTTTCCACGTTTCAATATCAATGACACACACAACAAAGATTTAAACTGATGCAGAAGAAAAATGGAGCTATTTTGCTAACATTAAGATATTCATGCTGCATACCATGTGTTTCCAAACAGAAACCACAATTATCCGGGACCTTGTTTTCAAATTTAATTATTCACTAAATGAATTGCCACAACATTCTGCCAAGTGGAGTTTCCATTTAGGGATAACATACTGGATGTACCAAATGAACACCGAATGAAAGCTGACATATGGCTAGCATTACTGGGATTGTGTCTTGTAGCGGTTATGAAGCTTTTCTGGCTTCAAGAACATTGACGCCAATGAGTTCATTTAGCCCTGTTAGCTAAATGAGCCAGCCTCCATCAGCCTGTTGTTGGTAGGATTAATGATGCTGAGTGTGAAAATGATCTGTTATTCTAGAAAGCTGGGACTTAGGAACTGTTTTTGGAAACAGTTTGAGTGCAATTAAGAAAAAATAACTGCAAAGTAATCAGCACACATTAAAGGTTTGTTCACTCAAACTCTATATTAAACTCTATATTTTAACAAAACATACCCTTAGTGGTATCTAGCCATTCTGTTTTGGTTTGGTTTGAGATATACAGCGCATCTCGAAGACTTTGCCTCCACCCTGACAGAGTATAGGTGAGTGTAATTTGGCTTATGGTGCTCACAACATTGAAAAATTCCATTCACCTCCTTTGCAGGGTTGAGGCAAAACTCTTATCTCAAAACCTCAGCAAATGAAACCAAAACTACATTATATGCCAAAATCTATTCTGACACCCAAATATTACATCCCTATGTAATTGTTGAACAGGTCATTTCAAAACCATGGTCATTAATCTGCTGCTAAAGAGCCCTCACTTTTCTGGTTTAATGCTTTCCACCAGAGCTTGGAGCCTAGCTGCAGGGATTTGCTCCCATTCAGCCACAAGAGTTTTAATGAGGTCGACCACTGATAAGGCCTGGCTCACAGTCGGCGTTCCAATTCATCCCAAAGGTGTTGGATAGGTTTGAGGTCAGGACTCAGGTGCAAATCAGTGATTTTTTTTTTTTTTTTACGCCACAGTGGGATAACCTTTTCCTTATGGATCTGGCTTTGTGTAGTGGGGGCATTGCGATGTTGAAACAGGAAAGGGCCCTTACTGAATTTTTGGAGCTGGCAGAACACTGCTGTCAAAAATATCTTTGTATGCTGTTTCAACCGCAATATCTTTGTATGCTGTAGCATTAAGATTAGACTTAATGGGAACTAAGGGGCCCAAAACACGAAAA
Organism: Xiphias gladius; assembly: GCF_016859285.1. Lineage (NCBI taxonomy): Eukaryota > Metazoa > Chordata > Actinopteri > Istiophoriformes > Xiphiidae > Xiphias > Xiphias gladius. The sequence continues at coordinate 4,527,240 of NC_053416.1, read as the reverse complement.
TCAGCCCCAGACCAAAAGTACACAAAATCTGTTTTTGGTTGAATCGTGTTATGTTATCAGAAATGTCTCTCCCCTATTCCTAGTGTTGCTGCTGTTTGCTCCCCTACCTCGTGTTTCTTGTTTGTTCCCAGTCTGTCTCTCTCTCTATGTTTGTGTGTTCGTGTGTGTATATGTCTTGCTGGGCATGGCAATCTGTTCTCTCCTGCCGCCAACTCACCTGCGCCCCTGTTAATCATCCACTCATCGAGCTCCTGCAGCACATATACCCCAACTCCACACTTCAGTCTTCGCCAGATCGTTCAGTTCGCCAACGTGTTACAAATGCTACTGCCAATTCCAGTGCTTACTAGTAGCCGTCTTGTGTTTGCCCGTTCATAGTCTGACTCTGTGTCTGCCTGTGCCTCAGGTTCATCTTCTCCTGTTGTTATAGTTTGCCTGCCTCTCCCAGCTACTTTTCTGTCTGCTGTTCCAGCTAAATACCCCGGCTAACACTGCCTGCTCCGTTCCACAATCTTCTCTGGCTCAGCTCTCCCACAACCACCACAACTCCACGTCTACAATAAACTACTTTTGAACTGTTCTCTGCCTTGTGCCTGAGTTTTTCTTCCTTTGGGTCTGGATCTAAATAAAATATAACAATTGGACCCTTTAAAATGGGATCTCAGCAAATTCTAGCTGTCACTAGTGACCTTCTTGCATATTCTCTCGCACAACTATTGCTATAACTTCCAGCAATCATTAAAACCAATTCCAAACTAAGCTGTAGGAACGTTTAAGCACACAGCAACACAAGAGCTGTACCTGATGTTATTAGCTAGCATCTTGTCTTTAAGATGCTAAATTTGAAGCCGCGCTAAATGTAAATGTGTCACACTAATATGGCGTGAGCTTTCAGCCATTTATGGTATGTGTGCAGGATGACCATAGGCGTGAGATGTGATGTGCAGACACGGGGCCTTATCTCTGCCTTCAGATGGGTTGTATGAGTCTTAACACTAGGGGAGAGGATGGGGGTCGGTGTCCTTACTACCCCTGACACACTCTTACAGCCTTCCTATTTTCTATCGTTTCCCAACATTTGCAGTCTTAATAATTATACCTAAACACACACACACAGACACACAAACAAACACACACACACACACACACACATCACAACTGTGCACATACAGGTTATGCTTGTCTGCAATAGGCTGCAGCTTAGTATTTTCCAAAGAAGAAAAAAAAAACGATTTTTTTTTTTTAAAAAGCGCCACTAAAGAAGAACAACAGCCTCTCCCCTATTTTAATCTCAAAGTTCGAAAAAAAACCCACAACAGCCTGCGGGTTGTCAAATATCCAAATGAGAATGCTGGGCTCAAAATAAAGCTTTATTCGGGGGAGAAGTCTTGAAAAAAATTTTGTTTAAATGCTGTCTGAGTTGCAGTCTCAAGTCACGAGGTTAGCAGGAGATATGACAAGGTATTGGAAAGCTTTGTGGTTTATGTATTTTGCACCACTCATTCGAAGCGCTTAGAAAAAAAAAACCAACCAGCATGCCGCAGCTAAAACAAGAATGTGATTAAAGTTGATTGACATGACTTTTGGCATGGGAGTTAATGTGGGTGGAATAAAAGAAAACAACAACAACAAAGTAGGGGAGGATGCCACCTTTGTTGGGCTGACTGTGAATCTTTTATTTCTGTAGTCTGGGGGACGTTTTTTTGAACTGTCATGACTCGTGTATTTCCTGGGCCTGAAGGGCTCATTTTAAATTAGCCTCGACTGTTCAATGGCAAGCGCACTGAGGCAAGGCCACTCAATATCACATGCGCCTTGTCATCAATGGATAATGAAAAGTGATGAATGACATGCTGAGGCAAGCCATCCCAGTGCATAATCTGTTCTTTTCTATTGACAGTACGATACAATACACCACCATTGGAACCCACCCCACCTTAAAGAAACACATCTATGCAGGAAACTCATTGATCTGAGCTCTACTTTGAGTTTAATTCACAGTTTAATTTGTTTTGTCTCTTGTATCTAAGTCAATTTAATTGGACCAATTTGTAGACAAGATAACATGGGCAGCGTGAGACAGAAAACATTAGGATTAGTCCAGTATATTACAGTGAAAATATATTGGACATATACTGTTCTTTTAATAGAAAGGGATACTAGCCAGTCACAACCAATATGATGGAAGTCAGTGTCTGATTCGGCTTGATGGCTTCATGGCCTCAGTCTGTAAAATCTGCAATCAAACTGCCTGACCCAACCTTGAGGAGCTGCTAAACCACCGAAAAGGATTTCATTAGCCTGACTTGATGTGATAGTTTTACTATTCAATGAAAAAAAGGCTTTTCGACACAGATTGGATTTGGACTCTTCAAATATAAAAGAAATGAATGTGATCAAATTTCAAAGATTTCTGTTATTGGGAGACAGTTCATAAGTCTGACACACCAAAGCTGATCGTACTGCGAGTCACGTCTGGCCTCCCTCTCCCTGATGGCTGTTTCCCTCCGAGTGCAGTGCATTCACATGCAGCTGTTACTGTATTCAGATCTTTTCAATAGTTGCAAAATCTTTAAATATGAAAGAGAAAGAGTTGGAGAAATGCAATAAAGTATAAACTGGTGAAAGAAAAACACTGCTATCATCTTCCAGATTCCCTGGTAAAATCCATCTTTATCCAAGAAGGTAATATGAAACACCTTGCAGGTGTGCTGATACACCGGGTGACAGGGCTTACACTTTGGGACGTCTGGCCACTGTCTGAATTTATTTGTTCACAAAAGTACATGCATGGACAGTTAGTATCAACCTCCTAATGATTAGTAAGTGGGTGTAAGAGGACAAAAAAGATGCATAATCAACATCCTCTTTCATCTCAATGTCACCCACTGATATGAAATGTGACCAGAGGCGGGCTGCACTCTGGCTCTGGCGCGGATTAATGCACAGGCTGGCCTACGCTGCAGCCTAGAGCCCCTTGTGTGCAAGCGCCCCTGATAGGCCAGACTATTTGTGAATATTTAAATTGACTTAAGAGACCCAATCCCTACCCGGCCGCACTGAAATGTCAGAAGGAAAATATGATAGCAGAGCACAAAAACGAATAGCACGACGGCCAAAATAACACCTCGACTGAGCTTTACTAATGAAAATCCCCAAATTGACTTGATATTATAAGGATATTTAATCTTCATCTAGTCGACAACTGCATAATGAAGATCCGGAGGACAGCAGGAGGACTGCCAGCTAAGAGCTACCATTTGCACGGTTGAAAAAACTGCAATAGAGGATCCTTGGCTATAGCTGCAGTTATCTCTACTCTAGCCATGGCAAAGACACCAGCCAAGTCCCTCAGACAGAGGTACCGACACTTCGGCCACCTTAAACACCAGGATGCTGTGCCACCAGCCTCACCTTTTGCTGTGGGGAGGGCACGAGAGGCCGCGTATCCTGCTACCTTATAGCTCGTAGCCTGCATGCTGGGATAAAATTGAGGAACATATGGGGACATATGTAGATATGTAGATACGTAAATATGTAGATATGTGATATGAAGATATGTTGCTGCCTCAGAAACACAACAAGAGGTACTTTTCCAAAACCCTGTTTAAAAGGAAACTGGCAAACGGTAAAACTGTGCCCGCAGAAATTTTGCTTTATTCCCCTTTGCAATGGACTGTGTTTTGTTTTGCACATATATTATCTGGGGACAATGAACTTCAGTCTGAATTTACAGCAAGCCATAGTGAGTTGAAAAATGCAGCCGCACACTATTTGACAGTGAATGTGAATATTGGAAGAAGGTTTTAAAGAGGGTGGCTGCGGTGGTGAAGGTTTTAGCAGAGCGATGACTACCTTTTAGGGGCCAACCTGATAACTGGAACTTCATGGGTGTGCTGGAAGTTATCAGCGTGGGACAATGCTGGCAAGGGAACACCATTGTACCTCTCACTAACAACATGTTTATAATTTTCTGAATTGATGGGAGTGCGGGTCTTTACAGAGACAATCAGTGGGATACAATTGAAAAAATACTTATCAATCAGTGTAAATTCCTCTCCAGATGTTTCACACACAGATATGCGTTACCTGATGGCTGCATCGTGTTTTGTCAAGTTTCGGCCAATTCAGAGTCATGGAGGAGAGTCACTTGGCCAGTCTGTTCTTGGTGATTTAAAAGACATGGGCACTGATATCTATAACTGCAACTTAATTTAATACACGTTTTAATTTTTCTTCCAAACCCACGTCCCCTTGGCAGACAATTACAGCAGGTTTACAGCCTAATGACAACCAAAGGATAGAGACTTTGAAAAGTCCTTCAGATACCAGATGGTCAGCACACACGCAAGCAACGTAACCGCTGCACCATAATTATGCCAGACTTCAAGGGTCACTGCAAAAGTTAAGTGATGGCTCGAACCAAAATCTTACTGCTCGGGATGAAGCCGGTACACTCTATGCTAAGATGGAAAAACTAGAGAATGCCTTTCTGTGTAGCCTGTGAAACAACATACTGTGACGTTTTCACAAGACTAGTACTGCTCTACAGGCAGTTGAACTGGATTTATTTCATGCTGTTAATTTGATCAGCTCAATAAAAACAACCCTAGGTTTCTTTTCAGCACTGTAGACAGGCTGACAGAGAGTCATAGCTCCATTGATCCATGTATTCCCATAGCTCTCAGTAGTGACGATTTCATGAGCTTCTTTAATGATGAAATTCTAACTATTAGAGACAAAATTCACCACTTCCTGCCCCCTCAACCGGCAACGATTTATCTTCAAACACAGGAACCTTAGAAACAGCTGTAAAACCTGATTTATACTTAGACAGTTTTTCTCGCCAACCAGTTGTGTGACTTTTTACAGGATAATAGTTTATTTGAGGATTTTCAGTCAGGATTTAGAGTGAATCATAGCACAGAGACAGCACTGGTGAAAGTCACAAATTACCTTCTTACTGCATCGAAAAAAGGACTTGTCTCTGTACTTGTCTTGTTAGATCTTAGTGCTGCATTTGGTGCCACTGACCATCATATCCTATTACAGAGACTGTAACATTTAATTGGCATTAAAGGAGCTGCTCTAAGCTGGTTTATGTCCTGTTTATCAGATCGATGTCAGTTTCTGCAAGTTAAAGATAAATCTTCCATATACTCAAAAGGGAGTTCCACAAGGTTCCGTGCTTGGACCAGTTCTATTCACCTTATATATGCTTTCTTTCGGCAGTATTATTAGGAAACACTCCATAAATTTCAATTGTTAAGCAGATGAACCCAATTGTACTGTCAATGAAGCCTGATGAAACCAATCAGTTAGCTAACTTCAAGGATGCCTTAAAGGACATAAAGACAAAACTCAGACAAAACTGAAGTTGTTGTACTTGACCCCCAACACCTCAGAAACACATTATCTTATGATATACTTACTCTGGATGGCATTGCCCTGGCCTCCAGCACCACCGTTAGGAATCTCTGAGTTATCTTTTATCGGGATATGTCCTTTAACTCCAACATAAAACAGACTTCAAGGACCGCCTTTTTTCATCTACGTAACATTACAAAAATTAGGCACATCATGTCTCAGAAAGATGCAGAAAAATTAGTGCATGCTTTTGTTACTTCTAGGCTGGATTATTGCAACTCCTTATTATCAGGCTGTCCCAACAAATCTTTAAATTCTCTCCAGCTGATCCAGAATGCTGCAGCACGAGTACTGGCAGGAACTAGGAAAAGAGATCACATTTCTGCTGTGTTAGCTTCTCTACATTAGTTCCCTGTAAAATTCAGAGTAGAATTTAAAATCCTCCTCCTCACCTACAAAGCCCTTAATGTTCAGGCACCATCATATCATAAAAATCTCAAAAAAAGTCCCCAAATGTAGAATGGGAGGCAGAGCCTTCAGCTATCAGGCTCCTCTCCTGTGGAGCCACCTTCCAGTGTGGGTAAGGGAGGCAGACACCCTCTCCACATTTTAGAGTAGGCTTAAAACTTTAGTTTTTGATAAAGTTTACAGTTAGGGCTGGCTCAGGCTTGGCTTGAACCACCCCCTAGTTATGCTGCTATAGGCCTAGACTGCCAGGATGCACCAAGCTCCTCTTTCCTCCTCTTCCTCTCAATCTGTACACGTTCATATCCCATCAGTGCTCGTTCGTAACTTGACTTCTTCTCTCTCCCGTAGTTTCGTGCTTCCTCGTCTCTCTCCTCTCTCCTCCTGTTACTTTCTGCAGGTATTTCTGCCCCCGGTGCTGCAGAGTCTGGATCTGTGACTGCAAACCACCTACTGCCCCCGTGATCCTGCTCAACAACCACTGCTTCAATTATTATGATTATCATTATCATTATTACTTTTTTTTTAATTAGTATTATTATTCACCCCTATTTACGTTGTACCTGTACTGTGATATGCCCCCCCCCCTCCCATTTCGAATTGAATTGAATTGAATTAAGGGATTATGCGGCCCGCCTAAGGCATGATTTTGACAACTTTGAGAGAGTTACAAAAAACATGTCGCCAATTGTGTCCCAAAACTACAAAGTGGACAAACAGAGGCACAGAAAAAGGAAAAAAACAAGCAGATGAATCAACTGAACCTGACTGTGATTGATCAGACTGAGACAATTTGAAAGCAACAGTTTTTATCGCCGTCATAGATCAACTTGTCGTGGAACTGGATTGGAAGTATCACTCCTACAAAGATACTCAGCAGACATTTGGATTTTTTAACAATATTCCATCCATCTCTGTACAAGGTTTTTGTAAGGTTCATCTCCAGAAGAAATATGCAGGTTATCTAGAGCGTGATTTCTTGGAAAAAATTGGACATTTCAGAGAATTTATTAAAGAAAACAAGGACACCTCAACAAGGTCACTGCTGCAACTTCTAAGAGGAAGGAAACTACAGTCAGTTTTTCCAAATGTTGATATGGCCCTCTGACTATTTATGACTTTGCTCTGTAACCAATGCCAGTGGGGAGCCTCCTTTTTCCAAAACTGGGACTCGACATAAATAGACTGAGATCCACAAAGGTCCAAAAAAGACTGAATGACCTGTCTTTGATGTCCATTAAAAGTGATATTGGATTTCGCCAGCCTCATTAAGGACTTCTCTGTCTAAAGAACAAAGGAGAGAAACTTCTACAGGTAGTAATATGTATTTATCGTGCCGCGGTTGCATTATTGCGGTTATTATCTGCTGTCACTGTTTTTATTGTATTTTTATGGCTTTTGTTTTATTCGAGTATCAAACATCCGTTCGATTTGTGTCTAAGGATGCCATGTTTTTGCCTCGGTAAAACAGGGTGCTCTGTACTGATGCAGATGTTGTTTTAGAAAGCTAAAAGCTGTTACTAGCTTGCAGTTGCATTGGGAATGACTTTTTTTTCCTTTTGCATTGCTGTTTATAGTAAAGGCTGTCTCCACGTGTGTGTGTGTGTGTGTGTGTGCGCGTATGCCAGTGCACCCTGAGTGTGTGCGTGTGGGCCGTGTAGTATTTGTAGCACGCTTTTACACATGCGAATAAATTACTTTTTTTCTGATAATGCATGATGAGTAAGAGTGGCCTTGGGGCCAGTGATCAACTTAGTCTGCTACTGGCTGCTCTGTCTACAATGTCTACGATGTCTTATATGTGAATACAATGACGTACACGATACACGGTTTACTTCTCCTAAGGTCACATCTCCCCTTCCACCATCATTTTAATATAATCAAAAGTGAAAATGGCACCGCAACATCTCACTGTACTGCCTATACAATCTGCCTATAGTGCAATCTATTAAGATTATAATTGACTGGAGAAAATAATTACTGTGTAATCACAGCCCCCTAATGTACTATGCAAGTTGTTGTGATCCCACTTTAATTTGCTTAATCAACAGACCAGTCTTGATATTGTACGCTGAGCATGGATTCCCCGTGACTCTGAGCCGGGATTGTTCGGGATCCCGGGACAATGGTATTACTGGATATCTGCCTGCAGCCATCACACTCAAGTGGACAACAAGATGTGGTGGGTTTTGCACTTACAGTACATCAGGTAAGTAGAACTCCGTGGACAAGATGTCTCCTTGACAAGCAGTAAATACGATGCCTCAGAAAGCATGTCACAGAGCTTTTACTGCTCCGTTGCAAAAATACTGATTTATATACAGATTTTTATGAACACTCATTGATTTTATCTGAGGCATAAGGCAAGAATCAAATCAAGAGTACATATGGAGCAGCCCAAAATGAAGTTTTTATGCTTTTCTGATGTTGTGACTGTGGTGCTCAGCCACTCCCCGGTATTAGTGGAAGAGTAAAGGGATTACATTTTCTAAATTGACATCTTCTTCCAGATACAGAGATAGAGCAAATCAGGTTTACTGTACCTTAACAATGTCTTCATTTGAGGACTTGCACTGCACAGAGGCTGAGACATCAGTGACCGCTCCACTCATCTCTATGGAGACCATTTTGACAGGAATGGCCACAGTGCGTCCAGTCAGAATGGCTGTGTTGATAATCTCAGTGTCCTACGGAGAGAAAAAACAGACATGATATTCGCGAAACAGTGAGAGTAGAGAGTAATTTTCCTTGTTATTCCAGCAGGGATGTTCCACCACTGATGTTCACATTTGAAACCATTACTGTCAGGGCTCCTGTGTGTCCCAGGTGACACTCTCAGTGGCAGACCCGCGCTAATGTCACTGAGACGCCTCTAAATGCTTTTCATCGGGTGACATTTTCATTTCAAGCACACTTTTCTCCCAGTGAGCAACTGGAAATGACTGAAACACGGACGGAAAAGAATTCGAAGAAAAGCCATAATCTTAACCTTAATCATTTTGGGGAAAACATTTTTTAACGTGCCCCTACTATGCAAATCACAGCATCCACCTTAAGTTTTAGGCTGCATAAAATTTTTAAAACATGTAATGTACCGATGCCCAGGATCTGATGCAACTATCGTTTATACAGTTTTGAGCACATGGGTGGAAATCAGACTTGGATGTTAGAAGAGATGGGCTTTGCCACAGCAGGAATCTCTTCAGGGATGGGTGACTCTTCATCATCAAAAATGTTTCACTTAAGTTCACAACAACTCTGGAAAATGCAACAGGAACCGTTGCTGTCACCATGTCGTGGCAGAGCAAAGTGTTATGTTAATATTAGGAAATATGACCAAAGAAAATGTCAAAAAATCTCATGATTTCATCCATTTACAAAACTCTGTTTCAACCATGTGTGTTTAGTGCACCACCCATACCCATTTTCTGCTTATCACTTCACCCAGGAAGCTGTATAATTATTTTAATTTGAATAATTTAGTCATGAAAGCACTTGAGAAACAAAATATGGAATAAGTATGGTTTTAATTGGGTCAAATAAGCACAGAGAGCATAGATAAATGTAAAGAGAATTTCTCTATTGTTCATATTCTTAAATTGGTCTATAATAGCTTAACTGCTGTTAAATGCTTTGGGTTTGAATGAATGAGTCCATTTATTCATGAACAGCCAATATATGAAGATAATGTTGAATGGGGAAAACTATGCATGAAAGAAACACTTTTAGTTTCTCCTTTGATAATGTGTTGGGTACGTCGCTGAAATATTATCCAATTACGGTCGAGTTCATAGAGCACATGTCTGTTATATTGCCGCCCTAGTCTTTCTATATAGTTAAGGATTCTCGATATCAAAAGGGTTCAAACTGTAATAAATACAACCAGAGACCGTCTACTCAGTATTTATTGGTCGGACCACGTCCGACTTCGAACTCCGATCTCAACTGCGCACCTGTAAAGGTGTGTGACCGCATCCTGCGCGGTTGTGACGCTAGCGCGGCGACAAAATCTGCCCAGAGACAGACAGACACCAGCAAAAGTACTAAAAAACGCCAAGGTGGTAGTTCCCGACACAGTAGGCGTCTCCAGGACCACATTTTTCCATGCCGACCCACTCACACACACACACACACACACACACGCACGCACACACACACACACGCAAACACACACACACACACCCACACAAGGTGAAAACAATACCTGCCATGGTGTAGGGGCTGGTAACAAGTTGTAGGCAATGCTAAAAAAAAAAATCCTTCACTACTGGTGAACTACTGATAAAAAAGGCCAACATTGCCATAACATTTGCATTTTTTTATTTTGAATGCGCTAGAATGCCAACAGCCAATTAAAAATACACACCAGGCCTCCAGTTGAAGTTTGAACCAATTCATTATTTTTTTTATTTGATTTTGCAGATCATGTCAGTTGCGTGGGGGTAACAAGTTTTGTCATTCGCGGTGCACAAGTAGCCCAGGAGAGAAACTGTTACCATGTACATTTCCCCGAAATCAAAAATAGTATACTTACATTAAGACTCATCTTAAAGTCTTAATAAGGGGTGTAGAGCATGAAGTGATTTTCTTCCCGCTCCAGTTTTTCACAGGTTCCTACTCAGCTGCGAGACTTAGAGTTGTTTATTCATAGAGGGAATATTATACACAGCACATACTCCACGCTGAGTGTTGTCAAGGCAGCTACTTTGTGTGGCCTTAAGCACATAACAAAGGCAGTCCGTTCTGAAGCGGCCTCAGGCACGACATTGAACTTCACCTCTAAGAGTGGCGCAACACACTAAGCTGAAAAGACAAAGAGAGGATAAAATGATGCAGTCTGGAACATTTTTAATTTGTTTTATTTTACCATTTAAGTCCCTTTAAGGTCAAACAGCTCTTTTGCATTGGAGACCTGGTCGATACCGCAAATACAAAAAAAATATAGAGTACAGAGAAAATAGACATACATTCAGAGACCTACATGTGAGGCTAAATATATATCAATATAATTGGTATTATCAAGAGGCCATTACCACTAGAGTAATTTACCATGGCCAGAGTAATTGTTTTATTTTGCCAGAGTCAAAAACCTTTTAATTTCTGTTTATTCTACAGACTTTTCCAAGTGGCTGGAGAAGAAAACATTAAAGCCCTCTATTCCAACTTGCAAAATGAGATAGGGGCTGGAAATAACCTGGTTTGATACTGACAAATCCTTCAAGCTCAATAACAAGATAATTTATAACAGGAAACAACTTCAGTGTATTTCACTGATTCTGTAGCAATGCCCGCATTAAGTGTGGTTTTTCCACCTGTTTTTATGCAAATTTCGATTATGCACATAAAAAAAACATGACTGTCGAAATATTGTTTTTGCATTTGACTGAGGTGCAGAAGGTGGTGTATCAATAAACACGAAAACGTGACAGAGTGCAAGGGAAACAGACTCAGCCAATTAATCATGACACACATGAAGCATGGGACTTAAACATTGGCTGAGGCTTCTGCTCCACTGCAAATTTTGGCAGACAAAAACACGTGGACTGATAAGGAGACTGTAACAGTTCTCCAGGTAATACATGAATCAAACATAAATGCCAGACTTCCATCACATTTTCCACAACGTTTGCGTTCGTTTGAGGTTTGACTGATTGTCTTTTAACGATGTCACCTCATGTGCCTTCTTCTATTAGAATGGTTTAATGGCACCTGACTGGGGTGTTAGCTTCACTAACTGTTTATCTTAGAGCCCAACATAGTGGATGGAAATGTGCATTAATTTACTTTTTTCTTTTTGCAGATTTTCTGAAAATCCATTTACAAATGTTCTGTTAAATTTGGATGGAAACTTGGCTAGTGTCTACAGGTTTCTTGTTTATATTAGCTTGACTAGAAAGAGCGGAGATGGCAAAATAGCAAACGTGGACTGTTGTTTACACAGTGCCTCTGTGAGGTATATAAAGCAGTATCATCTCCTTAACAATGAACATTTCCATGTTGGTTCAGTCTTAAATCGTTTAAGTAAACAGAAAATAAAAGAAAACCAAATACAGAACCTTGGAGAACTCCATTAAGTACGGTAAATCAGCCAGAGCCTGTGCTCCATTGACTGTCACACGTGGAGTCCCACTTTAAAAAAGTATTGTAAACTAATGCTTTGTCAGACATTTCTTATGTTAATCAACCTCTGCTTAGGCTTTAAACAGATCAATGAGCAATCAAAAATGTCATTCGCAACATTCACTGTGACAGTGACTGCAAATTCAAAACTGATACTTCAGCAACAGGCCTCAAAAACTCTCTGAACCAGTCAGTTGATTGATATATTCCACACTAACAAGTTATAGGAATGGGACTGTAGTTATTGGGACAGGTGACATCTCTTAAACAGATAAGAGAGATACTGAAAGAATCTCATTAGTGAGTAGGTTAATGTTAAAAATCCATGTAGTGGAGCAGTGGAAACGCAGCTCCTTTCAGAAAATAGGGCTCTAAACAGTCAGTGTCAGCCGGTTTTCACGTCTCTAGTTTTGAAAAGGTTTCAAAATAACTTCCATCAACAACCACGTAATCCGCTCCACATTTCCTCACAGTCGGAGAGGAACAGGACACACAGTGTATATTAAAACAATTCATCATAGTAGGATCTGTCTGAAACTTTAAACGGGCCCTTCATACCGGGGAAAAACTGGAATAGAAAATAAGATTTCTGAATCGTTTAAAGTCCAATCGGAGTATCACAAGGCCCCATTCTTTGTTTCTGTATAATAATCTGTATCGTGTGAATCCCTTGAAAATGGTCTGAAACATCAGTGAATCAGTTTACTTGAATTTGATCCCATTACGTTTTTTTTTTTTTTTATGTAATAAAATGACCAAACTCCATGATCAAACCAATCAAAATCAGAGTCTTTTATTTGCAAAAGTAAAGCAAGATACGTTCAACAAATTCCAATATTTCAGCGCAGTTGGTTTTTTGCACTGAAGCTAAGGTTGCAGTGAAGCTTTGTTTTGAGGTTGTTTCTTTATTTTGTTTTTTTGTTTTTTTTTTGAGTTTACAAAATGTAGCCAATTTGTGGGAAGCAAAGCTCAGCCGAACTCTGCGGATAAATGTACTCTGGGGCGAAATCCTAATTGAAAGACATCATCCCTAAGCTCTCTTTGCTGTTTTGGCATCTGGTGAGCATTGCACTACACCAGACACTTTAAAATTAAATGTGTGCTGCTTTGGGAGCACTAATTATGCTTACCTGAATTCAGCTTGGAGAGAAAAATAAGTCATGACCGCACACGGTTATCGTTTCGCTTAATTACTATGGTCCATATGAGGCACAAAAACAGTTATTGGATACTGTTTAATGGTAATACAAACATTTTGTAATTCCAGTATCAGACCGCAATAAATAGGTTTATTTCAGCTACACTGAATGTAACACTACAGTATAAACTAAACCACTTGACAACAATTGTAAGGCCCATGCAAAATATGAACTGGGCTCTAAACACACCGAGTTATTTTGTTCTTTTTCTTTCTAATTTCTTCAGCAAAAATCAACAACGATAGGGATCCAGCAGGGAGGTTGTCTAAGACGCACAGATGAATGAACTGAGAAATGTTGGGTCACTTTAAGATTCAAATCCAAAATGTTGTTGAATGAATATTTGATCACGTTTAATCAGTTATGACGATGTAGACCAACATTAGATTCATTTACATGGTTTATTAGACCAACAGATGACTGCCTTTTGGTCTAAACTGTGTTTACAGATAACAGAGAGTAATTTGCTTGTGGTTATTATCATCCCATTAAATGTAATCCATTACCGTGGAGGCCTTGTTTGGTGTACCCACACGGTCTTGATTTCACAAGCACTGAGACGAAATTACTCGGCGTGTGAGACTTCAGTGCTCGGCTCAACCACTATCATTTCTACCTGCTTCTGAACAACGTAAACAACACATTTAAGCAAATGTGTACCCTTATTAAACACAGCGATATAGATGTGAAATTACAATGCGTGACTTCAAGCTGCGAGGTTTGTGAGACACAAAACATATTATTTAACATCCGGGAGCTGCTGTGGCACAGAGCAGCTAATGGAGTTGGGAATCTGGCATAACTGCTACCTCCTGCTCTGCATCATCCTTTCTGTTTTTTTTTTTTCCCTCCTCACCTCTCTTCTTTCAAAGTAATAAGAATGTCCGGTGAAAGAGGTCTACAGCGGCTTGCTGTTAATAGGGGCCTAACCTGTGTAATAAGGCCTAGGGTTGTTGTATCCCTACCATCTTGGAATTGTTTCTCCTCCTCATTCCTGCTCTCTCTCCTTAAAAGACGCCTCTGAGTCAGAAGCTACTGTGGGCGTCCACCCTGGGCCTTCATCTCTGTTGCTTTGCGGCACAAAATGCGTCATGTTTGTATTGTGGAGACAGAACCACCTCCCGCCTCTCTACATCAGCAGTCTCCGAACGTGCTGAGCTTTTCTACAAGCCATCAGTGGGTTAACGCCACCAGCTGAAAAGTGCCGGTTGATTTGCATCTGCCGCTCAACTAAAAACGACGGTTCTTCCTACAGAAAAAGAGGTCGAAGGATGTGCAGCTTCAGAGCCAGCCTTTTGGTGCACTGCTAGATTCTTTATCCTCGAGAATTGCATCCTCTGACCTGATTTCATTTCTGTCTCAAAAGCTGGGGGTTCCTTGACGTGAGGGGCACAGACGTGCTCATGGTCGGTTTAGTGAATACACAGTGGCCCATGTTCCCGGTGCTAATTACGGGACATTCTGATGTTGAACATGAACATATCGCTTTTGTAACTCAGTGCTGTATTGCGGTTCCCGTGAAGGGCCGCTGCAAAGTCCTTGCCTGCAAGGTCGGATCCAGACTGGACACTCAACTTTTATAGCCACCACAGCGCGTGTTACGGTTCCCACGTTCAACAGTCAGTAACAATAAACACTGATTGTTCATGCCACACTAAAATAGCCTTGAGGGTCGCTCAAAGCTCAATATGCAGGAGAGGTTCAACGTTAGCTGGTTTGCTAAAAACAACAACGGCAACTGTGATGCAGTGCTAGGTCAAAATGAGCAGATAATCAAGTGGCAAACAAACACCAAACAGAAACAAAAATCCATTACATATTCAGAAGAAGGCATTCATTCGTACTATTTTCAAATCACCATTTCCAACCTGATCGTTATGTAACGTAATACTTGATGCAACTGTCGAACTGTGAATTACAGTGGAGGCATTTCTTGACTTTCTCATTGTACCACAAAGAGCCTTGCCACTTCAGACTGCCCCATTAAGCCACTCAACAACCTGCCATAATGATATAGTCGTTCTGTTCTGCTGGCTTTGATAAGACCACATTTTCAGATCATCGGCTCTGTTTAATGGGTGTTAACATTGCTTAACTGCGGCACTACTCCCAGGCGGAGGAACTGGAATGTCCACTTTTTGCTTTGATGTGATTCACCATCCAATTAGTCACCAGACCATAAATGATAGATTAAACCTCATCTTTCAACGGGGGCCACGGGGGCTACCTGCAGTACCCCCGTACCTTTGGAAAAACAATAAACGGTATCTAGTGATGAAAGTTTTTAGTCTTATTCCTTTCACTGTGCCTTTTGACAACTTAGAGGGAGTATTTAGCAGGTTGAGTTGATCTGAGATGCTCTCTAATTCGGTTTTGAAGTGAATTGTGACTATTTATATCATGGAACAATGTCAGTGATGCTTGATAGACTTAATGGGAGGCACTCAAAGAATTCCCAAGGTGTGAAAACTTTCTAAATTGTTCAAGCCTGACTGGTAGAAGTCTGCAGTGTGTTACAGATATTTTTCCTTTCTTTTTCTTCCTTTCTCTGTTTGCAGAGACGAGGAAGACTACCGACGTCCTTGAAACTCCCTGTCAACTGAAAACACCGAAGATGACGACGAGACCGGTCCCCTTTTACGGATCCGTCTAGTATTAACATGAGTCCTCTGCTTAGAGACTGCAGCTAAAAAAAAAAAATAAAATAAAATAATGAAATAATGTCAAGTGCAGAGGTGGCAGGCAGCTAAGAAAGGGAACCAATGATTCCTGCCATCTTGCTTTGGAATGTAAATTTTACAAGGCGGAATCACACCGACAGAAATGTAATTTTGCAATGCAGCCGAACACATCTGGGTAAAAGGTGCATGCTAATCCCATATGTCAAGGGGACCTGAGGTATGGAGCGAACCTTATGTTTCGACAGGTTTTTCTAGTACACAAAGTCATAACTGCAGCTCAATTATATTTACCAGTCACGACAGCGTGGCTGGTATTGTTCTCACCTTGTGAGTTGGTGTGTGTGTGTGTGTGTGTGTGTGTGTCTGTGTCATCATGGCAGAATGTCTCTCTCTCTCTCTCTCTGTCTGTGCGTATGTCCGTGGGCAGATTTTGTCACCACGATGGCATCGCGGACGTGCGAGATACGTGCGCAGCTGAGATCGAAACGGAGGCCGAGTTCAAAGACGGGCGTGGTCAGACCCGTGACTACTGAGGGCTCATGGGTCGGGACGGGGACTGGCGCGATCCCATCTCAAGATAGTCTCTGGTTGATGGAGCTTTAGGCGAAGAACAGTTGAAACGATGCAAATATGTAGAGACTTATTCTGATAAGGTATCGAGCCATTTACCTAGAGACTGATCTAGATGTTTTTTGTAATATTTATGTATTTTATGACCTGCAGGACTGGTGTGTGCTGTATGTCATAAAATACAATGATGGTTTTTGCCACCGTGCCGTCCTTAGAAAAAAGCCTCTCTCGTTCTGCAACTGCTAGGCATCTACTCGGGCACACTACCCGCGTCCCGTCTTCTATATAACGTCCCATGCACAGTCAATTTTAACGGGCAGATATACACGAGAGAGGAAGTCAGACGGCAGGGCGTAGCTAGAGGTACTCAGCACCTCTTGCTTGATTAATTTCCCTTTTTTCCCGTAATCTGATTACTACCCTCGCTAATTGCCACCTCGCACGAGGCAAAGAGAGGAGCCCCGATTAAATGAGTAATAGACACTTAAGTGTTCTGGGATTGGTTGACTTTCTTAACAATCAGCAAATCATTGCAGAGAGAGTAGGTGTTGATTAGATTTGTTTGTGATGGCAATACATCTGTGTGCATTATGTATGACGCTCTGTGCAGGATATGCAAAGTGCCGGCTCTCATGATTAAAGATATTTAAAGCTGCAGTTTTTAGCGCAGATACAAAAGTGGCCCTCATAGGATTCCCGAGAATTCCTGCTTACTCCGCTGCGTTGCCACATGTAAACATCGTTATTGGGACTGAAAAACCCGGGAAACTCTCACAGATCTCTGATTCTGAGTGAAATAGTTTGTTGCACAGAAACAGCTGGCTTTCAACTGCTGAGACATGTGCTGCGGGAATTCACAGGATCGGGGCACAGCTGGATCCATGCCTTTTTTCCCCGCAAGCACCATTAACAGATATACACGTTGTTTGGCTGAGGAATGCCAGCTTTAAAACAAACCCCAACCCTTATTGTTTTTCATTGCAGACCTACTATATGATAAGTGTGCAACGTGAAGCTGTCGTACGTAGGTAAAATACTGTATCTATAAAAATAATCTCGCATCGGCCCTTGTCTGACGGACATTTTTCGGCACTCCCGCATGATTTTCAGAGTCATGAGGGAGGTTTGAGCTAATATCAAACTGAGGGCTTCTGCAGCAAAGTACAGAATTTCATTATGCTTTCTGACAGTTCACTGATAATCTATCTCACATTTTGATAGATTAAAGCAAAAATGTAAAGGGAAAATTCCATTTAAAACGAGACATTCCGGTTCTGGTGTTTTGGTTTATTCAACCAAGCTTAACATGACTAAGGCTCTTAAGTCTGTCAGATAAGGTTAGATGATAAAAATTAATAATATTAAATCATTTAAATTAATCTGAGATGAATGTGAATCCGGCTATCTTTCCACTCACCATGGCCAGAGGGATGATGGCCTGGATGTCCCGCTGCACCACGGTCAACTCCGTCACAACCTTCTCTGAATCAGGAGGTGGGTTCTGGCCCTTGTAGTCGATGTTCCAGTTGATCCTCCTGGTCACCGAGAGGCTGGTGAAGTTCTCCATCTCGAAATCCAACTGCATCACCTCGACGTTGCCCAGCACATCCCTGTCAGAGCATAAAAAACACACATTAGACAGTCAAAATCAAAGGCCACATATCAGTTACAGCAACACATTCATGAGGAAACGCCGCAGAGTGGAACAAGACATTCTGGCAATGCTTTCATTTCTGGTAACGGAACAGTTAACTGGATAGTTTTTAATTATTAAACACGCCATTTAGTGAGCTGTCAACACACTGCTGTGCAGTTATTTTTAAATTTTCTTTAAGTTACCCCTTGAGCTGAAAAAAAGTAGTATATTCATTAAGGCTTCAACATGTGAAGCACTGAAGCAAAATGCTTTAGAGCAGAGTAGGCACTTGTCATGTGGTGTATTTTTAGTATTAGCTCTCTGTTCAAAGTGTTATTCTACATCTACATATCTGAAAACATGTCTTATTGTGAACAAGAAGCAAGTAAGCTGAGGAATGCACTTTTAACATAGTTTTAAGATTGATTACACTACTCTCGTATCAATAAATCAATGTTCAATAAGCTGTTTAGACAAGCTTTCAGAATAAAAGCCAGCATCTAGCTTTTAGCCTCTGGTGGAGTATAATCGGTGATATGTATTCAGCACAGATCCCATGAGTTATCAGACACATTCACTGATGAAAAGGCCCCATCATAACATTTCATTCAGTCAACTGTAGTCTAAGCCGCTCCTTCGGTCTGATTGGTGGATCTCAGACTCCCTGACAGATACGAGGCAGTCAGCATGGCCGTAGGATCTTTAAAAGGTCACGGTATAGTGTTTACAATGTCATGCTTCACAAGTGGAATGCCGACTTCACTTTTGAAAATTCACCTCTCTTTACTCACGTAAATGTAACTGCTCGATGTGAAAAATAAGCAGCAGCAGCAACAAGTAATGATATTCAGGTTCAATGTCACCACCAAAGCTATAAGGGGACAATCCGCCATATTAGTGGTTTTGGTTCATATAATTTTATTGTCGAGCTATTGTGATAAGTGATTTTGGTCCACACCTTCCTTGATTAGTTAAAGTCGGGGTGGGGAAGCTGAGACTCTGCTAAAGCGAACTACAGCATGATTTATTTTCCCATGCTGCAATTGAATCCTTTAGTGCAGCAAACCCTTCGGAAACTTTATCCGAACACAAAATGTTCCTTCTAGGAACCTGGATTCAGCCCTACTTGAATCTAACTAATGACGCGTCAGTGCTCCAAGTTAATATCTCTTCGTCTCACATTGCAGGATTGAGAACAAATTTACACCCTTCTCGCTCTGCACACGTCCCTCCACTAAAGTCTGTCTGAACCCATGTCTGCTTTCTACTGCCCCTGGCAGTCGCTGTTTCACCTGGAGACGACCATCTTAAACAACATCAACAGCTAAACATATGATTTTCTCGACCCTGTCTCCTAAATTTTATGTTACAACCCAACTAATCTGCAACTAAATCCCACTGGACTGCGTTTATTATCCATATTATGAGCAAATGTATGTACTAAATGTATAAAAACTGGCTTCAAACTAAGCTTGTTCGTTCTTGACCTTAGAAATAGATTGATCACTTATTAGCTTTATTTGCAATATGCTACTTGACTATGCTACTTCATGCAACTTATACTACTTGAAGACTATAATATGTGGTGGAAAGCTCCGCAAAAAGCTAGTAAATGGACCTTGAGTTAAGATTTATTTATTCATTTATTGTTATTATTGTTATTATTATTGTTGTTGTTACTATTGTTACTATCATATGTCATGTTATTATGATTTTTTGATTTTAATTTGAAGTATCTGTAAAACATTCCCTGTCACTGTACCATATTGAAAGCCAATATAAACAATAGTTTTATATGAACATTGGATCAAATGACCACATGTACAGTGTGTGTATGTGTATTGCAGTGATGAAACCAAAGAGAATTAACATCAGCTCTGTGGAGTGTTTCCGCATTTTTCAGCTCATCGTTTTGGCTTTATGGTCCACAGCTTCGCTGTTTTGGGTTCAGTCTCGCTATTCTCATCAGCATCTTCTTCCGCTGCAGCTGCTGCTTTCGTGAAAAAGCTACAGACCTGCCATACTGCTCGGCACCAAACAGCACACAGACGAAATTAGCGACTGGCTGGTGAATATAGTGGAGCATTTAGGAGCTAAACAGCCAAATATTTCCCTCAGGAGCCGGCGGAGGCCAACGTAGAGCCAGAAGGAGACTCAGTATTGGCTTTACATTCATCAGGGCGCCAGAGACTTGCCCATAAATGAAAGCTTAAATTGCTTCATATCCGTGTAAAGAAGTGTAAATAAGCAGCTTTTCACTAACTACTAAATAAGCAACTTCAGTTACGACAGGTAAATTTGTTTTCCTACGATATTCGCTCCAGGCAGTTGCAGCATGACTGAGGCGTTTATGCCTGGATTTAGGCAACGCATGGGCGATGACCTTGGTTGAATACAGAAAAAGTCACACATTCGAAGCACTAAAAGGAACACGCTGACTTTTAAACTGCCTAATCAAAACCACCACCTTTGCCTAACCTTTCCCGAGTTCTTTTATAAGCCCCAACGTAACGACACGTGGGATACAGTACGCGGTTCCGAAGGTCTGTGCTTAGTGTGCCCAGCCTCCCAGTCCCCAGTCCCCCTCCGTGTGACGTCTGTACAGTATAAAAATCTCACACTACTTGCTTTGGAGAACCTCTTTCCGTGAATGCAATCCAGGCAGCAATCACATTTCCCCCCCAAAAAGTATTTGACAAAGCTTAATTAGTCGTAGACAAGTGTATTTTGTAAGGGACCAGATTGGATCGTCTTGTTTAGCAACAGATAAAGCTTCACGTCAGACGTCTCCCCTAACAATTTATTTGTATTTGTACATTATTTTTCCTATATATGCTTCCCTTTATGCACGCGGCTCCTGTTAAGAAACTCTAAAACTGATGAGAAGTGACAGTTTTCTAATGGCATTCCTGCTTACTTTAATGGAGTTGTCATTTGCCGCGAATCAATCAGCGACGGTCTCTGAATGAAAACAGTTTGCAGGTCTTGTCAATAAACAATCACCGCTCCCTAATCACGCTGGCCAGCTTTGTTCTTCTATCTTAAGACCCGAGAGTAGAGCTTTTTGCAAGGAGATTGCACATTTTATTCAGCCCCTCACTTTCAAATAACCGTAATTGCAATGGCTGCAGATTTGCTTCTGACCAATCGATAACTTTTGGTAGGTAACCTGCTCGTTCTGATGGCCGCGCACACGAAAGGTTTGAGCGTTCTCTCCCTCGTGCTTCTCTCTTTGGTGTTTAGATGACTTTGGCTGGGGTATCCATTTTACTCTCACAAACATGCCAGTGATGCAGGGGCGATAACAGCCCTCCCGTTATGAAAATCCTGCTTGTTGGGCTTGTAATCCTCAGGTTCAACAAGCCTAACATGAAACCGTCTCACTGGTGGCGAAGGGGCAAATTAAATCTCTCTCCACGCGTGACGAGAATCATCCCGCCTGAACCTCAACCTTTAGCTGAAAGTGAAGCAGTAGCTGTCTGTCCTTCACACAAGCAGAGACCCGTCCCACCATTCAGTCTGAGGGCCTTTTAATGAAAGCTGGATCAAACTATCTGTAGGAATCCTCCGCCCACAAAAGGCTCCTCTCAGGAACATCGTGATAAGATCTCGGCCTATTTGTTTCGACATCACTCACTGCAAACAAACACCCCCGTCTGTCTGCGACACACTAAAGCTGTCATCAATATGGCCCACTGGAGTGTGTACATGTACAGCCGCTCAGCACAGCGTCGACTGCCATCCTGCTGGAGGGAAGGAAAAATGATGTTCGCAATGCACTGATCTGGGTTAGAGGGCACGCTTTGTTTTTTTTTGTTTTTTTTTGATCAGAGCGAGGAGTAAATTGTAAAAATGTAAGTGAAAGCAGCAGAAAAAAAGCAGAAAAAAACGTACATCTGCTTCACATTTTTTGCAGTTACACTTGACAGTTACGAATTACATTTGGACATATTTTAAATTTAGTTTATTTTCTGGTTTTTGAGAACTGAATCAAAGGAGCAGATTTTAGGAAATATCACATCGCCGGCTCTCGGTACGTGCCCTTATCAGAACCCTTACCGATTCTCTCCTTTAGGTTTTTATCTCTATACATTGCCTGCATGTACACCTCGACTTTACATAATTACAATTTAACCTTCACATTTCCCTTCAGATCTCTCTCCTGCCACTTACCGCATCGTGATGTGACTGTATCAAAGACACTAATATTGTAATATTGAAACTGGTCAGTGTTTTTCCTCTCCGCTGCTCTGGTAGCTGCTGTGTTACAGTATGTCTTATTACTTTTCCTTAGGACATCTCAGTGGGATTACACGGTGACCTTTTCATCTAAATACTAAATTATGTATGTGTTAGTTAATTAATGTCACTCGAGTCCACTTCCTAAGGTTTCAGAGAGAAAAAAAAAAAAGGAAACATTGCTACACGACCACTATTCAAGGAAATGTTTTGGGGAACCTTCCTGTATTCTTTTATCCATTTCCTTCCATTATTAAAATGTGCAATTTAAATCTTTTCGCGTAATTATTCCCTTCAGCTTTTATAGAAACGAATGTAAAAAAAAAAAAAAGAGTACTGATGTGGCATAAACAAAATTCAACATAAAGTCGTTTTTAAAAAGAAGTGGGCACTGAAAACTTGAATGATTGATTTCATACCAGAGGACCAAGGGATGGAAGTAAACATGGCTCAAGAAAGTCCAGTCTTTTTTTCCATTAAGTTAATGATGCGCTATCTGTATAGCACAAAGTATATATTCTAAAAGCTGTAGCTTGGGGCTTTTAAAGAACTCAGGGGGATTTCATTCTTTGATCAGAGGCTGTTTGAACTGATTAACAGGGAGATTTCATTTGGATCAAAGCACTGCGAGGCAGAGCTATGACAGCAGAATAACAGGGGTGGTGAACAGAGGTTTCAGAACAGTCCATGCTTAAGTCTATAGTTCTGCAAAGTCTAGAGCACTCGAGTCTATGAAAAGCATTCGGGGCCAAAGTTGGGGACTTTAAAAAAAAAAAAACACACAGGAATTCAATGTACTATTTCAGTATTTTAGGATATATATTCTATTTGCTTTTTTTCTGAGAGTAAGATCAAAATCAATCCCCTGTGTTAGCTAGCTTAGCTTTGCGTAAAGACTGGAGGCAGCAGGGAACAGAAACAAAGTGACAAACCATGCTGCCCATCACCTCGAACGCTCAAGAACAACGAGCGTGTCATCTCGCCTTTGTTGAATCCGTTCACGAACAGCAACAATTTGTGCTTTTAGAGGGAGCGAAGTGCCGAAACATCCTTTTTGCGATCGACGGCGGGGTGCAGCACGCGGGCCTGTTGTAACAGTGACGTTCCCCTGTTCGGTACCACTGTGTCCGTACAAAGACGCGCACCAAAAACCTATGCTCACCAGCCACAAACACGCCAGACACACTGGAAACAAATAGTTCTAGTATGTAATCACCCCCTGTGTAAGGAAGACAGCTTTAATAGACTTGCTAGGTGTTAGTTTTCACTTCGGACAGAGCCAGGCTAGATGTGTCCCCCTGCTTCCAGTCTTTATGCTAAGCTAGGCTAACCATGGCCCGACTTGAACTCTGTACTTAAGGCCCAGATATTAGATAGGTATTGGTCCTCTCATCTCACTCTTGGAAAGAAAAAAAGAAACAAAAACAGGCACATTTCCCCAGATGTTGAACTATTTCCTTAAAAAGCTAAAGTACCTAAACTAACCGAAAAACAAATGTAGATCAAAAAAGTATTTCAAATAGTTACTGTTACTGTTTGCTGTGCCCCCACGCACTGCACAAGGTTTCCATTTTTTTTTGGGCCCACAAAACTGACCTACAAAATAATATGTACATTGTATGCCATAAAAGACATTTCCTTGTGTGTAGAAATAATTATGTAAACAGAACCCGGAGAACATTTATTAGGCCAAAAAAAAAACACGAACTGAAAAAAGATTATTTGTCAGTCTTTATCCATCCTGTTTAGAAGTCAGTACTGGCAGTTAAAAATGTGCTCTGAGTCTTTTTTCTTGTTTTGTCCCTTGCTTAATGCTGAATTATTCAAAGCACAAAAAAAAGAAGAGTCTTATTAAATGATCTTTTCATTTGTTCTAACTGCTACTATGGTCGTGCCAAAGTATTTTCAAGAGCATTACTCATTTGAAAACCCTTGACCGCAGTCCATAATGCATTGGTTCATGTGGTGTTATCAGCCAGCTGCCGTTAGAATGGGACCGTTCCAGATGGGGGTTTACAGAAAAAAAAAACGCTGAATAATTCCAGCACTGACTAAAGTGTGATCTGATGGAGGGAAAATCCAAGATAAGGAAAGAATAATAAAGACAGGAGATTGATGAAGAGATCAACAATACGCCCCGGCGGAAAACACCGTCACCTCATTTCCTCAGTCTCAGGTAATTTTGAGTAAACAAAAACCAGATGTTCACACAGAACTTGTACTCAGATGTATTCACCACTAGGATGCAAAATGACGCTGGAGTGTGTGTGTTTGTGGTTTTCAGAGGAGAGGGGAGTGTATGTGTGTGTGTGTGTGTGTGTGTGTGTGTGTGTGTGTGGGGGGAGGGGGCTTTAAACAGTGAGCAGTTACTAGTTTGCTACTTAAATCTAGCACAAAAACACATATGAATGAGAATAATTATTGAACTTAGAAAACATATTAGAATTCGCCTTATTACTGCCTTTAATTGGGTAATTAGGGAAAGAATCGTCTTGAGATTTCATATATTTTTGGGCTCATTACTGTAATTTATCTGAGTCTTAAGCTGCTGCACATGGTTTCTTCCTAAAAATGTGAGATGGAAATTTCCAGTCATCCTAAGCTCATCCACTCAAACATCAAACAAGAGAGAAAATAGGATTGGATATACTTCCTTGATAAAAATGAAGAAGAATATATTCAAAAAGAAAGTTACAGGGACTGTAAGTACTGAAAGAGCGATAACACAAACTATTCCCAAAACACACCGCAATCACTGTGAACGTTTAAAATACATGCGACATGAGTTGCAGGTCTATATTATAGTTTCTTTTTGAAGAATTAAAGAAGCAATAGAAAGCCTAAGAATGCCGTCGTATTCATGCAACTAAATTTCTAGGAAATACATTTATTTGGGATATTAAACTCTATGAATATGATTTGAAAGCATAATATTGCATTTGCATGACAATCTATAAGACATTTTCAACACTTGGACTCATTCAGGCTGCAGACTCTGGGGCCGAGAAATTTCGAAAAAAAAAAAAATCCAGCTTGTTCTACCACTGCTCACAGGCAACGAGTCGTCATACTTCAACAACGAAATAGGTCATCGCTGTCAAATTGACTCTTTTGACTGTTCCGAACTCCACTCAAACCCACGTGTTTTTTGGACCGCCACCTCTTTGGTTAAAATATGCTTAAAGCCACTCTCTGCAGGATTTGTTCATTTGTGGCTTTGGGGCCTCGCAGTGGCGGTATCAGAAAGAACATCTGGACCGGCTTTCATTTGGACGGACTCATTTTTCCACAAACAGCCACTTAGAAGAATTTGAAAGATGATTCAATCATATAAAAAAATATATATAATAGTGGCTTTAAGTTGAGGCAACTTTAGATTAGGGAATGATTTTTCTGGCAACGTCAGCTCCCCCCAACAGCAAATAGCTGGAAATGTTTTTTTGGTTTTTTTTTTGCCAGTGACACAAAATAGACTACATCACAAATCAAAACTCTCTGGGGAGTTGTTTTGTTGGATTGTTTTTCTTCAATTTTCTTGAAACTGTGCACCACTTCGGTACAAATAAAGACTTCATGCAGACTTCCAAGCAGCGACCCAAAACACAGTATTGTGAGCCAATTTCACGACAATATATTTCCACAAGAAAAAATCCTATGAGGCATGAGTGCTTTTTATAGAAAAAAGATTTCATGCTCATGTTCAATCAATTTGATGGGACTGAAGCATCAAAACATGAATTCTTCCGTGACTTCACTCTTTATAGCTTTAGATTCCTATTGTTTGGATGTTTGGCTTTAGGTGGTCACAGAATTGACTGGGTTTTTGACAAAAATGCGGCACGACACGCTGTTTCTCCACCCATGCTTGACCCCCTACTGGACATTTCCCACATGGTGACAGGGTGGCAAAGATTACATGACACGGGTCACTAAATATAGCAAGAAAAGCTGCCACCAAGGCGCTAAGAAGTAAACAACAGGGGAATGGTGGACTTCTTTTTCAGGTAAGTCCAATCTCTGTCCTCCCTGTGGTCCCTGTGGTCCTTCTCCTCGACCATGAACACGTCCATAGGGACGCCGATATTTAGACCAGCCTCCCTCCCCGGGCTTCGGCTCTTAATGAGCTGAACTCATCGCATACCGTGATGTTTGGGTTGCAAACTTTTTAGTTGCTTTCCCCCGCTGGAACTAGCCCGGAGGCAGGGCAAACTGCACCCAATGTAAAAAACCGGTGGACGAAATGTCACCGATATGCACCGTGCCAATGTGCAAGGAGCTGTTTAAAAGGGTCAGTTGTCAAATTAAAACAGAATTCAGCTCAACACTCCAGTAGTTTTTTTGTTTTTCTCTATTTTTAGGTTAATCAACCCCCCTGAGTGGAAGAAGAACAAGGGCACAGTAGAAGTGCCTCTATATGATTGCTTCTGAGCCTTCATTTACTGGTCAAGTCATTTTGGCTAACACATGAATCAACTGGATATACGCCATTTATACGACATTAAGTTTTGACATAAGGTTGTGTTTAGTGGGCCCGTTCCTCTCCCGTCAGACACGACAGGATGGTGACTGGGCATTCCTCGACTTTTGAGGAACTAATTACTGCTCTCAGACAAGATATCTCATCTCAAAGGTATGTTAATGCCAGCAGTCGAAACTGTCTACCTCATCTCTCCGTGTAGACTGATTTAAAA
Source organism: Xiphias gladius (assembly GCF_016859285.1). NCBI lineage: Eukaryota > Metazoa > Chordata > Actinopteri > Istiophoriformes > Xiphiidae > Xiphias > Xiphias gladius. The sequence continues at coordinate 4,500,272 of NC_053416.1, read as the reverse complement.
GCAGCTGCAGAGAGACTAAGCAGATAACATCTCCATTCATTTAACTTTGTGCTGTAAAGCACGGGGTTGCTTTAGTCACTGCTGTGGGCCAAAGCTGTGTTTTATCTTCCCTTGCTCCCGGGGCACTTACAAAGAATGGTGTATGCATTTAAAAACTGCCTTTAATCAGAGAGCGAGCTGTGAATGTTACACACAGGGAAACCTTTTTAGAGACCTTTTGTCCGTTGTTAAGGAGGCCACATATCACTGTCTTTGTGTAGCACCAGGGCGAGGGCAGGAATCGGCAGCTGCAGCGATTGGTCAGACAGACACAGTGTGTTTAGCGTCGGGGTTGTTGACTTACCCCTGTTTGACTGCTTTGTTCTTGTTCACATCGATGGTGGTAATAGAATGCTTGGCGCCGGACTGCACCTCCCAGTCCACCTTCCACTGGGTGTTCTTTGACTTGGTCTGGAGCAGGTTCACCCCTTTCTTTGCTTTGACCCTGCAGGAAACGGCGAGGGGAAAAAGAACGGGACGAGACAATTTTATTAGAGGCTATGATTTATGTGCGAGGTCGGAGGTGAACGCCCAGTGTGCGCAGCAGACCTCCTCCTTGTATGGCGTCACGGCAAAAGCAATTCCACAGATGAATCAATAACAGAGATGAATGAAGATGACAGTACGAAGATACATGAGTCCAGAAGGCTAGGACTACTTCAGGCCCCAGTGTGCACCCACTGGGCATTTTTACACTGTTATTAACCGCTGCCACCTGAAAGCCTCCAAATTCAGTTCACATGCTTAGTGAAAACATTTACACACGCAACTAATGATGCATTTTAAATTCACATTAACAGCAGATTAAATAACGTTGGGTTTTCTAATGGCACAATATTATGACACTTTGTGCGATTCTGAGGTGAAATCCCCCTTCCTTAACCCTCGGCTCCGCAGGGAGCGCAAAACCGCACCGGTCGGTCAGAGAACAGAAGCCCTGGAGCTGGTGGGGATTCAAATTTTTTGCTCAAGGTCGTTTCAGCAGGGAGGATGTTTAAACCTGAAAACTCGTACTACCTGCTGTCTCCTACTATTTCAGCGGTTCACATTAAATTGCCCAGAACTGGAATGCACTGAGTGGAATATTGTGAACACTGCAATGTTGATGAGATTATGGCTTTAAAATTTTTTCCATAACTATATTCATATGATTCACATTTAGATGTAATTGATATATAATGAAGAACTGTATATTTCATACTGTAAATAAAAATAAAAGAAGTCTCTTACATTTAGAGCTATAACCATTGGTTGATTAAATGGTTATTCAACTGTTGATTAATCCATTAAGTCGCTTTTCAAGCAAATATATTTACAATGACTAACCTGACGAACCTCGGACAGAACAAGCAAAAAATGTTTCTTTATTTTTAAAACTTTTTTCCCCACTGTTTAACATTTCATAGACTTAATGTTCAATCAATCAGTCGGCAAAATAACCCGCATATGAACCGATAATGAAAATAATCATTAGTTGCAGCCCTACATGCATTATCCTTTAACCATCCCGCTCATCATGCATTTATGCATCCCGATCTCCAATAACGCCCCACCCAAACGGGAAGAAATAATAACAGTAAACATAACGCACTTGTGCGTATTAAACAAACCTAAGTACATCCATTGACCTACACGCACGGATGCACCAACCGGAATCTACACATGTAAACACAGGCACACGCTGGACATTCATACATTTATAGTCTCCGTAGGGATTCTGAATGCACAAGAGCGTGCACCCGCACAAATGCATGCCATTGCACGCACGCTCCCAGCACTGTACTGTATGTGCGTGTCTACATGCACATCTGAAAGCCTTGGAACCAAAAAAAAAAAAAAAAAAAAATAGAAAAGAAAAACTGAAAATGAATGCATTAAATAAATGGCTACACAAGGAGTAGAAAGAAAGAGTAGCTATACATTAGTAAGGTACTGAGAAATCTTGAATATCATGCTATTAGGACATTTAGCTATGGTATGGATTTGCTACTCCAATGTGCAGCCAGAGTCCGGCCATAATTTCTTTCTTTTTACTTCTAAATGTTACCATTTTACGCTATCTACTGTGGCCACGGCATCCAGACAGAAGTGGATTTAGACTTGAACCTGAAAAATAATGGGTTAAACCTTGCAGTTGCTCCCGGACGATCAATAATGAAAAGATGTTAAAGGTGTCTGAAAGTTGGCCGGGAGGATTTTCTGGCGAGAAGTGGACATTCCTGGTTCATAACTGCTAAAACCGTCACAGAATACGGATCTTCTGGGCGAAAATGTCTGAGTCCGTGCAATCTGCTTTGATTTCAATGTGCATCTTGATGACAGCACTGGCTGCTCAAATCAGTGACGCATAATTTGAAATTTTCAGTCAGCTGGATAACAAACCAGCTCTGGTAGCCGTCCTCTGTGACTTTACCTAGACATGCTACTAAGGTGTCCACTGACAGAATACAAAACAGCAGAAGGGAAAAGCACCTTCTTTCCAGTTGTTGTGATTCCGATTATTTGATCACAGAGTCTGACTCCTGCACTGATGCATGATGGAGACAAATGGCTCGTCCACAGACATGCAGAGCCAATGGAGATTATTGATCTGATAGTCTCATTTTCATGAAATACAAGACAGAGATGAATTATTAACATGTTTGGCTTTTGTCTGTCTGCTTTGTGCCTTCAAGACAATTCATTCATAACCAGAACCAGACTGGAAGCTAAGTTGCCTCGAAATTGTCCTCACAGACGATAAGAAACTATTTAAAAATCTGTTTGAAACTCTAAATGATAACGATCGGGGGAGTATCGGACATTGCTGTCCAGAAGGTTGCCCCCATGGTTAGGAAAATGTGAGTGCCAGGGGCTTCTCCCCTGCAGGCAAAACTCTGGGGATGTTAATGACTGTGCCTTGTTTATAGACCACTCCATCTCCGGTCTGATTAACGACAGCTCTTTCTGGACAAACTCACCGGAAGCATTATCTAAATCATATTTTCCTCTCAAGTGTCTCATTTACATTTCGGCTGGAGGTTTTGAGGCCCCTGCAACATCTCCCAGATCGTTCCATTTATTTCTGCGACGGATAAAAATTCTGAAGTCCCGCTGGGGTGCCTCCATTTGTTACGCTAACCTGCGCTCAGTGCATTGACCACTCATCCATGATTTGTGAAAGCAACTGACTTTCAGCTGAAACTGCCCCCCCCCCTTCAGCCAGAATAGGCACACGGCTCCAACAGGATCTGTATTTTAATGGCATCACCACCATTCTCAGTTTTGCTGGTAATACTACTTAACGAGTGATTAAAAGAAACCACACGAGGTTATCATATCCATTAATTTATCATTAGTCCCCAAGTCTTTCACTGTTTCAAATGAGTTTAAATGTTGCTTTTCTCTTTCATTAGCTTAATCTACTGTCTACCCAGTTAAAGGGTATGCCTCATCAACAGGTCCACGAAACTGAACAACACAAGAGGTTGTTGTCATTGCCTTCCAAAATGATGGATATGAACCGTTCTCGACCCGACGTGGCTATCAGCCGGATGGCATTGCTTGCCAGAGCCTTCCGACTCCCTTTCAAAACCACTGTCACAAAAAGGGTTCGCCAATTTCTGATCCGCCCCCTTCTGCGGTTAAGTTTAGGTTTCGGCGCAAGAACTACTCGGTTAAGGTTGAAAAAAGATAGTGGTCCCGGTTAAAAGAAACCCGCTCCGACCGCAGCAAACAGGACGCGAGCCGCGTTTGTCTGAACAAATGAGCAACGCTGTCATTTTCCTTGTGGGGACAATCGCAGTTGACATCGTTATCACCCATGGCCTCTCAAATCCCCCGGTAATTAGATATTACTTTATCTGGATAAAGGCAGAGCTTACACAAGGTAACAATATCACATTTTCATTAACTGTTAATACAGTACAGTGCATTCTCCTCTTTTTAAGCAGGGCTGTAGCTACCACTGAGGAAACTGAGATCATGTCCTCAGAATTTTTTAATGGGAATTGAGGTTTTTTTTTTTTTAATTTACACTTCAGAAGGATTAGACACAGTGACTTTGAATATTTTTTTAGAGTCAATGTTCTTAGATTTGATTGTTAAAAAAAATGAACAAGAAAAATAAGTAAAGAGCTTCTCCTTTTGCGGTGCCATGTCTGGTACAAATCCTCCATCCCAAAATGTATTATCACTATTTTACATTTCCATTTTGTTCGACCCCCCCCACAGTTCTCACAGGTTGCAGCTTTTAAAACATTGTTTCTTGTTATTGCAGCTCTTATTGTCTCCTTTCATCAAATCCTCCATTTTTTTCCATTAGGGGAAACACAGTAATTATCTGACACAGCGCCGTCAAGGGGAGATGAAACGGAAATATGTAACGTTTAAGAAATCACCCTGATCAAGCGTGTTTCCTTTGATGTGAGTTGAAAAGGGGAAACGTAATAGCCTCAGACCTGCAGTAAATGAGGTGACCCAGTTGCTACTTGATTACTGTACCTTTTAAAAACACCGATCATAAGTGGCGATAATTACACATTATTGTAGGGCATAGCCGTTTCCAGCGCATTTCCTGGTAAGGATGGGACCCTGACGAGTAATACTTGTATTTGTATTCATTACCTATACACACCCGCAGCTTATAAAAGCCACTACATATTCATCATCATCTTTTGAGTGATCCAGCATATTGTACGGGAACCCATGTTTTTAATCAGACGGCCCTTTTCACACACTCTGGTTCATTTTTTGCTCGGCAAATGAGAGGGGATGAGGCATTACCCATGGGGCCTCCACATGAATCGGGCTCCCCACTGAACAGTGTTAATGCTGATTAATGAAAGAGCATTTCAAATGGAGGAGCTGTACAGCAGTAACCAGCAATAATACAATCCCAAATTCTCAGAACCTGTGTGAGCCCTCCTGCTGCTGCTACACGGGAAAGGTGGAGAGGCAGCGCGAGCCACTTCAGCTAAGACAGAGCTATTACTTACTCAGTCAACGCCGATGCCTTCTGCCATGGCAACACCTATTAGACAGTGAGCTGGCCGATGGACTACTAAACAGGGGAGTTTTTGGCCAACGCATCCCAGGCCAGGTTTCTGAGCTGCCCTGTCCGCTTTCGCTGGAGTCATCAAAATCTTTGTCTCGTGTTGACTCGTAAAATAAGTACTGTTCCATAGCACGAAACGGCAACAACACAGAGGGCAATTGGTGACCGACACCGAAATGACTTCATCGGCTGCAGTGATTTTGTAGCCTACTTTCAAAACCCGTTTTTCGGCCAGTGCAAAGTTTGGAAAAAAACTCACGTAGCTATAAGACCCTTTTAAAACATACCCCATTGGTCCCAAACTTACATTTTTAACTGCTCAGCAAACGCGCTGTGGACATAAAACCGGTTTTATGTAGGTGACACTACACACTGCATATAAATTTACCAAACAAAACCTTAAAGTTCTTCTCTTCATTATTTTGTACGACCTTTCTTCCAATTACAGCTTGCTTGGCAGCTTGCCGTGTCTCCATGGTGTGCTTGTGCCCAAGAGTTTGGATGGCTCTCCGCTGGACGCAGAGGTCTATGTCGCCATGACCCATTTATGACACTTGCTGTCAGTAATCTTGTCAACTGCCGTGCCACACACTGTAATTTAATCTAAATGACTGCTGTTAATAAATAAAATATGCAAACCAGGATTAAATCACATCATAGCTCCCAAGTATTTAATTTTTCCTTAATGGCCCTCATAAAGAATATTTATTGAATACATTTGAAGCAAACGTCCCTACAGGCAGGGGAGTCACGAAACTGGAATTTTTCCACAGCATAATGACAATGACTGTAAAACTGCATTTTGAGACTGTAATCACTTTAAATATCGCCAGTGAGATATAAGATTCTAATTGTCTAATACCACATACGTGTAGTGTATAGGATGACTCTGATGAATGTCCATTAGAAAAAGGGCCACCTGACAAACTTAGCACACATCGGACGCATTGTACAGACAGGGGATAAAGTGAGGGTATATTAGCCAGGATGTGCCAATTCAAGGATTAAATGTGATAAATGAGCTACTTTTCTAAAGAGTTGAGGTGCGTGGATGCTGAGAAATAGGACAGGAGCGAATCCCGACACGTGGGGATGTAGGTCGTCTGGAGTTGACATGTTTAAAGACATTGTTGGCGTGTAGGCCTACATAGAAAACAATAGGGGTGTGTACTGTGTGTTTCCCCTACGTTATGTTGGGTACTACTTGTTTCCAAAGGGAAACAAGTAGTGACGGCACGCCACTCACTGCTCCAAATAGAATCCAACGTATTCAAATGTGAGAATATGGATATCTTTAAAAGTTAGAGATCAAAAAACAAGCCTGGCCAGGCCGGCTCAAGTGTTTAGCACAGCACAGGTTGCAGTGAGTGTGCAGGTCATGTGCCAACGGCCTTGTATCCAGCAGCGGTTTGAGAACATGCTGAGTACAAATTCGTTATGAGTAAACTTCCAGGCCTCTGGCTACCTGGCCAGCTGGAACCAACCTTGTGATTAGTGGATGACCCATACACCCGCTGAGCCGCAGCGTCACCAAACTGGAAACTAACCCGTTAAGTGTAGGTTTCCTCGGTAAGTACGTTTTCTTCCGTGCTCTTCTGCAAGGCCTTTAATCTAACTCGTTCTTTCTAAAAACGTCAATAACCACTTACTAATTTCCCCGGCACCGTAATGATTTCCTTGCAATTGACAGCAGCTCTCGAGTGACAAACATGGCTTCACCCTTGGATCACAAGCGTGCAATCTTATCAATCATCTCAAGCACTCTGATATCTATGGTGTTTATCTTCACTTGTAAACAGCTTTGAGCTTTTTCTCGACAGCAGCACGGCGGCGTACAGCTGGAAAGCCAGAAGGGAGGGTGAGCCTGCCATGGACAGACTTTTTAATGGGAGGCTCTGAAAATTAGGATATGCGAAGCTGGGGAAATATCACAGAGCAGATTACAAATTTGAAACTGCAGCTGCTGGTGTGCACATGCTGAGCTGATTTATTTCTTGTAGGGGAGAACGAGCAATGCGGTGCAGTGATAAATGTTGCTTTAAAAAAGTATGCCACAGTTGACAACAGCGCATTCCTAGGTATTAACACCCACAATTTCCCCACAAAAACTACCAGACTAGGTTCCGACCATTAACGCTTTATTTTCAAGTAATATCAGCAGCACTTTGTTCCACCTTGCAGAGCTCTGTAATTAATACAAACAAAAAAGTCACACTCTACCAAAAGAGATGAGTAAGCCAGATAATTATAGCAGAGATCCAACAAAAACATCTAATGCTGAGGTAAGATATCCGGCTAAACACTGCAATTACAAAACTGCTTTGTCATTTTCTTTTTTGTCTGGAGACTAATGCTTTTTACCCTCAAAGTTGCTATATTTTTATGATGCCAGTCTCTCCCAGGAAACTCTTTCTTCCATTTCTGAGCATTTAAAAATTGGATGCTGCCCATTGTCTTTCTCCAAAACAAGACAATGAAACAGAGTTTTAAAGGGTAAGGCTGACGTTACTCTACTTTTTTCCTACTGGTTTTTAATACAATATAAAATCTGTAACAGGTCACAAATATATATATATCTATATATATATATATATATTTATTTTTTTTTTGGTTAGTAATTTCGTGAAACAGCTGGGCACTGTAGTTTTTAGCAAAAGTTACTCAAACATTTGTTGGGGAATATTTTCAGCCATGGATTAATACACACTTGGGGCTCCACTGACTTTCAGCAGTAGGATGGTGCCCAGTATGTGGGAATGACCCCATCTCCGTTGTAATGGGGGAGCATGTCCCCCATTGTAGCAATGGGTGGCTCATTTGCGGTTTGTGTTTTTAATGGCATTTTAACAACAAGGAAACAGCTATAGGCTTCGACTACACAGTGCTTGTTTGTAGAGTCAAGTTATTAAAGGTTCCGGTCTTTCCATGGGATTTGTTTACAATGTGAACGTAAATAATAGGCCAGTATTATCTTTTCAAACCCAGATTTTTCTAACACCGCAAAAAGCTGAGCATCTGTCGAAATCAGATTTGATTCACCGCCGTTGATCAACAAAGCTATCGAAACCCAGCAGATCCAGTATAATCGTGACAAGGTGGGAAAAATCTTTCTACTGCCTTGCCCCTTTAAGTAAGCATTTAACACCTGATGATTTGGTTTGGTGTTTGCTTCGAGTAAATATCTTCACAAGACCTTAGGGAGCACAGAGGCAGAAAATTAAGTATATTGTGACGCTACATACCTGAACATGGGCATTATCTTTCTGTTTATTCATCACATTCAAAGGCTGCCTGAATATGTGTGACAGAGATGCACTGGGGGAGGACTTTTTTTTTTTTTTTTCTCAATGGATTAACCACTGGCTGGTTTTCAAACATTTTCTCTCTCCACCTTTGAACTACAGAGATGCTCCCACTGCACTCACCTAATAAAGCTCAAGCCTTCTTACTCTGAGGACCAAGCTATGATGAATAGCTACAGTTCCTCTTAAACTAGGCCTTAGGTCACACTTATTTCCTCCCAACCTCTCTATTTAAAAAAAAAAAAAAAAAAGTACATCAATAGAAATAAAGCACCGGTGATGTGTGATTTTGTCACTTCTAAAACTGGTGTGCTGGGATTTTTTTTCTCAGAAAAAACAAGGGCACAGGTGTCGGTGTGTTGTAAACTACTGTAGCTCCATATTTAGCTGGGTTTACTTTAGCCGGGCATTATCAAAAGACTTAAATTCCTCTTTTCCAGCTCCCTTGCTTCCCATCTTGCAACTCCAAAACAATGAAAGATTTTCTGAATATGAAACATAAAAGCGATGTTTGTTTGTTTTGTTTTTTTAACCCCGCCTGTAATGCTTAAGGTTGACCAAATTAGGAATCATTACTGAAAAATATTCCATATTGTTCCCAGAAAATGTCATGACTGTTGACGACATATTGTGCCATGTAGACAGGATTACTATAACTGGAATGGAACTCCTTGGTATGTCTTGCTCTGGTGCGCTGTTGAAGCACAGTCCAGTTGAGTACAAACTGGGTCTTCTTTTTGTAGTTTCGACCTCCATCCCTGTGTGTACGGATAACATCGCGTTTACCGAATTGATTGCTGAGATCTTGGAACGTCAACATCACTAAAGGGAAGTCTGACGGGGCAAAATGAGACACGATCACACTTCAGGTGGGAATACTTTTAGTTTTAACTAAAGTTTTTTGTAGCAACATCGCCGTGTTCCAAGATCCCAGCATTTATTTTGATAGAGACAGATATTATGGCCAAACTTGATAAATAAGGCCCACGATGTAATAAACCACGGTTAACCTTTAAATAAGCTCAAGGGGATTGTAGTTCTTTTATAAATTAACAACACTGGCTGTATACAGACATGACCTCAAGCTGCACAATGTCAGATTTTTTAGGATACGAGAAAGGGATTTTTTGTCATTGTTGCCAAATCATTTTGGACACTTTTACAATGTCTATACAAGAGAAATACAGCCAAAATCATTAAAAATGCCCTTCCCCTTGTGGTGAATATCAGTTCCTAATTATAACCCGACTCTCCATTCACCAACTACATAGAGGGCTTTGCCAACTCACTGACAAAATGTTGGTTTTGACGAGAATTGATATGTACACGACCACTCCCTCAATTTTCTTCTCCTCATTTCTGAGCTTCACCAAACATTTCATCGGGTCCTGGCTACAATTCCCCCTGTGAAATTATCAAATGAAATGACCAAGACCTTCCTCTATGTCTGCCAGCCCCGGCCAGATTGGACTCCGGCATTTGGCATTCACTAGTGGCACGTTACGCTGCCGAGTGGGACGCCGTAAACAAACATTTGATCGCGGATGGTGGTGGCAGCAGCCCACGGAACACTTGTAGTGCCACCATTGGGGACTGAAAACCTGATGGATGGAGTAAGGCTTCGCGCTTGTCCCTTTAGCGGTGCACAGATGAAGGCCCGAAAAGTATATAAACAACTACAATGTCAGCGCTTGAATGTCTCAGAGGCATTAGCTGCACTCCCTTTTGCATTACAGCAGAATCGGGCCTCTCCCCAACAGCTAAATTTGGCCAGCAAAGCCTTTCCCCCCACTCATCTGCAGGCAGACGCTCCATTAGTTCCTCTGAGGGGGCACTTTACAGACAACTTTGCCTGTATTGCTACTGCAGACACAACAAATTCCATTTCATGAAGATATGTATAATTCAAAATAAGTGCAGATTTTTATTTGTCCTTGGCCAGTTGTGGATATGGTGCTTTTATGCGTCCAGTGACATGTAATTCAATTACATACTCCGCTGTGCATGATGTTTCCGCTTCAGCATGTTACGTTATGTTTATAGGGGGTTAGTTTAAAAGCAGAAAAAGTTTGTTGCTGGTTTTCAGAACTTCACTGAACCGTCCAATTGACCTCTCATTCAAAACAAAGAATAAATCATTTCTCAACTGCCATCAAAACAGGGTATAATGTAAATTGAGGACTGTAAACAACATGAACATCTGTTGTATAACTGCCTCCAGTGTCTTGGTCAGGAAGTTTTTTTTTTCATTTCACTGACCATTCCAGTTTTACTTGCCTGAAGAATTGTGAAAGGTACAATGGCGCATATGCTGTACATGTACGTATAGATACAGCATGAAACCTTGTGCTAATATCCACTGCCACTGTAATACTACATCCATTTAGCGTTTTGGTGAAGATTTGGTTTAGTGCTTTGAATAGAATTTCATGTGGGTCTGGGCCCAAGCAAAAGACACCCTTATAACGTTTGACTTACGCATCTAAATTAGCCCGCCCCCCTTTCCTCGCATTACTACTTGCAATGTTGCAGAAAAGCCAGAGCTAGCCAGCACCTGACTTTTGCGCTGCCCGAGCCACCAATCAGAAAGCACGGAACGAGGATATGAAGAGCACAAGTGGTCTGTTAGTGAAACTTTAAAAGAAAACATTTCTGTGGTGTGTGAGTATGTGTTGCTGCAGGGGGCTTGTCGAAAACGCGGGCCCCTGCCAACTCTCAGCTAGATCGGGGCCCATTCTGGTCCACATAAAAAAATAAAAAAATAAAAAATAAAATGCATTTTCTGTTTACAGTTTCCTCTGGTAAAGAGATAAAACTGGGTAGTATAGTTAAAATATTCACCATGGCCCAACAGAAGACTGCACTGTATAGAAACTGAAGATGATCAATTGAAAATACAAAAATGAAGATGTCACAGTAATTCCCACAGTGCTTTGAGATTCTGACAAACTTGACAGTTGACAGTGTCTGAAAAATGCAGTTCAGAGAAACTTGTAATGGGCGCTAACGACAAATGACAGACAAAACATACAGAACTTGATGCCTACCACTTGACAAAGGTTTTTTTTCTTTTTGTGTGTGTGTCTGACGACAATCTCATGGGTTCCTGCGGTACCCTAACAACATGAGCACGCAGCTCAGTAATGCCTGGCCTCAGCAAAAGAGCTCATGCAACGCGCTCATCATTATTGCCCCGAGAGAAGAGAGGTGTCGATGTCAATATGCGGGCTGCACAACATTGTCAGTCATGAAGGCTCGGGCCGCCATCGCCACAGATGTTCACTTGGCAGAGTGATGCACGACGCTGCAAAAAAGGCCGAGTGCTCATTATGACGGTCATACAAAAAGAATGCCCCTCTAACAGTAAACAGAGCGGCCAGGCCACGCGAGAGGGCTCGGCCAACGGGGACATTATCAGCAGACTCAGTAATTCAGTCATTTCTGACTGAAATAAAAAACAAAAAAACAACCAAAAAAAAAGGCTACAACGTGCAGCACAGAAGTCAGGATTCGGGGGCCTAATCTGACAAATCACTGGAGGAGAAAAAAGGAGTGGAAAGCAGGAAAATCATTTTGTGGTTTTGATGAGAAGCTTTTCTGAGGCTGCATGGATAGATACTTTTAACTACAGATCTAAAAAGGCTCCGTTTAGACATATGCATTGTTTTGTATTTATGCAGCGAGAGCAACAGAGGACCCAAAAGGCAGAAAAATGCAATGTTTTGAAAATGAAAAGAAAAGCAGAGTGTTTTTGTAGGCTAAACAAATATTTGCAGCAATGGAGAAGATCTCTCTGTAGCGAGTCTAGTGATGTCTGTTGCTATGGAAAAGATCTAGACAATATAATTACAGTGTACAGGAGAGGGCTTTAAAGAGGCTCAGCTTTTTCCTCTCAAGTTTAGGTATCTGAGAAGTTAAATGTCATCCGTGTTCCTACTTGCTTTGACGGGATTCTGGCTTTTTACTGCAAAACTCAATTACAGGCCTTAAAACACAGCTTGTTTGTTGCTGCAGCAGATGAAAAGGGTGTTGCGGGTTTTCCCGCCTCCCTCTGGCAATTCCAAGTTGCTGTGTGCAATCTGTGCACACGGACCATCAAGCGGTGTGGACAAATAATCTGCAGCATTTGCCACCACCGATTTTCAACCTCTGATTTGGGAGAAATGTGTATTTTAGCACACTTAATAGACCAATGCAAATGAGGAAAGACTGGGAGAGAGGAGACAAAAGCAACTTGTCGCAACCTGTGCGACTGTCTATCATATTCAGATTCAGTCATGCTGCCAAATACAAAACCTGCCGTGGCAATCCAGTGGATCTCTTTATCCAACAGTGATTATGTAATGCAGTCTAATCTAGTCAGAACAACAACCGAAGCATTTAATCATTGCCAAAGCAGCTGTGGGCATGCAAAGCTTTATTGATTCAGGATTGTTGCTTCACTACTCAAGTAACATTTACTTTTATACATTTTGAACATATGGTTTGTCAAATGATGGAGCAGAACAGATGGGATTGCACGACCTGATGTAACAGAATTACTGTGCTGCTACCGTGTAGCCCATTATATCAAGCAGATATTGGCCAGCATGTGGCTTTAAGCTATGTGTGTGATTACACTGATGTACATGTTGTGACTGGATGTGACCCTGGCAGACACACTGTCTACAGTGCTCAGGCTGTTGGGAAGTAAAACACATTAGACTTAAACGGTGTTTAATTTAACCCTGGAGGAATGTGTCTGAAGTGGGGACGCAGTTTGGCCCAAACCCAAGAGGAAAGCCTTGGTACTGCACACTGAATTAAGCTGATTGACCGGCGTCTATTGATGTCCTCCTGTGTTTTTAAAGGCTTTGGAAAGTAGACGACCTTTGCTATTTGCTTCGAGTTACTTCACAATGGCGACTAAACTACAAAAGGAATATTGGGGATGTATGTCTGTGAAGATTCTCAGTCATCCGGGTCATGGTATTTCTACGTTCTACACAAAGGCAACTGGACTTGCTTGAGGTTCTTGAAGACATTTCACCTCTCATCCGAAAGGCTTCTTCAGTTCCAACTGACAGCTGGCAGTTGAACGCCCATTCACACAATGACTCATGGGACCCTAAAGACTCGCATGTCGGCCGGGTGGGTCAACACATGTGACCTCAACGACTCTCAAGGTGTCTACGAGCCCGCAAGAGGTTTACTCCCTGGACTCCCCAACAGTCAGTTAGAACTGGAGAGGCCTTTCGGATGAGAGGTGAAACGTCTTCAAGAACCTCAAGCAAGTCCAGTTAGAAATATTGCGGCTGCAACTACCTGTTATTTTCAGTGCAGATGAATGGTTTGATTATTTTTTGATTAACCGATTCATTGTTTGGTTTATAGAAAAAGAAAGAAAATCGAAAATTGTGAAAATTGTTCATCACAATTTTCCAGAGTCCAAGGTGACGTCTTCAAATTGCTTGTATTTTCTGACCAAGAGTCCAAAACCCAAAGATATTCTATCCACAAATATATAAATCAGAGAAAAGCAGCAAATCCTGACAATTCAGAAATCGTAACCATTGAAAATTTTTCATATTTGGTTCATAAACGTCTTTCAGAATTAATCAATTATCAAAACTGTTTGTGAATACCTTTCTGTTGACTGATTAATTGATTAATCAATTAACCTCAAGTTTGTGACATTGTTTTTCAAAGTCTCAAGCTGAAGCCAAGATAACCCTGATGACATCAGGTGGGTTCCTTTGTCACACTGTGGAAAGCAGCCAGCGCAGACTTACTACACGAGTTTTCACAGTCTGATTAGCACTCCCCGTGATGAATAAACTCCTCTTTATGTGTAAATGTGGTGCACTGCCCTTTAACCACAGCACTTTGCACTGTGGGGCATCGGAGCAGCTCTGTTTAAAATATTGAGCCATAAACACAAACTCTGGGGGCTAATGCACTGATCACCAGATAGCGACTCACTGCAGATGACATCAGTGGATTATAGTCAAAAGGCATCATTCATACATATTGTATGAACCGTTCCATATTCCCTACATTTACATCTTGTAATATACAGATGAAAGTAAAGACAATAACATTTTGTTACTGCTGTCAATGCAAAAAAATGTTCCACTTGCTGCACCACAAATAAATTTGGTCTGGCCCTTCAGTGTTCCAATAACAAGGCAGTGCCAGAGGTGAACACACGTTGAACACAAATCCTGACACATATACATCGAAAATAGTATTCCCTCCCTTTGTGCGTCTCTCCCTCTCAGTCAAACACACACACACACACACAGGATGCACATGCAACAGCGTGGAGGCGACAACAGTGGGAAGGCGTCCTCTCGGAGGACAATTATTCTAAGTAGTCTTCCCATCAGCCAGAGCCATAAGCAGAAGAGCCTCGGGTGAGCCAGAACCTTTCTGAGGAGGCAATCGGGGAAATAGCCACTGTCCAATTTATTTGATAAGGCGAGTAGAGCTCAGACCTGCCAACAGATGCAGAGGGGAAGAAAATTGGGGCTGTACTGCAACCTAGTTGCTGACGTTTTCAGAGTTCAAATCACTACGCATACATAGTGATTATAATAATATTTCAGCAAGGGTTCGGGTTAGATTTTGAAAGTTCAGGGTGCAACGGATGACTGTTAGCTTTCAATATACTGCACCGACCAGGAGATGAAGAAAAATGTATGTGTTGCTACTACTCATCGGAGCGTGAGATAGCGAGGCTATTGCTCGTCAGCAGTAATGATTCCCATGCAGTGAAAGTGGGCAACTGAGCATCCTTTCAATGTACCGACAATAGGAGATTAAATTCAAAGATCTTTTCAAGCAGGGGGCAGGTGTCAGAGGTCCAGATGTTCGCAGCTTTTCCCCCGAGGAACTTCTGTTTCAAATTGGACAGCTCCGAGTAAAACTAGCTCTCTCTGGAGATCCTCACCCACACAGAAGCCAGTGTGAAAAAAAAAAAGCCACCCCTCTCTGGGGACACACACACACACACACACACACCCCATATCAGCAATGATGCCTTCAAAAGAAATAAAAAAAAAATCACCAAGGAATGGCCCATAGCATCCTGAAATTATCATGCCATACACAGATTTAACCGGCGTTAAGAAGCAAAAAGTTTTCAAATTAATAATGTGCGTCTCTTTGAGACATATGCTAAAACTAACGAGACAAAAGTACTGAAATGATTCATCAATATTTTTTGTTTTGTTTTTTTATCGAAAGGAAATTTTCCAGATTCAGTTATTGGATTCTAAGTAATTTATGAAATAACACTGCCAAGTACAGCATCTCTCATGTGAGGATTTGGAATTTTCTCTATCTCATTTTATTACAAATTGAAATACCTGAGATGTTTAAAAATAAGAAACTGCAAGATGAAATGCTGGGATCAGAAAATTTATTGCGTGCATTTCTCATTACATTCTTATTAGTCCGCAATTTTTACAGACGAAACCATTAGTTGATTGATCCAAAATATCATCGGCATATTCATAAATAACGAAAACACTGATTAGATGCCGCCTTGCACGACGTCTTGTTTGGAGACAGCAGCTCAAGCACAGCACACAACAAGAAAAGGATGGTAATCTAAAAAGCCACCATTTGAAAATTTAAAATTTTTGACTTCCAGTCCGTGTACTGGTTGTATAAAAAAACGAACATTGTAGCAGACCTCACGGAAGACTGCATCCCACCAAATGTTTCTTTTTCCGACAAATACATATTATACCAACACAGTAAACTGAAATATGATATATTTTCGGAGGAAAAACTACAGATCATGGGAAAAGCCAAAGAGCAAATCTGTCCACCTCAGGAGAAATGTGGTCAAGAATCATCAGAGTTAAAACAGCGTTTAAGAAATAAAGGTTACAGCCCATATTATTATCATTTGTTTAGTGTACAATAATTACATCAGGAATCAATGTAAGGGAATTGATGGCACACTTACACCTTTAAGTAACCACATTTTCAGTACCTGTTTAAAATGAGATGAGGCATTCCAGGAGACAGTCCTTGGAAGTAATAAACCGGTTCAAATAAGCGTGCTTTCGTTTGCCTTTGTGACACTGCATGATTAAACAGTGCAAAGAATACACATTAGAAGTTTGCAATCTCTGACACATGTGGGTTTTAAAGTCAAACTGAAGGACATCCAAGGCCGAAGGTTAACTACCGGTAATTCTGGCCAATTTAGGCCATGCAAAATGTGAAAGGTCTCTTGAAAGTAAGACATTAGGAGATGTATTTTGGACGGTGAAGAAAAGGGGGCTGTGGCTGCACTTCAGTGAGTATAATATCTGAAAGATGTCCTCAGGACTGTAAAGGTCATGCGTTATCAGAATTATCTTTGTTCCTGAACATTATTAACAACGGTCCATGCCATGCAATCCCTAAAGTATAGGTTGACACCATGTACAGTCAAGTAAAGACAAGCTCCTGTGATGCAGAAGCAGAGGACACAAATAAACCAAGAAACAAAGGATACATTATGTGACTGTTGGTGCTGAGACGGTGCTGTAAACCAGTTCTGGACGGGGGCCTTTCTAGTTACACCACACTTTATGGCAACCTATCTAGTATGGCATGTCAGTGACTCTGTTGGACGATCAATGTGCCAAACAGGTCATCTTGCAGACAGGATAAAAAGCAAAAAGAACCGTGGCAGATCCTTACTGGACCTGCAGCTCAACCTACAGCCAACCGAAACCATCCAGCTCAGATTCACACAGCAATATGCAGTCAGCTTTCTTACGCCTCACCTAAAATTGATTTTCAAAACACCATTTGGTAATCTGAGGCAAACAGAACTCCTCTGACATAGTGCTGGCAGCAGCCCTCTGAATGATGTCAATTATCCTGCAACAAATGACAGCACCACACCTGAGATCAGCTCTGAGCTATCTGACATACTCTTACCTTGCAAATCTAGCTCTTTCAAATGCAAATCTGCCTTTATTTCCCCTGGGCGCAGGAATTCCTTCGTGAACACCAAATGTGCATCAAATTGGTAGACAGAGAGAGAGAGAGCGAGAGAGAGAGACGTCCCTCAAGAAAGAAGCATGAATATGCAGTCTAGCCAATAATCTAATCTAACCAGGATGGAGAGAGGCTCCACCTGAGCGTCATCGAGACGTCTTTGAGCTTCTACAGAGCTGCCTGTGCTCTGAGCAGAACTGAAGAGGGGAATATTCATTGGGGATGAGTGAAACCTCCTAGACGTCTCTCCGTATGGGATATAAAATGAAAATGGGAGACACCTTGAAGTGTTATTTTGAGATGACATTACAAAGAAATCACATGCCCATGAAGCTGACATTATCGGCCCAAACGTATACGCTGGCCCGCCTTCAGGTAGACCGATAGTCTGCGGAAGCACTTTCCTGGCAGAGAATACATCTGCGTCTGTTGATCTTTTTTCATTTAATGCCTTGTAAATTCCTTGTCTCTTTCAAAGCATCCCACAGACTAAATGGAACGCGGGAAGGTCTTGTGCTATCTCAGAAGCAAAGCTCAACATGTCCTCTATGCCCTTGACTACAACTTAACCGATGGTTTATCCAGTCCCAAGCACTGACTTCCCGTTATCTCTCACTGAATGGACATCTCTCTGTTTGGGGCCCTTATTACTTCAAGGAACTTAGTATTGCCATGGGACCAAGATGTCATTCATTTTTTCGAGTGCATTAACTACATTCCTAATCCTGAACATAACTCCTTCTTCCATTTTTTTTTTTTTTCTTTTTTAAACTTTGAGGTATGTATGAGATTTTGTTTTCTACTTATGTAGCAAAAATCACAGTTCGAGAAAAGTCCATGAACCGTTAATATAATCCTTGGCTTTGCAATATGTAGTCAGCCATGTGAAAAGATTCCAGGGCATATTTGCTATTTAAGATCACAACAAGCTGGTGTCTGACCTTGACAGAAAATCCACAAATTTTGACTTCCTTTCTCGTGGTCAAAGCTACCAGTCAATGCCCCTAAAAATGCACTCCTTATCAGGCAGTTGAATCGGGTTTGCCATTTACTCAGTTGAAATGCATGTCTAAAGGGACACAAAGATTTGGGAAATTGATTGAGGCAAATGCAAGGTGAGGTGCGGAATGGACGACAACTACGCAGCGGGTTTTGAGAGAGATGATTCGACAATAACTGAAAAATCTGAAGAGAGAAAGAAAGATGAACCAAACAACTGACGACAGTGTGGAACAGCGTTTCATCCCATACCGCCTTCTTAACATGCGGTTCCAGTACATCATTAGTAAACAGCCAGCACCTCCTCTTTACTGACTACTGTTTGAACTATCTTTTCTCTTTTTCATCAGGTAATGTGCAAACTTCAAACTGAAATAAGATGTGGTCAGGGCACATCTGCCTTAACTCAGGCTTTATTTGTCCACAGTGAAAATTATCCATGTGGCCCTTGCATTCTTGCACCAGACTCGTGTCAGTACTAGTTAGAGAAGGCTGTCAAAGTTGAACTAAATCTTCCAAACATTCCACATTTTCATTAAATATGCTGCAAACTGACATTTGACATCTGTGGCAACCCTTGAGGGCAGTGGAATCGAAGATAGACATACGGACCAAAAAATAGGACCGTAATAGACAGAGTTGACAGAAAGTGTACTGCACATACAACAGCAGGACCCAGCTGTCCATCCAACCTAGAACTGAATCCCTGTTTGCTGTAAGGCCATGACAGGCAATGTGATAGTTCTAATTGCAGCTCATATGGCACCCAGAGAGACTTTGAGCCATACATAACCACTGCCAAAAAAATAGCTGTTGAGCTTTGAGGACATTTAGCTGAGTGCATTCAAAAATCACCCTGGCACGTTTTAAACCATTACGTCCAATATACATTTAAAAGCAAACAAGAGGCATATCAATGCATTATTTTCACGTCATTCATGTGAGCAGGTAAATGGCCAGACACAGCCGGAGAAAGACTGTCATCATCCGTTATTGATGCCCACGGTAAGAAGTGACCCCCGAAATGGGAGAAACGTTTTCATCCGACATGCTTGGCTTAATCGTTCGCTGTTTCATACAACCATGGTGGTATTGTGAAATGTTAATTTATTGCACAGTAAACTATACCGGCACTGGTGCTCGGGTTAAACTTCTGGTCTCTTGACAGGCAACGCAACCTAATACTGTCCTTTACCATTTTTACCATCGAAGAGACAAACCTGAATCATTTCACGCGCGACACAATCATTCGGGGAAAGAAAAATCTCATCTACCCCTCCTGTTGTCCCTGTATAACGCACCCAGCCACAAGCTCTGTTTACTCTAACTCCGATGACTCAGTAAAATTAGCCAATATTTAAACTGTGCGTTGTACTTAAGAGCACCCAAACCGTTTGCTAATCAGCTGAAAGAAAATTACCTTACTTAATTACAGTGTATTGTTTACTTAGTCCAAACGGATATAATGATACAGACTTCTACAAATTGGATAATAAAGTTGGTGGAGGGCAATCTGCATATACAAAGTAAATATATAAATACTAGAGTCACAACTAAGTACTTGGAAGAACTTGGAAAATCTTTTGTATGGTGAGACTGTATACGACCACCTGCTCTTGGATTATTGAAAGGCTAGCGGCAATCCATAACTTCTAACTTCTAAAGTCAATTAGGGGCAAAGCCGTTCCCACATTAAAGTACGAAGGCCACTTTGGATGACACCCTGTGGGCATCTTGTTAAAATTCAGATAGTGTGATTGTTTACAGCTCTCTCTAAAAAGGCACCAGGCTTTTCCTCTCCCATGCAATATGTTATCAGGAATCCGGCATAATGATCAAATTATCTAGATGCCAGACAGGTTTGTGCTATGAAGATATGGAAAAGATTGATGCTACACAGCCCATTAGTTCCACAACAGACAGAGTTCTCAGTTTACAATGTCTAGTTTTTTGGTCTTTTTTTAATAGTAAATTTAGTTGGAGCCCTTGAGCTCACACAAGTGGTTGCTCAGTACAAACAGTCCTCTACCGTCAGACACTGACATCTTCCAAATATAAGCACACGCAACTGCACTGAAGAAGGTGAGTCCAATTGCTCGACTCATTCCCTCCCCCTCTACGTCTTTTCCACCAACTTCTAAAACTATGTTTCTAAGCCTCATGCTACCTTGGACCCACTATTCTGGAACTTACTTATAACGATGCCCTAAATCTAGGAGCATTCGGTAATAATGCTAATAAAAATGACTGATAAGATAAAGTAAGATAAAAAAGAAACTATATTTATCTTATAGGAAACTTTTGTGGCCAAGAAGCTCTGACAGAGAAAATAGATAAACACATACTGTTGTGTGGTAGTATTAAGTGCACATACTGTACATAAAATAATCAAGTAAAAGTTAAAGTACAAAGATAAAAGACAGGCACAAAGAAAAAATGATGATACGATGCATGAATATTAATATGTTGTAAACTGCAAACAACAAAAAACGTTTTTTTTTACTGTTGCACTATTTCACTATGAAAAAAAGACGAGCGTTCCACAAAAAGAAATCTCCATTTTCCATTCACCCTGTTGCTTCCTTTCGCAGATACATCACTCTCCCTCTATGCCTTTATTACTCTGAGGCTTCCTCTTTGTCTTTACTGAAGAGTCTAAATGCTGGAAGTGGTTTCTCCATTGGCCTTTTTCTCCCTCTACCTTCTGGCGTTGTGTTAAAAAAAACGGTTAAATTTAGCTCCGTTTGCGGTGAAAGAACAGCGCAGTTTTCCTTGGCGCCACAAATCATTCTCTCTTTCTGTTCCTCTCTAAAAGCAATCCAGCGGACTTCCAACCAAAAAAAACCTGATCCGGTGGCACAGAAGCATTAAACACAGAGCGGAGGCTGGCAGTCTTCATGCCTGTGTGGTCCTGTGTGTTTGCAATAATTACACAAATGTCTCAGCCTAAGCGTTAGAATTGATTTATTGATTTTAAAATCCTTTATGTGGGATAAATACCTGTACTTCTTCCTAAAGCAATCTGTGCATCAAATTTCTTCCGTACGGACACTTCTCTGGGCTTCCACTCAATCTGCTTGCTCCATCTCACTATCTCATATAGATATCTTCACTGAGCATAATTCTGTAGCTGCTGTTGACAGCTGAGGGGGCTGGATCCCTGTGGCAGTTAGTGCTGATGAAAAAGGTATTATTTTGTGCAGTTTATATTACTTCTCCATCCATCTTAGTGTGCACTCTCGTCTCTCTGCCCTTTCACCAAAGAGCGGAAACAATGATGCCAGATTAAATTCAAGACGATATAAATGTCAGGTTGACCACTTTTGAAAATCAGTGAAATATCAGCCTCTGCCTTCTGCATACTGAATATTGCCAAACATGAAGAACGGCATTAAGTTTTCCATTAATAAGTTTAAAAATAAGACATTGTGATGCAGGTATAGGAAGATCCCCATCTGTAAATCTTCTTCGAGGCTGCTTTTCAGTCACAACCACGTTCACTTTGACTCTCCATGTATCTCCACTGTCTCACTTCAGTGCACCTTCATTTCCAACATGCAACAGTGTTGACTTAAACTTTCACCACACACAGCTAAAGGCCTCTACGTGTAGTCAGCACATGGTCGTAACAGTAAAAAAAAAAAAAAAAAAAAAACACCACTAAAACATGATCTTTGAATTAAATGTGGCTTGAAATGGCATTGCACGACAGTATCTGTCCACGGCTCGCACAGGACGGCTCCTACGACACTAATGTTGTCACGCACCCCACAGAAATGTAAGGCCGTCTTTTTAAAAGACACAAAGCAGAGCAACAGATGCAGTCCCTTCCTTTAATGTATTTTAGCTCCATAACATGGATGCCACCTGTGGATGAGATTCAGCTCCCTACTCACGGGCAGAAGCAGGGAGGGAGATATTCTATCTCTAGCTCTATGCAATAAAGCCTGCATTTTAGCTACTAGTTTAACTCTACTGAAATCACATGTCGTCATCCCCTTTTGTAGTAAAAATTAATGTTTGTCTGTTTTTAAAATGATCGTTGATCATTTTTTATTATTAAAAGACTGAAAAATTGTCTTTGGGGAAATGCTCCTTTTTGTCTAGGACAGCCAGAGGGCTGTGTCCCTGTCTGGGTTTGATTCGAGGGGCCGCGTCCATGTCTGTGTCTGTGTCTGATTGACAACGGCTGGAGGGTGGTGTGAGAGGCAAAGTAAACAAACTTGCAACGTGTCACGGGCAGACAGTGTGTTGTTAGTGGTCCCGAAGAGCAAGAATCACACCAGGATCCAACCAGACCCAAAGGGATATCTGTAGGTAAGTTTACATGCTGTTTAATGTGCTGCTGCTGGGCAGATAATTAACCATCTAGCCTGCCGACTGATGTTAACAGTGCACTTTTGACCGGAGAGTGTTTGTGTGGTCGCACATTCAGCGAGCTGAAGTGATGGACAAGACAAGTGCTCGTGTTTGCACGTCAGATATGAGGGAGACGTTAGCAGGAGAGCTGCAGTGGGTCGATGTTCAGAGTCTACGGCTCTTGTGCTGTGTAGCAGCGGCTGTCTGGCTCTGTGTCGACCGCCCGCTTTGCCTATGACAGAACCATAGACTGTGAATAAAAAGAACACTGACATTACGGCTTTATGCAAAGATTTGATTGGCTGTATCCAGGTCCCTGTCTACGTAGACAGATGCCGGAATGGTATTCTGTCGAATTAATGCAAACATAGGGGTTTGCACATCATGAAACCCAGAGATATTTTTGAAAAATCTCTCCCTTGTCGTTTCTGATTATTTTTCTCAAAGGAGAACGCAGGACATGTGATTTACAGAGAGGGTATGTATGCAAACCAGATCCCAGGTTTGCATACATGCCTTAGACTTCAGTCTAAGACCAAAAGACATAGTAAACAATGAACACACTGCAACTTTCCCAAGGCATCGTGATTTTTCCTTTGTGGATAAACAGACCAAAGATCTGAGAGCTGACTTGGACTTGTCCAAACTGGCTGACAGCTCTGCTTACAGAGTTGTCAGCCAGTTTTCATTTCATTTTTTTTTTTCCTCAAGTGATCCTATAGAATAAAGGATCACATACAAATATATAAAAAAAATATTGTCTTACACCAGGCTAGACTCTGAAACCGTACCAAAACAATTAAGCCTGTCTTTTTATCATCATAAACCCCCTCACTACTACACAGTACACACAAACAAGACTCCACTCAAGCCAACTTGAAGGACCACTAAGATTTCAGGACATTAAAATATAGCTGAAAGAAAGATTTACAAAAATTATACTACGTACTGGTGTGACCTTTGAAAATAGCAATAGCAATTTAAGGCATGTTTGAGACAAAGCAGACACTATTTTGTAGCAGACTGTCTGGCCAGAGTGACTGATAAGAAAATGGAAAAAAAACGAACGGGATACAGATGGACTGAGAGTGGCGGGGGTGGCTTTGGAAAGGACACTGACCTGAGCAGAGACGGCGGTACCACTAAAATAATGACAACACACCAGAAACAGGAATTGATTTCCTAAGTGTTCTTAGTGTAAAAGCACGGGAGGACAGAATAGAGGCAATATAATGTAAGAAAGAAAATACTGGATGTTTATGATTTTACCGTCGATACGACTTTCACTTCCAACCTATGTCTCTCTTTTTGATCATTATTAGTCATTTTTCAAATTGCTTTGGCAGCACATTTCAAATGGCTTCCTAATAAAGCCCACCACAGTGTACCAAACAGAAAAAGGCAGGAAGGGGAGTGAATCACCTCACGTCACACTGAGCATGTGATCCTTACAGCCCTGCTGCTTTCACCTCTTCACGCCCGGCTCTAATAGTCGCCGACCTGTCCTCATGTCAACCCCACCTTAATGTACTTCCCCAGGCTCCATTTAAATCACTCCGCTCTAGTTCCCTCCATCCTCCAGACTCTTCCCTCCACGCTTTGTCTTCTTCTTGTTAGCCTGCTCTTCCTTTTCTGTCTTCTCACCCAGCCACTCTAATTGCTTTGCTTTGCCAAATGAGCCAACCAATTGTGCCTCCAGTTAAAAGCTGATGAGGAGTTTGCCCTATCCAGCCCTCCAACTCGTTGGGCTTGGGTGGCTAAATAAAGAGGGAAGAGATGAATGAAGCTTGCTGCTGAATGCAGATGCCATCTCCTCTGCGCTGAAAACCATAGCCTGCGAAAGGCAGCATGCAATCATAAATCAGCGTTCCACGAGAGTCGGGTTTCTGGCACCCACATCTTTGGTTTTTCGAACCTCATATCAGTGTCATTTTCATGGATCAACTGATGCGCATACAGGGTTACTGATAACTAGGAAAAAAAAAAATTCTCTCTCTGCTCTGTGCAGAAGATTTACAATAAATACAAGTGTCTCGAACGGTACTGGAAACTTTGCTGAAGGGTAAAGATTAAAAAAGGGCAAAGTTTGCATTGTTAAAGGCTCCTAACTTAAACATATGGAGAACCTATGTGATAAACAACCCTGTTCCCCTATCATTTTTCAGGGTCAAAGTTGCTCAACTCTTTAAGTATGAACGTTATAAAGATGCCATTTCACACGTCCAGTTGTGTTTGGCAGGAAGTGATAATAAAATGCAGAGCTCAGTATAGGCTGTGTATTCATGGCTGCTTTAACGTCACAGAGCTGCCTGGTCTTCCGGTGGCAGAATGAAAAGGTACACATGTGCATCAGGCTTCTAGTTAGCATACTGCTGGAAAGTCATCCTCACTTTTACCACCAAATGTTGGCTGCCTTGGCCCCCGCTCTCGCCTATTTGCTATCGATCCCTATAGAAAGTCAATGTGGAAATGTCCTTGCTGGAAAGTTCGTATGCACTTTAAAATTTGGCAAGAGATAGCAATTTGACAGAGACGCTTTTCTGTGTTAGAAAGTACTGTTGTTGTTGCAAAAATGAGGAATTAGCTCGTAATATTTTAATCAGCCAACATAAGGATTGTTAGCAAAATGTTGATATAGTCATATACCTGCTTTAAATATCATTGGGTATCTGGTTCAGGCTTGGTGTGTATGAATTTGGAACAGCCAAACTGATACATATATTTTATGGTCTATTTTACATACACACAAGCTGCAGCTGTAGCTATGTTGTTGTTTGCCCACCTCACCCTGCAGAGGTGTCATGCTGGTGGCAAAGTAGCTGCTGCACAGGTTTTTTTTGAATGAGGCTATAAAAAAAAGAATTGGATGCCCCAAGAGCACATTTGACCAACTTACACAGAGAGAAGGGCTTTGACAAATACTTCCCATTTCCCGTTTGAGTTTAGATCAGTCGTAGGCAAACACTGGCTTATTGTTGATACTTATCCATCTCTCAAGTGAAGGTTTAACCATCCTCCTACACTAATCTTCAAATGCTGCACTAATATCAGAGATGTTTTGTAGAAATCTGACATATACTGCAGTCTGTACGAGTCAAAAATGTACATACCTGGTATGATTTCCTGCAGCGCCGTGCATGTTACATATCTCATTCAAAGACCCTGTGGCCTGTCTTAGGTAGTAAAAACTTGCAAACACATCACTGCCCATTTTAAAGTGGCTGAGCTCAATGTCAGTGCGACGGCGTTGAAGTGATTGGGAAACCACCTTGGGGAGCTGAGGACAACAGGAAGCTTTTAAAAAAGAAAACCTATTGGACTTACTGTCCCCCCCCTCGTGGCTAAAAGAAGAGTGGCTATCCTGTGTCTGTACTAGACACACGGCGTTGAAATTGATATTGATCTTTCCCTCTGGCTCTGGGTAAGACCCCGAAGTGATGCTTTTCAAAAAGAAAGTCGAGCTGTTCCTTTAAAACTAAAAAAGATACAGCAGCTTTCGCTTGTTCTGTCCTCATGTTGCATCAGTAACGTGCGATAAACATGGGCTACAGTATGTGTGGGTGATGCGTCTCTGAAACTCTATTCAGCATTCATAATGGTGGTGCAATTATAGTTGAACTTAGGTTGAAAGAGATATTCATAGTTGTGCTGTGCTACAGAAGTCTATCAATACCACTGTATGTTTGTGTGCTTGTGCATGCGTGTGTGTGTGTGTGTGCGTGCGTGCGTGTGTGTGTGTGTGTGTGCGGCTGCATGTATGAGGTTTGTGAAGAAAATTGTACAAAGTAAAGTGTTTTTACAACCTCATGCTTGGCTTTCACAGCGGGAAAACAGGGCCAACAAGGGCTAAGTCATTATTCATGTCCCCCCAGTTTCTCCCCTAACAAAATTAATGCGAATGTGTTGGAATGTTGCTGCTAAAGGACGGGATTCGTCAGTGTTTTTCCACCATGTGAGAGAGGAGAGGAGGCGATTACGGGATAGATTAGGGGAGAGGAGAGAAGAGATAGGGGAAATGGTTGATAGAGGTGAGGAACAGTGGAAAACAGATGTGGTGCAGCTGAGACAGGTGAGGAGCGATGAGCAGCACGATGATATATCGCAAACCTTTTCAGTTTTGGAGAGTCTTTTCTCCTGGAAGATTGTGGGCAATTTGGGATGATAAATAATGATTAACAATAATTAATTAGTTTGTTAATTTACTAAAAAGGGAGGTATGTCCAAATCCACCTACACAAGCCACGATTCTCCCAATGTTGTGCTGACTTTCGGGTAAGTACAGAGGTTTTAAGTATCAACACACACCCATAGCAGGTAACCTCAAAAATGAAAACAAAGTCAATTAGTTGAGAGAGAGAGACGAGTGTTGACTTACAAGCATTGTTTAATACATAAAGGATGGTGAAACGGGACCTTTTGATATTTTATTGTTTTGTTCCAATTGTTCATTTAGGGGTGAATTTGAGTGCCTCATTTACAGATTCAAGGCCAAACCCAGAGAGCTCATAATCAGGCAGAGTAGTTGGATAAAATGGTCACTGGTACTCGGATATTTGGATTTTAGTCTTTCTTTACAATTTCTCATCTATAGTCACAGCAAATTTAGTGAGTTCTGGAATTCTAAACCAAAAAGAATCCCAAAGGCACCAAACTAAGTTGCATTTGCTTGAGCAGAGGCAAAGTGGATGTAATTGTAACTGACCCTGATGATGGGAGCGATTGCTGGTCATTAAACCGTAAAATACCAGCCAGGGTAGGAGATAATAAATCTCAGACAGGAACGTGAAACTCAGCAAAATCAGCCAAGGCCAGGACTGTAATGGCTGGGGAGGTTAGTGAAGGACCGGTCCTGAATTTCAATTGTGTCTGTCCCCAAACATCCAACTGATACACATGTACACACTCAAAATACGCTTGTGTAAGAACACATATGCGTACACGTGCAGAGTTGTACAGTGGACCTGTTCCTCGTTCGATTGCGTGTGCACAAAGCATGTCGGTATTAACAGTGACAGTGACAATAACAGTGAGCATCCTCAGCCCCTTCAGATCACGAAAACATGCGAACAGTGAGCTGGAAGAACGTCCCAACACCACCACCTATCATCGGAGTCACGGCCGAGGACAATGTGAGGTCTGTGCTCCATCGAGCACTCACCTCCGGCTTATGAGGCCCCGCAGCTGGTGGCCTGACAGTTACTCCTCACGGTGAAAGCTGCATTTTCCGTATTCAGCGGTAGTGTTCAACAATAGAGCATCACATTCTTTTGTGCACACAGACCTTTGTCAAAGTCATGTTCACATTTCCTTCTCCTCTCACTCAGCAAAGCGCAGCTGAGGTGAGGGCAGCTAAAGATACGACTGGATGCCCGGTTTCCTGGCAGGGCGCCACACTCCGCATATGGCCCATACACAGATGCATTCATTGTTCCCCTGGTCACTTACGTCTGGGGTGTTCCGTGCCATGAGTGATAGCACAGTGATGCAACGCACTGCTACCAGCATTTTAATGCATGAAAGGGCCACGAGGGTATGCTGCTCTCCTGACTACATGAAAAGGTTATGTAGCGCTGTGGTTTACTGAAAAGGTAAGACTATTTTTAGCTGAGAGTTCAGTAGTGATAAAATGACAAAATGACATTTTCTGCTCAACTATTGTCTGTAGCAGTGCACCAGTGTTAAATAACTATCTGTTAATGAACGTTAAACTGAATGGGTCACTTAGAAGTGCCAGGGTTTGTCCCAAAAAAGAAAAAATCTTCATGTTCACGAGAAGCCCCGTGTTTCTTGTCCTCACCAACCTGGCTTGGTTTGTAGTAAGAAGATCTGGGTACTTGGTATGAGCAGAGTTAGAGACCTACTGAAACACAAAATATATATCGGCAGGAGATCAAATGTAAGATCATAGGGGTCCTGAAGGTACTGTTTGTCAGATGAGCAATCAATGGGCAGCAAGCTACAACACAACACCCCAGTGATGATGGTTTATAACCAAAGATGGTGAGAAATTAAGAATACAAATTTAAAGAGGAACTACACTCAGGGAACTAGTACAACGTTGCATGTACAACAGACCAAACTTGACCACAGCAAACTGTAATGGAGTGTGGTGTCATAATGCTACAGATTTGAACCTTTCAACGCATAGGGGGTGAGCGTAATGCAATGCTTTAGCGCCATACAAAATCCAGTGTAGCGTTTTCAACTCGCTTGCAGCCCCTGGAACATGGACTACGATGAGAAATTTAAACCAAAATTTTAGCTACAAAGTGTTTGACCTTTGCACTTTATCTGCAAGTGCAAAAATTCCCTTAGCAAAGCTAGGGCTCGGTAACGTTTGAAAGTGTTCAATACCAGTGCCAATATGATACCCATGTTTTGGCACTCATACCAAAAGAATACTTTTTTGTGATACTTGGAAGAACATCAACATGTTTTTCTTCTTAATTTAACAAAAGTATCCAAAGTTCTCAAATATTACTTGTTGTTTAAGCACAAGAAGACATACAGTGACTTTGCCCGCATAAAACACAGTCTATAATTAGCAAAAGGATGATTTAAATAAGTAAATATCTGATTAAAGAATAAGTAAACAACTCAACAATCAGTTTGGCCGCACCTCTATGCCAAATTTTAGTACCCGACAGTTTTAGATTTCGGTCAGTACAGAAATGTGCTAAGGTTTGAAACCTGGCCCTAAGCAAAGCAATGATGGCAGTGTTTACACGCAATGGTTTCTGATTAATTGTGCTTGCTTCTAGACACAATCGTGTACATTAGTGCATCAAATCTTAAGTGTTTACAACAAGTCGGTGACAGTTAGTTGATACCACGGCAGGCAAGCTAACAAGCTGGCTTTGACTAGACACAAAATCAGTATGATGGAATGATCAATTCAAAGTCAAATAAGAAAACGTTTGGTAAACCTACAGTGTCTCAATTAGTAGAGAAGAGATGCTACTCTGTCTTTCATCTGTCCGAACGTGTGTCCCACTTTGGATGACGGGTGTATTTGCCCAGTGAAGCTTTAACGTTGTAAAACATGATAGGCGGCAGACACACTGGGCCCAGGTGTTTGAGCTCTGTAAACACAAGCTATTCCCCACGCCATCTTCCACACCAGATAAAACTGGGCCCCGAGGGAGGGAGAAGACAACAGCCACGCCACCAGGAGGTGGGGAGAGAGGGTCTCGGGGACCTGTTTGTCAGTTCCAATTGGCTTGCTCCTCCACACCGAGCTCTCCGACATGCACTAAGGAAGCAGGGTCGAGCGGACAGATAGGGTAGGACATTGAAAGTGAGAGACAGAGAAAAAACAGTGTTTGAGGTCCTAAGCTGCCTCCTCATCCTCAGCCCCATCGCCACTTTGGTCTGGTGGTTTCATTAGGCTTCAATTAAGTGCAGCAAATGATAAGGGTTGCATTGATGCTGCTTAACACGTCGATGCACACGCTGTGTACTTAGGAGTGCTTTGGTAAGAGTAACAGAAGATGCAGCTTTTGGACTGTGTCTGTAAATAAATGGTAAACTAAGTTGTTTTTCAGCCTGTTTCAAATCAGACGACACTTCGGTGTCACAGGTCGTGTTTCTCAGTGCTCAGCTGTGACAGTGGATGAGCACTGGTGTTTGCTGCATAAAGGGCCTCTGTGATGATCCGGGCAGTGAGAGCTGAATTACTACATGAGCCGTGCACTGCGGCTGAAATAGAACATGAGCTGAAGCCAAACAATCCTCCACCACTCGCCATGAATTCAATTTCAATTCCTGTGTCCATCTCAGCTTTCAGCAGGAGAGAATAATTAACCCCCCCTCTGGTGACATGTAGCAATTTCCTTAAGTAAATGAAGTGCTAATATTGCAAACAACTGCATTCAGACACCTTGTGGGTTTAGGCCCGTTGCCTGGTAACAGTGTTTCACTGTATAAAAGAATGGTAAATCCTGATATGATCGGAAGGCACTATGTTTTTGAATTTATAATCCCATATCTGATAACAGAAACGCAAAATGGTCCTGCTCTTTGTGTGATCATATGATAAATCATCTATATGGAATTATCAGGCATATTTTTATGGTATTTTACACAGATACTGGAAATCATCATTAGAAAATTCTGAGCATTGGTGCTAAATATCGGCAGTATTTATAAGCATGTACATATCGTGAGGAAATGAAGTGATAATTAGAATCTAATCCCAGGCATGGGATAACACTAAACACTAAAGCATTAGGGTGACTAGGGTTGAGAGGCATTAAACGTAACATACAGCAGAGCGTACTGTTGTTAAAATATTAATGCTGACGGCCTGCGTCTGGTGTAATATAGTTTCATTGTGGAGTTTTTACAACTGTGAACAATCTGGTTTTGGTTAACTTGATTTTGATTTCTGTAGTTCTTGTATTCCAGCACTCCATCGTTGTGCATTTGCTTCTTTACAGTCTACAGCCACTTCTTTGTTTAAAATTTAAAAATGACTGATCTGATTCTGCCCACTTTGTGCTGTAATACTCAGCTCTTTGACTCTCTCTATCATACTGTCTCACTTACAAAGCAGACCTTGCTAAAAAGACAGATACTGAAGCAGTAGTATCATTTCGCCGAATGGATGATTTTCTTGTCAAGATGATTTTGAACTGAAATAAATACGACTTTGTCTGATCTCCAAACCTGGATCTCAAGGGATTAAAGGGGTTGATGCAAATAGGGTTAAGCTATCAGCTTTCCGGGGCAGTGGCAGGGACTGTATAAGTGAAAGACAAATCACATGTCAGAACGGCGTGTGAGGGGGCTGGAGTGGAGTCGGGGGAAGTGGCAGAGGATCATGACAGATGGGTGAAGAGGGGGAGAAGAAAGACTTATGAAGCCAAAGAAATCCTTAAAAGTCAATAGAATTCAGCACTGAATAATGAAGTATGTTGACATGAATGGCATATTGATACTTTTACGCTATCGGGTATCCTTAATTCTTATTGGCTGACAATTGTTCAATATTTTCTTGTAATGGACAGCATAACCAGACACTTTTGATGCAGGTGTGTATATTGATGCGCTAGTAATGAACTTTAATGACAGCAACAATTAATGCGCGGAAAAAATTTAGGCTTCTTACATTGTCACAATCTATTTGTTTTTAAGTGTGTTTATAGTCAGTTTAACCATTTGGTAGGTTTCGTTCACCAATAAGACGTAACTGGTAACATAGAATGAAGCTATATCAACTTTTATTCGGTTGAACAATTACTCAGAACATCATTTACACCATTAAATGACGAGAACCATATCTGAGCTGTCCACATATCTAATTTTAACACTGCGCTGATGCCTGCCAACCAGTCAGAGACAGGTATTTTCTGCGGCAATGGTATAGTAATCATCTTGAAACATAGACACTCAGAAGGCACTTAGGACATTAGACCCTATTAGCAAAGGATGCACATAAATAAACAAACACCCCCCTTTCTTAATTTATACGTGCTTTCGTGATAAAGCACAGTGCATATTCAAGCAGTTTATTAAGTAATCACTTATTTGTTCTAAAACATTCAGGGAAAATAGATCTATGCATTGCATTGTCTAAATTGCTCTAAATATGCAAGAACCTTTCATGTTGCAAGTCTTGGGTAGGTGTCAAATTCATTTCGAAATAGCCTCCACTCTGTGGGCTGTAATAGTTAGTGATTATTGGAGTCCTTAACTGTTGCTTTGTGTGTGGGTAGAGAGCTAATGGAGGCGATCTTGACGGTAAGGTAATTAAATGTGGTCAATACAAATACTGAGTAAGTGAAACTTTATGCAGCAACTTTATTATACACCACTCATTGCTAATGAAGGAAGGAAAATGATGTATATTTATGCATTGAACTGCATGTAATCTGTAGGGTGACAGACGACAATTAAAAGGAATATCGGTCCTCACGCGAGAAGCAGTCGCACGAACGGATTCCTTCTACGTAGCACATATGAGCGATTTAAGAGAATTTTATGGCATTCACCGGTGTTCTCGTCTTTAAAGTTTTCTCCTAGGCACAAACGGAATTCACTAGTGATATCCAGACCTGTCAGATGAGCCACGAACAGTGAGACGGCCTTTCTTCACAGGGAGAGAAAAAAAGACATGTTCGCCTTAAAGATTATGGTGACTTAATCTGAATGACTTTAGAGTTTAAATATGATACCAAAATTGATTTAATTAAAAATATCTATGAGCCTATAGACAAAAATAATATTCTTTTCACATCATCATGGCCTGACAATTTGACAAGTCACAGCTGATACATTTCAGTAGTTAGGGGGCAGCTGCCTGAGGGTCTTTCTGCAGGTCGCCGTCCAGCATCAGAGTTTAGGTGAATCTGAGTTGGAACCCTCGTACGAACAAACCTCATAGAAAAGAGTACGAGAATTTTAGGACAAGAAAAGGAAAATGTTTGCACACGGGGCCCATTCCATTTTTTCAGCCTGTGTCCTATTTTTTGTTTTTATTATTTATAAAGTATCCCCTTGATATCATATGATAACATTTTACCAGTTAATTACTCATATTGGGATGTGGAAACACTACTACAACAGAGTCAACAATTAACAAACGACTTTAGCCATATTATCGAAACTATCTGAAGAAGAAACCAAAAATTAGCAGACAGGAAGTCTTGGTTGTATCTACATGGAAAAACTACGCTAATACAGTACATTAAGGATGACAAGTTAAACCAAAGAGTAACTGTGCTAAATAATCTTCTGACCACCAATTGGACCTTGTTTTTTGCTCTTTGGCCTCTGATTTTATGCATCTAGATCTTAGCAATGAAGCTGGTAAGTAAACTGTGTAAACAAGAATCTTCCCTTAAGAACAACAAAAATATTAGAGAAGAGCCAGCCTTCGCGTCTGAGCCTGAAAATAACAACACTTCTCAGTCTCTCTCGGTCCCTTTGCTGCAGGATGCTTTCTAGTGCTACAAGAAGAAGAACTGCTTTCTTAAACAAAGCACTTTCCACAGAGGAATAAACAAAGACAACCACGCTCCTTAAAACCTCACCACCGAGGAGAATTATGTATTTTGGATATGTTACCAATCAACTTCATACGGACTGCTTCAAACAGGAAAGTTTCGTGTATGCCCATTTTAGTTGGGTTGTTCTACCAAAATCTACCAAATGATTTGAGGGATGCACTGCCCGCTCTCCTTGAAATGTAAGAGAAAGAAAAAATAAACGTGAGAGTTCATAACTAGGTGCTAGAGCTGTGAGGCCGGAGTGCTAAACAGCCATTAAAGAGCATGGGAGGGCATAGCAAATGGCCCTAACAAATCTGCCCTAGTTTGCTGGGAGGCATCGGTTTTGAGAAGTGTGCTCAAAATTATTCTAATTGAAATCAGCCTAACATAACAACTTTCCAGCTGCGGGAAACTCCTCTCTGGAGCCCACTCCTCCCCCGAGAAGAACAAAGAAATGAGATCAAAGACGGAAGGTTTCACACGTGGCGGTATGAGGAGCGTGGCTTGACTGCGAGGGGGGAGGATGCAGGTGGGTGGGTTGGGGGGGGGGCACAGTCAGTCCTGCTGCGTACCGCGTAGCAAGCTATCAAACTGTTCTTGCAAATGATTTGGACCACATATAAATGCAACTTTCAGTTGTTAGACAGCACTGCGACATCGTTAGCCAGGGGCCAAGAAAACCATACTGTGCAACTCCCTTTGAACCCCCTTTAACCCCTCTCCACTACAGCATACATTATCTTTACACAAGAAATTGTTTCCCATTGGAAAAAGGAACTTACTATTTCCAATATGTTAAATACATTAATATTTTACATAATAAAAAATACATTTGAAATAGATGAAAATTTCTATATGAGATATGTAAAACTCCCTATCTGCTCTTGGAAACAAAATATTAAATACTGGGCATACTTATGGCCTAACGATCAAAATGCACAACATATAACTGCAACATCTCCAGCTCGATTCTGGCCTGGGACCTGTTGTACGCAACCTCATCCGCTTGCATACCCTCTTACCTGTAAATTGTCAAAAAAGCAAAGAATAACAAACAA
Organism: Xiphias gladius; assembly: GCF_016859285.1. NCBI lineage: Eukaryota > Metazoa > Chordata > Actinopteri > Istiophoriformes > Xiphiidae > Xiphias > Xiphias gladius. The sequence goes on along the minus strand of NC_053416.1, from coordinate 4,465,504 downwards.
TAACCTTCAGAAAAATAAATATACCATAGTGAAATTTTCATTACAATGTACTACTCTCTAATACAACTCTCGAGACCTAAAAGCGGGTTTACCAATAAGGGTTAAAAAACCTTGAATTACAGTATTGTGTCTTGGTGTTAGCATCTATTTATACACACTGGTGGATTTTCGAAATAAAATCATTTCAAATGTGCATTTTCAACCGGGGTCTCCCGGTTTTCAAGTAAAAGAAGTGATATAAGGGCACCATTAATGGCCAATTAAAAGCCAATAGCAGCAGGCAGTTTCTTTAACCTCAAAAATCAGTGTATTATTTGAAATCTAAAGTGATGAGCACACGGTGGGTACTTAACAAGGTGCCATCGGCTACTTTTGGATCTAATCGTAGCGCTCCATATTCTTCTCTACGAAGCTGTCTGTGTAGCTCTGTCGAATTTTAACTATGAAAGTGAATGTGAATGAGAAAAGGCCAGACTGTATGCGCATGCCAACATGTGAATATGACCATGAGGCATGTTGTCATAGAAGATGTATGGTAATATCAGTACAGCGCTACAGCCCGCAGCTCCTGCAGCAAAGGTTAGTCCGTCCTTCTAACAGCAGGTTAGTCCGCCCGGGATATACTGTAGAGTGATGGGTGTAGCCAAGCAGCGTCCTGGCCAGCCAAAGGTTGCGTTGTCACTGTTGAAATTCTCCTTAAAAAGACCCAGTGTGGATCCAAGTATCCATGTGCCAACTGGACTTTGACGTCTCTGGGCTGAAACACAACTTGACGCCAAATACCAACAGGCAAAAAGTTGCGTGACGCATTCAAGCGAGACACAAGCTATTGTCCTTCAGTTACGGGGAATATTATAATTTCAGGCAATGTGACCGCTTGTTTGATTGTGTGACAAAACGCTTGAACTATACGCTAGGCAGGCAAGGAGCACCATACGCTGAGCAAAAAGCTCTTTGCCACGGGACTACGCAAGTGCAGATGCTAGGATGAATGTTCCTCTGTTGCAAATGGAAAAGTGGTAAGACTGAAAACATGACAAGGCACGTCATGCAGACTGGGCCGCCAGAAGGAAGTGGAAAAACCAATTCATGCATTCACAATTATTAGATTAGCCGTCCTGGATGGCTGCCATGTTTTGTGAATATGCATTAACCCAATCACGTCTTTATCTGAATTTCTTTCTTTTTTTTAAGATTGGCTAGTTTCCCATGTGCTCTCAATGCATTATCTGACCCATTATTAATTTACCATTACTCCCATTATGTTGCATAAAAGGCAGAGAAATGCTGCCAGGGTGCATTTATACTGGCATGGAACAGCACTGCTCTGTCTTCAACAGGCCATCTTGAATGCACCCTCATGACTGACTTCTGTTTCACTCCTCCCTCTCAGCTGAGTTGTGACTTCCAACTGTCCAGTGTTTACAGCGAACACAAAGTTATGACTACAAATGGCGTCGCAAACGATCCTTGTTAACATTTTAACAGACTGAAAATTCCAGGGGAATTTCTGTTTTTTTCCGGATCAATAGAAAGCAAAAGCAGGACCTTTGCCCTCCTTGTCAAATAACCCACAATTACTTTATGGCCCAAGAATTTAATCTGACTGTATACAGTATGACCTAATGAGTCTTCCTTTCAGGACAGCAGTAAACAGTAAATGATGTTTGTGCACAGGATTAGATGTTGAGCTTTACAAATAACAACTGCAAAGAACACTCACTTAAGGCAGAGAGTACATCATTAAAGTCAAAACTCGGTTGTAGTGGAAAGATGCAACTTCTGCACACCACTGCCTCCTTTGAAACTGCAGCCTACTGGGCAGTACAATCCTTCACGCTGGGCAGAGCTGTGTCTATTACTACAGATTGGCTCAGCAAATCTCTTGGCAGGCATCATAAACAAAAAAGAAGAAAGAAGGAGGGAGGGGGGGGGGGGGAAATATAGAAATAAAACCTCACCAATTTCTGTCTGTGAAAACATGAAAGAGGGAGGGACAGGTATTTGGAGGCTGCCTGCAGAGGAAAATATGTCTTATCTTAGTTTTGTCCCCTAAACCCCCTAAAGGTTTTGAAGATAAACACATAAGGTGTGCCTTGGAGGAGGGCTCCTTTGTGCAGGCAGAAAATGATCTAATGGAAGAGGAAGGGGGACAGAAATGTGATGCTGACTGAGAAATATGATAACCTCTTGGGGCAGATGCCCCACTACCTGCCTATCGAGCTACACACATATTCCCCTCCTCTGATTTTCCACATTACCGCATTCATCCTCACTGAATGTCATCCAATCACGACCTGAAATCGGCTACGAGATAAAAAGCAACAGAGTTAACGCATTCCGTCAAGCAACACCCATTTTAGCTGTGTAAAAGAGCAACACGTCCTTAAACCCAAACACTGATTACATCACATTTAGCAGCCGTGTGTGCAGCCAAACACCTTTTGATGTATTAATCAGTCTCTCACAGACGTGTGAGGTAATTTGGTCCACTCTTCATGCAGAACTGCTGTTAATCAGGGACATTTGCGGGTTTTTGAGAATTAAGTGCTCATTTTGCTTTTTAAAAAAGTTAATCTTTCGACTCATCTGCCCATAGAGACTGGCTCCAGATACCCTTGCTCCTCTGCCATGGATCCTACTTTTCATTTTGCGTCTCTAATAATGGAGTCACGACCACACAATGAAGCCAAGTAAACAAAGTTCTGCTGATACTTGAATGTTTGTCCTCTGACTCTCTGGATGAGTTGCCCTGGGGGGATTTTGGCAACAGTGACATTCCAGAGAAGATCCGCTGCTTTCCCGTAATGTATTTACATGAGCTGTTTCTTCAGATCATATCACGGCAATGCACACATTTTATTTAACTATTAGTAAACAACATTTTGATCCCAGCTGAATCTTAATCTTCTTAGAATGTCAGGTTAAATTAACCCTCTGAGCAGATAAAGATTTTAATTTGTCAAAATGTCAAAAAAAAAATTAATTAGATTGTGGCTTGATAGGCCTCTGAGACCTGCGTCCTCTCAGAGGTCATCAGAATTAATGTATATTAGACGGAGGAAGTGTGAATCAGGTTTGATTGTTAAAGTAAAGTTACCAGCTCCAAAATTGTATAATAATTCTATAATTCATACCAAGAAACCTGTATATGATATAGCAGTTTGTGATTTCATCTTAACTGATCCAGCGCTGGAAACGTTGTTGTGCAGCCATGACCAGTATTAAGTAATTGTCAGAAAAGTGCTCACTTCCTATTTATTCTATGTTTTTATGTTGTTACAATTTTCATTGCAAGAAGGACCTGTTAATTGAGATGTCCTCATAGGAGCATGATTTACCCTTTATTGTCATCTACTGTATGTCACCGTCATCAGAACTATTTAATAATATGCAAACAGGTCCTGCAGAAAAAGATTTGAGAGTCGACATAGGCTAAACTACAGACATAAATACAGTGTGTTGTCAGACTGCAGCGAAGACCATCAAATAAAATACATCTCCATTCCTGGCGAGACATCACAGTATTTCACAACTTGTGCCGCAGCACAACCGAACTCATTTTCTGGGAGGGTAGGACTGAACATAAACCTGTCCAGAAGAAAACAAAGTCATGTGTTCCGAAAGAGAACAACCATAGATGGTGATCGAAAGATTTAAAAGCAGTTTCACTTGACGCGCGAGAAATGAAGTTACAAAGATAAAACATTTAACGTAAGCCTGTGCAGTCAAATAAAAAAACACTTTTTATACCTGAGGACTGCTTGTTTGATTACCTTGCAGGCCAAGAAAATGAGGAGCTCTGAGCTTTTGTCAATTTGACTTTCAGGCTCCCTCTATAAACTAACACCCTGCAGGAGGATCAGGCAGAATTCAAATATGCACTGGAAAGAGTGGAAAAGAACAGAAAATCCTCAGGTCTGGCTGTGTTTATCCATCCGTCAGACAAACAGACTTTTGATCAACTGATTTCCCAAAGCATGAGACAAATATGAGCATATCAATAAGCCACTACTGTATACATAGAAACCCTATCAGGAAACAAAATCGTAATGGGGCTATTTGTAAGTTTTTGCTATCGCTACGTAGCCAACGTTAGCGTTAACTGCTGTTTACTTACCAGTCTAGAAGAAACTTTGCGAATATAAAATGAACCCTCATACCTTCACTCTCCCTTTTCTCAAGAGCCGTCTCCAGCATTGGAAAGCAATGTCAGTGTTAACTCTTGAAGTTCTTGGCAAGAGACCATTGTAACATGCTCCCAGAAAGAGACCACGTTCGGCGGCAGAGAAAACTGACATTTAGCACCTTTAAAGCAAAGAAGTTGATAATGAAAGGGGTGTGAAGTTGAGATTTGTATGCCGCACCAATGCAACGCCATCTAATAGACAAAATAATGATATACATTTCTGCAGAGGCAGGGCTTTCATTGCTAATCTGTAGACTAGCTCTTGATAAAAGTGTTTAAAAACCAAACCGACGCAAAAGAACTGAGCAGAGAGCTTGAATGAACACCACTCACTGGTATTATACATCATATTAATTGAAATGGATTAATGAAAGCAATTTAGAGTACAAAAATGCCCGCGTGCTGAGACTTAGCAATGGGAATAGATGATAGGGATGAAACTGTGCAATTTTCTCTCCAAACATGCGGTTTTAAATTCATACGACCTGTAATTAAAAAGGAAAAAAATTACAAAGGCCCAGCACAATCAGCACTGTCAGAAAGAGTTCATACAAGATGGACTGAGTGGTTAATGGGGAAAATGCCCTAATCATACCATTTTCTGCAGCACTTTTTTTTTTTTTAACAGTCTATTGGGCATATTAAACACGATTGTATTATTCAGCCTGATATTTGGTTCCTTTGGAAACTTTGGGATATTTACTATCACTGAAATACCTCTGTGGCTCCGAACAATGTGTTTTCACAACGTGTTCGTGTGATAGTCCGCTGCCACGTCCAGCAGGGTGGAAGAGGTTAATCAATAAGAGCTGAAGTATAAGCCACCAGTCACAATAATAGTGCACATGTTTGCGTCCCCCGATGAGGATGTGATGCATCTGTTGATTAAACTCTCCTGGCTTACTACGTAAACAAAAGTGGAGCATATTGACAGTCTGTACTTGTGAGTTTAGAGCTTAATAATCGACCCAGATGAACTTTGTGGGTTCGGGTTAAGTTAGAATGCCTAACTCAATCAGTTGGGCTTGGGTCACAACGCCGTATGCCTCTCTGTGCATACCACAAAGCCCTCAACAGATATGGGTCTGAAATGAGTATCAAGCTTATACATAAACTAGAAGAACCTAAACAAAGGTCAGAAAAGCACTGAATTACTTTAGTTGTAGCCAAGCACTGGAATAAAGCTGCATAAATATCTGCATTTTGCCTGGTGAAAAGAGCCGATTCATGCAACTTTCTTTAAGCATTAAAAAACTAACTTAACTTCAAAACAGCCCATTTCATTACCACCTTGGCACATCCAGTACATCCTCTGTTAGTGATGTGTGCCAAGGGCCTTTAAGAGGAGATCCATATACATTAAAGTTCACATAGGTACACACTTCCCCCTGTCGTTTGACCTCAAATAACTTGCTCACAGTTGAGAAAAAAGAGACAGAAAGAAAGGAAAGATGGAAGGAAGGGAGCAGTAAAGGAAGCGGTGGTGGTGGTGCATCCCAGTATGGCCTAATGGAGAGGCTCTGTTTTATTTTGTCATTGTGAAAGTGGAACCATTTTGAGGCAAGAAAGACTCTCCCGACCTCTTCCTCTTTTATCAGAGATGAGTGCAGATAAACAGTGTTTCTTCGTGTCACCCAATGTGTCCTGACAAGACGGCTCGTGGCAGAGGCATCACTTCCCAAGTCATGCAATCTGAACACGCGCACGCTCCCTGGCGAGAGGTGCTGACATTTCCCATCAAAGCGCCAGGAAAAGAGGAGCCGACACTGACAGTGACAATGAGACGTGGGACACGGAGCGGAGAGAGACCGCAGAGCTGGCAGGAAGCAGAAGCTGAGGTCAGGAAGTTGCTGAGTTCCCTACGAGGCGCAAGCGACCATCTAGCTGCCGGGGATGAAGCCACTACTGCTGAATGTGGGTCACTCTCCCTGGCTTCCACTGCGATTTCTCTCCTCAAGCCTTTATTTGGAGCCAGGGCATTTGAATACTGCATGTCATACCCAAGGCTCTGGAGAATTGCACTGTTTCCAAGAGCCTTGTACCATTCACATAGTTCAAGATAATATGAATATAATTCATGTGTGTGCACTGAAACAAGGCTTACTTCAGCGAATATGTCAATGAGTCACCAAAACCTAAATTGGCAGCTCATCGTTGAATACATTCACATGCATGCATTGACCTAGCTGCTGTTTCAAGCCTTATTCAGGTTAAGCTACTTACAGGAGCCTTTGATATTCTGCAAGTCTCTGTATGAATAAACCCGTGAACACAATATTTCTAGCTGTCCACCGGCTGTAGGTCTTTGGCAAAGCAAGGTGAGTTCTAGTGTATCATTTCATTAGCTGTAGTTATAGTTAAGGCTTGCCTTTGTGTTTTTGTTGACGTACAAATTCACCTGTAACTAGAGTATGAGTGTTCACAGATGACGGCGAAGAGATCCAAATAACAGAAACAGCCCATGTTGTGCCACACGGTATGATAACAAACATGCTTTACCCAGTAACTTTTTAATAGTCCCTTAGATTGGAAAGCAGTAGGCACTGCAGTTTTAGCTCATTAAAATGACCTATTGCATCAACCGTGCCATTACAGTGTATGAGCTCCTCGGAAAGCCTCAAGCTGGACTTTCTTTGACCTGGTACGGTTTTAGATTTCCTCCAGCTGAGCCTCCAGCCAGTCAGAAATGTTTTGACAGTGTGTCGGGCAGCCCCGACTTATCACACAGCATAGAGTGCATCTGGAGACAGATCGTTATTAACGCATCCAGAAAACATTACTTTGTAGACATCCCAGGGACACAAGGAGTGACAGCAGAACAAGAAACTGAGATTTAGTGAGATTTGACCGATACCATTACAGTTTCAGTGTTTCTATCTGAGACTACCACTTGGAATTGTAGAAGTATAAACGTCTTTTGACCAATGCAAGACTCTTCACCAGGTGCTGTGAAATGATCTGGCTCTTTAGCTACTAAATAATCCACTGCCTTCACTAGGTAGTCACTCACTTTGTCCATCTACCTTTTGGTACTGAGCAGGTAACTTATAGTGATTTAAAAGAGGACATACATAGGAGATTCATAAATCTACAGAGGCTGATGGGTTTATTCTCTGTGGGTTCGTCACTTTCACATTATATGTAGTCAACTGAGCAATTGTTAATATAAAAGACAGTGATTAGCGTAGCTTTTTGAAACCACATGTGAACCAGTATCTAAAGCTGGTTTTCATAATGGCAGCGTTCCCTTCAGTATTCACTGTTGTGGTTGTGTATTAATCTGTGATGGTGAGTTAGAAAATATTGCAGATGATTAAAAAAAAGAGATTTTTGAAAATATGCACATTTCTGACAGTGCCACTGTGGCAGTGAGAAAACAAGGGCAGTTTCCACAAGTGGCCAGGCTCTGGCCTCCGTCTTCCTGGAATGTCATCGTCGGGAATAACAAGTCAAAGATCTTCAAAGCTGGACAACTGAGAGGGGGAAAAGTGGAGGGAACGATAGAAGCAGAGGGAGAGTCAGACGAGAAAGAGGAGGCCTTCTGATTCATCTTTAAAGACACTTCTTGTTGCATCTTTAATCATTTTCCTCAGTGCCCAAGGACGACGCGACAGTTGTCCTCCAGAACTATTGAATTCACACCCTATTGAGTTGAGTCGCTCAGGAGGCTCAGTCTGGACTTTTTTCTCCCTGCCCCTTCTCTTTGTGAACTCTTCTGTTTTGTCACTTCTCATTTCCATCCCTGCGAAGTGCTCGGAGAGGCAGACTTCCTAGGAATTGCGATGTTGCACGGATGCTAACATGGTCAGCTGAATGCTACAAGAGGCAGGGGGACATGAAAAAGCCTTCCCCTTGCCCCTTCTACTACGAAGCCTTTGTCACACCAGGGTTTGACTGACAGATTCCGAGAGCCACCCTTTTCTCTGATTAAATGAAACTATTTTGTCACCTAGATTTTAGATGAAGGTGTACATCAGTAAAAGTGAAGAACACCGTCAGGCAGAGAGACTCTGTGTTATGTGGGACAAATGACTGACACCAGATCATACATTTTACAGAGGGGGGAGTCTTTAAAAGTGTAGATGTTGCTCCAACAGTGTGAAGATGAATTCTTGGGATTCCTGGGGGTGGGCACTTTGATAAGGAATGGTCAGCACTCTAGTCTGGCTACGAGAAATCACAATTCAAAAAGGCCAAAATTGTCCTTAATCTTCTTGATGAAACATTCTGTAGTGGCCCTTTCTAAGTTACTGTAATTTCCCAAAGGATCATAGTAAAATATTTTATGTAAGTAAGTTTCATTAGGTCGAACTCTTACCTAATCCTCATCAGGTGGGAAGGTAGATAATACAAATGCTGATCTACTGTTCCTTTATTGTTCTTTAGATAAAACGCTGTGGCCAGAGGTGTGGCGTACATAACATGAAACCCAATCAGATCTGATGTAAAGATAAAATTTGGATTCCCAAATGCATCGTCAAGCTGATATGAGGTTGTTGTCAAGGTTTAAACAATGAAGAATAATTACTTTAAGTGTTATTTAAGATGCTGACTGAAAAGGCTTTCTATTGTCAGCACATGGAGGTTCTTACGGTAGAAATGTGCTGACAGTCCCCTGCAGAACTTATTCTGCACATACAGTATACTTTTGATTACTTTGTTTGAAAATAGTCAAAGGTGCCAACATGCTTGAGCTGTTTGTGCCATAACCTGCCAAAGGGTTTACAGTAAGAGGGATCACTATTAATGAACCATTTCTTCAGGCAGAAATAATGCCGGTTTTCTGCTGGAGCTTAATGAGCTATTGAGGCTTAATTAATACTCTGCAAATCTCTACATTAAAGTCTGTAAGAGATTCTGTAAAGATTACAACAATCATATTTACAGTGCGTTTCATCATCGTTCCTGAGTTCGATGGTAATGGGTTCCTCTTGCTTCTATTTTTCCTGCTTCCTTCATGTGTGCGAGCAGAGAAAAACTCACTTTCCTAAAGCTTTGTCAAGTGCAAATAATCATTTATTCTCTAACCCTGGATATTGTGTTGACAACCGAGGAGAGGAAAGAGGTGCAGAGACTGGAGAGCCGAGCTGAGCCTCGTGTTCCCTCAGCTCTATTTCCACAGGCAGAGGGTCAAACTCAGAAATTTAACTTTGGTAAATATTATTTACTGCAACAGCCCATTACGGCCTAATGTCTGAGAATACAGAACGGAACACTGCTGCTCTTAGAAAATAGGTAAAAATATATATCTGAAATTCAGAGATGGCAAAGATGGCTGAGTTGTGGAGGGTTTTGAGGAACTCTGCCTAGAAAACAAAGAAAATACAACAGCTAACAAATTGATAGAAGCTAATGAGTTGCATTAGTTTCTATCCTACTTGCATTATAAACTATTATGTCTTGTCATGTATGGCCCTGTGTCAAAATCTCAAAATCTCCCTTAGAACCTTTTCAAAACTTCTTTTTCTGTTTTCTATTATACTGAAATTGTGCATTTCCCTAAAATAATAAGCTGGCCCAACGCAAACAAGAGGCAAGTATCATTCCAGACCTGATGCGTGTTCAAAGCAGCTAAAGTCAATATATCTTTTTTACTAACAATGTATCAAATGCCAATGGAAAGCACTGTGACAATTTGAAAAAGGCGTCCGTCATAGAGATGATCCATGAACACGTGGCAGCAAATCAAACCTACAGCTCCACCTGGTTCAGTATCAACCAGGCTGAACGACATACAACTAAATAAAGCGCTCTAGCTGATTCTGATTGTTTCTTGATGTACAGTTTGTACCCAGATGAAGTTCGGATGTTTTTGTTGGACGGGCTTTTGCCATTTATATGCTAATAAAATGAAGACATCTAGAATGCACTGGCTATATGAGAGCAAATTGCATGTATTTAAATTCAATCATTCCTTTTATTCCAGCTCTACAGGAGTCAATTCACTTCAGTAAGTGCCCATTAAATGCTTTCTCATAGTTAATAATTGTTAAAGTAAAATGCTTTTATAGAAATTAGTGTTGTGAAAAAAAAGGTTTCATTGATTTCAGTGACCTGATGCATGATACATGATGGAAATATCATTAAATATGCATGCTAAGTATTTGGTCAACTCTTTTTGTAACTTTTTTTCTATATGTTTCTTAGATCATGAGCACCAGCCAATATGATTTTGAGGTGGAAACATGCAGTATGTTACTGTAAACATGGCTACATAGACATTTGCAACATGTGTTAAAAAACGTGTTAAAAATAATCAATGACAATATTGTTGCCCGCATTGTGGAGTCAGTAAAAGTGGATTCATTGTCCACAGTGAAAGTGCATGAGCATGAAATACTATAGTGTACTGTAGCAGGGCATTTCAATATGTGATCAGCAACCATTACCTGGTCAAACACAGATCTTATGCTTTAAAACACAAACTGCTTTGAGCAGCAGTTCACTGGAAATTATTCATACAATCCGGGCGTGAGAGAAGAGAGAAATCTGAGGGATGTGACGCCCCCACTTCAAAAGGTGAACCGTACAGTGCTGCTACACTTTAACCCTGTCTTCTCCTCTTTATCTCACCCGACTTTAATTACTGCTGGCACATCACTTTGCTCAGTGAAGGAGAAATGAATGAGAAGGATGAAATATGTGACTGCATGCTCATTTAGCCGTTTAGACCTAAAATGAACGTAAATGGCATTGCAATTCATGTGCTTGAAAGCCCAAAACATAGAATATTGCATGAGTTATAATTACAATACCTTGGCCACAATTACATGCACACCATGATCTTATGCTATCATAAAATGCTAGAATTATTTTTGACGTTATGCAAGGACCTTTATCTAATTATGCTGCTTTGAATGAGGCTCATTATTAAGACTGTATTGAAGACATCCAGTGCTGTGATAATTGTTCCATTAATGATGGGCTTTTTGGGCATGGAAATCCCATATTTCCTATAAACCTGACCGCTGGGGTCTTAACAAGTGTTAAGCAGCGTTCACACTGCATAGCTCTGTTTACATGCGGTCTTACTGCCTTAAACATAAACCTTGGAGACAATCATGTGTGAGTATAATTACAAAGGGACACATAAGACTGTAGTTTATGACAGGAGGCGAGATGGCTAATGTTGGCTGAGGTCTACCAAGAAGCAGGCAAGTAATCTATTCATCAATAATTCTTTTGTACATGATTGCATGGCAGCAGGATATTTCACAGAATGAGCTTCTGCTGTGCATGCATACAGCTTGATCATATTCATTTTCCATAGGGCAAACGTGTGAACAGACACACATACTGGATGAAAACTGTGACAATACAGGATGAAAACTTAATTCGGTAGCAACACACAGAGCGTGTCTTCAGTGTGCATTTTAAAGGAGACTTACTTGAGGCTGAACTGTTCGACAGTGGAGTTGGGCATCAAGTAGAGGAAGATTTTGAGGGTCTCTCCAGGCTTCAGGGGCTTCTCAGGCAGCCTGAGGAACATGTTTTTGTCCAACTGCTTGTCCACCAGCAGCTGCTCCTGACTGGCCTGGTACAGGCTGATGCTACCGATGCGCAGCAGGGGGTGCTGTGACAGAGGTTCTCCCCTGGAAAGACCACCACCCCTATGACTAGAACCCTCACTGCACTCCCCCTCCAGATTAGGCTCATGGAGTGTGTAGTACAGCTCAGCCTGGAGGGTCTCAGTGGTTAGCCCCTCCAAGAGCCCATCACCTGAGCCTTTCCTCCGGCCCAGTGGGGCCACGTTGGTGTTAAACCAGGACGGAGGCAGTTCCAGCTGGGCCAAGCACTGCGCCAGGTTGCCTTTCATGCGGCAGGAGGTTTTAATTTCACGGACATCCCGGAAGGCATGCAGACGGACGCAGGGCAGCTTGTCCTGAGCCTTGAAGTCATCCCAGTCGCGACCAGCGATGTAGAAAAACACCTGGACTGTGGGGTTGTTGGAGAAGACCCGGGCCTGGACAATGAAGGCCCGCACCTTCCAATTGACTGTCAGCTGGCCAGGAATATCCAGTGGACTAGCTGGCTGGAGCAACTCCTTGGACAGGGCCTGGTCTCGGGCAAAAGGCCCAAAGCTTATGTTGATGGCAGGGAGGTCTTTTGTCTGGAAAACCACAAAACTCTCAGAACGCTGCAGTGGGTGTCCAGTGCTGGGACCACTGCTGCTCTTACTGCCGCCGCCAACCGTTTGTCCTGTCATCTCAGCCTCTCGCAAAAAGAAAGCCAGTTGCGCATTGGACATTTTAAAGCTGGCGGGAAGGTACACGTTGGGTGGCGAAGGACTGGCTGTCATTGCTGAGGAACTGAGGAGGGCATCTGAGCTGGTTGGAAAGATTTTACCTGCGAGAGCTGTGAAGCGAGAGAGGAGAAGAGAGAGGTTAAACTTTGGAAATACAATTTCTCCTTTGACTTTTATCGTTGATTTATAATAGTAATTGGGGAAAAAATGAGAGTTACGGTTTGTGAGAAAAAAAAATGCAAAGTGGAGGGGTCAATGAAATGAAACAATAAAATATAAATGAATCTATAAAATATAAGCAGGAAGTCACAGAGGTCTGCTTCACTCAGTCAGCCGTAGAGGGAAGAGGGGAAAAGGTCAACACACACTAATTAGATGATAACTGGCCAATACATGTCAAGCATCCAGAGCAGAGGCTAACCAGTGAAACATGTTGTTCACATTAACAAGGTGAACAGTCGGTGATCTTTTTCTGGGAGGTAAAAACACATTCAATCAGAGCTTTTCACCGATTTGGTATGAAACACACAAAACTCTTTTAAAGGAAAGCTGTCAAAGGGACAAACTCATAAGGGACACGAGGATAACTCTAAGTTACAGAAGGAGATAAGAAACTTGTGTTTGTGTTTGAATAGTGTATACATAGTTATTCAGCATACTGTCTCTTGTTGAGCAAAACAAGTCAACATAGCTGAACACCGAAGCTGCTACATTGAAATCACAGTTAGGCAAAATCATCGTAGAACAAACAGAATAAATGTGACATACTTATCAAAATTACCCAGAGCTGAGCACAAAAACATAGTTGCCTGTCCCCATGGTCCAAATCATAGATTAATAGTCCCATATTCCAAATTGTTCTATCATTGAAATCTCATCCTTTAAATGCGAAAAAAATCAAGAGGATCTTTTTGAATTCCCTAAAAGGAAAGCTTCTTCAATAGTTGTGTTACTCAGCGAGCACTCCCCAGAAGTTTGTCTCCTTTTTGTGTTTCTCTTTAGAAAATCTTTGTCATGTGTTGCAAAAAGAAGAATAAATGAGAGTGAAAAAAGGAAAACAGCAATATGCTCTGACAGTTCTTCACTTGGTCATGTTCTTGCTGCTGGCTACGAAGGTTCCACCGGGCTTCTTGAACTTGTGCTTGTCTAATTCCCCGTGGCTTAGGTCCTGGTTTAAGAGTGGTTCAGCCCCACGCAGCGGCTCTTTCGATCCCAGACTGTGCATGGCTCCAGGACAGACTCTGATAGACAGGCAGAGCCTCCTCCCGGTTGGTGGGCTGCACGGGAACTACAGACAAAGCCTTTGACGCCGCCCCATCTTGCCACACCTAGTCTCTAGTCCATAATCACCATTTTAGTTCCCGGTCAGAGCTGAGACACACAACCCTCAGAGGACTCGACTTACACCACACACACCGACGCACATATGGAGGTGAAAGAAATAACACTCCCCCGCTCGATTCATCCTCTCCCTCTGGACGTGTTCAGGCAGACTCTTGTGTGTGTGCGCTTGCAAGTGTGAGTATAGGCACTGGGTGGGTGGGTGTGTGTGTGTGTGTGTGTGAGTGTGTGTGAGAGGTGGGGCGGGGGATGGATGTATTGCTTGAATGCCTCCAGGCAGAGAGAGCGTAAGAGTAAGAATAAGTGAGAGGGAGAAGAGAAGAGGGTGGGATTAGGTAAAGATTATTGATGAATTAGCCTAGCTCTCTTTCCCCTCTCTTCAACCCCCCCCTCTTCTGCTTTAGCCCCATGAGAAATCCATGAGAATGAGGGGATACCGGCTGGAGGAGGGGGAGGGGTATCTGAACTGCCTCCCTGCTTCACTCACATGTGCCTGGAATTCCCATAATAAAAGAGAGAGAAGGATCCATGGATGTGTGTGCACTTGTGTGTGTGTGGGCCCCATAAACTGAATGGCAAACAGTGGGGGCAACAAAAGATGAAGCCGCAGCCGAGAAAACATCCCGCACTTACAAATGAGCAGTCGTAGCCATAGAGAGGCCGGAGGAACCATAATGATGAGAGAAGCTACTTAGAGGCTGTCCAGTCTCTATCGACCAAAAGCTCTCTACCTCGCAGGAATGTGTGCACGGTGGTGTGTGTGTTTAAAAAAAAAAAAAAGATGAAAAAAAAGGGGCTGCTTTTGCCTTGATCAACATTAAAAGCGACAAATAAGTGCAGCAGTCCACAAAACTTCCTTAGGGGCTTCTCTGCTAGAACACGGTTTGCTTCATTCTCCTGGGTCCGAATGCTGAGCCACCATTCACATCTCCCACCGTTACCGTATATTTTACCAGTCACATGGCAACATTAGAAAAGTGTGAGACTCTACGAGCGATCCCAGCCTCGAGAAAGGATAGAATATGTGCCTGCCGATGTTTATAGCAAAGAGGCGTGTTTTTCCCCTCCACTGTTTAAAGCTCTATATGATTTTATTGTAGTGCTTAAAAAGTAAGTAGATATTGGAACATTATTACCCACCACTTTGCTCCATCTATCTCACTATGTCTTGAAGCAGCAGTAGCCTAGAGCTCTGAGAAACTTTGAATCCCCCAGACCTGCTGGGACTCTTTAAAGTGAATATGTAACGTTCTCCCCTACCTCCAAAACTACTGTCGAGGTGGCCTTGAGCAAGGCACTTAAAGGAATGTGTCTCCGTGTGTTCCACAAGCACTTGCTGCTGGCCAAGCAGACCAAAACAAAATGGCTTCCAGCTTGCTACTGTTTTAAATGGTAATTTAGTTTTTAAAGCAGTTTGTTTCTGACTCGGCACTGCTGACTGCGTCTCTCTCCTGCATCTGTTCGTTTAAGCACTGGGAGGCTTTAGGGCAACACCGTGGAACTTAAAGTAAAACTCCAAGCAGCCAAAAACAACACAATATTCAGCTGCTTGTATCATCAGTGGTGCAATATAATCTAGCTGTTGGATCAACGCGAACAGGGTGTAGCAGGAGAAGAGAATAGGGGAGGCAGGATTCACATTTGCAATGTGAACCAATGACCGTAAGACCTGGTAAAATACAGAAAAATAAAACTAATAGGTAACGAAATCAGATAAAAATCTTCTAAATGCTATTAAAACATTTATACTGTGGTGGTCATAGAGATGCGTGTGGTGTTTCTGACACTGGCTGTGACTGTTGTTAGCAAATCCTAGGGTATTTCCACATGCACTTTTCTTTCAAAATCTAAGCAGGATGTTGTTGTGGATCACCGTCTCTGAGGAGGGAAAGTCCCATTTTCCCTCCATTTGCTGGAAACACATTGGTTTCCCAAACTTCCACCATGAAAAATGTGTATGAAACACTATGCTCCTGTAATTCAAAAAGGAACGGTGTTTAGTGTTTGCTACAATAATAGTGAAAAAAAAAAAAAATAGTATATATTGTATAAGTGTATTTTGTCAAAGAAATATGACTTGTTACTTATTGTCTTATCCTTAGATTTGATTACTTATTCATTCTATTAGAAATGTGATCTGAGAGTAATTGCAAGTTGCATAAGATCGGACAATTTGCATAAATATGTAATACTCCCTCATCCAGCAGTGTAACAGGTCAGTGACTGATGGTGGACTGTGGATGTTGCTGGAAGAAAGAACATTGCATAAGTGTATTGAGTATATTGTTTCAAAAGCACAAAGGTTTGTTGCCTCTGGCAAACCCCTAAGGACTGGGAACCGACAATGACACCAGTGCTTTCCTGTCATGCATGAAGGTCACCTGACTACCACCCAGGAGTCTCCTAATCCCCCTTAAATGCAATGAAACAGTACAGTGACAACACATGCATTGAATGCCATCAAACAAAACAGATCCTTGCCCCTTGCGCTCAACCCCAAGGCCTTATGGTGTCATTTGAGACGGTGATTATAGCCTAGGGTGCATCAGGGTGCTCTTGCTTCCTTTCAGACCAGCAACATCACTGGGTAGGTGGGTTTGAGGGGGAACGTGGACACAGATGGGCTTCCAGTGTGAAACCCTATCACCTTCCTCTTCTACTTGATGTCCTATTAGACCTCAGGCCAAATTGAATTGAATTCTCTTCCTGTTGTGCTCCCATTACGTGAAACATCTGCTCTGTGTGTATGTGCTTGTGGTGGGGGAATGAGTGGGTGTCTAGTCTAAGGGCACTTTCTATTCATTAGATTACTTTGTCTGATGTCAATTAATGAAAGTATCGGGCCACTTTGATGCTGGACCGGTGCGGTTCCACGTCTATCGATATGTCAATAACAGTCTGCAAAGACAGACACTTAAGTTAAGAAAAACGCTAAGGATTCCAACCACAATACTGCAGATTAATCCCAATGGAGAATTTAATTATCAATCCACTTATTGGAGTTTTTTGTGTTTTAGAATGAGATTAACCTTGAAATACGTCCAAAATAAGCCTTTTTCTGAGAAGCTAATGCAGGAAAGCATTTGTGCAACGAATACTGTTTGTCACCGCTCACAAAACGCAAGGGTGTTAAATCTCTTAACTTGCACTGAAACTAAAATTGCTGGCTCTGAACACAGCCCTTGGCCCTACTACTGGTGAGGCAAAAGTCTCTGGAGCATAGAATCTGGAAAAAAGAGCCTGGCAAACATATATGCCTGGGATAATGTGTGTTACAGTGGTGCAACCGGATACACTTTCCACCCGAATAATCCACTTAAACATAAGCATCTTCTCCATTTCATCCAGGAATGCTGCGTATTATAGGCATTCAAATTTTATGAAGATATGGAAGTATCTGTTGCCTCCTCAATATCTCAAAAGCATCCAGCAGACAAAAGCTAAAAAGGCTTGTTAAGACACTTGCTGCCCATACAGAAGCTGTCAACGATAAAAGCTGGCTGCCAAGTCAAGGGGAAATATATAGAGAGGATGTCACGAGGAGGGCTGACATTAGATCTTGAGAAAGAGAAGTGCATAAACGTCTCTTCAAGTAAAAGGTCAGGTAAAATTGTTGAGCGGGTTTAGAGAGACATGGAGCATCCTCCAGCATAACTAATGTTCCAGCGCCGAGGGTTTTCCCTATCGATCTTTATTTTACCCTTCATTCTCTCCCTTCTTTTACTCTGCTTTGAGCATACTGCTATTACATTTAAAATGGTGCAACAGTTCAGATCACTCAACTAAATACACAGCGATGCTCTACAGTCTATACTACTGTGTGAGAATACACCTAGCAAACACTGCAATTGCACTTTTTGGTGTAAACTTTTAACTTCGGAATTCTTTATTCACATTCCGCTTTTGCTGAGACGCGAATGCAAATAAAAACCCATAATCTAAAATGGTTTGCATTATCTTTCAAACAGCTCCGAATGTAACACAAAGTGCAGATGAAAAGATATGTTAGCCTGAGGATGAAGGATGTATTAGCACTTGAAACACTGGTGGAGTTAGTCCTATTTTTGCCCGTCTCTGAGGAATGTCTATTTCCATCTCAGTCAGACCTGGCTTACCTTTACAAATTGACTCCATCCGAATTATCTCAAACATGGTCAGAGTGTGTATATATTTCATCAGTTTTCATCTATATGCATAGGGTAATTACATTCAAGTTTCAGTCTCACTGGGTAAGGTTTGTCCAGCCCATGTGTTTGCATGAAATCAAATCACTTTGGTGTGATTTAGGCCAAAGTGGAGTAAATCAGTCATTCTACAGGCTATTTGCTATATATTTTGTTACATTATATGTCCCCTGAGGCGTGCGCACGCGTCTAACACACTTTCAATCAGATTTAACAGATCTAAGATGTGAACGAACGTGTCCGTGACCGCATAATGTGAAACTGACATCTCAATGAAGCAGACAGACTAATTTGAAGGCGAGTTAAGTCTGAGGTCCGCAGCTGCAGCATGTGTGCCGCCTGGTCACTTCATAAAATGTCCACGAGCAGCCTTTACAGTGGAGAGGCGATGTAAAGATGCAAAGTCTGAGGCTTGTTTGACTTTCTTCGGATGTTTTCCCTCATTTATCACATTTATGGCTGAACAATGCATCAACCAGAATAGGCATTCGTTTTTAATTTAACTAAATTGGCCTTCAGTTGGTCTTTTCAGTTTATCTACTGCCACAGATTCGACAAGACAAAATCTAAAAAAGGGCAAAGAAAAAGGCAGATGCAGCCTAAACTTCATTCATCCATTTCAGCCAGGAAACAGATTCAAAGCTACATTTCTTGGAAATTGATCTTTAAACGACACAAGTGACTCTGCAGGTTGGTGACCTTTTGAACAACAATCAACAATTGCTCAACAGTTGTTCCAATTTCCATGAGGATCAACTTCCTGTTCTCCTGTATAGAAACAGTGAAATTAAAAAACAATGTCTGTGTCTCTGTGTTGACGATTATTTCTTGTTGTATGTCAAAATTTGTAAAAAATAAATAAATAAATAAATAAATTTCAAAGAAAGAGAAACATTTTTGAGTATCTTATAGCAAAATCCCTCCCTTTCCTCCTCCTGTAAAACATTCTAATATTTTTGATGACTCATCTTGAACTTGGGGGCATATACCTTATACCAGACCATTATCTTGCAGGTTGTATAAGCTAGCAGAGCAACATTGTAGTAGGACGTGCCAGTTTGGATTCAGTTGGCAAAAATGTACAGTTTACGTTTTCAAAACAGCATAATAATGTGCTTATTAATCAGTTTTCTATCTCACCCCCTTCGTCCTGAACTAACAACACAAGTGAGCGAGGTGTGGGTGGAGGCCAACGGTCATCTACAACTCTGGAAGTCAAACTGCACATCGCTGGACAGTTTTTTTTAAACCCTGTGAAGCATAACCCTGAGGTCAATGGATCAAAACCATCCTCCGCTATGTCAGTGTTTTCACAAAGAAACTTAACATCTTATTACACTTTCCTCTTGGGATTCATGAAGTCTATATCTATCTAATACTTCACCTTGAGAAAGAAACCGTTTGATCTACAGAATTTATAAATGCTATCTGTTGTTCACCTAGTAATCCTCTTAGTCACCTTGATTTTAAAAACAAATGCCTTAGGGATATCGCTTATTAATATTATACCCCTATCAAACTTTACTCGAACTTTCCAACTTATTGGCTTTTAAACTTTTGCTTGCTCGTGTAGAGTACTGTCTGTACAGGAGGCCGCATGTATGTATATGTGGAGTCTGCTGATATAATGCATGCGTTTCTACCGCCAGTCATTGGATGTCACAGGAGAGCTGGTTTTGGGAAACACTGATGAGATTAACGACAAGTTAGGAGAGACACTTGAGGTTATTCTAACTCTCTGAAGACCATTGGGGAAACTCAACCTTGACGGCTCTGTGATGCTTGATACAAAAGGATTTTGGTGAGCTATAGACTGGCCACTGTTATAAATCCATGTATATTTCAACCCTTTGTAATTTTCAAATTTTTAAGTTTTATAAGTGTGAAATGAATTGTCTCTTTGTACTTTTGTTTGCAAACTCAACCCTTGAGTGATGAATAAAGTATTTTGAATTGAATTGAATTGAACAAAAAGAAGCAAAGAGCAAATGATCTAAAACTAGAGTCTAACTTTCTCTTCCTTTAGGAGACATTTTGAAATTCGCTCTCAATTTTCAATCAGTCAGTTCCTGTGGACAAGAAATGTCTGACACAAGGATGTAATTTGGTGACTCTACAGGGTCTCAAAATAGAGGAGATGGAGTGTTTTCTCATTTAAAATCTCACTTTGAAATTTAGGCTGATAGCAGCGGTGGATTTCCACCTTCAGTTCCAAGAATAGCCTCGATGAGGCATACTTTGTAGATTACAAAGGAAGAATATATAACTGGTGTGACACCATCAGAGGAAAATGGAACATTTCATCATTGATCCTCATAAATAACCAGTAATTTATATTATCAGTCGCCTGATCCAGTGACGGCAGTTTAGAAGCAACAGCAACATGCGGTGGGGCTTCTCCAAATACTTACCAACCAATTAAAAAAGCTGAGCTGTGAAAGGCAGCATTGCGCGGTACATTTTGTTTTCAAAGCTCTTTGAGGAGGTACAAAACACAGTCTCCCACACTTCGTCTCTCTTTCTTCCTGCGTCCTTGTTTTGATCATGAGAGCGAGCGTGCATGGTGCAAGGCTGAAGCCGATGTCAGCTGATGAAGCCAATGTGTAAACACTGAATCTTCTGACTGGTGATTTAAGGCTTTGCAGCGGTATATCTCAAACGGTCCTCAGTGAACGTAGACTTCAGAAGTAATGGCACGTTGATATAAATGTCCATTTCTCTACACCCAATCTTCTCATGAAATCTTTTACGATCATTTATGCACAAGCACATCAATGTCAGATTTAAATCTTGTTATACGGTCCCCATTGGACTTAATTTGAACCTTATAAGAAAGGTTGTTTGAGCTGTACAATCCACCACAGTGGGCATAATATTTTACATTGCCACACTATGGTTGTGTGCTAAAGCTGCCCACACTGTGTGACGTCATCTCGATAATGTCATTTTGACAAAAAACATGGTGCGTACTTGAGTTTTACTCGGTTGATTGCACAACTTAAGCAGGTTTCTGTCTGTGAACAGATTTTCACGCTGTACAAAGAAACATGGAGAAATGAAACGAGAAAATGCATTCAGATGTCTGATACAAACCCTTTTGTTTTTATTTTCATATCGTAGACCATCAGGCTACACTCTCTTCAGTACCTTTATCCTGCAACTGATTTTTAATTTTATGACATTGCATTTTCAAGATGAAATTGCAAATTTTATTTCAATTCAAAGTGTCCATAAAAGTTCAGGTTACAATCACCGTGTGGTGTGAAGTCTTGTCTCATTTTCTCTTATTTTGCTTTTCTGTGGTTTCTGCTTCTCTGCATCACCGACGGCAGTCTGCACTGAAGACCCGCTTACCTCGACACTTGCGCCATTTTCTGGACACATTTGGACGCGGAACAGGTCAACAAAGAAGCGTTTCAATTAAAACTGATTTGCCCTGGGATTCACCAACAACCTCGACGAGTACCAGAAAGCTGAACCTCTGTGCGTAAAGATGAGAGGATCATAGAGGCCTGGAGCGAGGGGATGTCGTGCAACTACAGCATAATCACACACTCGAGCTGAACTATGAAGTTGCAGATGTTTACGGTGTGTAGTTAGTCTGCCTCAGCTCGCTGTTGCTTTCAACATGGCCCCTGTCCTGTGTTTCCTTTGCTGCCAAACGGAAGCTTGTAGGCACAGCCACTGCATGCATTTGAAGCGTACTGATGAAAGCCCGCAGATGCCTCGTGGCGGCATGATCTGCGCCTCAATACGATCTGAGGCTGACGCAATCTATAGGACTCCACACAACAGGGTTTCCCATAGGGGACACTCTGTGTGAGATAAACTGAGCCTCACAGTATTATACAGCAGCTGTTACAAGAGGATTGCCTATAAAGAGGGATTTTATAGGAGGATTTACTGCATTATTTGATAAATTAAACTCCCCTCTCATTAGCTTTGAAGATTTGATTCAAATCATTTTGGCTGTGAAAAAGCTTGTTTTTTATTAATCTAGCTTTATGTAATTGTTTAAATGAATCTGTATAGTGTGTTCGCATGTTTTGCATTGTCTGCAAGTTCTTTCCTATACATCACATTTATATGTCAAAAAAAGTGGTTCCTGTATAACTAAAGCCTTTTTCAGCAAATGAATTCATCATCTTTTTTCATTAGCTTTACTGTTTTGTTGCTTGTTTCAGATTCTATTTTTATCCTTTATGTCCACTGTACTCTCCTGCTAAATCCCTTTACTTTTGCTGATGCAACGACCCAATTTCCCCGTGACGATCAATAAAGCTTCATCTTATCTTTTTTATGGAGCATTATAGGCATTTTAATCTAAAATGATGACATCTCCTTAAATGAACAGGCCAGACTTCTGAAATAAGCCACACGCTCATGAACCAAACGAAAAAAAAAAAAAAAAAAAAATAGGACATGACCGTAACTGATTTGAATGAAAGAAAATAAGTTACACCCATGAAAATGAGAGAGCGTCTTACACTCAATTTACCTCCATTTTATACCATCATTCTGACAGATATATCAATGGCGTGGCCCCAAGGAGTGCAAGGACAACGCTGATGCACGCAATTCACAGAGACAAGATAGCTCCCACATTATCTGGCCTATTATTCTCAGACTGAAGCAAACTTAATGTGGAAGGATCCCCATTTCAAAAAGTCTCAGGTTTGTGACTCTAATTTCACTCTACTCCCGGGCAAGGCCTGCTTTCCTCACTTTTACCGTAATCACTGTGATTCTAATTAATGTTACATTATGCTGATTTGTAGGCTATATATTGGCAATCTTTCATTGTATTTGACCAGATGCAGCAGCACGGCTCTAATTACAGTCCTCTGGGGATAATACAGCTCTGCTGAACATTGTAACAGGATAAAACACTGGAAAAAGCCGCTTTTTATTATCATATATGTTGTCAGCTTCCTGGTGTAAGCCATTAATATGTCTTGGCAAGATTAAATGCAAGCTACATTACTGAAAAAAGCAGGGTGAGCATGAAAAAATAAAAAGTGAACAAAGATATAGAACTTTTTTCTTAACCCCAGAGGAACAGACTGAAGTAGACAAAAGCCAACCACAAGCTTGTTGTTAAATGATAAGGCTGGTAATGTTCTGTATTTTTGCTATTGTCGATAAATCCCACGAAAAGACAAAAAACTAAAAGTGTCCATTGGCTCCTACTGAAGATGTAAATCTTCACAAATATGTACCTCCATTTTTGTTAAAGGTTTTTTAATTTTTGGAAACGTTACCAAAACAGGAGTAAAAATATGTATTTATTGGAAACTATTTCCAGCCACAGATTTAGTACAGTAGTGAGTGTTTACAGCAGGAGCACGGTGTATAAGGGATGGACTCAAGGTGAACTACAGCCCTCGTGTTCATTGTAACGAAGGAACATGTCACCCGTTGCGACAGTGTGCCTCATTACTGTATCTTTAATTGTTGTTGGATGATTAACTCAGAGTTTAATAAGTTAGTTAATTTGAATATACTGTATATTCACACTTGCTGAGCCACATGTGAAATGGTAAGAGCTGCATGTGTCTATGCCATACAAAAATAGCGTCATGAAACCTGGGACAAATACTCCAAATAAATAGAAACCTGATCTGAGATAACATCAGAATAACCATAAACTAAAGAATAATACAGGTTTCTTAAACCTTGTTTCTTATTTCCATAGTTTTAACCATAATTTCTATCAGTTCTGATTACATTTTACTCACCAAAGTCACTGCAGAGGTGAGGGAACAAGGCATGATCACTACAACAGTGTCAGAATGGGGCAGAGAGACGGTCAAAATGGATGCACACAAGCCAGTGGTTTGGCCGGATTGTCTTAACCACTTTGTCTGGAGGTAAAACCAGAAGCGTAACGTAAAACCTAGGTAAAACCTAAGGTAAGGTAAAGGTAAAACCTGCTTGGGTTTCTTGCGCTGCTCAATGTTATTATTGACAAAAACCACAGAAGTAAGACCCAAGTCGAAATAAGCCAGAATTTTCCTTCTAACATTATTTTAAGACATGTATAGCATCTACAGCAAGTCTCACTATGCAGAAAGCGCCTTGCTTTTGTGACTGTAACATCCCCCTACCACATGGTAACAGTATCACTGATCAGCTGGAATTATTTTCCAGCCTGTCACGCTAATTTGCTATGAAGGACAACGCAGTGGCGCTTCCTCTGTCACACACAGCCACCTACAAACAAGTTCCCCCTCCAAACACAAAACGCTCTTTCAAGGCTGTTTAATCATCAGGGGAGAAAATAAGGCTTTGAGATGACAGCTCTATGTGTGGCCTCCAGTCTTTCAAACTGTTCCTCGGGAAAAGCTTTGATTCCTTTTTTCTGTTACTCACGCAACGGAGGTAAAGCTTTTAATCTTTTTTCTTAGTTGATTGAGAACAGGTGCAAATTACAGCAATTTAGTGTTCATAACTGTATAATGAAAAGTAAGACAAAAAACGTCATCGTTAATTAAACAAACCGGCCCACTGGATCCTGGAGGATTCATGTGGTAACTGGATTTCAGACTAAATTTGGTTCAGCATTTGAGTTTTTACAGACTGACACCTTTATGGAGTAAGTATGTTGTTGGTAATTCCAAATAGGATTTTACTCTCATAGAAGTATCCATGCTACCATGAGGTCACACAGCTGTTAATGCACCTAATTTTCAAACTAAATGAACTATAATTTATGGTTGATCAGCTAAACCTTCAAAAGCTTTTGTCTATGAATATTATCTCATCTTTTTTTTTTTTTTTTCCAGTGGCGAAATGAAAATGAGACCTCATTTCGGCTTCCGGGGAAAAGCTGCAATGAGGAAATAAGATTGGTTTGTAGACACGTGTTATTTGCCAAGGGGCCGTAGGCAGCGTAGGGGTGAATATTTCCTGTCTGCTTTTGATTTCCCTGCCTCTGATCATTAAATTTCATTGCCAGTGGGCGTACTCTTCATCCCCTCACTGGTATGCATTTCATTTAGTCATGGTATTAACATTTTTGTAACCTTTGTTTGTTCAGGAAAGCTATTAGTGAGCTTGAATGCTCTTAGCTACACCCTGCTTCAAACCTGAAAGCC
The DNA here is from genome assembly GCF_016859285.1 of Xiphias gladius. Classification (NCBI taxonomy): domain Eukaryota; kingdom Metazoa; phylum Chordata; class Actinopteri; order Istiophoriformes; family Xiphiidae; genus Xiphias; species Xiphias gladius. The sequence continues at coordinate 4,440,448 of NC_053416.1, read as the reverse complement.
ACCCGGTGTGACCACAATCATCTTTTCTTGTTGACTACTGAGCAGTCGGGGGTTTGGCTCTTTGCTCGAGGCACCTTGACAGTGGTTTCTGCGAGAGGGAGAGCGAGAGTCATTCACACTTCCACACACAGGGGACCTGAAATGAGCGATTCCAGCTTTGCTTTACCTTTGCCTGGTGAGTCTTTTGATTGCCGATGTAGTACAGTGTTGCTTTTGGAGAAGACTTGTAAAGGTACAGCGTCTAGTCTTGTGGATAGATCAATCAATCAGTTTACCAGTGGCTTTGGGCTGAAAGCATTGTACATTAGAGGACCTTTTGTTGTCGGTAAAATGTTATGAATAAATGTATCACATCACATTTCTCTTAGTCTGACTGGCAAGTCTAAATTATGTGTGCAACCCGTGGTGGGCTTTCTCATAACTCTTTTAAGCTGGGTTGGTTTTAGAGATGCCTTGTTGCATTTTGTTCTAGTCCATTCAAGGATCAGAGTAAGATATTCTGACAAAACAAAGTGCTGTAAGCTTTAGTTACATGGACTGACAGGTAACACGTTCGTAGGGCTGCTTCAGCGAGGGGGGTTGTATTACAATGACTGTTACTATACAAAATAACCACTTGCCTCATTTCTACTTTACCCACACTTAACTTCAGCTGAACTTAAAAATGCATCTTTGCACAGAACGAGGACTGTGAATTTTGTTCCCCATCTCTTACTCCGTGGTTGGCGACAAAGGGATCTCTCACTTACTATCAATACTGCGAAGATGTGCTGTCAATAAGCAAATTGGCAGACGAGATCTTTCTTTTGTTTTCCTACAGTATCCACTCGTATTACTAAAGAGTTAAAGCATGATTAAACTTTTTAAATGTTATGTTCAGGCATTCACGGCACTTGTTTAAGGTTAGAGAAAGGTTGTGTTCCTGGATCAATAATGAAAGAGTCAGGAGTGACTTAAAGCAAGAGACATGATTTGTTTGTTTTTTTAAATATATTTATTAAACCAAAATCATTATCTTTTCTTAATTTTCGCTTAAGTTTTTGATGCATGTTCCTAACCAGAGCAATTGGACAAATCTTGTAAATGTTTTTAGTTTTGCCCTTTAATTCATACCAATACCAAGAGTCACCTATACAGTACATGTTACATAATTGAAGGGTTTGTTTTGGGCTCTCACTGTGCACCAACCCTTCCAGCGACTTCCTGGAACCACTTTTTCAGGTACTCATCACAATTTGAATGACGCTGTTCACACTACACGTGCTAGGCGTGACCACAGCATTGTGTCCCCTACATACCATTTTCAATTCATTGATGATGTAGCTACTTTTTGTTCTCTATAATCTGTTTTTATCTTCCTTCAGAGGGAGACAAAGTAAGGATAAGTGCTATCGGACGACGTAAATGTTGGGACCCAGTGGCATTTCAATAGCCGCTGCGATATTATGTCAGAAATACACAAAGGATCAGTGGCCACAATTTCATGTTGGTCCATGTCGTAATCAGTGCCACTGCGCCTTTCCGTCTTAGGCAGCCTTTTACAGGCCCGATTGAGCCAGACCTTGTGGTTATGAGAAGACCCCAGACTTTTGTAAGAAGACAAAAAGAGGATCTTTTCTAACTACTCATCAGCTAAACTCAAATCTGATCTTAAATTTCCTCGGATAACATGAGGCGCTGATTGTCCACTCAGGCACCCAAGACTGGGAAGACCAACTATTGCAACTTTTATACAATATACGGTCTTTACTTCATTCAGAAAAGTTTAGACAGGCACCTCAATAGCTCTTCTCATAACACTTGGGTAAGATATTTCGGAATGACATCATACTCACTCGATATCCATGTCAAGAGGCCATGGCTAAATCAATATTCTCACTTTCCCATCGTGGGACCCACGTGACATTTCGGTTCCCCAGCTTATCCACTACTTGTGACGCTATTCAAATAAAAACAGCAACAGCAGCCTTTGGTCTATTTTGAGGGAGGTCTATTGTACAGCAGCCCTTCATAGTGTCATGGCCACTTCACAGCCAGTGTGGTGCTTTCTGTGTGGAATGCCTCTGTGCTCGTGGGAAGGAGAAGAAGATATCTTTGTTTCAGACTTCCTTCATATCACTGTCACACAAACACACAGCTTTTGGTTGATTTGTTCCCATGGTGACGGGTTACACAACTCGCTGCCAAATCACCATTACAACAAGCTAAAAAAAGGGGTGTCAGGAAAAGCACTCGCTTGTGGACAAGTAGGGGCTTAGAGTGCAAGATCTTGATTCCTGCATTGTAACACTGCTTTTTCTCCAGTGGCAGATTAAAGAGACGGAAAATCTTTCAACGCAAATGTTTACTCATTGAGTGGAGGGACCAGAAGCAACAGAGACCAAATGAACTGTTTCCAAGCGTCTCAATTCAAATTCTTAACATGCAAATGATAATCAGAAACAGTCGTCAAGTATGAGAAGCCTCTGGGACATGACTAACTAAAACTTAACTTTTGTCACATAAAGTGTCCTCATAACTCTTCTCCACTATGTGGTATTTAACATGCAACACAAGTGCTGTGAACATGGTTTCGATGAGGGAATTCTTAAATGACACCAGCAGACCAGTCTTCATTCGGCATGTTTTCCATCACTAACATAAGGTAATCCGTGTCTGTGCTGGCTCATTGCTGTGAAATGTTGGGTGGTACCAAAGTCACCAAAATTGATGAAAATGTTACGCTCTGCTTTTTGGGATTTAAATCCCCTGCATGGCCCAACTCTCTAAACACCCACATCACTCTGCAAATTGCTGCAAGTGTCAAATTTCTCCCACTAAACTTGGCCATTAAGCCGTCAGACAAACTTGACATTACTGGCCTTAATAATGTCCAAACCGAAGAATCATTCCCTGGGGATATTTTTTTCTACAAGATATTTCTCCATATTAGTGTATAAACCAGTATCTCTCTATTACAATATTGCCAACCTTTCTACAAATTGATGTTTGCACATAACAGCCCACTAATATTGCTCTGTGAGATTAATTTCTACCAAGGTATTGCTTCTCAGAATAAACTGCCTTCTTAGTGAATACAGTTGATTCTTGGAGATTCTGCTTTTTCCTTTTCGATGAGTTTTTTTCTAAAACTTTTTTTTTTTTAAATGTAGACATTTGATGCACTGTCATGTCTCTTAACTGAAGGCAATATACAATACAGACAATAAGTGAAGCAAAGGTGTCACTGTACGCAGTACCGAGGCAGTAGATGAAGTGATTTTTGGTTCACCCCATTACCAAAAACAACAACAAGACACTTTTCGTGGAGACTTTTTTCATGGGGTCGAATGTACGAACGTGGTTCCAATGAAAAGTGATTACAGTGGATGATTGTTGTAACTCACTGTACAGAAGAGAGCATCAAAAACTGCTGCGATGCCTAGCAACATGGCGTTTTGTCTACGGACACCAGCTGTGGTGTCCACAGACTTTATGTAGCTGTCTCTATTGTTTCTATTATTTTGTCCAACCCATTTATATCAATGAAGAAAGGCTAAATAGCAGAAACAACGTTCTGTTTAATGCAATATAGCTCAACAGCACCACAAACTACGTCCATCCAAAGAACTTGTTGCATTTGTGTGTGACTAAGAATTAATTAAAGGATTTGATTTAATGAAACACACTGAAACGAGAGGATTTTATTACTATTATTTTTTACAACACTTTGACTTTGTCTAAATGGAGCTGCATGCTGCAACGTCTTATTTCTTTCTGAAGGCATACAGTGGCATTCATGGAAGACAAAACTGATTTATTATGTGCATAATGTCACACACACTCCAAATGTGTAAACAATTTTGAATTCATCTGTTGTGACACTCTGAATGAGCCCAACAAATTTGTAATCTGGAGACCATTTATACCTTGTAGTGTTAAATATACTGTGCCGGAGAAAAAAATGATGAAAACAAATATCAGCAAATATCTGCCTGGGGCTCCAGTGAAGGGAAACAATATGGAAATATCAGTTTTGGATTTTGTAGGATGTTCTTCTTACTTGGATTATTATAAAGATAACAAATTTATCCCCAGACAGGACAGGAATTTTGATGGACAATTAGAAAATGGCAGAGTTTTCCTATTCTGTATTCTACAGTCTTTCTTTTACAAGACTTTGTCACGCCCACATTTCTATCAATTTCGAACAATACTCACTGACATTACAATCTTCCTTAATTATTTTTAAGAGATCAGAGCGCATTCATAGAGGACACATCCTGATGAATAATGAATTCGGTAAAGTGCACAAAGATGAAATCAACAATAATCAGTTAGGACTAAAAACCTCATCAAATTCGTTGCCTCGATTAACAGTAACTGGCATCTTCTTCAACTTAATATGTTTTCCATTAGTTGGACTGAAGAGAAGGGGGTTTTATAATGAGGTGCAGGTGCTGAATGCAGTTGAGAGAATTAAGTTGCTATCAACTAAGTACAGTGACAAGGTGCAGCCTGTGCGAGGAGTGTGAAAGTGGGGCATAATAATAGTTTTAATGTGCCTAAAGGCTTAATGTCAGGGTTTGTTATGGGGTTGATATGATGTGAAGGAAATGTCATCAGTAAGGGGAAAAAATCCAGGGAAATATTAAGTGCAGTAACCAGATCTTAATACAGATGAGGATCAGGCTGAGGAAAACACAGAGCTTTCTGTACGTGTTATGCTGTAAGAAGGACCATAAATATTGTTGTTTACAGAATAGAGGCATATTAGAATTTACACTCTAAATTTCAGAAACCAGAAAACCAAAACTGCAGACAAGTAGCCCAAGAGGAGTTGAATTGAGGCCATCTGGACATGATTGGAGATACTTGAAGACGTTTCGCCTCTCATTCAAGAGGTTCATCAGTTCTGCAGGCAAGTAGCTTTTGCATAGTATGGCACAAGTCTCACAAGAAATACTTTTTCAGAATTGTATACTGTATGTAATGCAGCGTTTCCTAACCTGACACTAAACTTTGCTGACCCAACACTAATCTAATATTTACAATTTTATGAGTTCTGATGCAAAACCACGGCACTAGTATAATGGATAACTGAAAATATGGCAGAGAAGGAAAGCCAGCTTTAGAACAGGTAAGTCTATGTACCAAATGTACTGCCTCTGCAATAATTTATATTAGAAGTGGTTTATTTCTCCTCTTCTTAAAGTAGGAAAATAACTTGCTTGTAGGTCACCTAGGGTTAGATAATACAGTATGCATCCTTCATCTGATTCTCTGATCCTCAGTCCCTTTACACTTTTAAAGAATGCACCAGTGTAGGTTGGAGGCTGGCAATTGGCATAAAGGTGGGAATTTCTGCAAAGTCTGAAATTCAGCCATCACACAGTGATATCCAAATTGACAGCAGGACTAAGGCCGTTGCCAACAGTTTCCTTTGCATTGTACCTTAAAAAGAATCATTGCACTACTGATGAAAAACGTTTATGATAGAGAGTGATTGAACCTGTTACCAGAAAAAAAAAGGTCACTTTTCTACATCCTGTTGATTACAGTTATAGCCCTGGTCTCCTTTGAAAGGTTCCTCTTTAAATTTCAAAACAAAAAAGTCAGAAAGAGTAGAAGAGATACTGAACAAAAGTTAAAGAGGCACAAACATGGAAATGAGGTAAGTTGTTGTTTCTGTTTGTTTGTTTGTTTGTTGGAGGGGGGGCATAAAAAAGGGAATGTGAGGTCTGTAGTAGGACCTTTTGTGTGGAAGACAATGTGGAACCACAGCCACAGGTCTGAGCCAATTTTGTGTCAACAGATGTTGCAGTGATACGAGGATCCTAAAAATGCTTTGCGCAAATAGAGCCAGGAAACTTAGAGCTTTCAAAGAATGTACAGTATCAATTTGTCAAGGTTGTGTGAAGATTGAGTTTGGTACAGACCAAAACACAGCTAAAGTAGCGCTACCATTAAAGTAGCGCATTTTAAAAATTAATCTGATATATATCTAACCACATACTGTATCTTATACAACTATATATTTTCTAATTGGGAGAGGAAACAAATTTTCTTCTAAAGTATAAATCCGAATATTTGGCTTTCCTTACATAGCATTATTCTTTTTGTCAATATGTATTTTCAACATCATGCTACTTTGAAAACCATCACATGAATACTGCTGTATACATGGCCAAAATTTGCAGGTTACCATCGACTTGGACACTGATGTCTTTATTTGTAAAGGCTGACATAACAGAAAGACCAAAACCGTGAAGAATGGAAAAAAACACATTTATATACTGATTATGACCTTAATTCTGTGATGCTGTTGTGTAGATGTTTCAGAGATAGCATAACTAAATATATTTACATCTCATTAACACAATTCTCTAATAATGAAATGTGAACCAAAGCATTAAGTAGGTATGAATTTACATACATAGTCACTGCTGAAAACACCGACTGATAAAAAGGAATAGCACTTTGAAGGTAAGGCTTTCCAATCCCGATGTGATTCGAAGTTTATTGTTTCCTTGCTTCAAATGGGGCGTATAAAAGGAAACAATTCAAAGTCACCCACTAGGAAAAATTTACTGAGCGTTCTTTAGTGATTTGGTAGATAAAAAGAAACAAGCGGTGAGGTTAAATATTCACGAAACACCGACATGCAGAGGCATATGTTTTATTGATTGAGAGCAAAGAACAACAGAGCCTCAGGTTCTTGACTTTAAAAGCAATCTGAAAGTGAATGGAACTTTTATGCACTGAAGAACCACAGCAAATACATGAAAAGTGACGGAGTCCCCCCTCCAGAGCCATTTTCATGCTACGCTACAAAGGCTAAGGTTAACACTCTGCTCGAGAGGCTAATGGAAGGCACTGGAGCTCTCCACTTAGAAGCATGCACGGGGTAGCGCTCACTGTCTGGGGAGATATTATGGCTTTGGGTTTGAAAAATGAATAGAAGGGTAAGGAGATTGTTTGTTCAGGGAACAAACAGCTGAGACAAAGGAATAGGCGGCTGACAAAGAGCCTTGCCAACATGGACACTGGCTAAGTGGATGTCGTGAATGTCAGATATAGCATTGTTCTCTAATGGACCTTGCAAGGGAAGAAACCTACACTTTTGTTTTCAGACCATTAAACGGGGTAGAGGCCTACCTGAGTGGCTTCACAGGGGACTGTAAAGATACTGATGGTTGCCTTGTGGAGGAAAAATCCATGAGGGGAAATCTCAGTGTGGGGAATTCGGTTGGAGCTGTTTGGTTTCCATGTCGCTAAGACTAGACTTCTAATCCAGGCATTTATAATTTTATTTTAACTAGGACTGGGTATCAAACAGCATTCTTTTTTGAGTACTATCCCAGATAGATAGATAGATAGATAGATAGATAGATAGATACTTTAGAATACTTTATTGCTTCCCCATTGGGGACATTCAGTTTTAAATAAGTGCCATTGAGTATTGAAAACTGTCAACTATCAAAACCAGCTTAGCCTTATTTACTCAGAAATGTACTAACATAAACTAAACCTGATTTGGGTACAGTAGGCAGAATTTACATTATAGTCTATATCTGAATCTCAGTATGTTACAATGGCTCAAGATGTTTCAGACCGAGTTGACAGCACTCTGCCAAACACCGATGCATCATTGTACAAGCCACGGCTAAAAAAAAAAATGTCAAGGCTGCAGTTCACAGAAATGTGCCCAGGTTGCCAGTGTGTGCTTCCGACCCTAGATATGAACCCTCTCCTCTGTGCTGCAGTCAAAGGTGTTGAATAAACAGTGCTTGCAATTTTGTCAAAAGGACTACTCAGCCTGCAGAGTGCTCTATCAAAACTCCCTCTTTCATGGTGATAAAACATGGGACTGGGAGTGGTGGCAGTGTTACTTTTCCCCGGCCATCTAAGAGAAGTGGCGAAAGAAAATGAGCGCAACGGAATGGCCAGAGACAGTGAACACATCGAAGACTTTGTGATTTGTTAAAATGAGAACGAAGAGGGCCAGAACTTATCACAAGACCTTCCTTTATTTAATGGTAGCAAAGGCCTCTGTGCATTTTACAGCTCGCACTGAAATGCCAAATTGCAAATATATACTATTGTGTAGTGATGTGGGCACGTAAGTATCAAATCTACTGGGGGCAATGCCAGTCTGCCTGTCTCTTCACCACTTTGGTCCAATGTAAACATCTCGAAAACTGAAGTAAACTAAAAGGGATTGCAGGTAAAGTTCTCACACATTCTCGTGGTCTTCAGAGAATGAATCCAAATTACTTTTGTGACCCCCTGACTTTATATCTAGTGCAAAATGATCAAAATGAACACATCACTTCCTTTAAAACTAACATAAAAATTCCTTCCAGACTCAACTGTATGTTGAGATTTAAGCTAACATCTTGGAGAAAAGAAAACTCACGGCGGTCACAGTGGAACCTTTTCCTTTCCCTCCATATTTGTTTTTTTTTTTTTCGGTCAACTTTCACCTTAGCGTTGTGTTCTCAGTGTGGTGATCTCTCTCAAAAACACTCCAAGATATTAAAACACTGATATGTCCAAGTGCCACTGTCATACACCTGATGACTGAGGATGAAACCAAATCTGATAAGCTGGAGCTGAGCCTGACAAGCTGAGTCTGACATGGCCTAAATTGGCTGTAGAGGACAAATCTTTTGATATAGGCAACAACATGACCGCTCTTTTGGCACCATCCACAGGCTTAGGTTTACCTTTTTGCCCCACCAGTGCAAAAGTAGCAAAGTTGTCTCCACATTTTCTCAAATATATGGAGGATTTCAGGCTTGCGGGGCAGTTAGTGTGGCTCGCATATTTTTATCATTCAGAATGAAAGACAGAAACTTTGTTTCTTGAAGCACTAACTAATGACCTAGATGAACCACGGTAATTTGTGATGTTTCCAAGTTACATCTGCAAGTGCAATGTATAAGATGACATATGATGGGTTTACTTTAGTTTACGAGATATCCTTGTAAACTTGTAGGTTAACTAACAGATTACAGCATATGTCGTCAGCTAACAGTTAATGCACTTTAGTTAAGTGAGGCTACTGTATGATCAGTCCTGACCTTGGTTTAGATCAATCCCTGTTGGTGCAACTTATGTCAAATGTGGTATATTTACATAATGTATCATTTCTCAAATACTTTTGGTTGCATAGTATAAACACGAGAACCGATCTATCCCACGTGTTGTGTGGCACAAAATATGCAGGACTGAGTCATCACACAAAGGATTCAAACAGGGAAGTGGACTTGCTCAGTTGTGCTAATAGCCAACCAAATAAATGGAAAATTCCACATCTTGCACGGTCTCCGATTGCCTGAAGCGTCTGTTGCTGTAAATGACACAGTTGTGATATCAGTAGGACCACCATCAAGTCCATTTATCATGTTGTCGAAAACAACAGATTCAATCATTTTATTCCCGTTGTCATAAAATACAGCTTTGGCCTGTTCGGTGAAATCTTTTGTCCGCATCGAAAAAAAATAATAGATTCAACTCGAACATAATTTGCTCTCACAGATCAATTAGCCACTCCAGCTGCAGACACACACGCCGTATCTGAGACTGTTCTGCAGGGCGTGTGAGTAATACTCAGCACAAGGTCAGACTGCTGTTGCCTTAGCACTTTGCAAACAATAATTCTGCCCCTCTTATGCAAAAAACTGCTTTGCTAGCTTAATCTACTTGGTCATGGAAAGATTAGCCTCTGCTGTCTCCCCTGCCCATGATAATGAAAACTGTAACACCAGGCAAGCAAACAGCACTGAATACAAGATGAGAAGGCACTGTTGGACTGACTGACCAAAATGTATCCCCTTATGAACCAATCTCGCGCCCAGTTAAAAACATCTATCTTTCGATGCAGTTAACTCCAGTCCATTTTTTTAAGTTTTCATTATGGCAACTTCACATCACTTCTTCTGCATACATACATAATTTTCTTTCAACAGTGAAATGAAAAACCCAGAAACTCACAGTAAGCACTTCTACATTAAAACTAATATGCCAATTTTGAATCTAATGATGGTCTTGATATAGTCAGGATACAACATTTACAGAGAACACTGGGAAACCTAATTATTCTTCTCTTTGTTTACACGATGCAAGCAGAGAGAAAAACCCACAAATCTGATTTCTGAGCTGATGGAGTCATACTTCCAGAATTTTATGTACCAACTGAGTTACCTCAAAGTTGAAGGTGAACCTCCAAACAGGGCAGACAGTAATAAAATACCTGGAATGGTGTTTCTATTGGATTACACGGGGTAGCATATTCAGGCTTCTCAAAACCAGGTTAGGGCTTATCTGGGTTTAGTGATGTCAAAAAAAAAGTATTGATAGTGCAAATGAAAAACAGAAAGAGACATGGACTTTGTCACTCCTATTGATTTTCTTTTCTTACTTCTACTTGGGATAATCACTGTGTTTAAGAACTAGTTCCCATAATGCTTGGGGTGATGCAAGCAGGAAGGATTTTTTGTCTTGTTTCATTAGCTACTAGCGGTTCCTGTCACAGATGTACAGATAACAATCACTGGATTACTTTTGATAATGTTACTGGGAAAAAACTTGATGTTAATGTGGCAAAAGCTTAGGTTAAGGAGCGTCTTTTTTTCTACGATTTCCGAACAGATTTATGGGCGTTTATAGAAACGAATAGATATTCCTGGAAAGTTTAAGACACACTGATTTTAATAGCGCTGCAACTAATGACTATTTTCATTATCGATTAATTGCCAATTATTCCCTCAATTAATAAATTAATTGTCTTCTCTATAAAATTTCAGAAAACTGTGAAAAAACGGGCATCAAAAAATCCTACAGTGCAAGAGGATATCCTCAAATGCTTTGTTTATTCTGACCAAAAGTCCAAAATCCAAAAATAATAAACTTACTTTAATATAACACCATGAAAGGAGCGAATGCTTACATTTGAGAACTTGTAACCATCAAACGTTTGGTATTTATACTTAAAAAGTTACTTACATGATTAGCTGCCTAACAAAATAGTTGCACATTAATTTTCTTTCAATCAACTAATTGATTAATTGGCTAATTTTGTTAGGTCATGCCCAGTTCCTGTGGTAATAGTTTGAATTGTCATTGTCATTTTTTTCTGTGTTTCCTCTTTTATTTTGAAATCACCTCTCTTTTTGTATCTATGGCTGTTTTACTTCCTGCCCTTGTGTGTTTCCTGCTTTGGTGATTGCCTGCCCTGCCCTGTTCCCTATTACCCTTGCTCTCTTTGTGTATTTAGGGTGTTATTTATTTATTTCCCACCCGCCCCTACCCGGCCTTCTTGATTGGCTTATACTGAAATTCTTACCAATCATCACTGTTCAAGCCTCAACCCAACCAAGCCAACAAGTACTAGCCAATCGGAGGGAGGGCAGGGCTGGGTCTTTGCCCAACTTGGGTGGGAAAAAAATGATGCGTATTTAGTCTGTTTTCCCTCAGTCGTCTGCTTTTGTTCCCAGTAGTGTTCCCTTGTGTTCTTCATATGAAGACTCCTGTTGTCTGCTTGCCTGCCTATCTGCCTTTCAACTCATCTGCCTGGTTATCCAACCATCTGCCTGTTAGCATTGCTTCTTTATTAAAGTATCTTCACTGCACCCGCCTACCTTCGTGTCTGTCTGCATTTGGGTGCAGAAATTATTGAACTGTGACAAATTGCTCTAGATTTTAGCAGTGTGTCATGTCTGTGTGCTCAGATTTGACTGAATCGTGACTCTGAGAAGAAGAGGTGCAATTTTTGACACAAATTGTGTCAGTCGGGTTCAAAGCATTAAATGTGCAAACACTTAACCAGTATATCGCGAAAACCCAGATAAACGGGATACTAATGTGAATGTAAACACACTCAGTGTCGCCAGAGTCATTAAGATCTGAATTTGTTTGGCAGCAAGAAATAAACTATGGCTTCAGACAGATTCATGAGGCCCATTAACGTTCCTGATCCCACTGGATGTCCATGATGGCGCCAGCTGTGGCTGCTACATGATCAGTTACATAACCATAGTCTCTATTGCCAATAATGCAAGAAGAAATGTATATAATCTTCTATTGTGTCATCCATTGTAGTACTAATTGCTCTTTTCCCGGTACTCCCCTTTATACCTCCGTTTAATCATAGAAATGTAGCTCTTTCTATAAAGCCATCTGCAAGTGACATGGCAATTACAGTCCTTCACCTTTCAGAGTTAAACAGCTCCTGGATTGTGTCGAGAGTACTCACTTTGTCCCTGTCTTTAAGAAATTTATCTCCATATTGATCCTTTTGTGGGACGGAAAACTAGTCCCGGTTGTGTCAAGTTGGAAAAGGCGGTATAAAGGCGTCAGCTGTCTGGCATTAACACTACCATGAGGAAACGGTATTGATGGTGCTCCAGGTGGGACAGGTACAGATGGTACAGCTGGAGGTGTCTGCTCCAGTCTGTCCTCACGTAATCATGACAGAGGCCGTCACTGCTCCAGCCTCTACAACGAGCAGATGGGAACAAAAGAGGTAGCTGTTTGTTGGAATTACAGAGGACCTCTCATTGATAATCTCCCAGGATGAAGAAATTGGAGGCAGGGCTGAAGGAGGACGGGAACATCAATAATTTATGAAAAACAACACAGGCACAGAAGTGAATTCATCTTTTGGAGTGTCTGTGAGCATTTAGACTGTCATCAGAATTCTATATTTAATCAGTGGAAGAATATCTTTAAAAGTGTACAATCATGTTACTGTTGCATTCAGACAGATAATTACCATGAAGTATGTCACGCTCAGTTGCCATTATGCTGCTGGTTCAGCTAAATGCAAATGACTGCCACTCTGCTTTACAAAGGAGTCTGTTGCTCATTTATGGAGCACAAGCGGTGATATCAGGTTTGATATCAGTCTCACCTCTGAATCAAGTCTAGTGAGTCTTGTGCGCAACAATGCAGACGCTAATCGCTCTGAGATTATGGTAAAATGGCTTGTACCATTCACTTATCAGACAGAGCGTGCTGAAGCAGTGTCACGCAAAGCACCGAAATAAATAAATACTGAACACAGGACCTATTTTTGTCAAGCCGGGTGCAAATACGAGTACACATTTAGGTCATAAACCCTCGTAGGTATGGCCAACTAATTTTTGTGACTGGAGCCACAAGTGTAATCGTGATGTAGCGCAGCACAATATGAGAAAAGTGGCTGGAAAGGTATGAATAAGCTCTGAGTAGGAGGAATATACTTTATTTTAGCAGGTGGACTTGGGGTGAGCCTCAATATGGCCAATCATATCAGCTCCTCTCATCCTCCTTTAAAGGCAGCAGACAGTTTCCAAAAAGGCCAGGAAAGACCAAAGGCCACCTCTCTAAAAAGAAAATTAGTTGTCAAGGAGGTGTAGAGTCCCAGAGTGCATTTATTCAGCCTTCTGGTTGTGATTATGTGGAACTCCAAATTACAGTACAGTAAATATGAACCATCAGGCGCAAACGATGTCCCGTTCTAAGCTGGACTACACTACAAGGGTAGCACCCGGACAATTTACAGCGCGCACGTGCCAGGGTTTTAACGAAGGTGGAACTCAAATGAGATGTGACTTTCTACGGGGTCACCCAGACACTATCAGAGCAGAGTGGAGCAGCCAACTCCAGAAATGACGCGCTTTCCCTAGCATTGCTAGGGGGCACAACTATGCCGTGGCTGGTGTATTGCTCAGGACCCAAGGAAGTGCAGTGTCAAGTCTGAAGTTGTTTGGATGACGCCCTCAAGAAAACTGCAAGCCGGATTAACGCAGGCCAAGCAATCAGCCACTACCCACGAGCACATTTGGAACGGGCATTGCACTAGTCTCTGCAAAAAAACCTTTGGATGGAGGTCGGGGTATATGACTTTGCCTACTTCAACACTGCAGACAGCAGTTTGAGCCCTGTCTCGTACCAGCAGACAACTTTAGGTTTTTTTTTTAACCATGATCATGATGTCTCCCTAATCTTAACAAAGTGGTTTGAATTTGCCTAAAAAAAAAACCCGCTTGGAGCTTGGCATGAAGGGATCCCGTCCTCCAAAACGGATGCCAAATGCCACTGCAGCATGTGATCTGTATCAATAATACTGCAGCTACACTATGTTGCCCACCTGGACACACCTGGGTTTTGTCTGATGCTTTAAAACTGGCCCAAATTTTTGCCCATACTAAAAATGATCCAAAAGATCAAAAGACCAAAAGATCAACACCGACATTTTTCCAATTTGTGGAGAGGAACAACTGAAAAGTTTTAGCTCATGCATTTGATTAGCTTGCATGTTCTGGCCACTAAAAATAAAGTCTAGCTCGTTCGGTTTGGCCACGCATGTTGAGTTCCTCTCCGAACAGAAAAGGTCATTTGTTTGAGACTCAAATGTTTTCAAAAAAAACACCATATGCATCCTCCATCTAGCCCAGTGCTCTTCTGTGGAGCAGAGGAGGACATCCAAGGACTGGATCAAAACCTCTCTGCAAAGATCTGCGACTCCATCTGTCAAAGCAGAAGACGTGGTCACAGAATATTATGGCTGGCAGCGTGTCTGTCATGAGGAAAGGCAGAGAGGCAGAGGGAGGAGGTGAGTCCTGGCTGCTTTCACACCAACAAAGAAGTTGTATCTTGAATTTAAAAAACATTATAGACTTCTTCCTACCAGTGAGGGGGCCCTCTTTTAAGACAATTCCAAGTCTTCAAAATCCTTAAAAAATCATTATTCCCTTTTTCTAAGCGTGCTCGTTCATAAGTATGTCTCTTTCTTATTTATATATAATGAGGGAAATCAGTATTACCTTTCACCTAGATACCTTATCAGGGAATTAGACCACAACTGTCCACCTTGTGGTCTACTTTCAGTGTATCCCCATCAATATTGTCCTCTTCAGAAAAAACTCAAATGTCAACGTCTGGAAGAAGCTGAAATTATCAGCAGTTAAGAGGGACTGCAATCAGTTAGACACTGGTGAGTGTGGAGGAGGAGGAGGGTTCATAGATGCTTCATGCCAATAAAAAAAGTTTAAAAGGGTCGGGAATATGAGCTTCTGTGGAGGAATTAGGGGGCATTATAAAATTTGATACCACACGCACATTTAAGCCTTGTAAATTTCCACAAAGTCTAGAGAAATGCTACGGTACAGTCTGTGTAATGTGCTCACTCGTTGAGTGTGAAAATGTTGTGGTCCAGCTGTGGTGTTAGCAGAAAAGCACAGAAATGTGACACATTTCTTATCTCAAGTGTATTTGAGAACACGTCAGGGTGGATGTTGCTCTGTTTAATGCCTAATTTGTGCACATGTATTTTCACTTATTCACACCCGTGCAGGCTTTTTGAGAGGTGACGCAGACGCGACCAACGGCGGCCCGCTGCCTCGCACTGATTGTTCGCGTGGCTCTGTCTCCTTAAAATTAGTGACAGACGCAAACAGTCATCCATCACTCCCCAATTTCCATCCGCCTCCCTCTCATGTGGGCCTTGTGTTTGTTACTATGCCAACACACTGAGATTCCTGTTAATTAACTGTAGGAGAGTTGCCACTTCTCGCTGATTTTTATGTTTCCAAGCAGCTTGCTGGTGTGAGTGTTGCTGTAAGGGGGCTGATGATGAAGCACACTCTCGCCTGTGAGCCTGCCCAGTGTAACTGTACTTGTGTGAAAATTGCCATTGGTCTTCAGACACACCACTCTGCGTTTACTGATATACTTGGGGTTTAGGGAATGTATGAATTTAAAGGCTATGTGGAATTAATGTTAATACTTGTAGAGGCATCAGTGATTTAAGCATCACTGACTCTAATCTTCATTCATTCATCGTGGAATTACAAATTATTAAGGTGTTAATATTAATTTACACATCATAAGAGCCAGAATCAATTTTAATTTAGACTGAAGGAATGCTTTTTATTTCTTTATGCAGAATAATACCAATCAAAATGGTTTGACTGCCGTTGCGTAATGAAAGACACATTTTAATGAGGAGTCTCCACAAAACGGCAAGTGTTTAAACGGCAAGAATAAAGCCCATTCATTCTAATTAAGCTGTTTTAAGCCATATGCACGTCTTGCTGGGTTGTGTAATTTTGAAATGGATGGTGATCCAGTGGGTTCACTTCCTGTAGAAGTGGCTGGCTAAAAGGGACACATACAGTACTTTAAAATCAAAAAATTGTGACCCCAAATAGGCTTTTAAGACATTTATGGGTCATTCTAGAGTTCAGTTCAGTCATCATGGCCAGTACTACTCAGCCCGTGAAAACCGTTGTGTAATATCTGCTGCTGCTCTGAAGGAACTTTGTAAAGTTTGAGAAAATAACCCTGAACTTCACTCCAGACCCTGGAAATTATAGATCGACAAAATGATCTTGACACCATATTGTGAGTTGTCATTAAGGTCCATTATGTGAGTTATCATAAATGACACCGACCCATCTCCGTGACAACTAAGCAAAATCCATCAGCCGATTAAGATGATGAGATGTAATTAAAAAATCCCCGAAGAAAGCCCTGGATTATTCTGTCAAACCCTGATGATGCTATGAGACAAGAAATATTTAGCACAGAACGTGTTAGAAAGTGGGGAGAATGGGCATTTACCAGGAAGGGAGGGCACTACGAAGTGATGCTGCTGAGTTGCACCATGGGAAATGACGGATTAAAAGGTCAGGATATCCCAGCCTCTGCTTCTTTAGTTTTGATTGTTGTGTTCAGTTTGTATTTCGCACGTTCCCCAACTTCAAGGAGGTAACTCCCGCAGTATCTTTGTAACATAAAGCAAATTGCCAGAGCTATTGAGAGGACTCAGTATTATGTTAGACGGTATTTACTGTAGCAGAACTACCCGCTAATTTTCAAATTGACATTAGCTTACTTGTCCAACGTGTATTATTATTTTTCAAGGGCTGTTTAGTGGCTCTTGTGCTTAATGCTCTTCAAATGTGACGCCAGCGAAGGAGACGAGAGATGATATCCCTTTTGGAAGAGCAGCAGGGAAACAAAAACATGTATTGTAGCTCCTGTAGTTTTCCCCACACTGCTGGATGCTGTTTACAGCAGATATAACACACTGACAAGTTTGTGTCTGTATGTATTTGTAACTGTTAACAAGCTACAAGCTAAGTTTGTAGGAGTTTGTTAGATAAAGCAACAGATGGAGAAAACTGAAAAAAAATACTACGTGCATCAGATATATTATTGTTCTTTACTTCATCGTGTTCATAAAGACTTTAGGGGGCAGCGACCTTTATTTTTGCGCAGATAAGATATTGCGTTTATTGTTTTTGGGTTTTTTTTAACATAAAATTAGGTTTATCACCAAAGAGGTTTTCCATCCTGGAAGGTTAGCATGGCCCCTTCCATGACCCTTTTTCGGTCCATCAAGCACAACTATAAAATAAATCTACCGTCAAGAGCAACGTGATTACCAACATGTAAAATAATTAGTTAACATACTCTCCATATGTACACAGTAAACCACAGTAATGTCATCTTTATATAGGTACTGCTGACAGCGCGGGAACCACATTATCCACAGTCACAGTAAAGAATGCCCTGTTGGATGTTAATGCTAAAATATTAAAATTGACTGTACTTCCCTCTGGACAACCAACATGCACCCAAAAAATTGAAACATGACTGTGTTTGGCTTTTCACACTTAAAAGGCTTTGCATACAGATGCAACTCTCTTTGCAAGTACCTCGCGGCATTCCGCGGCTTCAGTTTGGGATTCTGGAGAGCTCGGCTGGGAGAAAGATAACACTTTGGGAGGGGCTCTGAAAATAAACTTCAATATTAAGAAGGATCTTATATGATTCCTTAGTTTTGCCGTAGTGATCAAATTAGGCAGCAGGATTCCCCCCGCCAAAAAAAAAAAAAAGCAACAGAAAAGGGAAAAAAAGAAAGAATTATGAGGACTAGAGAGGTGGGAAGTTTTTTTTCTTTATTTTTTATATAAAAAGAATGTTTTTGAACCGTTTTGCAACAGTTTATACACAGCATTGAATTGGCAATAAAAGACTTGTGTCTCAAATGGGCCCGAAACAATTTTCTTTCCACTACAGTGCTCTTACTATCAAAATATAATACCTGATGGCAATCTACAGTGTAACCATGTTATGGTTTGTGAATATGATTATAGTAGTGATTCAGACGATAAAACAGCGCCATAGCACCGCAATAGTCATGTTAAACAAGGGTCTTAGTCCTTTTATACAACACTCACCAATGCATTGTTTACAAATTCTGACCTGAATATTTTTTGATTGTGATTGTTAGTGCCTGGTTAATTAGTTTATCATAAGGGTCTTGCAATCCATGTGCATCCCTTTTACATGCTGGGATGCACGACGTTGCTGGAAGCAGTGAAGAATCCAATACTTTGCTTCCACAGACATGGTGGACTCAGACGTGCTACTGTGTGTTGCCAAGGCCAAAAACAACCCGGGAAAAGCTGTCAGAAAAGTGCCAGAAAAAAAAAAAAAAATTCACGGGCAGCCACCGAATATATGCGTCTGTGCTGTGCACCGATGACGAGGACGACGATCATGGCGGCTAGGATCCATCCTCTCCATGGAAATATATGCATGTACAATGGAAGAGGAGCTGACTGTTCCCTCGGATAAGTTGTATAAAGGAAGTCCCATTTCCCCGCAGCCACAACACTGTATGACAGCTTGAACCCATTTTTTACATTGTCTGTTTTACATCTACTTGTGAGTGTAACAGGACAAGCTTGAAACTCCGTTTCTTTCTATGCAATTCTAAAATATGTATTGATTCTCCATCTTGCATATTCAGCTGGGTAATTATCAGGCTAGTTCCATGTGAATAAAAGTAATCGACAATAAAGCGGTTGTAGTTGTCAAGACACTTAGGATCACAAATGTGAACCTCATGGTCATGCTACAGGAAAAGACAGAAGATGGCCAGAGTTATTAGGATTCATCATCTGGGCACCATGAATATCTGGACTAAATTTCATGTCAATCCATTCAATAGTTGTTGAGATATTTCAGCCTGGTGGACCAACTGACCGACTGTCTTTTATTTTTATTTTTGAATTAGACTGACCACGACAAAAATAACAAGATTACATTTGTCTCTTGTCCAAACCCTTAAAACAGCTGTCTGTTTTCCTCCCAAGAACCTCTTTTGATAATGTGAATAATGACAGTTGTCTCTTAGAAGCAAAGGTGGAAATAGCACGACGCTGCTCTAGCACAGTTACACTGCTTTAGGGAGGAGGGATGGCTGGATGGTTGGGCATGCAAAGAATCTGACTTTAACACAAAACACCGGTGCATCCTGTTTCCTACAAAAACAGTCAACCACTGTCCTATAAACCATGTACATGACCCCCAACCTTAACCAAGTAGAAACTTAACCAAACCCTAGCAACAGAGCTGGCAAATAAGAAAATGCTCACATGCTGTTGTTTTTGTTTGGGCTGGAGAACATGTTGTTTTGAACGGAAGGTGGTTAAAAACAACAACAATTAAAGAAAAAACCTCAAGAGCAACACTACCTTATTCCCATCAAAGGCACCGTTCTGTGTGCATGTCTAGACTCTTCTGGGAGGAAAAGTGCTACCTTCCACCCCTACACCCATTTTGCTCCTGACCCACGGCGAAAATTACACGTCAAGCCCGTGAAGTGTCCCTCGTGCTAACGCATAAAAACCGCTGATCTCTTCTGTGCACTTGTAGAAAAATTGTCGGCACAGTTGCTGGGGTTTCGGCAGCAGGCCCGGCTCCCACCTGAGCTGACAGCTGTACACCCGACGGACTGTCTGGAGGAGCGGGAGAGGAAATCTCTCAGGGAACAATGACAGTTGCTAGACACTCAGAGGGTCTACCACTACGTCTCACGACAACTCTGGTCACGTCACACCATTCTGTTTCTAATGAGTGTGGAAAGGGGCAACAGTATCAGACAACTTTTGGCACGAAACCCGATCAATACATTGGTCCAGGTGATCAGAGCCACTTTATTTTGAGGTAAAACTGACTGAGCTGAATTCATCTGAAATGTCGCTAACAATTCCTCATTCCACTGCAAAACTATGAGCCCCTTAGTGGTTTGTTGAAAACCTTTCTGATCACCTGACTGCTCTTGTTTCTGTCCTGGTCTGAATTCCTCTTAGTGATGAGCCGATCTCAACAATGAATGTGTTAAGTACAATTTCATTATTACTGATACAAATTGATGGGCAAAAACTACAAAACTAAGAACCAGGTTATAAAAACAAGCTGAAAACAAACTGAATTCTTTCTTCTGAATGACCGTAAACTACAGAGCACCTCGGTTCATCAGGCTGGCTGATGAGGCCACCAGTAGCCGGATAAGGAAGCATTAGGGGGGCCAGATTGTTCCCAAAGTGCCGCAGGGCTCCTTCTAGCCAATCCCTCTTCACACCCTCACTGCAGCTCAGTGTGATGGCTCACTGATGCAAAAAAAAAAAAAAAAAAACAACAAAAAAGTGCACAGCTGCTCTGGCAGCCAGGGACCGTTACGCCGCGTTCTCCTGCTTCACCTGAGATGAGATGGGGCCTTTCACTGAGGCAAAGGTCAGAGAAAAGCACATGTCAGATGTCATGCTGGGGGAGTTTTTTTATTGTTTCCACCAAAGTTTATGTCACAGTCGACAAACTAAGTGTGATGTTTGAGCCCCAGAAATACACAGGAATACAGGAAGTGCTGGACACCAACGATGACATGTAGACATAAATGAAGAGAAAAATAAAAGAGCACTTTCTCCTGACAGTACCGTGGAAAAGTTGCAAACATATCAAAGAATCGATTTAACAATGTCAGACTTTGACTGAGAACCTGTCTGATGAACCCATCTGCATCACGGTTTTCCTTATTAACACAGAACTACCTGTCCCTCTGTTTCTTGGTTTTTCTTCCCTATTTACCTTCTGGTAGTCATTTTTTATGCCTTTTTCTTTTTATGAGACCATTTGTGTGACCATTTGTCTTTTTTGGTCTTTTTTATCCAGTTCTGACTGTAATCTTAATTGTTTTTTGTTTATTCATTTCATTTGAGATTTGAATCTTTAATAAGGTTCTTATCTTTTTTCTCCTGCACAATATTCCATACATTCCATATTTCTGTCTTACTTGCTTTTAATCCTTTTTTTTTCTGTACATGCATATTAAACACGTGCTCGACATGTAAAAACTCTTCCCAGTTTTAGAGTGTTTGATCTTCCATTGGCTACAGACATAAATCCTGACCAGAATCCTACTGGTCCTCCCAGTTCATTTTGTACTTTTAGGAAAAACAGCCAGCTTCCTCTGAAATCTCTCTTTGAAAACTCTCTTTGCATTTTTGATAGAAATGTGTACTCTGGATGTTGGATGTCTTAGATGCTGGAGTCAGCAGACCTGCTCTGGTCTTGGGTAATATGTTGCTTCCTAACGCTCCCTTTGTGCCAGCCGCTAAACTGCGCCGTTGCATCTTTTAAGACAGCAAAGTATTTGGAGAACAGCCAAATCTGACACTGGCATCACTATTTAAACCGTGATAAATAAGTTAAAGAAACCACAAAGGTACGTTAAGCTTTTTAGAAAGTCTGATCAAGCCCATATACATCTAACATCTGAGAATCAATCCTTGGATTTATAATGAAAATTTGAGTAAGATCGTGAATACATACAAATAAATGGTCGCAGGTTTATAGCTAGACTCTGTATTTATTTTGTCTACAGTTTCCCTGTGGATTCTACACATTCAAAAGACTGACAGGTCCTGAGAAATTGATGAAGGACGAGCAAAACAAAACAAAACAAAATCCAAGCAAATAATATCTATTGTAAAAGTAACTTGTGTACAGGTAAGAGCTAATTATACTGCTAAATAAATGATTTTTAAAAATGCCACAATTCCTGTATGAGCAAACAGTTACATTACTTCTCTCCCTTTGGTTTTCTGCTGGGCTGAGATCTGGTGCCTGAATGCACCTCTTATTCATACTCATCAAACCATAAGTGTGCTACGTGCTTTCTCCACTCATTTATTCAGGTTTTTCCTTTGATCTGTCTATATTTATCCTTTACGATCCAGTAATCACCAACCTTGTACTGTGGCGTAGAATATATTCTGATTTACTGAAGCGACAATTAAACAGTTTTTAAAAAGCTATTCGTGGCACTTACAAATTCAAGAAAATCTACCAGTATGTCTACACATTTTATGGAGTATATGATGTTTGTTGGCTGGAAGACATGTAGGTGCAATTAACAGAAGCACAGTTGTTAGGGACCCTCATCAGCACTGCTGTAGCTGTATTTGTTGCTAATTAAGCATTGGTTGCAAGAAAGCTCTCATTTTCCACAGAGATTGTAGTTTTGCAGAACGAGAGGTTTCGTTCTGGAAAAAAAAAACTATCACACAAATTACATCTCAGCAGAAGCAGGTAGTTATTTTACAGCAAAAAGTCCATGCTTTCTATATTTACCTGTGTGTGCAGATTTGTCTGATTAGTCAGAACAGCTTTGGACAGCACTAAAGCTCTCCTTGTTCTTGAATGTGACAGCAGAATAAGATGGTTGATGAACTTGCTTCCCTACAGCGGTCGTGATTTTCTTATCGGAAACTGATAAACTCGGGCTGTCACTGATTGGATGTGGTTTACATACAGTAATCAGTTTTTATCATTCTGCGGATCCTCTGTGGGCACATGTACAGAGTGACTGGGAGGGTCAGGATGTGACATTCACGTATTTTTACTACATACTACATACTCAATCTGATATCGCGTCTTTGAGTATGGGCTCTGGCTGAATATGACACCCTGCCCTGGGTCATAGAACGCACTCGCTTTTATTTTCTAAAAAGACTTTTAGGGTGCAATGCCTTTACTTTACTAGACAGCTTTATAGTAGAGACAGGAGGGAGATGGTGTTGTGATGTGCGACAACAAAAGCATCAGGATACCCTGACTAGGCGTCAGAAGCCTTTACTGTCTCTCAGACTTGACTTCATCTCAGATTCACCTTTTTATAGCCAAAATATATTAACGATTCCAAAGAACAGTGCATTCAGTGCATCTTTGTTTACTTTCGCTAGAACTCTACGAACAGATCTCCCTGTATGCAGAATGTATGCGCTGATTTAAGGGGTGCTGAACGCTAAAGCACAGAGCTTGTGCCCGTGCCTGCTCGTCCCGGAGCAGTTCCTCAAGCTTTATTAACGACTGCCCTCTGCTAAAAACGACACTACAGGCCCTTTGTGCAGGTCCTTACAACCCATAGTTACCTTTTATTGTCAGTCCACCTCCAGCAGCCGTAGTAATTATGGAAAGGGAGCATAAGAGGTAGATAAGAGGAGGTCGGGGTGGACGGATGGGTTGGGAAAACACGGGACTTTGACACAGGAGACTGCCGTTTCCCATATGAAACTATCATCATTGTTTCTTTTGACCATGACCATAAGCCCAACCAAACAATGACCTCTCATAAGCTAAATCACATGTTTATTACTGTAACCATGATGATGAAGGTCTGCTAGGCCTGCTGCCATTGGGGCACCATTTCAGGAGACGCTCCTATGGGTCGTATCAGAGGGTGGGGACCTACTGTAAATGGTCGTTCAGGTTGGAGGACTTGTTATTAACATATGAAATACACGATTGCAGTTCACTGCCTATTTTGGTCTTTCACAGAATATTTCAGAATAAAACCCAAGAGAAAAATAACCAGAATTGAATCATTATCAACTTTGACTGGTTTTTAGTCTCCAGATTTTCTTGAATGCAGCTGTTACCCAAACTACATTATTTTTATGAAAGCACGAATTTCCTCTTTAAAGAACAATGATTAAAAAAAAAAAAAAAGATTGGTCTTCAGGCGATCTCATGACAAGAGTCTACAAGAGACCACAGAAGCTGTCCAGAGGGATTGCTGTGAGATGCTGAGTTGAGAATGCCCATATTGCTGTTAGTTCATTAAGTAGTGAGCCATTTTTAAGATGAGGCTGCCTGTTCTTTCATTTTGCAAGAGAGAGGGTGTGTGGTTGGATTACCAAGCTAGGGGGCCCCAGAAAAAATTATCTTACTCGGCTCCCGTTGACTCCCCATTTTCTCCCCCTCTCTGTGCACTGTTTACAGCATTCCTCCGCTATTACAGGGCCCCAGGATTGTTGTGTAGTAATATGATTAAACATCATTAATTTACAAGTGCCCGTTGAACGTAGCCACAACATCAGCCGACATTATTAAGATCCTAAAGCTATATTTGACATAGGACCCCTCTTCCAGATCAGGCCTTGAGATTACATAATAAAGTAATACCTACCTCAAGGGCCTAAATCAAATCAGCCGGTAATGTACATATTCCCATATTCCCAAATTAAGTAACAGTTAATTGAATTACCATAAACTAATTGCCACACAGTGAACCTGGGGCTGTTGGGGTTACAGGGGGATCTGGGGCCAGGGTACGGTTCCCTGCTTTGCGCCGTTGGTAATCCAGTTTTGGGGGGGTGTCTGTATGAAAGTACATGTAGCATTGTCATAGTTTACATTGAAGGCAAGCCAAATCTTTCCGAGAGAAGCATCCAATAAATCTGTTAATCACGAGTGAGCAGATGGATTAATGAATATGTTCTCTGATGTGAACACAGCAGACTTTGTTTTCCTGCACTGCTTCAGATTTTTAGAATCTAGACCAGATGTGCACAGCCTTTTTTTATCTGACGTACCCCCCTCAGCTCCAACTGTCTTCATTTCAACAGGTTTTAAACTGGATGTTATTGAACAATATTAAGTATCTGATAATGGATATTTTTCCATTTAATATAAAGACATGTTGGTCCTGGAAATGTTCATTTTTACGTTTGGACTCTTTTTCTTTTTTTCCGTAAGTTTGACAAAGTGCGCATTCCACTAGGAGTGGCAGAGGGCTGGAGGCTCCAACTATATTTCCATGACTTTTAGCTATTTTGACTTTTCTGCCCACTGCTAAGCAGTTTTCACAAACTCTTACTTGCAGCAGTTGGTGTACTAGAGTTACGACGGATTGAGGCTGGTGGGAGGTTTGTCCTGGGCGTTCGGTCTGTTGTAGCTGGTAGTGATTTGAGTGCTGAGACACTAAATTCGCTTAAGGACCACACACAAATTTGAGATCCCGCTTGTCGAATTATCGATGTAGACAATGTGAGCAAGCCCACACATATTTTTGTGTTTATCTACATACATAAAGTCCGTTATATGTACAGATACATACACATGTATTTACACAAATTTTCTAATCATGCATGCTACGTGAGACTTGTTTTAATATTGTTCGTAGCACTATCTGGAACACTGATGAAGCAGCATTCTCTATATAGGTCATCTCAAAAGTCACAATAAAATACAGTACACTTTTGTCAGCAAAACCATACAGCATCTACACGTTAGCCCTGAAAACATGTTTTAAAATAGAACTGATGAGGCTAAGCTTTGTTTGAATCCCGTGGCTTGTACACCTCTGGCTGCGGCACAGAATGTGTCTAAGAAGTCACTGCTGACTTCAAATCACGAGAGTTTTTTTTGTCCTTCTGATTCAGGATCAGGATATTTTACTTTTGGCATCTCATACACCAAAGGTGCAAAAATAACTACATTGTGTGACAATACCAGTGGTCAGTTAGAGGAGTTTTTATTACGGGGATTGTGCAGTCCAACCAGGGAGGTGGGAACCCATTTTTATTATATTCTTTTCGTCAAAAAATGATTCTTATGATTGTTCTATCCTTTTTATGTTTGTTTGTTTTACATTTTTCATTTACTTTTCATGCTTTCTGACCACTACATTTTTTAATCTTTTCCTACTTGGATCAATATTTACCTTCAAATCGGTGCTTCAGTAAAGGACTATCTAACTGTGAATAACATGGAACGGTAATTGTCTTCTCATACCCGCAGAGTTTTGTTTGTTGATTTAATGTTGCAGATGAATTAAAGGAAAATTTTTGTATAGGCTTCTATGATGTTCATAGTATGTCCCTGGTGATATGTTCTGCCCCTCCAGTTGAAGTTGAAATGCTGAAATGAAACCGTCTCGATGAGAAAACTATTTGTTCTGTCAGCTATTCTCAGCCTCACTTCAGGAAGCCTCCTGCAACGCTGAATTTAACTCAGTGAACTATGTCAGATGATAATGCCTCCCATGCTAGCTACCTGCTGCTGCTAGACTCATGAACGTAAGGGGGGAAAATGTACTCAGTGCCGTCAAACTGTGCAAAAATACAGGAAAAAAAAGAAAAAACACCTGACAAAAAGCGTTTACAACTAAAAGCTGAGTGGCCATGTCTCTTTTCGTCTTTTCAAAAAAAAGTTTATACCTTACACACCATGTGTAGTTGTTGGCCACGTGTAAATAATAAAAAGGGATGAGCTATATGTTTTATTAACAAAATTCAACATCAGACAAAAAAAAAAACATAAAACTCACATATAACTTAAAGCTGCAATGAACTCAACTAATTAAATACACCTGCCAACTTCTCTGCTATTACAGACCAGTTTTTTTAAATTGCAGCGTTGCATTATCTAACTCAAGGTGTTTTCAGCGGCGCGACTGTACATAAAAGTCCAGGCAAAAAGGTGAGCGGAAGCACCACGACAGACACGAATCCATGCCGTGCAGCGCGAAGCGAGACGAAGACACCGCCACCCTTGAGTTGAAAATGTTTCAGCTTGAGCAAAAGACGTGCGCAGACAGTATGGCTTCATAAAGGTATAGGGATGAGACACGTGTCTGGTCAAGTCTGAGGTTAGTCCGAGCTGACAGTCCACACACGCAGGGTCTCTGCTTGCTAACTACAGTTAATGTCTGTGCAGTTGGCTGTTTGGTGCAAATGAAAGCAGACTCCGAAAACGCTCCAGCACTGAAGTTCACTCGAATAATGTGTGGCAAACACTCGCTTTTCTTTCAGTCCTCCAGCCTAAATGACAAAACGGGCCGTCTGTTAGATCCTTCCGAAACACATGACCATCACAAAAATGACTCATAAAACGTTTTCCGATCTGCCGCCTCTATTAGGGTTCGGTTAAGTTTAGGTGTCAAAACCTGCTCGGTTATGGTTAGGGAGAGGCCGCTATCATAACTGCTGTCTCAAAGAAACCGGCATTGAATGTTTGGCATAACACAGGATGCAAACAATGGTCTTCAGCGTCATAGTCGGGCACTTTGTTGGCCCAACAAGCCGCCCCGACCTCTGCCCAAAGACGTTGTGTGGCGTCCGTCTTTGCTTTCGGGAGTCAACAGTCATACTTCGCACAACCGCAAGAGGTTGCTTCTCAGGAAAACGTAAAAATAAGCTGCTTCATGTGAAAGAACAAATGACTGATGTTGTTTTTTTTTCTAGTGAGGCGTCTCAAATAAATCCCTGGGGGGCCGATGGAGCCACATGAATGCAACTGAAGAGAGTGCCACTGTCTGTAAGGACCCTAATACAAGGGAAAAGGAAAGGGGGCAAAGTGAATTTTTCAAAGCAGATAATTTTTGTAAATTTCTTTTCCAGGGCAGGGTGGCATCATCTTCCACCCCCCCCCCCAAAATGAACCTCGGTATTACATGTTACATCACTAACAGTAAGCATATTTCCATATAAATTAGATTTTCCCCACATCCGTGATGTAACTGGACTAAGAGTCACAAGCCATGGCAGTAGCCCTGCATTGATGGACTGACAGACAGGACGACAAGTCAACTCAGTGTCATCGCCATACAGGAACCCTACTGCCTGGACTGAACTCTGCCAAAAGTTGGCTTATCATAAAGAGAAAAATTATACTAGTCTGTTTTAGAGTTTGTGAGCACAGATTCAACGTGACATTTTCATTATCATAAATCTGTCCAATTAGTTGCATAATCATTTACGCAACCTTACATTAGATCATTAGGCTTCTATACCCTTTAAGACTGACTCAGTTTGGTTGTCAGATTTGGCAAAGGGGTCGAAAAACATGACCGAAAAAAAAACGACACTTCAAAAATACCACCAGGACCTAAACCCATCACAGAGATAACGTATAAGGGACAGAAACAGAAAAACTGAAAAAACAGTAGTCACAAGCTTGCGCCCCGGCGGTTATATTTTACCACATCTACACCATGCGCCCGCACCATGACAGTGATAGATGGTACTGAAAGCATCATCTCTGAAAGCACCAACCAACAAGTCAGGAATCCAGGCGCTCTTTTTTATTGAGGGCCGGAGGTTTAGTTCAACGGTCTCATTCTTTGCCAACACATTTCAGTCACAATTATACGCTGTCATTCTTAAGTAATACTCTGTGACATTTTCAGACTCTGTAAAAATGTCCTTAAACAAGGCTTGTAAATAGACTTCTTAAGAGCTGCAGCCTAGGAAAATGTGTCTGTACAGTATATCCAACTGTAAATGCCAGCAGATTCCAAACGCTCCAACGTCTCCCGAACCCTTTTTTTTCCACATGTGCCTTTATTGATCGTGTCTGGAAAGTCTGTCTGTCACTGCATCCCATTAACCTCTGTCCACACACTGCCTGCCTGCCTTGTGGTTGTAATGCTCAGTGAAAACTTGGGATAATGTCACACAAAAATCTCAGTTATTTCATTATCTGTAAAAAGAGAAAATAGCCAAGACAACAGAGGCAAATTCATTTTTAATCCATTTATGGGGCAACCGCAGCATTATAGTGTCGGGCCTGTATATTGATTATGCTATACTGAAGTTAGAAAACCTAACGATGACATTAATACGTTGAATGTCCTGAAGTGAGGAAAAAAAAAGACACCTGAGTTTTTCTGGGTAAATGGTAAAATGACATGCTCCTCTACTGACACTCGTACAAGGCTAAAAGCCCACAGACACACTGGCCATTTGTCCTAAGTTTACTGAAAAAGAAAGACATTTAGGGCCGACAAAACGTTTGTTTCCCATTCTTGTCCATTAAGTATGTCCAAGTATGATCAATGAGTTATGAAACTTTCATCTTCAGGAAGTTCTTAATACACTTCGAAAAATACACCTTTTTAAAATGAATGGTCACATGAGACATTCGGCGAATTTAGATTTTGTCCAGGAGTCTCTGGACCTTTAATCCACTTTCTCGCCTTTCTTAGTGAAATCATCAGTAATTTGGACATACTTCTTTCCACAAATTAATTTTAAGGAGTCCGAATTTGAGCTTGCAATGCCTATCATTACAAGGAAAGACCAAGATAATGATAATGACATACAGTATATTTACTTGGAGGCCATTATTAAAGACTAGTATTATGTATTGTGACTAGAATTTCACTGTTGAGAAGGACAATAAACAGAGACATTTCTCAAGAGCAATTCCTGAAGGGGACAACAAAGGTGTTGGCTGCAAGTACTGTAGAGGAAACCCTTATTACTACTATATACAGTGTACTGGATAATGGATAGGTAAATAACTTAAGGGTTGTACCAGCATGTTGGGTTTTAAATAAACTTACCTGAGACTCTATGGCTCTGTCTGACTGTCCCTGTCTCTCTGTGCCAGGCTCTGTTCTCGGTGTGGACTTTTTGCCTAATGACACCATTATGAAACATTTCCATACGCACTTCACTCCTTTCTTATGGAGATTGGATCAAATTGCTTATTTGACGATTCAGTGCACTGAAAAATGGTCGGATGTCTGTTTTTCTTTTCTCTGCCATTTTAACTGACCTGGCTGGCTGAAAACAAATAGACACACACACACACACACACACACACACACACACACAGCGTGAGGGTTATTTACAGCAGTAGGAGAGACGCAACATCCATTAACTGAACTAAAGCTAATATATGCCTAATTAGATTTGGTTAACCCAAAGAAGCAGATCTCTAATGTTTTGCTGTCAATGTGTAAAAGTCCAGAACACTACGAAGTCTGCCAAAAACGTACTTAATAATTTAACATAGTGTTTGCTATAATTATGTCTTTTTTATGAATTAAATCTTCAATTATTTCCAACATTATAAAACAAAATTACATCCTGGCAGCCATTTTACATGGCGTAAGAAAAAAAGAATATACTTAGAACCTAATTACATCTGGTAAATTAATCTTACATTTTAAATTATAGAACTATTACTGTTACCATCAACAAAAGTTAAAGTCTTTTGGTATTGGAACCAAGTATCCTGTGTCATAAATTCATATCTGGCACACGGAACAAACCAAACCGCTTTAAAAATCGGTCGGAAATTCAGTGATGATGATGATGACTTTTTACTGTGGATAGACCTCCTGCCTACATAGACGTAGTGCGCGCGCATCAGGAGAAGCATCTGCCCCGAAGCAATACGCCGGTAAATGTGTTTTATTCTACTGAGAGGCAGCAGTAAAGAAAAATGTCTGACAGATCCTTTGTTTTAAGTTAACCTTTGTAAAGTAGCTACTTACACTTTCACGTCAGCTGATATTGTGCTTGAGAGGTGCATACTTCAAAACAAACTTTCAATTAAATTAGCAAAAACAGTTGATACACAGTAAAGCTGGGGATTTTTGGACCCCTGGAGCTTAGAAATCTACTGTAGATAATACGCTGTAAATATAAAGCATATTCATATTCCATTGAAAATGGAATTTGGTAAATTATTCAAAATGGAATTTGAATAATTTACCATCTAATTAACCATCTAAAGCTGCTTTGCTTCACACGAAATTTGAACTCCTCAGTGATATTTATTCAAACCGAGTTTCTGTCTCACAAACTATGACAAGATTGTATGTTTGTCAAACAGCAACACTTTCTGCTGTTTGGAATTTGCCGAGCAGACGGACTCAAAAGGCAGTGTCAAATGAGAGAAATACCGGGAATACTCCTTTGTCCTCTCAAATTCCCGTTTTCATTATACATCCTTTTCCTTTTTTTTTTTAATCGGAAGGAGAGGTGTTGAGATCGACTGTAACTTGCAGCTTAACAGGACGCCTATTTCAGAAATATAATGGCTGGTCCATTCCCCTCTGTCATTTCTGTAAAACTAAGCCCATTACAGGGTCTCCAGATTAGCACATTACGCAATGGCAAGAAAATTTAAACGTCAGTCAAACAGTTTTTTAAATCTAGTTGTGTATTTTTTTTTTTTTTAAAATATACAGCTTCCATCTAAATAAATCAAAGATAACGGCCCCCGTCTCGATTGCACCTGTAAACCAATGTTGCCCCCTAAGAACACCACTGGAAAAAAAAAAAACGGAACATTTTGCCATGTCACAGCAGGAAAAGTAGGTGTAATTAAAACGTTGAGGACGGCTGTATTACATTTTGGCGAGCCAGTGCCAAAGCTGCGGTATTGTACAGCCTGACTCACCGGCATGTCTTACTGGGTCTTTTAAAGGAACAGAGGAACTAATAGTTAAACCTGTGCTTTCCCTGCTATCTGGCATGTCGGCCATGAAAACCTATTATTGATGTACCCATTGTGGATGCATATGTCCCATGGATATATTTAGAGCCCCCCCCCAAAAAAAATAAAGCAAAACAACACGCCTGCCTCCTCGCTAGGGCCCTTCTCCCTCCTTGCGCCTCCTCCTCCGCGTTCATCCTTCCCCCTGCTGTCAGGATGAGTATCGGGCTCTTTGCTCTCCCAGATGTTAGCTGGCAGGAAGAGGCTGTATGTCTGTCATCAGTCAGGACAAGTGACAGCCTCGCTGGCGGCCCGCCACAGCTGCCGTTCCTCGGGTCACTGGCGGTGTTGCCATCGAGCCTCCACGCCCAGGCTGCCGCCGCAGTCCCGCCGACCGGATGGAGACTCAAGGACCTTTCGGTGAAAGCGTTTGCAGTAAATCAGGAAAGAGGACGGAGACATTCGCAGACACTCCGCACAGCCTCAACTCTCACTTTTTAAGTCGAAGCAATTTTTGAATGACTCCGGGACGAACCAGCTAAACTTGAAACAGAAAAAAAAAAACTGCTGAATTTACTCAAACTGTCCACCGTCTGAGACAGAGAAACCGAACAGAGAGTGAGAGCTTGCACAATGACTAAAAAGTCAACAATGAAGCAAATGGGAGAGCTATCGTCTGGTTTATCCATTTTGATTTCTGTGCTTTCTTGAAATTTTACAATGGTTTTCATCGGTTCTCAACGGTTGCCGGCTCATGAAACTTCCTAAGCACACCAAAGACCATAGAACCTTTCAATTTGGAAAAAAAAAAAAAAAAAAAAAATCTGAAGCTAGCACTCAAATGTTTTCCCAAGACAGCAGGAAAAGGCAAATGAGAGATCTGAAAGCTCAGCCAGCGGTGTCAACACTAAAAACTGTCCATACTAATTACTTCCCAGAGGGAGTTTCCACTTTATTCCCTCTCTGTTGTCAGTACAGTCACAGTTTCAACTGCAGGAGTGCGTTCTCACTTCCACTCCCAGGGAATGCTCCGCATCCCATTTCCATTTTGATTTGCAGTCAAAGTATAATACGCACTTGTCTTCTGTTCAAATGCAAAACATGACACTATTCAAAGTGCATGCTGTTTGTATAGAGCTGCTACACAGATGCAGTCCTTAGACACTAATCAGGAGCAATGTAACTCCGGGGGTATGTTGACACGCTGCTTAAAACAATGCGGTTATACTGATGTGTTTATTTATTGAATGTGCTCAGGGTTATCATAAATCATCGTTGTCACGCCCACATGCCTATCACGCTTCATCTTCACTCCCATTTTCTCCCTTTTTGTTTTTGACCCCACCTTCTATCTTGTCCTCTTTGTTGCAGCAGTTTTTTTTTCCTTCTCCGTTCATCCCAGCCTTCATCAGTCATGCACTCGTTGTTGTTCTCTTTGTCTTTCCTATCTCTCCTCGCATTCCTCCCTTCCTTTCTATTCAGATCACTCTCCTTCATTTCAACACCCCTCCTCCCTCTGGATGTCTTCATGCTTTCCCTTCCTCCCTCCATCCTCTCCCTCCCCGTCATTCCACCCTTCCATCCCTCCACACTCCAATGCAATGGACCAAGGACGTGACGGGCTGATAGCAGTGTGATGTACATTTGCCGGTCTTCACGCCACCCAACTCTCTTCTGTCAGACTTGTAATAAACGACCTCTGCTTCTACTGATACATGGCTAATACCTCCAAAAAGTCAAATACATCACATTAACTATCAAGGCTCAGTATGAAGGGTACAGCAGTGGTGTGTATGCCAGTGTGTGGTGAGACTACTGATGTTAGGTACTGGCTGCTGTCTCAGCAGAGTGACATCTGGGTAATGAAGTCCTGATGATCTCTCCGGAATGAAAGTGGCCCACATCATGTGGCTCTGGTTAATATAGATCCATGCTTCTATAACTTTACATAGCACTTCCAATGAACGACCCACTCATCACCGCTGCCCATTTGCCTGCAGGCTTGTTAGGACTGCTACCGTCACTGCGAGGTTTAAAGAAGCAGCTGCTACATGTATGGAAGCCGCACAGATAGCAGCCGCAGAGGCTCTTTGACTCGCTTTCCACCTGGAGACAACAAACCGCTGCGGTGATCACACTGTCGTTGCACAGTGTGCAAAGGCAGCGAGGAAGCATCGAAGATCCGACCGTACAAGACACCTTTTAGAGGCGACATGCCACATTTTTAGCCATATTAACAACACAGCGGAATTCACCTGTGAATGGCAACAAAGATAAAGTCACAGATTCAGTCAGGAATTTCAATGGAGGTCAGTCTGGTTTCTGCCAGCCTGGATGGCAACATATCAAAAACGATTTGCGTTGTCTGGTCGGTAGATGGTTACTCTGCAAGACAGGGATCTTAAATGTCAGCTGAAAGGAACGTACTGTAACTTCAGCAGAAGTGGACATGGAAATAGTAAAGATTACACTAATAAAGATGTCACGTGAAAGTTTCTTTGATGATAGCTAATTTAGCTGATTGCCAGGCTGGCAACCATGTATCACATTTCGCTGCCACAATTTGCCTCACCGTTATATCTTATGCTGATCATTCTTCTCTGTAATTTTATCCCCAGCTCAATACGGAAAAATTATTTCAATAACAGGTGGCAAGTACAAGGTACAAGATGTTTTGGACTGCGGAGGCTATTAATGCAAGTATCAAGAAATCAAGCAGTGAGCCTAAAAAAGGAAGGGGGGAAGAAAAGTGCTAGACAATGTAAGTTTCAAAATATTCAAAAATGTAAATTTTGCGTATGTTTTCTGAAGAATGAAATGCATTCAAAGGGTGTGTTAGTCCTCAAGGATTGCACAATGCTTTGGTAAATAAAGCACTGAATGTAAACACCAAGAAAACTCCAGTTATTTTACAGAGCAACTCCAGATTTGAACTCTATCGCCCGACATTATTGGGGATATTGGACGATCATGCAAACCCCAGATTACGTTCAGCAACAGTGTTGTTCAATGATGTTTTGAAATGTTTGATGGTTTTGTTGTTCCACAGTATCTGTGCGTGGCAACTAGAGCACAGTTACATTTAGAAAAAGACTGTGACTATGGTAAGGAAAGTATGGTTGGGGTAAGGTTAAGGCTATAAACTAGTTGAGCCCCTTTGCCTGAATTACGGGAAAGGTTAGTCAAAAGCCCACACATACAGAACGCAGTCCCCCACGTTAAACTCGGATGCGCTACAGACCCGTCCCACCACCCCCAACTTCACATCCTTATTTTCCACCACGCTACAAACGGACACAATGTTCTCTGCATTAGCGCTAACAGTTGGCACTGGACATATATTGTGAGGTGCTGAATTGTCCGACATAAATGCAAATCCTGCGGATACTGCTGTGTCACAATAGATATCAGCATGCTCTGGCGGACGCTGTGAGTTGAAAGGTATAAGTCTGTCAAACCTCTGACTAAACCCATGATCACAGCTGCCACTCTGCTGCACTTGTAACCACATTCTGCTGTGTGTGGAAAGAGCAAATACTCAGCAACTAGGCACAAGTAAGATTGTTTGCCTGGGTGAAGTTACCTTTTAAACATAACACATTTTTTTTAAAGTGGTATTTGATTTTCAAAGCAAAGCATAGGTACAAATTATATAAGAACGGCTGGCTCAGCAATGCTAATAACGGAAAAAGAAAGTGAACAATGACAGAATAACATTAACACGTTCAGACTGTGCACCTGCAAAGAAATGTATTCAGTGGGGGATGTTACAATACGCAGAATAATTACCTTCTGAAAGACTGATCAGATGTGTAGTCTGTCAGTCTTGTCAGATCAGAGCTGGTTTTCAAACAGAGATGTAGCCATAGGGATAAGGCTGTATGAATGTAATAAACAGTGTCGATATGTTTTGCCAGCACAGACCCATTTGCTGTACCCAGATGCATGTTGTCCGTCAGCCCTCGTATGGGTCCACCTGCTCTGCTGTCTCCCCACGTCCTCTCCTGTTTATCAGCTCTGTGGAGCTAAATGACGTGCCTCCCCTTGAACCAGCTCACTTGTTTCCTCACTTATGATGTATACAGCATATCATATAGGGTTTGGAGCGAAACTTTACTTGTCCAAGATTTTCTTAATGGTTCTCTTCTGTTTTGATGTCTCGGTGTATATCAGTGTGTGAGGCTATTCTGGGTGTCTGACAGGTTATTGTTTGACTTTTTTTTTCTCCACACTCAATTTCACTTGTTCTGCCATTTCTGACGGAGTAAATCAATGCGACAGGAGCGCTCTCTCTCGCCTAGCTGGAGGATTTTACACTACCAGTGTAGAATTTTTTTTGTTCTCCGTCTGAACAAAGGAAAAGTGGTTGCCAACAGTGGCAAAGCAACCACATGAAACATTGACAATCAAAGAGACAAGGAGACAGAGGATGACAAGCAGGAGATTTCTTCGGATGAATGTAAACATAGGATACTGCAGGTAAATGGTAAGTGCCGTAGCTACGTACCATTAACGCACATACTGCAACACACTGTTCAATGTATTCTTTAATTTTTTAGCAACGGTATGAAAATTGCAAATAAACCCTGAAGCAGATTTGATTTGAAACTGTGAACATTAAAAAGAGACACATAATTTATTTACTCCTCCTGCCACCGTGCTGAAGAGCCTGGACCAGGAATTGACGTCGCAGGAAACAACGATGCTACCCAGCCACCGGGTCAGAAGTCTTTCCTATGCTCTGAATTTACAGACAGAGCAAGAGGGGGAGGCTGCCCCCCTCCATGGAGGCCTCACTCCTTCCCTCCTGTTGGCCTCCTCTAGCTCTCTGTGCTTGAAAAACATCAGGAAAGCACAGTATGTGTGTTTCCCCCAGCAGTCCACCTGGTGCCCTAAAGCTAAGAGGTGACTTTGGGGCAACTGCGTAGCCGGGAGTTACTGCTCACTACTTTACTACTTCACTACCTCCCACTCTACTTTTCGATCTGACTTCCTCCTTGGTCCTCTCAGGACTGGTTTGTTGCTCTGTCAGTCAGCATCAGAAA
This sequence comes from Xiphias gladius, assembly GCF_016859285.1. Classification (NCBI taxonomy): domain Eukaryota; kingdom Metazoa; phylum Chordata; class Actinopteri; order Istiophoriformes; family Xiphiidae; genus Xiphias; species Xiphias gladius. The sequence goes on along the minus strand of NC_053416.1, from coordinate 4,404,065 downwards.
ACCATTTCCAAGTAATTTATCGAAGGGGTCTTACAAGGCAGAGTAAGAAAACAACCGCACAACAGCTCACTTATTTTTAAAATGTCTCATTTGATTTTGAGCATCAAATTCAGATAAAATAATACTGAGGTAGAAGGCGCAGAAAAGAAAATGACACAAAAAAAAGTAGTTAGTTTTATAGAATGTCCTCAAGCTACCTCACTTCAGGATCAAGCCTTGGTGCCTCCATAAATTTATCAGTCCAAATCTAGCTTTTTAACACACCAACGATATGGGCAAAAAAACTGCCAAACATTAAAATCAGGGGGCATTTAGTAGCAGTGTTCCCTCTAAGCTGGTACTTATGTTGCGCTTGCTTCGTATGACTTAGCACTGACCACATTACAAGTTAATAACATCTTGTCAGTCTTTTGCGATTGCTCCGCTTTGTTCCCAGAACATTAGTGGACATAATTGGTTATGGAAGTTTTGATGGCTGTTAGAAACTGAACTTTTCCGTAGGTTGAGGTTTTAGCAAATTGACGGTTTAAAATATTTTACCGTGAGCACTTATGCTTTCAGTTTAAACCAAGGCAGTGGGATTCCAAACTTGTAGCCCACGGGCTGGGAAGACAGCCGACCCTTCAAAAGCACTGACTGTTGAACGGGATGCTGTGCGACTTTAGTTATGGATGTCATCTAGTCTATCATTACTCACCATTCCATCAAACTGCACTTGATGATTCTCCAACCTCACCCCAATCAATCAATTTTCCATAAGCGAATTGTGCTCTAGTAGGCCGTGGAGATCCTACAAATCACGCCACTGTCATTAGAAGATGCGTGGGTTCAGGTTCACACATATTTAGACATACAGACATGTGTGCACATGCCAAAAGTCCAGGACAGGAAGCAGAAGAGCCCCCACTCAGAGAGTTAAGTGCTTATCTCAATGCAAGTACGTCTATAATCTCTGTCATTTGTATTTTATCAAACAACTGTTACATTCTTACTGAAAGAGTTAAAAAACTAAAACAAAACTATTTTTAAATTAGACAGATAAAATGGAGAGATGCTTGCTCCAAGCTTCATGGACGGGTTTAAACTGACCAGTCAGTGACAAACTGAGATAAAGTTAAAACTGTTTAAACTAACACCATAGCCAGTTGCAAGGTAGCACTGCCGTGAGGGCTGGCATCTTGCTGCACCATCACTCTGCATGGAGAAGTAATGGCTCAAATCAGTTCAAAATGATTCTGCTGCTGGTCATGTGTAGACTAACTCAGGGTTACTTCCTTTAGAACCGGTGTGTCAGAAAAAAAGTGGCAGTTATGGAGACATGCAGCTCCAGTTCTTAATCAAATACAGCCAATTGTTATAGAACAAGAGCTGAAGAAATCATCAACAACAGAATTACAAGGCAGTGAAACTTAACCCGTTTTCAAACTCATTTCAGCGCCTCTCTCAAGAACACACAATATTCGCCAATGTTCTCAACGCAGCCAGCTGTAGCAGCTTAGTTTGCCTCCACCATCTGGTGACACACTTTGACGTCAATGGTTTTCTTGTTTTCAAAGGTAGCTACCACAGCTACTGATTCACCATTCAGAACCTTTGTTACAGCCTGTACCATGACTCTGTGCAGTGCTTTTTTTTTATTTAAAGTGGCCTCTGAAGACCATAAGGACAGAGTGGATGTCTACAAAATGAGATACAAAATCTTCCTTTAAAACACATCCCAGCATGTGATGTTCCAATTTGTTTGTCTGGACGAGCATTAGTAAATACTGAGAGTTTTGGAGGGTACGCACTGCCTTTATATTGTAATGAAATGGCCAACTACTGGCTTAAAATAGGGAAGGTCATTCACCATCTCCAAGCCGTTTTTCTTTACATCTTCAATCACCAGTTTTGTTTTGTTAGTTTTTTTTATTTCCAAATAGCAATCATTATCAAACAAGGTATACAATTTTATACACATCTTGCATAACAACTCTGGATGATGAGCAAGAAAAAGAGACATGTCTTACACTGGGATTAAAGTTGTTGCCTATAGCTTATGAAGCTACCAAATATGGAATATACTTTTGCTGATGTATGTTTTCCATATATAGTATAAATAAATTGCATATACTGGTAGCTTAACTAATATTTATTAATATTATTGATTGTTCTTTTTAGTGTTTAGTTATTATTGTGTCTTTTATGCACAATATTTCCTACGGTGACATTTGTAAATTGATTTTTCTTGGGGACAACAAATAGCATTCCCTAAATATTGTACACTTAATTTATTTCTTGAATTTACATTTCCATGTATAGGATATATGGAATGCTTGAATAATGCATAGAGTTGCTTCAAAGTCCCCGTGTCATTTACAGCTGCATTACAAATGTGGGCTCAGGTGCCAAGTACCATCTTTAATATTAGCCAATGCACCAGTTGACATTCATGTGGGCCACTACTAAACCAAGGGCACAAGGCTTTAAATCACTATTGGAGTGTGACATGGACCAGCACACATAACTTGTGAATCAGCTCTCTTGGTTAGGAGCAGCAGACGATCAAGGCTTAAGATAGACAAATAACTTCCATTCCCTCCCTCGTGCCTCTCAATCTGCTCCGGGCTGCTTTCGTCAATATCCGGTTCTTCTGTTCCTGCTTCGTAGTCAGTCCCTCAGTTCTGCTCAGCTCTTATCTCTCTTTGTCCTTCTCTATTGCCCTCTTCAGCTGAGTGCTGCTGGTTGGATTGAGGAGTGTCACTGTGAATGATGTGATATCGACAAACTATCTGGCTCAGTAGAGTATGTAATGTCCACCAACGCTGGTGATCAAAATCTAGTTCATTTGATTGTGTCATTTGATGAAAGAAGATCGTGCTCTCATTTCAACATTGGCCAAGCCTCTGGCACTGCTTTCTGAAAATCCCTTTGACGGTATACTATCAAAAAAAAAAAAAAAAAAGCAGGTCTTTAAATGATCTGGACAATAAGCTAACCTACCCATCCAAATTGACCACTGCTGCCTATCAGCTGCGATCCTTCCACACCCCATATCAGGCCAACACACACAACCACTGAAGCACTAACATGTCAGCATAATGAAATTAGACAGCGTAGTTAGTGACGCTGCATTGTCCTTGTTCATTTGTGGCACGATTCCCACCCCACACAGCCTGTTCACCCCTTCCAGAGCTGAGCGACCAGGATATTGCTAATCACTCACAATAGAAGGATTAGCAGGCGAGGACAATGGAGGTCTAAATGTCAGAGCCCAGCACCTGTCTAAAGCCCCCTCTGTTGGACAATAGTCAATATAGGCAGGAGGCTGCTGGCAAACTGCAAAATGTTGCTTGTTGATAACTGCATGGATGGGGGTGGAGCTAGAAGGCTGAGGGAGAGTAATAATAGATAAATAAAGAATCAAACCATCAGTTTGCCTAAGCACAGCCCGGTTTCTAATTTGGACATGGAACAGAAGCTTATCTTTTCATGTTTTTCTTCACTGCCCCTGTGTTGTTTTTGTACAGTGTCAAAAATTCAGACATTAGAGGCTACACTAAAGTAAGCATTCAAAAAAAACATCCACCTAATATTCAATGTCTCAGTAAAAGTGAAACCTCAAACAAATGTGACAAATAATAGTTGCCCCAACATGCAGCAATTTTCATCAAACCCACAATAAAGAGTTTCCAACAGAATAAACATATTGAGGAGTTTGCTATTCTTAAAGTCCGAAAACTTGGAGGTTAGAATGGGCCCAAATGTTCTGACGTAACCTCAAGTGGTCCTTAACCGTACCCCAAACATGCTTTACTTGTCATAGTCACAAATCAATTTTCAACAAAAAAGGTTACTCGATTCAAAAGGGAACCGGGCACAGTCTGACGCAAAACGAAGAGAACTAGACCTGATCCAAAATGTAGTCCAACAGAGCAGAACCAAATACAGCAAAAAAACAACACAGACAGCAGCATGACCCTCCACCAGTTAACCAGCAGACGTCATTTATCCTATTCCTCACAGTTCACACGTTCTGTTTCACCACAACACATTTTTTTTGTTGTGATGATTAGATGACACCTCGTACCACACATGGGATACTAGGAATCAAATGCACCTACGAAGACCTTGATTAACAGCACTGGGGTTACAAATTTTAGGTTTTTCTTGGGGGTCTGAACTACAGTCTGAAGAATTTGTATTCTTGGGATTGTGATTGTGCCCAGCCAATGTGATGGCAATCTGCCTATTAGATGGAGTTTTGGAGTACGAGTGCAGATTCTGTCTGCAAATGGTTGGTCACTAAGAGTTTCCATAACCATTTAGATTTTTTAAGTGCAACTTCATAGCTTTGTATGGTATCATGGTTTGTAAACATCGATGTATTCGTACCAACAATCAAATACGGACGTCACGTATTAAAAATGACCCTAATACTGAATGTCACAATTTAAGGGAAAAGGCAAAAAGAAGTGGCTGGAAAAAGCCCCACATTCTTGAGGGAAACAACATTTTATGTTAAAGTGACTTTCTCTAAATGACTTGACTTTGTTTCATTGTGCACCTGTTTATATTGAGTTGTTTTTGCTTCTTGTGGTCTTATTTTTGGTTTCTTCAGTTTCTGTTGTTCTATTAATTTGTGGCCTAGCCTCTAGCCTCCAGCCAAACAGAACATAACATTAAAGGTCCAATTTAATCGGCAGGTGCAGGACTTGAGAGAGCAAATCTTGCTCAGTGTCGCTCGTAAAAAAAAAACATTGTCTCATAATAGCTGACTCTCAGGAGAAAGATGGCATGCTTTAGCAGCAGTTTTTTTTTTTTCCAAAGATAGGGCAAAATTGTTCGGAGAAATAATGAATGTAGTACTTTTCATGGTTTACCAAACCTGTAGCAAAATATGTGGCTTCCCTTTCAAAGATGCTACAATTCTGTTTCTCTCTTCTTACTCTCCTGAATAAGTTTTTGAAAGCCAACCAAAACTGGCCTTGGCACATGACGGTAAATGGCTCACCAGTGCCATCCACGGCACTCCGAATTCATCCCGCTTGCTGCTTTCACTATGGTGCAAGTGCCACTTCCTGCTAAGCAATTCGCAGCCTAATCTTATCAGAGCTGCTCTCAGCCAACCAGACAACCTCAACGTCTGCTCTCACATTATGATCAATGGAGATCACTTCATGGGAAAGAAGAAAGATCCACCGAAGTCTGTTGTCAAGTGAAGGCGATACCAAAGAGGGGTTGAGAAGTCGAATTTCTTCAACATTTTTGACAAGTGGTCCTGTGCCGCCACGGGCTCTCTCTTCAGACACACCGAGCAGAACGCAGGCCATTTTCAGTTCAGAAGAATTAGCTGGGTGAAAATATGAAAAGTATTCCAAGTTGAATACTGTATCATGTTCAAAAGGACTCAGTTGTATTCTCGATATAAGGTAGCTTATTCCACAAAATAAATTAAATGGAAATGACATAAGTGTGCCACTGCATATATTGCTGAAACTGAAACAAATGCGAAGTTAACAAAAGCACTGTAAAAGATAAAAGCAAAACTAGCAGCTGCTTGAGGTAGCAGTCACTACACCACATATTAAAGAGGTTATGAAAGGAACAAACATTATATTAACTAACTAATTGGGCTATACTGTCCCAGTATTGGGGGGGGGGGGTTAAAAGTTTGCTGTTTGAAAGGCCAAGGGGTCACCAAAAATCTAATAAATGTGCTTAGAAACAAGCATGCCAAAGTGCCTATTTTGATATTTCTTGCAAATTGTAACTGATAGTGCTAGATGAATAGACAAAGTATCACCCAAGCCATTAAGATTCATCTTCTGGGCACCAGGAACATCCATAAAAAATTCTGTGGATTTCTGCTTTTTAGTTTTTGTGTGTTTAAAGGGAAAATGTTTACTTGACTTTGGCACAAAAACCATAGGCACCTTGAATATTCAAACAATACCATTTCACTGCCATCTGACTTGCTGTCAAGATATTTCTCTCTGGACCATTCTTGCTGCTGTTGGGGCAATAATATCCAGTAGTAACCCCGACAACAGCACTGTATTAATATATTACACAGGTGAGCTGAAAGGCCTTTTTTGATCCACAATAAATTGGTGGTTCCTAATGGTCTTAAAGCAGAGTTCTGCCGGATGTTTTAATTCGTCTGTAAGTCTGGGACCTTAACAAGGCAAATCTTGCTCTAAAACACATAAAGACCGTGTAATCCAATAAAGGCGACTAAGGGGATCAACTTGTTGCCCTCACTTTTTTGCCCCTCTGCTCATTTCTACAAGAAGAAAATGACTTCATGAAATTAATGAATTTAAATAAATGAATTAATTAAGTGATAAAGAGAGCATATCAGGATGCCCACATCTGATGACCCCAGGACAACTTGAAGTATTTTATACTGCATCAGTGTAATAATAATTTGGGAACCGCGCATCTAATACTTTAGAAATGCAGGGAAAAACACCATTAATCTTCTTGTCACACAAAAATAAGTTTCTTGTTAAAGCCCTTGCAGGCAGAGAGTCAGTGGTCCTTGTTTTGTTTTCTTCAACTCCAAGCGAAAAATAAATTAAACGTCACACCACCCCAAACATAGACGCCTTATGCCTGTAAAACCTATTGTGTGTGTGCAGGGGGGGGAAAAAAAAAAAAAAATCTGTCTCTTAGCATTAAGCCTATACTGGGTCAGGCAAAGATCTGACCCATTTAAGATGTTGTAGCACAGCTTGTAAATAATCATTGCTGACTATTTCTGGCACGAAAGACCGATTTAAAATGAGCTTCTTTGTCTTACTTCAGTGTAGGCTGCTGTCACCGACACTCATCACTTTTTAATTATCAGCAGACCTTAAGTGAAGTTGACACCTCCATAAGAAGCCCATGTGTCCTGGGAGCTCATCTGGCACAGTGATAATGTGTCTGGATAATATGATTAGCCGTCTAAACACCTGTCGCCTGTCTATCAATTACACAGATTTCCATCAAAGGTCCGTATAGGGACTGTCTGAAAGAAGAGACATTAGACAAATGTTTATATGCAAATTTTGATTGAGGCATCAAGTGATGACTTTAATATCACTGTTGGGAAGCAATCATTTTTATTTTCCATCAGAAACACTAATTAGGGGTTAAAAACAGGTGACTAACTTTCAAGAGCCAGCCAAATGCTCATGCTGTGGAAAAAAGGAACACCCTCAGAGGACTCACAATTCAAATATTCACATAACACAGAGAGCCGAGGATCAAGTTGTATCTGTACATCTCAAATAAGAGAAAACAGATGGAGCAAAGGATTATGGGAGGTTTTTTTTTGGGGGGGTGGACCAAGTCAACAAAACAAAACAAACCACAAAAAAACAACATCCTTCCTCTATTCTGAACAAAAATACACTGTTGATCGCCCACTTCCCATGTAAAAGAGGCAACCTATCAAGGGTCCCCAAGCACTTGTCTGAAAAACTGATGTGGCTGACAGAGAGAAAGAGGGGGACGGGGGAGAGAGGGAAAGGCTGACTGATGGGCTACGTGGGCCCTCCCACTGTCTCCTTGCATGTACTTAGGAGCTGCCAAACCTTGTGTGATATTAATGTCATCTGCCTTTTGTAATTTGACTTGGGAGTTCAAATCTTGTCTCAGCTTTGCCTCTCTCGTGTCTGCAGGGTCTTACATCTCCCGCAAAGAAAAAAAAGACGTGAGTGTCTTGTTGGGCTTCGGTTTCAAGCAGATGTCAGATGCACCTCACTTCCTGCTATAAACTGGGATGAGTCGGCTTCTTGCAGGAGAGAAAAAAAAAAAAAAAAAAAAAAAAAAAAGGTCTTTTGGCAGAGCTCTCGGCATTTCACAGCAATATTTCTTGCGTATGAAGTGGCAAATGGGAGCTTTAACTCCCAGATGGCAAGCACTTTGGTAAGGGTCATAAACTGACTGCTTCCTCTGAGGTATTTGTTTGTGTCAAGCACCTGATACGTGTCCAGGGTGTCTGATAAATTCTGACCGTGGCCAGCAACCACAGAGTGTTCATGAATGATAGTAACTGTAGCTGATTTCTCAAATGTACCTTTCCAATTGGTAAACTGCTGCTGCAATCTGCTTCTGCTACCGTTGACGGGGCATTCGTGTCGTGCTGCCACTCTCCGTTACCCGCCGCCAGTCCAACGGCAAGTCCGTAAAAGATAGGAACCAAAAGCGCGGGGGTGTCGGGGGAAGTATGCGCCCGGTTGGAGCCCAGGTGGGAGCTGTTTTTGGTACGTCGTCCCTCTCTATTACCAACAGTGGCTGATAAAAAACACGAGAAAGTAAACAAGGACCAGAGGAGAAAGTCTCATTCATTAACAGGAACACAGTATCTCTGTGCCTGCCATCTTAGGTGGGAAGAAGCAGCAAAATGCCACGATGAATGATGTACCGGCGCTGCTGGTGCTCGATTAATTATAAACGTAGGCACATGAGGGAAGCAGACGGCAACATGCACAGCTTCACATTTGATTGACAAGATTCCATTAATTCAATTAAACTCAAGCAACATTTTAATGGAAATATAAATAAAAACTCTTACTAATGTTCCTATAACTGCTGCTACTTTTATTACTACTTTTACTACTGCTACTATTGCAAGTCTCAGCACATTTACAATAACTAAGTTGGCCTGTTGCTTCGAGAACCTATCCATCACCAGGATGACCCAGGCCCTAGCATCCTCCCTGCCTGCCTTCTGTGGCTGACCGTGATCTCTGACCTCCCTGCGGAGGATGGTGTCTATTGAAAACTGTCCTACATCAATAACAGATCCCATTACATGTTTTAAGGGGGGGCCATATATTTGCTACAGCTTCCCCATCTTCCCATTTTCTTTTTCAATCAACCGGCCCGACCTTAGCACTTACACCGGTTCACTGATGACACACGAGGTCCGGTAGCCCGCACTTTACGCTGGATTTCCATATTCCGATTCTTGTTTTGGCAGTTTTCAAATGAGACGGGCTGCCCACACAAAGGATTAGGAACATCAAAAGAGCTGAACTTACGCCCTCAGATGCATATCTTAGGCCATGAGGTGGGGGGGGGTACCACAGCAGATAACACGAAAACAGATGACTCAAAAGCCATTGGGCAACATTTTGAATTATGCAGTGATCCTGTGTGGAGGCGAGCTGCTGTTCAGACCAGGGAGAGATGGAAAATGAAGAGGAGCCTCAGTTAATGGCTGGAGCCAGTGGATTGAATTTCAGAAGATTGTAGCACCGGCTATCAATTTTGGCACAGATAATCAATACAAAATATGGCCTCCATGTTACTGCTCTGCTGTGAGTGTGGGTTTTTTCTGCACTGGATAATGTCAGAGAAGCTCAAAAGTACCTCATCAAAATAGAGTGATGTGGAATTTATTTAGCCAGGGAGGCAGAAATGATCTTTTTTCCAGCAAACTGAGCAGTCAGGGGTTAAAAACATGGCTCAAGGGCATCTCGACAGGAATTAAAGGAAAGTAGAGCAAAACATCTTCCATCTATAAATTAAACTGTGGTTTATCATTCAATATTTGTAATATATGGAAGATGAAGACTGTATGTATTATCTTTTTATTAAACGAGGACTTAGACTTATATCCTGACCAGGGCAACACATTATCAACACCCCACGACCTTGGCTTCAATAGTAAGAGTAATGTTTAATTTTCGTGGATCAGATAAAAAAATATTTCTAACCCAGTTTTTGCTCAACACAAGCCAATTAAGTAGTTTCATTTGACCTTAAGTGTTGGACTGACTACCATTAAACAATTTTAAATCTAATATCTTGACCTTTGTCAAAGGCATTCATAAAAAGGTCAGACTTCACAGAGCAAATATTCTCATTAATGAAAAGGTTTTCATATTAGAGCAAATGGAATTGACCTAAAGTTGTCGGATTTCTTAAAATAGCGGGGCAAATAATTTCCACCACTTAATCTGCGTATTTAAAGGAAATGCACAATCGAATGTCCAGCTCCTGACCAATACAGTGCGAGTAACTAAAAAGTAACGTTCCCTATGATTTCTATTATTGTTTTACTGGAAGACCTACAGCATGCCTGAAATCAGGAAGCTCTGAATGGGGAAAAAAAAGAAGTAAAAAGATGAGACCAAGAGGCTGAGCAAAGAGGGTTCCGTGTCTTTGTGCAGCTGGTGCCTCTATTTACATATTTACAGCTGAATAAGCGTGTTTTCCAGCATGCGGGGCACATACCCAAAGAGGAAGTCAAGACAGTTTAAGCAGATTCTTAGCACACAACTTCATCTGCAATTTGTATTGTGTGTGTGTGTGCGCTTGTTTGGGCATCCATTTCATGTTCTTCCTCACACACACACACACACACACACACACACACACACACACGTGTGAAATGGTTAGGCATTATTATTTATTAAACTGCATGTAACAATCAGGATGAGAGTCACTTTTCTTCAATTTATATAATAAACATAGGGGGGGAAAAATCTGTTCTGCTGATGAGATATACTGATACCTGGCACATATAAGACAGGGATTACAGATAGTGGAGAACCTTGCTTAGTATACACCCTATGTACTGTGCCACAGTGTACATTCATGCAGTGTGTAAATTGTCAGGCTCTTGGCAGTTCTCTTTTTGAAGATGCAGTAACACTGTAAATTAAAAGAGCAACTTAAAGATTAACGACATTTGTCAAATTCAGACCATAAATATGCATTTCAAGTGCAATTAAGTAGTCATTTGTCTTCCTGTATAATAACCTGTTGTCTTTTCTAACAGCAGCCTGCGTAGAGAAAAGAAGTCAAGCTGCGCTACGCGTTTGTTAGCGTTCTCTCGCTAACTCATTTCTAGTCCATGACTTGTACCGGATTTCTGAAGCCAATAACCTTGTGACAAATACAGTATCTTCTGTCTCACACAGTCCATCAGTGAGTTTTATTTTTAGGTGCATTAAATGGAGTGGGAAAGACTGAAAAGCACCACTAAAGGTTAAGGGGGACACAGTGCAAGCATTGGTCCCTAATGGCTCTCATGTGGTATTTAAAGGAGGGGAGAGCAGGAGCCCGAAGCCCCCAGGGGCCTGGCTACAGGGTAAACACTCTGCAGGTAATGGCACTGCAACAACTGAATGGCTTCAATATCATTGCTCCTCTCTGCTGAAGAGTTGGCATGCCGTGTAATGGCAGGGCCAGCTGCTGTAAAGCTGCCATGTTAATGATGAAATCGATGCCTGCGGAGCAAGAGCACACGCAGCCGAATTTCCTCATTCTCTGAATATACCTGAGCCGCTTTTATTTTTCTAATTTTAAATTTTTTTGGTATTGATCACTCTTTTGAGAAGAAAAGCACACTCCAGACAATCTCTCCTAATTTTCAAAAAACACATTTTTCGTAGTAGTTGTAATTTTGGTGTAAGTAGCATTTTGCACTGTCGAGTGTTGGGTGCTCGTGAGTCGCAGGGACGGTACGGAGGGGCCGACAAGTCTACGCTTTTCTAGAAAATGGAAATAAATAAGTCAACAGAACAAATGCTGTTTAGATGAACTTAAAGTGACTTACATGCAGCCTCTTCTTCGCCTGAGCTCTTATTTCGCATGACAAGACTTTGCTGACTTTCTCGAGAACAAGTGACATTTTAAAAGCTTTGCCCCCATGTTGGTTGCACTACTGTCCTTTGTGCATGAAAAAAAAAAAAAAAAACGAGCACAAACATGGACCCCTTTGCTCTGTACGGATACTACGGTTCAGATCCCGTTACGCACCTTGGCCCCTCTCCTCTAGAGAAATGAGAGTCACAGCTCGAGGTTTAAGCGTCAGGGGCAAACCTTTCATCCAGATGTCTTAACCGTGATTTTGTTGCAGGAGGGCCAACCGTTAAAGCAGTTTTACGGTCGGTTATGACTGGAGATGTGACCGTCAGGTGGGTCACAAAAAGATAATCCACATATCTAAATATGGGCAAGGCTAAGAGCTGGTGGTACTTGCAGAAATCTTTTCATGTGTAGAAGTCAGCGCAGTTTTGTCGTTGTTTTTTGTCAGTTTGCAGCACTCGGCAGTGAGAATTTAGTCAAAAGGACAACAGCCTTTTTCCTTCCCCACTCTCCATTCAAAGAGACACTAACACTAACTGCCTTCGCTTGTCCAGTGTGTTCAGTTAAAACCCTCCCATTCAGGAGTGACATGTGACTGGGTGGACAGTTTTCCCCAATGTCATTTGGGAGATATTGTGATGGTGATACTGCATGTCATTACGAAACATTTCATTTTGATATATTTTGATATGTATCCTTATCTTTGACCGGCACTTCAATGTTCTAGTTATCTAAAAATTTGCTACATACAGCATTATTATTATTATATTTTGCCCTGCATATGTATTGGTGGGTGACATTTTAACTGACTTTCTCTTATCTAATATTAAATTGAAAACTAAGCGTAAATAATTCACATTACTATCGGGGAACCTGTTAAGACTTTTTTGAAGATGAACGCGTTTCAAAATATTCAAATCTGAAACTATGTTCGGCACCTTGATTGTTGTTTGATACTGAGAGCACAGCACTAATCCCCTTTGAAAACCTCAAACAAATTCAGCGTTTTACAAACGTCTCCGAGAAAATAGCACTCGTTCGTGTGGTAATTATAGCACACCGTTCCACTGTCGACACATTATTATTTATTGGCTGAGAGAGCATTAGCTCCTCTGCATAGAATGCTGTTTTGACCATTTATTGTATTTCTGACAATACACACTTCCACTGGCAGACTATTAATTGTGAGGAATAAATGCCCGTAATTGTTATAGCCGCAAAATTGCACTCTCTTTCTTTCTAATGGCAAAGTAATAAAAAGGAGACATTCGACGACGTCACTCCCTGTCGGTTTGTGTAAGCCTGAACTTGTCCTCTCAGTAACGACGGGGACGCGTTGGAGAGTAAAGCATTTGCTGTGGGTGAGGCCAGCAGTGACCTGGTGATGCCCCTGGCCATAGAGCAGTTAAGTCCCGGCAACCATGACGGAGGAAAGCAATAAAAACAGAAGAACAACAAAGCACCGCATGCAGAATTCAAGATCTGGTCATTAACAATGGAAGCATCCATGTTTATCTTTTATTTCACTTATTACTGTAGATTAGCTGTGTTTTCAGTCTCCGGTGTCTGTGGATGGCTTTATGGATTCTGGTCAGCTCAGCCGCCGGCGATGTGCCGTTTCAAGGTAGACAGCTAATCAAGATGAGTGTCGGGGCAGGGCCCAGATTAACTGAGGGGGAGGAGGCACAGACAATACACTTCCTGTCTGAGGAAGAAAAGGATGCATATTGGTTCCTAACAGGTCAGTCCACTCAAATAAAGACAAGAAAACATACTTCTTCAGCAGTTTTGCCATGTTATGGATAAGATTGAGCAAGGAAAGAGGCCATTTTGTAGAGTGAACTGACCCTTTAAACACAGTGTATGCTGGTTGACGGTATAATATATGCGATGTTGTTTTAATGGACACTGCGAGCGCATCTCCTTTAAGTTGGATTTTTCTTTCTTGGATTTCCATGCCCTCTGCCGAGTCGCAGGTCTGTGCTTTGGGCTTGTTTTGAAGGAGAGAGACCCTGGCTGCTTAGCGCACAGTGAGGGACCAGGGGATCCATTATCCCTGTGTGATGTAGGTACAGTATATGCCGTATCTCCTCTCTCCACAGAGATGCAAGCCTAACGGGGCCACATATCACAGCAAGGGCAGGCACCCGGGCGCCGCATTTCAGCAGGGCGAACATCTGAATGCACTTTTTAATTAGGGGAAAAAATAACAGCAGAAAAAGGACAAGCACCTCTTGTGAGACATTGTTATTGCTGAATGTTGTTAGAGGAAGTCAAGTGCTGATTTAGACTTGTTTAGATTGGACGATTGATAACTTTAAGGGCCTTAGCACAAATTCAGAACAAAACAATTTTAAACAGTAACTTAACACTGAATCCAAATAAATTGTGTATCTAGTCACTTTATTATACTATCAAGTACCTACCATGTAACTGCAGAGGCAGTTTTTGCCTTTTTTCCAGAGAAAACTGAAAGAAAAAAAATCTGAAATAAATCGGTGACTTGTGATTTGTGCTCCGTGCTATCGAAGTACAAGGCAACACCCTCCTGTCGAGGCATGTGAAAGCAGAGTGTCAGTCGTTGACCGGAGCACTGACAGGAGTTTAGAGTGTTGAACAGTGACCTGTTAAGTGTTTTTCGGGTAAAGCAGCATCCTCCCGTAGCACACGACACACCGCGTATAATATGTTCAAGCTGAGACAAAGCGCCGTTACTCTCCAACTTTAAAAGACGACATCACGGCCACTTGTTATGAAGTGCACGCAGAACTTGCGCCCGCCCTGTAAATTGCAACACGTCAAGGGCGAGCTGAGTTTCAGTGGAGACGAGCGCGCAGGAGTGCTGTCAGCAGGCTGTCTTTAACGTTGTCACGTCGTATGGAAATCTAGTTGTCACAAACAGAATTAAGCTGTCGATAAATAATAAACGAGACCTCAACACTCATCCTCCGGCTTGAGACGGATCCCGCTGATCTGCAGGAGCCACCAAAAAGACAAATCCCAAAACCAAATTACTGGTTGTTATTATTATTACTATTGATGTTGGAGTCCCAGAAGTCCATCCCTGCACTAGCAGCTACTATGGTGTTTGAATTGTGCGTTTGTTTGTTTGTCTTAGAGTAAGAGAGTAGCAGAGTAGTTCCACAGCTGTCTGTGATCACAGGACCCCGATGTAGATCACGTTTTTTGAGGCTTGAACAGATAGAAAGTCATCCCTTTCTCTCCACATGATAAGTGCACGAACAGGTTGCACTTTCTTTATGCAGTGTATTCTATTCTGTGCCCGACTATTCCGTCCTACACTCTAATGACTTATTATTGTGCACTAGGAGAGATCTGACATCCAACTGCACAATTTTGTAGAATTTGAATAAATCTATACATGGATACACTGCCAAATGAACTCTGGAGACGGCTGTACGTTCTTAGTTATTTCTTTATTTATTTTTATACCTAGATTTGACTTTATATTCTTTCATAGACTCAACGGCTCAGACTATAAACTGGTCAGAAATGCTTTCTACAACGAGTAAGAGGAATTTTTTGAACAGCCGTGTGTGGGAAGACTATTGCACCAGCCTCTATATCACCCACCTGAACTGAAAACACGACGCCCTGCTCATATGATTCTGTCTCGTAACCTCATCTTTCACCGTGTCGGTGATTTCTTTATAGGACGGGGAGTAAAATGCGCAGACTAGCCAAAGGACTTGTTTTGTGGCACAAACAGAACAACGACTCCCATGTTATATTTAGAAGGCAAATATACAGTCTTGTTTTTCTCTGAAGGCCCGAGCAAAGTTCTAGCTTTGAGGGAATATTTCGCCATCTGCATTAAAATCTGTTCACACAGCTGAGAGTTCAGAAGGAGATAAGGCTTCACATTTTACTTTAAACTGAGTACATTGCAGTCATTACATATTCTTTTAAAATCTAATTTGTTATAAGGAATACTGCTGAAGCAGTTGTATCATTTACATATGGAAAAGCAGTAATACCACCATGTAAAAGTGATCCACTAAAAGTTGTTCAATCAAACTGTTACTCACTTTAGGTTAAAGTAAAACAACCAACAACAAAAAAAGTACCCATTATGCAGCAGAATGGCCTTTGTCAGTGATTATATGTACATTCCATTATTGGATTATAATTCCTGTTGCATTAATGTGTAAGCAGCATTTTAATGTAGTAGCCCAGCTCTCAACCACTTTCACCTCACTGTGTTGGTTGTCGGGCTGTAGGGTGGTTATGGAATGACTCTCGTTCATCCTGACTATGTAAAAATGTATATTATTAGTCACTTTATATTTGCAATGTTGCGGTGAAGAAAAGTATGAGCAACACCAGCGTATGGTTCATAACCAACATTCAAATGTACCTCGCAAAGCCAAAATCAAATATATCTGAAGTTTGAAAAAAAAAGAAATCATGGAGAGTTCTGTTAGACCCAGACAACCACTTCCAGCTCCACTTCGCCAGATCCCCACACATCTCCTGCTGGTGGCCTACTCAGGATAAAAACTGCGTAGTGTCATGAACACTGTACCGTTTGCAAAGTGACCCAGTTTGTAAAAGCCCGCCACGTCACATTTACATAAAAAATTAATCGAAACCTAAATGGTCTTTCGGGGAAACGATCGCCAGATAAATGACGTGACAGAAATATCTCCCATACGCTGCACAAAATCAGATACACTACTTACGTAAGGATTTTTAAATAGGTACATTCGGTTTTTATTCTGTTATGTACAGACAATGTACCTCCAGCTTATTACAAGTGCACATAAGTTGCCATTATTGCGCAGGTATTCTATGGCTGAACGTTTGCTGGCTCCGTATCGTATTGCATGAGTAGTCTTCATTATCAGATAACAATTGCTGGTAAATGGTAACAAATAGAGAGCCCGGTGAGTGGAGATGAAGCTTGATAAGATATAATAAAGTTATACAGGCCTCGTGCTTTCCCGACTGATTCAATTACAGTCTAATGTTCTAAATTACCCAGTCTATGATCAAATAAAAATAAGAACCACTTTCCAATAAGAGTACACCTAGTCCCATCTGTAAGCGCAACGCATTCACTGTATCACCGTAATTAAGCCTACATAGTTAAATGAGGTGGTGCGCGATGAGCATCCTACACTCTGAACGGCAGCGTAATGACAGAAGGTACCACAGTGTGCGGCATCCTTTTGTTCCGTCAGTGTATGAGAGCAGAAATGAGAATCTCGCCAATTTCCTGCGGCACGTGTTGGGCATCAACTCGCACAGCTCCCAGCCGTGTAAATTCCATTAGATTGATGGGTGTATGTATGCGAGCAAATGAAAATGTGAGTTGGGTTGTCGAGGGTGTGAAGGAGTGCGTCAAATTGTGCCACTGTCTACAGAGTACAGAATCCATAGATGGCTGCCGACGCTGATACAGGATTATCCTCTGGTGGATTTGCACATTATACATCTCATCTCCTCCTGCAGAAGCCACACTGCACAATGGCAAGCTCAAGCTAAACAAACTGATTGCTCAACCGGGGATCTTTATCTTCAAGTTTTTCTCTCTGAGGAGAACTTTACTGGCTTTGAGGGCAACTGACATTTGAAACGATTGCATTTTTGAGCTATAATTTGGCATCCTCCCATATTAAAGTATTTCAAATTTTGTCACAAATGCAAAGCGTCGGTTGTAGAAGTATTCCAGTTCTCAATTTCGGCGAAGGATTGGCTTACACCAATATAAATATACTCAATTACAAATCGGTTTTTGGATCCACTATGAGTGTAACTGTGTGTAATGTCAAAGGGGTCACAATGTGATGAACCCACAGAAAATTATCAGTCAACTCTGCATTTCCAATTAGCTCTACAGAGCCTCTTAATCTCTCGTTAGCTCGGTGTTTTGGTTTCACAGCCTGCAAATTCCACTTACATCAACCCCCGTTCTAGCAGCACTTCTGCCCCCAAGCGACCAAAGAATTCAACTCATGCAGCATTAACTACAAGTACAGCAGTATTAGCAGCAAAAACTTACTTAAAGCTGCATTTTTATTTATTAATTTATTGGCCCCTTTGGGACAGCAAAACAAGCTGAAATTGAACACTTCTTTTATTATCACCTTCATTTCAGTTACTTCAGTAATATCAGCATTCATTTGGAATCATGTTTCTGGCCACGTCACGAATCTCAGTCCGATATTCACGCTGTTTTTAGCTGTTCTCAGAAAAATATCTGGCCGAAAAATAAAAGCCGTGGCCCATAAAACCAAAACAATAAGCTGAAAGGCACTGAGAGGCTCGGTCGAGCCGAGGAGAACTGCAGAGGCCGATGATAAATCTCTGGGGGTTCATCGCTACAAGGTGCCCCTTTCATATTACATGTAGTCATTTTATCATTTTTGAGTCCTAATATAAAAATATTGATTCTGCATCAAGTTACGATTATTATTAACAACTTATATAACTATATAATCTAGAAGAACACATAAAGTGATCCAAACTCTGTCCCCTCGAAATTACATTCATATACTACTGAACCGCTTTTCCTATTATGTCGTAGTGGCGCCGTAATTGCTTGCTGGATCATGTTCAGCGGCGACACGTTCGGGGGCACCATCCACCCCGGCCAGATGGGGGGCGTACAAAGCACATGACTTTGGCCCCAGAGACCAGAGTTCGCATCCACAGTCCCACCTGCGGTTCGGGCAACAGCAGCACTTTGGTTAAGGTTAGGGAAAGACGATGGTTTTGGTTAAATGTAAATAAAAACGATGTCTGAAGTCAGACATCACAAAACAGTTTAATAACACTGTAGTCCCTACAAGTGGATATTGTACTGCAAGGTTGGATATTTTAGCAGAAATACGTAAATGAACATACTGTATCCTCAGTACGTTAATAGAAACGTAATCCAGTCACAATTACGTTTTCTACAAAATGTATTTGCTGTTGCAAATTAATTGCATATAAATGTCATTTCTAAGAGACAGGGTGGACTGATCGTGTGAAGTCTCAGTCTGCTAATGTTTCCCCCTGACATACTGGAGTAGAAGCACTAAAGCAGCATTACATGGGAATACTCAAGTACCAGCTCAGAACTGTCCTTAAGTACAGTGGAGTAAATGTACTTAGATATTTCCCACAGAGCATAACCAAAGAATAAGCAGCTTGTTGTTACTGTGCAAAATAACAAACTGTGTCACAGCAGCAATTTATATCAAATCCCACTTAATTTAGACTCAAAGACGTACTGTACAAACCGAAAAAGGAATTATTTTAATTGCTATAGTTTTAGGGAGCAATAGACAACTACCAACAAATCATCTGAAAAGCTTTAAAATGTAATAAACTAGCTAAGCAGCACAGTGCCACGCTTCATTAGACAGTGCAGTGACTTCACACCATGCCGCCCTGCAGTGCCACGGGAGCTGTGAGACTCCGGGGTTATCAGCACGGTTTCTTCTCAGAAAGGATTTTCATCTTGGCAGATTGGTGAGTCTTAACCTCCCTAGCACCTTTTAATTTCCTCGTGCCTCACCTTTTCTGACACCTTGACAGTTTAGGTCTGTGAATCATTGATTTGCGAGCATAGTCACACTTGCCGTATCCCAGCGTGCACTGCGCCGATACTACAGACAGGTCGCCGTAGCCCTCTAATTTGGCTAACCCCCACAAACACTTAACAATCTGGAGATTGACTGAGTACTAGTTTACTAATAACCATTGCTGCCAATGAATTAGCATCTGTAAATCCCTGTCCAAAAACAACCAATATATACACAGCTGAACTAGGACATGCTAGCAGGTGTTTTTAGTGTTGATGTCGATGTATGTATGGCTCATGTTATCTAATGTGTAAAACTTGCATTTTTATACTGCATAAAAACTTATTGCTTATTGGTCTGTTACAGTGCAAACGTTCATGGCATGTATTTAAAATTAAAATGTCCAACAAAAAACTTTCTTACCATTAGTGTTTTTACTGCTTTTTCCCTTTTCATTGTGTGCTCAAACTAAATTCTAACAGAAAAGTCAATGTAAAACACATACTGGCAGATATTATATTGGTTATTGCAAATTTAATTGGTATCAATATGGAAATCTCATAGAGGCTTATCAAATCCCCAGACTTCCACGAGAATGCCTTACGACTGTGGGAGTAAGCGAAGGAGAACCCAAGGGGAACACGGAGACTCCACAGACGGAGCTGGGAATCAAATCTTAATCTAAAAAAAGCAAAAACAGTATATACATACTATCCACACAAATGAACACTGCCCCACAAGCAACCTATTACGGTATAGAAATCACAACATTGTGCACATCACTAATTTAACAGAATGCACATAGAATACACAAAGCACTGTATCTCTGCCATCTCCGCATTTACGTGATGGGCATCATAAGGAGCACTTGCTGGAATGAAAACCTAATTCATGTCTTTATAAATAAATAAATGCATTTGCGAAGACAACTGCCCAGATGTTGCTACCTGATTACGAGTGTCTGGAGGGAAAAGGAATGTGCATCATGTTTTGTTTGGAAACCATACCATATTCTCTGGGGTAATGGCTCACAGCATTCATCACTCTTCATTTTGTTGTTTCTGACAAAGTTCTCTTTTGTGAAATGTGTTAGTGAGGCAAGCTTCCTTATTGGCACCACAGGTTTTTTTTGTAATGTTTCATAAGATTGAGGCAATATAACCCTCATCCATCAATATTTAGGTGTTAAGAGTTCATTTGAAAATATATGAAAGTCTCGTTAGACTCATGGACATAGGGCATTGTTTAAGATGCACCGGCAAGATACTGTGTGTTGACTTCCTAAACCTACAGCGCAGAGTGCGACACAAAGATAGCAGGGTTTCTCCTGCGTAGGGAACCGAAAGCCGGCTGCCTTGTTCAAATTCTGTGCCACCTTCTCGGAAACCCGCCCACTGTAACTGCAACGGCGGAATCACGGCAGAACGGAGCTAGACGAAGAGACATGTACAGACGCTAGTAATTTAGCACTGGCCATTAAAAGCCTACTTGACATTTATAACAAAATGCAGTAAATCTGTCAAATCTGACAGACAGAATATCCGCTGAGGGTAGAAGGCTGTAATGATGTTGGGGAGAAGTAACAGGCTTATGCTTTAGCTGGTTTCCCTGTTAAATGGCGACTACTCCCTGAATGCCTCGGTGGTCGTTCATAGTGATTGACAGGAAGACAATGTTTAGCTGTGCATGTGAATGCTTTTCTGTTGCTTTTGTTCATTTCATTTTCCAAAAACACCCATCAGATACTCTCGGAGTCTCCGACTTGAGTGAAACCACATCACAAAAGCAGGCCACACCAATTGTGCGCCGTTTAGGCAAAGCACTGTACAAATCAGTTTGTCCACCGTGGACAAAACATTTCGGTCGCCTTTCAGGGTAACACAAGCTCTTACAAAGCCTCACAAAAACAAAGCACCCCACAAAGTAAAGAGTTGATACACTGGTCATAGTGTAGCTTGATGGCCCAGTATAATATCGGCCAAAATGCATCTGCCTTCACATGAGCTGTTATGAGCTGATCTGACCAAACAAAAGCTTCAGGCCTTATTTTCAGATTTCATGCGATTCACGCGTTTCCATTTATAACCCATATGTTAAGTTCATGCGGTCAGTTGATTCTCATAAAATAGTGATTTGATCGAGCATCTTAAAGCAGCTGCCGAGGAAGTACTGTTAGCGAGCGTTAGCGGTTAGTGTGCAGGGGGGAGATTTAACAGTTTCTCCTTTCCTCCGTTATTTCGCTGTGGACAGCCAACTTTGTAGAAAATGATCTGCAGTGAAATGATTCAGAGCACAGAAAAAATGTGCCAAAGACGGAGCGAAAAAAAGAAGATTCCAAATGCTGGTAGACACCTTTTAACCTTGAAACATTCAATCTCCTCTGTTTTCTGTACATATGTATGTACCATACTCTGTCTCCCTGTTCTCTTAGCCAGGGTAAAAATAAAATCAATGAAAATACTGAAGGTCAGTGGACTTTCTATTCTGTTTGAAACACACAATATAGCAATAAAATAAAAGCAGTATATTACATCCTCGGTTCAATGTGGTCAGAGGTTAGAGGGCAGAATATCTATTATCCTTTTAGATTTACAGAGTACTGTAAAAAAAAAAAAAAAAAACAGAAGCACTCACTGACTGGAGCCGAAAGAGGAGATGAGGAATGTGGACGTTCGCACTGTCCACACCCACATTGTACCATTAATATTTTGTACCTGCCCACAAAGCTCGGCGCCTGTCGGATAAACAAGACCGCCTCCTCATCCTCTCCGGAGGCTCATTAAAATTTGAGTACCGGCTCTCCTTGTCAACCAGAGAATGCTCTCCTTTTGGGGCCAAGCAATCCAATAAATACGGTGAACCTTGGCTGGAGTGACCTGTGCAACATAGCGAATGACTTCGTGAACGCTGAGATGAGGGGGAAGGGGAAATTAGACGGCTGACACGTTCTCGTGGGCCATCTTTCAACTTTAAAGATGACTTTTTATTGAACAGAGTTCATCGCCCATCACATCTTTTCACTCTTTATTAAGGTAAAAAGTAAAAGAAGCTATTGGATAACTCGACTAATTTCAATGTCAAGATGATTCTCTTTTTTCCAGCCTTGACACATTTCTATCTCTTCTTTGATCTATAATAAGACAACATATTTAATCCATGACTTGCTTGATATGGCTCAAATGTGGTGGATTATAGCGCCCGATTGCACAAAAAAATGGTATAAGATCTGAGTGTAAATTTGTCAATTTATCGGAAGCCTACCATGAATGATGAACAGCTCATGCTCACAGAGGGAACACGACATACATAGAACATTTTGTTTCTACAAGGAGTGGACCGCCGAGTATTATCTTTCCTCCCGTCTCTCCTGAGTCTGATGATGAATATGAAATGAGACTTGTGGTCCGTGAAGACGCATTACGAGAGCGGTGACCTGACCCCGTGCGTCTCTGGGCTTTTCTTAGACGCAGCCTCTGC
The DNA here is from genome assembly GCF_016859285.1 of Xiphias gladius. Taxonomy (NCBI): domain Eukaryota; kingdom Metazoa; phylum Chordata; class Actinopteri; order Istiophoriformes; family Xiphiidae; genus Xiphias; species Xiphias gladius. The sequence goes on along the minus strand of NC_053416.1, from coordinate 4,381,482 downwards.
ATCAAACACACTGACACTTATTAAACATGTTCCAGCAAAAATACCCCTTTCGCTACGTTCACTGATTACATGGGCATGGCTCTCTGTAATTCACCCCAGCTTTTCTGCAACCCACATGCTTCAGCTCATTATCTTTCAAGGTTAAACTACTATACAGTGTGTGTGTGTGTGTACACGTGTGTGAGTATACAGTATATAGCCTTACTATAGAGGTCATCTATTCTACGATGAACCCTCCTCATGAAGACATTTCAAACATTTGGGCAGCAGGCTGAAAATATACCACATAATGATGACTTACCTATTTGAGGAGGGCACCGTCATTAACCACAGGTTGACCGCACATGGGGAAGAAAAGGGGAGAAAGAAATGAAGTTAGTTATAGGCTGGTTTAAATAAAAGAAGGGAGTTGGAACTCACACAGAGGGAACAGATTTAGACTCCTGAGGAGCACAATATTGTCATCTTGAGAGTAGCAATGGTCGCACTCGCCTCCTTCATCATCCACTCCTGGAGGCGTTCTATGAATCAGAGACCCCTCAGCCCCCCCCCCAAACGCAGCCAGTCTACACGGACATAACAGTGCATCTCTCCCTAACCAACCATTTGTGACCAAAGACATTTCCAGCTTTAATTATCGACAATAGCTCTTTGTGAGTTATTATTGTAGCAGTTATTGTAGATTTCCACTGGTTTAATTCAGTTTTGTTGGCCCTGTGCTTCCACAAGCGAACACTTTCATTTTAAGCTCAGTAATTTCTTTTTGACCCCGTGAGGCAATGTGGTTCAAATTTTCAGGCACCTCATATATGGCCTTTTACAAGGCGCTTTACAAGGTACTTCATCACATTGTTTCAGAAATCCCATCCATCCATCCTGCGATGAAGCAACCCTTCTCACTAATTTGAAACAACGCCGACACTCATCTAATACGGTGGGTCCCAACATGGAGGTCAGGACCACCCACCAAGGGTTACCAAGATTGATCTGTCGGCATAGCATGCGCAGTCAGACAATCAAACATGGCTGCGCACACATCCAGCTATAAATCAAATGGTCTAAATCAGGTATCTGGTGGGAAACGAAAGTGAAAGTTATTCCACAAACTGCCTGTTGTAAATATTAAGATTTAAAGCTTAATTAAGATATTAATTAAGATCTTGCAGAGCTACTCCTTGGTTCAACTTGACTTACTGTACGTACTGCAGTTGTGCTCATGTGCCGTTTTAAAAGAATGGACTTTTTTTTTATCATGCATTCGCTGTCATTTTCATTTTCCAATAATATGTGTACAACCTGTCATGATGTTTTGTGTTTCTGATCCCAACTGACCCTATACATTTATATATAGAAATTAAACAGAGGTTCATCGGGGTGTAAATTTTTTTCAAAATATCAAAATAAATAAATTAATTAATAAATAAATAAATAAATAAAGGCACATGGTTCAGTTGAGTTTTACAACAGTCCAAAAAGAACTTGGCGGACATCTGAAGAATTAGTGCTAGAGAACATTAAAAAAACACAGTTACTCTTCAATGCTGATGGATGTCTTATCAAAGTCTACCCGTTCATTGATAAAGACATTTTTAGAAAATCTATTGACCTCCTGTTCTTCAGCTGTAAAGTACTGTGGCAACCCCCCCAAAGACACACACACACACACACACACACACACACACACACACACACACACACACACACACACACACACACACACAGACACAGACACAGACACAGACACACACTTTGTTTCTTGAACTAGCTTCTTTTGCTTTCCCCTTTTTAAATATTTTCACATCCAAATAATTGCTTTGTTGCCAAGAACCAGATTTCATCAATTATTCTATTGCAGAAGAATAATAAAAATGCTTAGAAATAATTAACAAGTTAGAAGGAGTTTGGAACCACAGCAGGAGTCCGCAAAAAATAAATTACCATAGAGACCCATTACCAGACTGTTCCAGAACAGAGAATGTTCTATTCTGTATAGGGATAGGAATTAACCCTGGCGTATTTTTGTAAATGAAAATTACAGATGGGTAACTAAGAAGACGTCAGCACAAGACTCGACTTTTGCAGTTTGGAACTTCACGAGTGGTACTTATACAGTAGATTTTGTTTAACACAAGGCTGTTATTTCTGTGCTCATCTTCTCCATTGAAGATTGAGCACATACTAGGATTTAGATTTTTTTTTTTTTTTTTTTTAAAGTACCAATGACCAGTCATTATCAGGCAATGGTTGCGATGACCAAGAATGAATCAGACCTAAAGGGCAGACTGGAGTTGAAATGGCTGCAGTAGAGACAGGGATAATAAAGCTGGCAACCAATCTGAAGGCAGCACAGGAACAGGGCTTTTAAAACTGGTCCACAGGTGCTGCCTGCCAAAAGGTTAATGTGGCTTGGTACTCTGTATGTGGGAGTAATTACAAAAGGGAAGACATCACATTAAGGTTTGGAAAGCTGTGAGTATCTGCTTATTTAGCACTCTAGCCAAACAGAATCAAAGCTATCAAGTGCGCTTGTTCGGTTGGAAATAAGCATATATACATATACATATATAATACATTTAGATTTGAAATACTAAATAATCCATATTGTAGTTGTCTATGTACTGTAGCTATTATTTTATGAACCGATGAAGGGTGTTTGTAGGGCAGACACGCAAAGCTGCGGCATTCCCAGAGGCTATCCAGTGCAATATCTGAAGCAGTCTTACTGGCTCATACTGTACCGCCACATGCTATCCATCCGTCCATGCACTGCAATAAGCTCACAGGACGTGTGAGCGTGTGAGTCAGACAGTCTCAGTGTGTGAGCCATTGCATGGGAACGGTACAAGCTAAATCAAGCACAATGAGCACTGATAAAATCATGCAAAAGAAAATGGGGAGTGGATTAAAAAGGCACTCCAGGGTTACCAAGTCTCCATCCGAAGAATTAGGGAGTGGCCACGGTGACTCTAACTGAATGGACAGAAATGCAACAGAGTGCTGTCCGTCTCGCTTCCACTGACACAGCCCATTCACAAAGCAGCAACAAGGGTAGCAATTAAAAGGAACTTGAAAGATATCCGTCAAGAGGTTTTGTCTCTGTAAACTTATTGGTCTGTCAAAATGGATACAAACCTCTTAGAGACATATACATTAAGTTCTGTTCAACATGGACATTCTTCGTAGAAAAACAAGAATGGGAAATAACTGTAGATGGGCAACACAACCTTATATGTACGGACACCAGAGCAGCGTCCAAAATGTACTCGCCTGTAAACTCGTATTTCACCAGAGCCGTTTTTAGTGCCACTGTGTATAATTATTCGAAAACAACAGCTGTCAATCATCATGAAAAGTGAAGTCTTGCAGGTTATTTTAGTATCTCTAAAGGTACCAGCTGGTGTGACAGTTGATTCTGACCTATTTATCAACCAACGAGTAATTTTAGCGCCATTTGGTGCCTGGCAGATGGTAATTTTGTTCCTCAGCTTCAGACCCTCAAAAAGCAAAAAATGTCTTAGAACAAGACGCTGAAAGTCACACAGACACATAACCACAGGCAGAGTCTCGTGTGTCAATAGGCTTCGCATTTTTTGTTTATTCATACAAAACACTCACTCACACACACACACACACACACACACGCAAACACACACACACACACACACACGCAAACAAACAATCAAACAAATAAACAAACACAAACAAACAAACACAGTCTTTCCAGTGGGGAGTAGAAGTTTCAAAGGGTACAAAATAATTTTTAAATCAAATCCAGCAACTACAGTGCTTGAGACAAAGTGTTTTCAAAGACGCCTGGATGACAGAAAACAAAGGAGAGCAATTTTAAGCGATGAATTTTAAGAGAAGCATTTTGGCAGCTTTTAAGAAAGCTGCCAAAATGCTTTCACAAAGACCTGTTTGAGTATTTATTCATCCACTCACATTCTGTTTTTAAATCCTCCATCCTTCTCCACCTCTCATCACTTAAGTCCATTTGTACTAAAAACTAAAAAGGTCACATGTTAAGTAAAGAACTAAATAAAATAGCAGTAATGTGTTTCCACATGTCTTTGTGATTATTATAAATAAAGGACCCACAGAACCTGGTCTCAGTCTTTGCCTTTCAAACCGCCCCCAAGTCTAACAGGGAGCAAAGGTGACAACAACAGGTGTATGGTACATAACCTACTAATGGAAACAAACATTGAAAAACGATGGATGGAGGAGAGATGGAGATGATGGAGAGATTATGGCAGAGCATTTTCTTGGCTAAACTATTCTGAGAGCCCGAGAATGTTTTGTACACTGTAATTGGCTTAAGGATAAACCGAGCCAAACTGAAACTTTTACATCAAATTCCAGCACTGAGACCGCCTTGGACAAGAGACCTGTCAGCAGCATTACAAGTGGCAGCCAGTGGCCCATGTGGGATCTTTAATTCATGATCTACCACAAAATTGGCTGCAGATTGTGTCTGGGTTGTTTTTATTCTTTTGGAGGGATAGAAGCAAGCAAAAAAATGTGTATTTAGTTTTTGCGCCAGGATTGTACAAATGAGTCCCTGCACAGACACAAACATGCCTAATGCCTTTCTAAAAGTGAGTGCGCACAAACTCCAACAAACAGCATCCCAAACTAATCAGCGATTCATTGCTCGTCCCGCAGATAGTAATACACGACACACCTAAAGTACTTTCAAACTGATCATTCCCATGATTGCCCAGTAGTGCAGAGATGGACTTGTGCCTGCAGCTAACTGAGAGGGAAATGGGGAATCTGTTGATGTGATAATAAATAGACTTCCTGCACAACACAATTTATGGTTCCGTTAACGGCTCCAGCAGTATGTTTGATTTGCAAGATTAACTTTGTAGTTTGATAGTATCCTAACACCAAAGGGGAGCAGGCAGAGAAAAAACATTGAAAACACTTGGGCACAAGTTAGTACTTGCTAATACAGCTTCCAAATCTTTCAAATTAAAATAGGAGAATAGTTTTACACTGCATATCTAATGAAAACTGAGGAACAAACACCGACTTTGGCCATGCAGCCACAAACCTGCAGAGGTTTTGTGACAAACCCTACACACCCCCTCTGCCCCGTCATGGTGGCTTTGGCGTGATCTGTCCTACAAAAAAGGAATGCATAGATTCTGCATGGGCAAACATGTCACTGCACATGCTCAGGGACATGCTAGATGCCCTATTAGAAGATTTTTAGAAAACTTTCATTCAACCCACTCCAGTGTTCTACTACGTCCATTGACCCTAAGAATTGGTGCACTGTAAAAAAGCACGAATACAGCTTTGTAGCAGTGTGACAGGCAATTAGGAGCAAATCCTTTCTGGATAACGTCCATGGCTTAAGGGGGAGGATGAAGGAAAGGTACTTGAGAGGAGCAGGCCTACAAGACCTGGCATCAGGGATGGCTTGCTTTGTATACTCCAGATGTTGTCCTACTTTGCCATTTAGAGAGCGCTGCCATTTGTCACGCATGAAACATCATTGTGCTTGGGGAACGTTCAACAAAAGTGCAAGCTGCTTCTGTAATTGTCAGCTGCTGTTTGTGATGTTGCGCCAACTATAAAAAATAAAGAACATGAGTCAACTATGTGCCATTGAGCATCCTTTTTACTTAAGCAAAGACCAAATCAGGTAACTTCATACAATGGTTCCCCATCCTTGAATTTGCTGTTTAAACGCACAGCAAACCACAACTTGCACTTTCCACACACACTGCGACCTGAAGCACCTTTATAGTCTTAAGTGTATTTTCTTCTCTTTTATGCTGATAATTACACTGATTTGGCAATGGACTGCTTTAAGAACACTTCTGAGTGAACTACAGAACTATGGCTGAACAGATCCAGTGGAGACACTGAAAGAGGACTGAAGCTGCTGACATGCTCCTTTAGCTGCATGAACAGTGTACACTAGACTAGGTGCCAGAGTACTTTGTGAATCTCAGCCACAGTGACATTTTTTTCATCTGCTTGCCACAGGAAAAAAAAAAAAATCATGTCCAATTTTTTTTCTCCTGTTTTGCATTTCAGTGATGAAGCTAGCCAATCAAAGCTTACCCTGAGACAACATGGAAAAATGTTTTTCAGTGACAGTTGAACACTCTGACTTGTGGGTTGCAGTGCATCTGCACAGAGGGTAACAGTTAAATGTCTAGTTTAGTGGTTGTCAACCGTGCTTTATATAAGCACGGTCGACAACCACTAAGGGGACATAAATGTCTGTAGAGCACACAGCCTCCTCTAAGTTAAAAGCCATGGTCCAGATAAGGAAAACCTACACAAGAACATTTATTAAGAAAAAAATAGAAAAAAAATTAGGGTTTCCTCTAACAAAGCATGAATCCCTCTTTTAGGACGGGCAACAGACATGCAATAGGCCCTGTATGTGCAGAGCAGACACAAGTAGTAGTGATAGAATTACAGTGTAGAGAAACTCATTTTGGCCCAATAGTCTAGAGATTTTTTTTTCCTAAACAGGCTGAGCTTTACTAACCGATGAAAAATAGGTGCATTCAGCTGGTTAGGTCTTTGGTCCCAGAGAAGCTTGGGCCTAAATGTCACAGGGCTGAAAATCAATTAAATATTTTAGGAAGTGGCACCAGAAGCCAAAACAGATCACCAGCCTTATTCCAATGTCTCTTCACTGAGACATGATATCTCACAGAAGCCTTTTAAGATTTTCTCGACATGGGTTACAGTTTAACAACTGCCCAGATACAGAAAAAGCATATAAAGAAAAGAGTATTTATTTGATATCTGTGACTACAGGGTTGTAAAGTAAGTAAGTTAAGTTTATTTGTAGACCACGTTTAAAATATAACATAAAAAGTTAGATATAGACATGACAACAGACTGAATGCCAATGAATAAAAATGTGTCTTGAGTCTAGATTTAAAAACAGAGATGAAGCGAGCACATCTAATATCTAACGGCAACCGGTTCCACAATCATGCAAAGACTGTCACCTTTTAGTTTTAGTTGTGACCGTGGAACATACAAGAGACAATTGTTGTCAGATCTAAGAGACCTAGGAGCTGAGTGCCAGTGAATAAGGTCTGTGATATAAGCTGGAGCCAGACCGTTAAGAGCCTTGAAAGCAATCGGCAAGGTCTTAAATTGAATTCTAAAATGAACGAAGAGCCAATGAAGAGAGGCTAGGATTGGGGTGATGTGCTCGCACTTTTTAGTACCAGTCAACATTCTTGCAGCTGCATGTTGGACCATGTGCAGGTGAGTTTATGAAGACTGGGGAAGGCCTAAATATACGGAATTGCAAAGGTCGAGTCGTGATGTAATGAATGAATTACTTTTTCCATGTCATGGAAAGACAGAACTGGCTAGAATTTGGTAATAGTTCTTAACTGATAATAAGTATTTTTACCAACAGAACTAATTTGTTTGTAAAGAAAGAGCTCAGATTCAAAGAATACACCCAGGTATTTGCAATTGACTTCACTTACAGGTTGAGGTGGCCTAGCTTACTGGGGAGTTGGCTTCTGGACTTAGAGTCCAAAGATTATTACTCCAGTTTTGTTACTCTTTAGCTGTAGGAAATTATTTGCCATTCAGCATTTAATGTCTTTGAAACAGTCCAGAAGAGGCTGTAGGGAATCCTTAGATTTTAGTGGGAGGTACAGATGTGAATTATCAGCACAGAAGTGACAGAAGATGTTATACTTCCTAATAATGTTTCCAAGAGCGAGGATGTACAAGCAGAATAGAACTGGCCCTAGGAGGAATCCCTGTGGGACCCCACGGGTGAAAGTGGCAGAGGAAGAGGAAAACTTACATATAGCCAATGAGAATGTCGTATGTTTAAGATAGGATTTAAACCTGTTTAGTACTGTAACCTTACAACCAACTCACTCTGAGACGTATCAAAAGGATGTCAGGATCCAAAGTGTCGAAGGCAGCACTGAAATTAGTAAAACCAGGATCGCATTTTCCCCATAGTCAACAGAGAGTAAGAGGATTTTTGACCTTCAACAGACTTATTTCAGTGCTGTGGAGAGCTTTGACCCCTGACTGGAACGGAAATAATGATCTCCATTATGTTTGAAGCAATTTTAGAGATGGGCCGATAGTTATTTAAAACATTTAACATCAAGGTTATGATTTGGCGGGTGTCAAGAGAGGAGAGAACAGTGAGCTAATGTTTTCAATTTTTTCAGTTAAAAAAACTTCAAAAACTTTTCACAGATGTCCGTTGTTGCTTCAACATCATTAGAGATACGGGAATGGAGGGCAGAATTTTTAGCGCTGAGCGGAATTTTTGGTTAGTGAAATTGTTAACTGATCAGGGAAATATTTATAACTATTTTTTTTTTCTTTTTCTTGGCCGTTGTTTGTAAATTAGCCAGACAGACGTCAATGCCAGGCCTTTGTATATTTTATGTGGACTGTCTTACGTGAATTTTCCTCATGAGTTCATTGTCAGAAAAACCTTCACAGATTTCTAATTTATCTGGCACAGATCAGCGGGGCCTTTATTCTCCTGACAGTAATCCTGAAGAAATCCCTATAAAGTGAGTCCCAATACCTCCTACACGCTCTTCACCCTCATCCTCTCCTCTTCCATATCCAGGCCAGTACTTTAATCTACACTCTCTTAAACGTCTCAATGGTCTTCACTTATCACAGTCTTAATTTTCTGGGATGGAAATGCATCGACACACTGACCTTTAGAGTCCAGCTGCAGCTCTTTGTGTTTCAAATCCATGCAGTGCAGCTTGGGAGGGCCAGTGCATAGTAAATTAAAATGATTTACAGGGCATTTTCTTTCCCAACATCTGTGCCATGGAATAACCATGATGTCTGTGTGCTCTGATTAGTCAAATAGTACATGAAAAAGCCTCCTACAATTCTGTGAAACAACAGAGGGACTAAAATGATCCAATTAAGGATAACAGCATCAACGTGACAATACAATGCACAAGTGTGCTGGCCTCAGGATTGGTAGAGTATAGCCTGCTAAAAGGGTTGAGCAAAATTTTGCCATACCCATTCAGTACACTGTACAGTTAGTAGGGGACAGCCCTGAATACTTCAACTGTATGTGCGTACTTAACAGATTTGGGGCAGATCAGCAGTCATGTATTAATGCTGGTTTTATCCCACATTGTTGCGTTCAGATTTTATTTAATGCTGGTTTAATGCCCTTTATTTTAAAATCCTTTCTCAATTGTATCCTTATCCTTCATTTGTAGGCTTGTAAGTTCTAAATTTGTCAAACTGTTGGATATTTGTGTAAGACTGTAAAAGAGTAAACTGCTCTCATTGGACCACTCTGTATAAATAATGGTTGAATGATTGAAGGAACCTTTTTCTCCCACAGCTCCATGCTGGCCTCAACTTTCGACAAGCATCTTGGTCTTTGTATCATGCCAGGGGCACTAGCAAAACTGCAAAAAAAGTTTCCCCAACTCTAGCTTAGGTGAGGTCAAGCAAAGACTATTGCTCAGAGGTGATGTTGACTTTTCAGGTATGCACACAGAAGGGAACTAGCCTTCATAGTAATATATCTTGGCAAGTTAGCAAGCATGATGCTTGAGGTTGTTGGGAAGTAAGTTCTGAGTAACTCTCTACTTACTATATCCTTTGAATTTTTGTGTGGGTGGGCGGAGAGAAATAGAGAAAATTTAGATAATGGTATGAATCAACTTAGTTCTTAAAAACAAAGAAGAAATCATTCAGCACTTGTGCAAAAATGCAAGGTATCATATGACTAAAGGAACTTAAACTTGCAGTCAAAGTATAAATTTGCCATCACGTACTGTATTGTCCCTTCTCACAGATACACAGGTAGGGTGAAAATGAAAATCTCCTGTATCCCATGTAAGACAGTGGAGCCACATACAAAATATGACAGGCGTTAATTCAAATTGTGTTAAGTGAAACAGATGGGAGGTAGATTTGACCAAAACTCAGTGGACATGAAATGCAAACAGATGTCTTTCTTTCACTTTTGCAAAAGCACATGTGCTCATTAATACAGTTTTGAGGTCTACAATTCCATCAGGACTTGCAGATATTTGCTTTGAGATGCACAGACTGATAACCAACCTTCCCATTCCAAGTTTTAGCTCAGGAAACAGCACTCATAACTAACATTAACATTCACTGGGGCCCCATTAGTGACTAGCAATAGGCACTGGTACACATTTTACACACTTGTCATGCAAATGAACTGGTGAACAACCTGTGGATTCCCTGTCTTGCCATCATCGCAGATGATAGTTCTGCCACAGAGACATCCACTGCCATATGTAACACAAAATGAAATCTCTCAGAGCCCGCTGCCACGCACAGGGGCCTACAGAGGCAAGAGCACATTTTTTCTTTTCTGTTAAAAACAAAGCCAGGGATAAGACATCACTCTCCAACCAAGTGGGACATCACGTCTTCATCTTAGCCGTGATCACATAAGTTTTGTGATCTTGCTTTGACATGTTGGAGCAGCCCTCTAGTTTACTCACTGGGGTTGAGTTGCTGCATTCCCATGAGGTAGTGGGAGAAGGATTCTGTCCAGGACTTCCCTCCCTCCTGCAATCCCTTGCCCAGCCCTCGCCTTTTATTGCCACAGTTCTTTGACATTTTTGTTCTCTCATCCATACAGCCTATTTCTTCACATTTACATCAGTCTCTCCTCTGAAGTTTGCTTCTCACCCATCCTCCGTCTCATGCTGCTGCCCCAAGGCCCCGAGGTTGGAACATTAACACTGGACTAGGGATTAAGGAACAGGCTCTCCCATCTGAAGATCCTGGATAACCTGGACAAATCAGGGCACGGCTGCTACACATTGGCTGCCTGCGTTAGACTGACCTGGTAGTATGCATGACAGAAACAGACATGCATATATGCAGGCGAGGTGTGCACATAACCAAATCAGAAGACCAATATAGCACTTGGCCCCTTTTCAAATATATTATTCACTTATTTGTTAAGTAATGATATTTTCTGTGAATTAAATCTTCAGTATGGGGTAGAAATATATCCAAAAGTTTCATACAATTAAATGAATGCGGTAGATCACCCTGGTATAAGTAGCTCCTAACCATAAAAGACTACCATTATTCTGGGGGTCAGAAGAGTTTTCGTGCGCCAATGGATGTTAAGACAGCCTGTTTTGGAATATTTCTAATTATTAATACACCACATTTCATACAGAGATACTGGTATTGGCTCACATTAGTCAAATTCTTTAACTAACACACACGTGCACGGTCCCTCAAATGCACACGCAAATACACATGCTGCTCTGTGTTCGGATGTCCTTGGATGTTTCACCTTTAGGGTAACTCAGAAAGTGTAGTGTGGGAAGAGCAAGGTAGTCAGAGTCACAGTGTACCCTCAGGCAAACACACTCCCTGTCCCAGTTTTTGTTTGTTTGTTTTATTCATTCTATCCACATTCAAAAATGATTCTCTTTTTCCACCCTACATACTATCTGTCCAACGGAGTATCTATCAGACACTCTGATCTGGACAGAAATTGTGTCATTCTAAGTTCAAGAGTGCACAGCACTGTGGCAAGGATAGGGAAACCTGAACAATAAATCTTTAGGCCCCGGAAAGAGCAAAGTGTGGGCACATTTACAGTGCCTGTGGCAACTCTCAGGATGCTATCAAACCTGAGTGCAATTTCCATCTGTGTGGAAGACATAACAGGCATGAGTATACAGTAAATGACTTCATCTACCAAGCCAATTTCCCTAAAGGCAGGATAAATACATACATTCATTATACATATAGATGCAGCCATTACATTTTGACAAACCAACTCAAAAGGAAAAAAATCTTATATCCTATATAAATCTTATCTTATACGGTATACAGGCTTTTTTTATGTGTTACTTGAAGACAGCTGGGTTACTATTTTTGTCTTGTAGCCTGTGTAGAGCCTTTAGTTAATTATAACCATAAATCGAAATTACATCACATAGAAACAGTGTTTTTAATTATAATACAGTTGATGTGTTGACCTCACAAATCCCCAAAATGTACTGCCCATTTTAGCATTAAAGCAAAGTACTGAGTGTTACGGATCTGTAGACGTGCTCCGATTCTTGAACCAAGTAAAAAAATGATTCAATGCCCGTATGCTTTGGTAGTAGAGTAGCTGAAGCAAAGGTATTTGTGTACCTTTTGTAATGTGGGTCTACATTGTCTTTGTATGGCTTTATAATCCCTTTCTTGAAAAGAGTTAGCTTGGGGTGGACGGTAATCAAGGCATTCAACTTTGAAATTTCCTTCTCATTTGAGGACATAGTAACAAAAGGCAGAATAATTGACACGAAACACGCTGTGGTTGGGGAGCATCTTCAGGGCGACTGGATGGCTCCAAATCTGCCACCTCTGATTCCGTAAGACCATGTTGTGTTCTTGTACAAGAGGAAAAGAGGAAGAGCTCCAGTAAAAAATAAAAAAAAAAGTGAAACTTTTGCTGTACTGTTAGTTTAATGCGGATGTACCTAAAGAGGTTGGTGAGGTTAAAAAAATAAATAAAAAAAAAGTCCTAATGGATTATTTAACAGGACACATCCGCTCTGCATGGCTGCTCACCGGCTGTTACACAGCCTGCTTTTCTCCGGTGTTACTGCCAAGTGTCTCGGTGTGACAGCTGGCACACCTGATCTATCTGATTGGATTAGTGCAATCATTGGGCAATGTGCTTAAAGCTAACCAGGGTGATGGTGGTACGAGTGCTGGTGATATTGTTAGTATGGTATGAAAACAACTGGAGAAGCTCCATGAGAGCAAGGTTCTTCTGATAGTGTCAAGCACCACATTCAGTGCCTGAGTCTCTCCTTTAATATGCAAGAGTCTCGACGTGAGCGGTTTGTTGTCATTTGAAAAATACTTGGTTTAATGACTGGTTTGAGTGTGCGAATGATGGAGATATAAGTCTGGTTATGAAATCAGAGGTTTATAGTTAAGCTCTGAACTTACCATCAGCATTGCACTCATGCTTTGTTAAAAGTTACATGAATGAGTGTGATTCTTGAAATAAAAACACTCTTCAGGCTGATAAACCTAGTTCTCAACACAATCAGCACAATCGGAGTATGTAGGGAAACCAAGTATTACTATCAACAAGTGCAATCAACCAAACCCAACCTTCAACCGTAATACAACATAGGCAAATGCACTTTAAGTTCCAAGTGGCTTAGTTATGCAGGACATCAGTGCGGCAACATCTCAGGATGTTGGAGGAAATTAGAATACAGTTTTTTATACTGCCTTAATATTACAAGTTGGCAAAATCTAAGCACGGCTCCAAGGTGGAGTGATGCTGATGTTGGTCCAGGCAGTAGTGAGTCAGTGTAACTGGACAAACCGTACCTACGTTTACATTAAAACGAGCACTTACACAAAATCCTGTCCGGGCTGGAATGAGGAATATACCATGATCCAATGGATAAGTACACTTAGGGCTGAAAAACATGCATTTGTAATTAAGATTGCGATTACATATTATAACTATTATTCTAAAAATGTAACTACAGGCCTGTATTTATGGTCTTTTAAACAAAATAATATTGCACCAAGCACGATAGCACATTTGTACTGATTCTACATGAATTGCGTCAGATAAAAATAATAGAGTTGCTTGTCATTGAGGTCCTCCAGGGGGTTCAGACCTGTCAGTCAACTTCTAAATAAATTTACTTAGTGTTCTATAGAAAAACTGATGCAAGCTTTAGACCAACTTACAAGACGTGCATGAAAAATTCAGAGGGAACAAGACCTAGATGTCATCAAGAAGTGGATGTGCAACTCTCCCACATAAACAGCTAAAAGTGTTACTGACTGACGGCATCTAATGCTACTACTAACAGCTTTGTACTGTAGCTGCTTGAGCTAACATTAATTTTAGTTTCACACAGTGACGGGACAAACATCTTCACAGCCCTAAATCCTGGAGTTGTCAATGCAGAGTTTTTAAGGAGCTAGGCTTTTAACTACGTATATGAAATGATATGCTTCAAAGTTTACCTGGGGGGTTCTGACAATTCTGTTCCCCAGCTGTCTGTCCTTTACCCATGACAACTACCAACTACCTGCCAGGTACCTCTATCAAATTGATGTGAGGCGATAACCTAGACGTAGAAAATGACTTACCACTTTAGGCCCTTGTGGTACACGGCCTAGCCACTTGGCTATCTGGTCCCCCCAGTCACGCATATAAAGGACGTCGATAGTCGCCCCACGGTCCTTAGTTATTATTCCTCTTTATGTGATTGAGCCATTACACTGATACCCCATTTTGTTTATGAAACTAAATTACTGGTATAACATTAACGTTACTAAAAAAAATATTCTCAAAATGAAACCTGATGATATTCAGAATTGTTTATCCACTTTTGCTAGTAATGACAAACCACCTGTAGCTAAGTCAGATCTAACTGTGTTAGATCTATGGCACTGACGACAGCTCTCAGTCTCCACTTTGGTTGCTGAGCTAGCGCCAGTTTCACAGGCTGACAAACTGGCACTCATCCCTGAATCCTGGAGCTGCCAGTTCAGAGCTTTTAAGGTAATACGCTTAAAATATTAATGTGATATTAAAAGTTTAACAGGAAGAGTTTTTCTGCTGTTTACTCTCTACTACTCATTGGCTTTCGATCAGTGTACTTGATTGCTTTCCTTGCTAGCTGGTAACTTGCTCTTACTAGAATGAAAATGCATGATTAGCTTTCAGATTTTTTAAAGTTCTTAAGGTAAATGTTTTATGGTTATCACATACAATGCTTTTTGCTTGCTTGCTAGATATTTAGGTATTGCTCATTGAAAATATTAGGATGCTAATGAATGGAGTGTTGTTTGGCTTGAAAGACTGCAGTTAAACTAGAAATACCGGCAGAAAAAAAACAGCAAAAACGTGCAACAAACCACTACCAGCTGTGAACTGATTAACTTAAACTGAATCGTAAATGTCTAATAGTCATCCAACCTCCAATTTGTCACTCCATAATATCTGCTCAGTACCAACAGGGTGGAATGAGGTGGAATGGCCTACTTTAACCTCCACCTAGCATGGGTGGCCTCTCAGAAATGAGAGTAAAGCCTGAGACTGTAAGTTAGAGAGAGTGACAGTAGCTTAATATAGCTGTCTAGTGCTTCATCAGATGAGCCACATTGCACTGAGGCCTGGCGTAACTGCCACTACCTCAACTCATCCATATTCTCATGAATCTGACATTTTACTAATAATTAATCTCATTCATTTGAATGTGTGAGGCTAACCCTCAATCCTGGGGAATGAGTGTGTCCAATGATTCCAAAGACTCCAAAGACTCATACTAAAACCAGTAATATTCTCTAGTGCAGACTGTTACATGACACATTCACACATAAAATGAGTCCAGTTAGTACACAGCATTTTTAAAGCTTAAGTTTTTTTGTGGTTTTTTTGTGTTGTTTTTTTTTTTTGAACATGGTCGTTCCACAACAGTTGCTTTAATCATGTGCCAGTGGGTTGGTATAAAAGCGGTGTTCCTGAGCTGGCTCCTGATTTGTTTTTCCCCATTCATACAATCTTTCTTTATAGCTACTAAGGCACATAGCTTATGTGTATTCAGCTGTGATTCGATAAAATGTCAGAGGGTGATTTAGGACAGCTGCTCAAGGGTAATATTACTCTCTACAGAGAACCAGGCATAAGGTGCTCTGCTAAATGATGTGGCAATATATGCTGATACAGTCTAACACACCAACTACATTACACAGCACATGCCGTAGGAGGATCCTGCTGATGGCACTTTAACAGGCAGCATGATTTGTGATACATTAAATGCATAAGCACACCTCCCTGGCTGGAGAGGAAACAAAGGGACTCCCAGAGACAACAAACAGCAGAAATCTGAGTGTTTATGTCAGAAAAACAACAAAGAGAAACATTGATCTGTGTGTCCCGCAAAGCACCTGATGCCGATTCAGACCTACAAGAGACATGGAGAGAGTGCGGCAAAATAGGTCTGATTTTTTTTTTTTCTTGCCCATAAGCTGAAATGACCAGGCTTTATCCACAGGGGGTGACAGGGTTGCTGATTGATTACTTAGCAAGGTGCTGAAATGTGTGGCCTTCAAAATTCATTATGGCCTGTATGATTATTTTTGGAAGAGAAGCTCCCCACCTCCTCAGTAAACTGTCACCAAATCCAAGCGGAGGCTATAAGCAATAAAGCAAATGGGGCTCTTCTTGCTTTGAAGCCAAAAAGTCAAATGTAAAAGCAGTACTATTACAATAGTCTGTGTGGTGATATGTTGCCTTAAGCAGACATTTCTGTTGGATCTCCACGGCAATTAGAAAGCTCAGTCTATTATGAACATGTGAATTAATTAGTTGTACAAATCACAAGTCACTGCGAACCAGCCAGGGCCTTCTTGATTTCATGCTTGTTGACAAATTTTTAAAATGTTTAGTGGATCGAACAGCTCTCCTTTAAGCCTAGCTCTCCATGCCTGACCAATCATTCACACATATAGAATATACTGTATGGCCACACCCTCCATTGTCCCCCACTCGGTCTCTAGATGCAGCAGCAGCTTTTGGTGCTTTAAATAATTAAGGAGGGTTGAAATTTGTTCTGAAATTTTAATTGTGGTCTGGTCTGGCTATGTACATTAGGGAGCAAGGATGGAGTGGTGGGTGGGAATGGACATAAGTGCTTCCCAACCGCCTTAGGCTTCATAATGAGAGAGGGGTTTAAGGTAGGACGGGGAGGTGAAAGTAAAGAGGCAGAAGGGAAACAAAGAGAGCCTGGAAAGGTCTCCACTTACTGTCATCTCAAAAGATTCATTTCCCAAGAGCCTGCCAAAACCATCACTGTCTACTACAGTATTGATCTGAGGATACATGCCCTTCCCGTTAACAAAAAGTTCTGCAATTAAATGCAATTATGCCACATTTACGACCAGATGACTGGTGCCTGGTCCCCCAGAAATGCTCATCTGCTGTCATAATCTATAAGTAATGAGTCAGCTAAATAGATGTGCCTGACCAAGAGGCAATGATTTTTGGTCCTGAATGATTTGACCAATGAACCAGTCTTGATATCTTGGTATACCAGTCTGGAAATGTTGTCAAAATCTTATAGGTAACAACGTTTAATTACAGATATTACTATCCACTGGTTACAATCAAATGCGTGATCATAAACCACCATGTTGGCCTGCGATAGTTCCCAACCCCTAAAGAGTGTCTGCTTAACTGGAATGATTATTAGATGGGTATATACACTGTACATTGTATATGTAAAATTAACTCTAAGGAATTTCATATGTAACAACGGTTTGCATTTTTAGTAAAATACCGTCTGGTAATTGGTTCTTCCACTCAGCAAATCTCACATTTGAAAACAGATTGCCTGGTGACAGATTCTGATGAGGGTCTACTGCTTCACTGACATTTGCACAAGCAGACATATTTAAACCGCACCACTGTTTATCCAGATGCATTCCCTGTTATGTTATTAAAGTACTTAACCCCCCATACAGGCTCCCTTCACCTATAAACCGCAATCGTCTCAGCTAGAGTTTGTGTGGAGAACTTTACAGTTGATGTTACTAGATGTAGAACACCTACAAAGGCCGTGACACAGCATATCAAAAATGACCTACATGTTCATTAAATTGTGTCCTTAGAGCCCCTTCTCATCTGCAATACAAACAAAAGCCATTGTTGTTCCGCAGCTAAAGAAAGGGGGGGTGGGCCATTGTGTGCTCATATTACTATAATACACCATGCTGACATGGTGATGCTGCAGAAATGTTTCATATAAAAACACATGCTTTATATTGCACTAAATTAAAAAGTGAGGCTTTAACAGAGAAGAGCTCCCCATTCCCATAAATTCAAATGTTGTATATTCCCCATGCTTGCCAGGGGTGTTGGGTTTAGATAGAAGTTGACTATGTTAATTCAACATCATGAAACGGCAATTTGAGTTGACAATTTTCAGTTCCTCAACTTGATCATGCATCCCATCAAGGTCGCATACTGCTCAACACCAGCGCACACACTCAAAATCACCTGGCTTCAGCGTCCGATAAATTTGCCTTGCTTTTTTTCTCTCCCCTAGAGCAAAGGGTTATTTGTGTTAGTGCATTTGGACAGTGCATTGGAACTTCTAATCAACACGAGACATTATTTTGATAAGTGTGTCTTCAATTTTTAAAACCAAACAAAATTATCCAGCTGAATCACCACACTTATTGCATATATACTGTATTATCTGAAATGTGCTAAACGCATTAAAAAAATTTGTTTTGCTGTCTGGTTTGACTATATTCTGTTTCACTTGAGCCTACATGAATTCCATTCAGAAATTCTGAGAAAACAACCATTTGAAGCTGGATTTTCTAGCCAGACTTTGTATAGTATAATATATTGTGTAAAAGCCCACAGTCAGAATCTGGCCAATGACATTTGACAAATAATTACTTTTTCTCACAACATTCCTGTCTCTTTCCAATATAAACTATCTTAAAAAAAAATAAATAAAAAATTCAGTACAAGTTTTATAAGTAGGTGCTGAAAGCTAAAGAAAGACAGAATTATTTATCATACCTTTCTGCTGGGATGAGGGAGTTGGTAGTTTAAGGGGCTTTGTGTTTCACTACAGACCATATCAAGGCCATATCAAGGCTGTGAAAATGTAATTTTCTTTTACATGCATTTCCATCAGCTATTGCTCTTGAGACAATATCAAATGACAAAGAAGCTCCCCAACCTCAAAGAAAAAAGATCAAAGAGATTACATTGTTGGGACCATGGCTGGAAAAACCTGCTTCGTTGTCAAAGAGATCTGAGAAGCCATTTCCTACCTTAGTACTATTTAAGTGCCCTGTAGCAAGGCAGTTTTCCCAAGTGCTGTAGGGGAGCTGATCAGTGATGAACAGTACAAGCTTGTGGTTCTACTGGATATCAAAGAAACATTAAATATGAACAAAGAGTGTTTTTGAACATGCAAAATGTTTAAAAATCTAAACTTCTACATGTTTTAGACAGAGGCTTTGAAATGAAGTATTTTTTGATGTTAAAAAGAGCAGCAAAACAGCAGAATTGCTGTAAGAAATTGCAGGGACCAAGCTCCAACTGGAGCAAGGAAAAAACATGCATGTGTAATTGCACAATATCCATCACATCATACATGATTGATACAAGTATTTAGGGCTGATAATATGGAGGATTCCATTCCCAAATGCTGGGAGCAATCAGTCGCAGAGAAGATGAGAGGCAATAATGACTTGCCTGCATGATGAAGTTAACCCTGCTGCCCTGTCTCAGGCCATAAAATAAAAATAAGGGGCCTGAGCACATATCACCCAATGCCATTAGCCTCGATCACTCAATGCCCATCTTGATAACTCCAGCAATCCTCCTGAAACGATTGGGGCACAATCGCACAAGAATTCAGATGTGAGCCCGGAGCCACTTCAGAGACACTTTACATGTTATCATTATTTCACATTGGAGAATCTATGCTTTTTAGCCGTTTTTTTCTTAAATCTGAAACCTGACACTATAGACTACACGGGCTTCCGGAAGCTATAAATTTGATTTGCCTGCACAAGCAAGCTTGTGAAGAAAGATCCTGGATATGCATGAGGACTGGCCCCAGCTGGAGCTAGCAGCCTTGTTGTAGCTGAGGAGATGCCAGTATTCTGACCTCAGGATGAATAACCCAGTTTATCAGGAGCAATAGTAAACAGACTTTATGAAGAGAGACAGAGTGATACTCAAACATGCTGTCAAGGCCCCTCAGATTGTGCAGATGATATCACCTAGTAGAGGTGTTTTAAGGTGATCAAGGTCTGCCAAAAGAAAGGCAAATGAAAGCATGCCGTATCATTCTTGTTCGTTACATCAAACAAAAAACGGTATCTGTATTATATATATTACAACCATCACATGTCCACTTTATCGCCCCCTCATGCAAACCTTTCATTGGCAAGACGCACAATAAATGACTGTTTTCAATTTGCAGCCTGGAGTACTCTGCTTGATATATATATATATATATATATATATGATAAGCTAGATATAAAATGTAAAAAATAAAGAAAAAGTCTGTAGTTGGAGTGGAAAAAATTAATTGTGTTTCAAGTATGTTTTGAAAAGGCATTTTCATATAAATTTATTAAGATTTTTTTTCTACTCAACTAAAATACCAATTCCATTTTTGCACCATTTTTTGACTGATTACTACCTTATAACAGTGGAGCCCTGAGACTGAATAAACAGAATTATCTGAGGCTCCATTTCTAGGCTTGGTCTTCAAAATTAAAATTAGTAAGCAGCATTTAAGACTGCCTTTAGGGCAACCCAAATAAAAACTGTTGAAGCAAAGTGAAAAATTGCTTTATAAACAAATGTCAACTAAAAATAATGTAAGGAAGCCTCATTTGTCCAGAAATTAAAAACATTTTAAGAATCACCTAATTATTGATAATCAATACAGACTTCAATCCTTGCAGGCTGATATTCAGCTTTCTCACTGCAGCTTATGCGATGTTCAATGGACCTTAACCAACACTGTACAGAATGAACTACCAACAAAAAGAAGGTAGAGAAGGATGACCAAATACACTTCAAAAATATTTAAAGAGTATTTCACTAATTTCTTATTACATTTGGTGGATTTGCAAAACACAGAAAAAAACATTGGGCAAAATGGATGCAGCAGTGTCAGAAATATTTGGATTTAAGTCCCAGGTATGGATCAAACTCCTACACTTCCCCTAATGCAACTTGATACAGTCTTTCATCGTACCCTCAACTGCTTTCACTTAAGCAAATTTCTCAGACTTAGCAAAGTTCCTCCAGACCCAAAGAAGATATCATACAGTTGCTTTACAAGGGGAGTTTTACTGCCCATGACCCAGTGAATTGACTCTGAAACGTAAGACTGACGGACTGCCCCTTTAAGACAACTCATTGTACAACAATGTCATTCTTAAACACCTTAAGATTACATGTTGTTGTGGCTGGGTCAAATGTTATCAATTGTTCTTGCAGTAAAATCAGTGGACATACTGTAAAACAGTAATTCAATCAATTATAAAGTCAATCACAAGTGGTACTAAAAAATTCTCAGACAATTTTATCCCTTGGTAGCACTTTTACTGTATTTACTAAGATCTAAGACTAAAATCTATAGTTGATTGAAGTGGATTTTTTTAAAACCAGTTTTACCAATTATCAATTTATACATAGCAAGCCTCATGCAAACATGCTGGGAAGAATGCAATTAAACAAACACTATATTGTGTTAAAGATAATTAAGAAACAATTATCTTTAACACAATATAGTGAGCACTTGGCAAGATGATCTTTAGTCATATAGACATAAACTCATGATCTGAAGATGATGAATCTTAAATTGTATACGCAACATGGTTATTTAGTATAAAAGATTAGTTGATCTAAATAAACTGCATTATGGATTTTTATCATGTAAAACAATGTATAAATCTACCTATTAGGATATGAACAACTAATACATAACATACTAATCTTGTCAACAATTTAATCTTTAAACATGAACTACAAGGGCTACTTGTATGTTTCCATGAGTGCAAGTGATGCTTTATGTTTGAACTCCTATAAACATGTTTAAAAGCTTGTAAGCGGCTTGTTACTCACACTCAGAAAACACAAACTATGTGATGAGTGGGGTCAATTTTGAGTGGAGGGTGGGTCAAAAATCCACCTCCCATTAAAGTAAAGCCAGACATGTACAGTGGGTCCATTGACTCATGTCTTGACCCCCATTTTCCAAGTTTGTAGACTGCAGTTGGATCACCCATACTTACACTAACAGCAGTGTGTATACGATAGCCTGAAAAACGTATCAGTTTACTCAAGTCTCGACTTCACCAGAGAAAGCAATCCTGTCAGTGGTCCCTGAAGCTCCAAACACTCGCAGAGTAAGGATTTCACAGCTCTTTGATTACTCTGAAAAATATCTTTGCAAAATCAATAGCATGAATGCCTGGCTGGTGGCTGGACCCCATATCTATTACCATAACATCAGTCTCTAGGTAAAATCTGATGCCTGCTGTGGGCACTGATGAAGTCTGCCAGCAGGTTTCAGTTCCCTGTCTTTTCATCAAGGTCTGTTGGACCATATTTACTACACTGTCCCTCAAGCCTAAGAAACTGCAAATGCACAAACAAGCCAAAACCCCCCCCCAAAAAACAGCACCATTATTGCGCTTGTCTCGTGCACATTAAAAGATCCATTTCTGAGCTTTCTACTTTATAAGAAATTCTCCAAAGAGAGAGATATTGCACTGTGAAGGTTTGGGGGAAGAGGCTCAAATGAGTCACAGAAAAGATTTAAAAATCAGGACCCGAAACTTCTCTAGTTGACACTCATGTCAGAAAGATGGATGAGAATAAGCTTCTGTAATAGACTGGCATCCTGCCTTGGGGGATGGACTTGTAAACCTTAGCTGCCTCACACTGCAGAAACAGGAGATGAGCTGCTGGTCTCCAAGCCAATGGTTCCAATAAGGCTTACACAAGCCAGCCATCATTAAGATATCAAATTCAAAGGCTGTGGTTCTCACTGTGTTGTGGTGAGTTTTTGACTCGAGGCATACACTCCCGGTCAAAAGTTTTAGACCAACCCCATTTTTCCAGTTTTTATTGAAATGTAAGCAGTTCAAGTGCAGTGAATAACCTTGGGACAAAAGTATGTAGTAAAAACCCAAGATTAAAAAAAAAAAAAAAAAAAAGGTTAGGTCACCAAAAACCGAAAATCATGTAAATTTCATGGAAAATAGGTATTTTTCAGGGATTAAGAAATTGGTTAACTTACAGCTTTCGTGCAGCAATGAAAGTAAATGAAGCCCTGAAAGTTAATGCAAAGAATTTCTACAGGTGCCTCATGTAGTTGATTACTTACAAGCCCTCTGTCTGTATAAAGGCATTGTTGGAACAAACTTTCTTACTACACCCTCCGATGCATTATTAGGACAATACTGTACTGCATGAAGTAGTGCTGTTTGATGCTATCAGAATGGTGAGAAAAAGGCAAGTAACAAAGGAAGACAGTCGGGTTGGTCAGGGGTTCATCTTACAGCAAGATAATGACCCAAAACATTAGAAGAAAAGAAAGACGGTGGCTTCACATTATGGAAGACCAGCACACTCTCCCGACTTAAACCTCATGGAGTTGGTTTGGGATGAACTGGGCCAAAGGTGAAGGCAGAGCAAACTACAAGTGTAACAACACATTTACGGGAACTTCTGCAGCAGTGTTGGAACAAACTTTAAGAACAATATTGGATTTCCATTGTGGAAAGAATGTCACAAGAGGGGTCGGCTGCTGAATGAGTCAAAAATTTAGATTAAATTTAGTCCAAGGAAAGGCGATATAACAGCATGCACTGCTTCAGGCCACAGTGTCATTTTGAATACTACCACTAGAGGTCAGCAAAGTCAGAAATGCTCATATGCGTCGCATAATCGCTTTAATCTCCATGGTCAGGATTTACAGACATAGCCGTAAAATATATGCATGATTACCTTAAATCAAATAATGGAGAGAACACTTTATCAAATGTACGGTATACAATAATATCTACATATCTTGATACCTACAGCCCTCATAGTGCATCCTACAAATTTATTGTTGGTCTTTTTTAGAAAATAAATAAATAAAAACAGGCCAAGTAAATGGGCTATTCCTACTCTGTGATTTATAATCAATATATCATCAATATCTCTGCAACCCAACTCAGATCTCAGATTTCATGAGAATGTGTGGACCATCCATCTATCTATTCTATTATTCACCTATCTATTCATTAGTCTATTGCTGCATAATGCATGTAGGGAGACATGTCATTTGAAAATAGCTTATAAATAGTTTATTTGAAAGAAAAAGGAATTTTTAAAATTAGGGGTGAGATGCTCTGAAAATATTCTCCTCAAAATGTAGGTATATACTAAATGGTGTTTCCAAAATCCTCCTTGATCTTGCTAATATGACTGAGGGAACTGACGAATGAAGGATGTGCATGCAAAGGTGACGTCTTACGCTCATTGGATTTTCCCCTTCTAAATAACATACAGTGCATACGGTATACAGGTAAACTACGTTTAAGCACAAAAACTGCTTGTTTGAGTGAAGGAAAAGATTGTGGTTTGGGTTGAGGTAAGTACTTCCTTAAGGTCAGAGGACCTTCGCTGTCACGGTTGGAATAATGAACATGGAGTTAAGGTCTTTGGAATGGTCATGGATAACATAAACAACGTTGGTTATCACAGGAAACAGCAGTTGTCTGTGTGAAAGTCCTGTGTTTTGTTGACCCATCCATCCACCCAACCTCCTCCGAACGGAGATATACTACGTCACCTGACTTCTTCCTTCGTTCCCGTCATAATTACTACTGTCGCTAGAGGGCACCTAACAATAAAACGTAACTATGGATACAGGGCGGTCTCACTATACATTGTATACAACTGCATCCCTTCCTCCTGATGTGTCTAAATGCTAACACTGTTTCTCCTTCCTCAGACTACGAATAAATGTGTCCAGATAGCCAACTAGCTAGTGTTATCCACCTTCGAAGCTATCTGATTGGCCGTTTTGGAAAATTGCCCATTCAAGTAAGACAACAAGGGCATCCTCTGGTGGCCAAGCACGTATACCACACATAGCACACACATATCACACAACTGCAGACTCATCCCTGGTTTGAGTCTGGCCACGGACCTTTGTCGCATCTCAGTTCCCCCGGTCTCTCCCTTCATGTTTCCTGCCGCTTTATACTGTCAAGCTGTTGAATAAATGCACTCAATCACTGGATGATTGAATGCTGTAATGAGGGAAGACCTAGTGAAGACAGCTTGATGTAACACGCATTCTTCAAGGACAACCCCTCCCCAAAACTTTTTCTGATTGCAGAGAAGACAAATGGGACATCTTTTATCTACATAGAGAAGAGATGACCTGGTCGTGCACCAAATGTATTCATCAGGAGGTAAATTCAGGTCAGTCTGTCAGAAGACACTTCTTTGAGTGATGTTCATGTGTAGAGAATTAAGTAGACCTTTGCAACCATGGTGCTAGTTTTGCAAAATAGTTGCAACAAGTCTTTATACCTAAAAGACAAGATGGGTCATTTGTCAGTGTCATCCAAAATGACTATACAACTGTTAGAACAACAATGTATATGAACATTTTCTGACCGGTGTACAAAGTGTTGATAACATGGTAACATACTCTCACACAATTTAGGAATGTCTTCCACCACATCAATGAAACCCACATCATTTCCTCATCCTGGCACTACTGTGCATGTGTGAAATCATGCAAGTCATGCTCCCATATGTATGCATATATTGATTGATCCCGCAGCTATGTGAAAATGCAACTTTGCTTTATTCATATGCAAAGGAGATCTTTTCTTATCTAAACTTTCTACTGACAGAGAGATAATTCATAGCAGAGGATATATTCAGTTGCATAGCAACCTGCAATTATGCATGCTGTCTGGAGAGAAGATACTCACTCACTGTGTCCCTCTCCATTTCCTCCCTTTAAACTACACCAGAGTAGTTCCTTCTTCACAAGGAGTGGACATGATAAACATGTCAATTAGCCATGTCAAGGATAGACTCACAGCAGCCTGTCATATGAGTGACAACAAATTTAGACCCTAAATTAATAGGATTCTAAGCTTATGTATAAAGTGCTTGAATGTCTGACACATGTCAGGAGCTGACAGTAGCAGCATCAAAGACAGTATTGCCCACAAGGGAAGTCAAGTAAGTATTCTGCAGTGTGGTACGTAGCATCTTGGGATTGGTATTAAAATAGCAAACTGAGCTCCAGTTTTTTAGATTATTTACTAGACCTGCTGTTAATAAATCGTGAACAATGAGGAACACATGGTAAACCTTGGCACTGACTCAGTGGGCTCTATATCACGCGCATCCTCACCTTTGCTGTGCTGGTTTTAAAAACTTGAGTTAAAAAAAGTGGAAAACTTTATTTTTGAAGGATAGTGTTCACTGGGGTCCGGTGGAAGTGGGTCCAGTGCAAAGCTTAACTATCATTGACCACCATACTTCATAGTCGCCTGAAGTGGGCAGAATATGAGCCAATGCCTTCAAGCTGCTATTCAGGAAACCAGAGGCCTAATCAAATGCAATGTCTACAAAGTACACACACACACATACACACACACACACACACACGCACACATATATACATACATACACATATACATATATATATATACACATATATATATATATATATATATATATATATATATATACATATACATATATACACAGACATACACAGACATACGCATATACACATACATACATACACATTTATACACATACATTAAATACAGATGCATACATACATACATATATACGCATACATTACATATATACATATAGATATACACACATACATACATATATACACAGATATACACACATACATACATATATACACATAGATATACACACATACATACATATATACACATAGATATACACACATACATACATAAATACACAGATATACACACATACATATCATACTTTTTACACATTTCAGGTAGTTGAATAATCAGAAAACACCAGTCTGGCCCATGAGACAAATGGTAATATCTCCAATGTCAGTGCAGTGAAAAGTATTCTATCCAACATGGGAGCTATTTATTGGAATAGTGTTTTTACTTTCCTCAAAAACATGAAATCATGAATAATTTTGAATATTTTCTCAAAATATGAAACAAAAACACATCACATATGAAACTTTATTCTAGTATTGTTTCCGGAGAGAGTTAAGAATCTGCATAGAGGATGTGGTCCAAAGCCGACTGTTGTCATCATTATGTGTTACGAGAATATAGGGGTCACAAATTGATATGATTCAAGTAGAGAACATGACAAGGATTACTGTGGGATACAGACACCTGGTAAAAAAAGGGAGCAATCATACAACATGGGGCACCAGTACAATTGCGGTAGGCCTGAAGATAAATTATTTTACTGAATGTGAATTTCTACTATCAAATCCCTTTGAGAAAAATGATTTTTAATATTGAGCATCTGCTGATACACTAACAATCTGATTTGTTTTTATTATATTTTTGTTTTATTTTTCCTTTATAATACAGCTCAACAGCGCATACTCAAACTACTGCAGGCCTACATTAGAACTTGTGAAGCAATCTAGATATGTGTGAAGTGCTGTAAAGTAGTTTTTCTTTAATGGTATCCCACAATAATTTGTAAGGTGTAGTCGTGTAAAATGTCAGAGCGCTGAAATAGATAATAGTTAAGACTGCTGGTAATTTTTTATCATGCTGCTCTGCAGTTCACTTTTTCACAGTGCTGCATGTTGAGAGACCATTTCAGAGTTTTAACAGAGTGTAATGAGGCATATTTGATTGCTGGTATGCACAGAGCAAACAAACAAAGGATCAGTAATGGATTGGGTTCTCTATGGCTAATAAAGATGTCTCAAAAACTCCCGAATCATTCCGCTTTCAAACCTAGGGATGAAACTACACAGACACTATCAGTAGGAAAACTCCACAACAACCCCACAACTCTAACATGTTGGATCGTAACATGTTAGAGTTTTGTGCTTAGTTTCAGCAATGACAAACTTTGGTTTGCTCATTTGTTGTGCTTCATTGTGGCTGTGTATTAACCTCCTCTGAAATATGTCAAAGTGAACAGCAGAGCTACTCTCAATCTTTGAAATCAAAATAACAGCATTTCAGGAATTACTTTGGGTATTAGGAGTTAGGTAGCTTTAAGCAGTAAGTGAAACCTACTTTGTAAGCTAATTCGTAATTAACTAAATAATGAATTCACTGACTTTACACTCAGAAAATGTTATCTTTAGGCAGGTGCGCTTAATAGGTTGTTTGCAATTGCATCATCTCACCACAGTCACCTCTAAGACTGAAGATTGGTACCACAGCGTCTGACTGGTGCAGAAATGGATCGGCAAAAAATTAATAATAAGTAAGCAATGGTTGACTCCTAATAAACTACTATTAAAGCTTAACTGCTTAAACTCCTAAAACATATTGCGGTTTACTCAGCATTTTACTCATTTGGTCCTACTGCGCATCAGTCGAGCGATACCGTAACTCTCATTAATAATTACATGCATTTCACCCGACTTAGTAAGTAAGTATCTCATGGTGGGCTGTTTGAATGCACAGCTGGACACTCCCCCTCCGCCAGCCGCAGTTTCTCACACTACCTCTTGTCACTTTCACAATGTGGTTCCCCAAAGCAGGCAGGGATTCAGAATTATCCCTGGGAGTTACAGTGAATTCTCAGAATAATGAGGGATAGTTTAATAGCTTAAACATACTGCCACTCCCTAGAACTTAATGCAACAAGGGTTTTTATGATGATTTTTGCTCATTAGTCCCTGTTTGCACGGGGACTAATGGCACATTGGATTTCTCCCTCAGCTTCCCGTCTGCAGATTTCTTCCATTTAGTCTTAATGAGGTTCACATGGGAGTTGTTCCCTGCTCTCAGTCAAGCTCTCAGGTCAGGGGTTGTCATTTTCACTTACTGAGGGCACTGTGAAGCTCTTAGAGAACGTGGTAGTGATTGCATGCTATACAAATTGACAAGAGAAGCACACTTTTCACACCGATGGTGTCACCTCACCTAGAGTATAGGCAGTTACGTCAGTTTTATTCAAAATCCTATCTAAAGGAATGTTTCCAAAGGGTTTTCACCAGGAAAAATCTTCAAATCTATGCAGTACAGGCCATTGATTTTGGGGAAGGAAGTGGAGGGGTAACGAGCAGTCCTTGACACAAGGACAACCTTTTAAGGACTCTGATGCTCTTAAAACTGTAGCCATGTGTTCTATAACTGAACTGTGACCATTAAAAATGCAGAAAAAAGCTCCACACCATCTGCTTAATCTAACACAACCAAACAACCCTTTAATATGCACAGTCTTGTAGCATTTGCCTGACTATGTGTTGGCTTGTGTTTATAGATGTCCTTCGAAGATTCCATTGATATCAAATGGAAAAAATGTTGCTAAACCCTCCACTCGG
Organism: Xiphias gladius; assembly: GCF_016859285.1. Lineage (NCBI taxonomy): Eukaryota > Metazoa > Chordata > Actinopteri > Istiophoriformes > Xiphiidae > Xiphias > Xiphias gladius. Next base: position 4,352,371 of record NC_053416.1, on the reverse strand, counting down.
CTCAAATGTCACTCAACACCCACCAGACATTTTACCCCAGCAGTGATACAAACTAACCGCCACTCAAACTGAAACGATCCATCAGTCCCTGCTCTTCATTTAACTTTCAGCTCACTATATGCTCTTGCCCTGTTATTTCAGATAAGCACTGTAGGAACATTATGGTTTTTTTTGCCTGGATGCGACCACGTGAATCACTTATACCCGTTTTCTCTCATATTCACTTAGTAACCGTGCCAACCATCTTGAATTTTTTTAATCCATGCATCTGGTTGAAGTTTAATTGTGCAGATACTCTATTTTGATTGGCCAATATATGAGCTTAATGCCAAATTTTTATGATTGCAGCCGATATAACCCTCACATTAACCCTTTTATTAAGAATTGGATATGAGCCAGTCATGTTCTCCTCTGCCAATATGAAAAAGGTTTCTACCCGCAGACTCCTGCATGGCACAGCTTGTAAACCTACAATGAGATATTTTTGTTTTTAGACTGCTTATTCATGTAATTTTTAATCCACGTTTTATGGAAATTAATTCATCATCTAAAGACGTAATAATATCCTGGAGTTTCCTTTACCATTGAACAGATGGTGCGGGGCAACCTATCTCAAAGAGCTGCAAACCCTCAAGGAATTTCATTAGTCTGGGTTTTCAGTGGAGGGGTTCAGTATTCCGTGATCTGCACTCTTATAACACGGAGGGCTGGAAGTATATAGGTTTACGTTCCGACTAAAGGCTATGACAGCTGAATTTAGTTCCTCCTCTGGTTGAAAAAGTGGTGATCAGCTCACATACTCTTCTGCTGGACTGAGAAATGTATGACACATTGCTGGAGCTCCTTGGTCTTAAACCCTGTTTCGGAGGATGTTCAAATCACAAAAAAAAATAAAATAAAAAACGTATTCTGGGAGAAGAAATATGAGCTACAGACAACTTAAAGGGATACTGCAGTGATTTAGAATTGCACTTCCATTAAGTTTGGGGAATCACAAGAGATATAAATGAATCAAGTTAAAATTGAAGCAGCAGAGGTTGAAATATCCTGAATTTTTGTCGGTAGTGTAGAAAAATTTCTAAGATAGCTGGATCGTACATTTCCCATAATGTAATCAAATTACAGCCTGCTTGGTAAAAGCAGACACCTTTCAAACTCTCCACCTTCAGTTTGTACAATTTTTTGTCTCCAAGCTCTGGCCAAGACAACCCTAATGACATTGTCAGGGATTATTTTCTGAAACTTGACAAAGACACACAGAAGACATTACACAACTGTTTCCAAAGGCTGAGTCTTACGCCCCACGACATATTAACTTCACGTGTAAAATCATTGAGGTGTCCCTTTAAGTCTTAAATATTGGCATCTGTTTTCAAATGTGAAACTAGCTGAATCAAAATATTTTTCTTGTCCGGGTAACGATCGAATTCACGATACATTCCCTCGTCAACACTGGCACAACTAGACTCATGAATCCTGAGATCCCAAATGCTCCGTATGTCTAATGAGCGATGTAGGAGGATTTATTCAGGCAAAGCAGTTGCTTTTAATGAACAAAAATCTGTAGTGTCCTTGTACACATCAGCTGAAGGGTCATTTTTTTTTCATCTGTGCACTCAAGAAAACAATGCTGCTGAGTGCCGGAATGGGACTTCACAGTACAGCGTATTTATGCAGCTGTAACAAAGCCAACAAAATCCACATACAAAACACAATGCCCGTTGTTTCTGAAGGGGAAAGGCTTTGTGGCGGCTATAGGCCTATCTGCTGGTGTAACTCTGTTGACTGGAGCCACATCTGCATGCATTAGGTTTTGCCGTTCGCAATCAATAGTGGAGAAGCTTCAAAGAGGATGGCAATGTGCCAGAGGGGTCCGTAGAGAAGACGTGCTCAGCTAGAAAGCATCAGGGTGTGTGGATCCCGACTGCTATTGTGCTGTGTGTTTTACATTTGCCCCCTCACAGGGATCACGAAAACACTTATATCAACACCTCAGCTCTGGACATAAACAGAGCTCCTCGGAAAAGAGGGAGGAAGGAGCACAGGCACAGAGCAAGACATGGTTCCCTGAGTTTAGAACTAAAGAGTGTCATTAAAATTAGGAGAATTACATATATACTAAGGTTTTGTGCGGGTCAGTCAAGTTCCTCCACAGCAAACTGGAAAAAAAACCATTTCTTTATGTACCTGGCTGCACGCACAGGCGCACTGGCATGTTGAAACAGGAAAGGAACTTCCTAAAACTGTTGCCATGAAGTTCAAAGCACTCTATTGTCTAAGTTTTAGCACTGGGATTTATTTCAAGCAGTCTAGCCAAGTCATGACAGCCCCAGACCAAAAGCATACGAAAGTATATGAACAAGGGTGTCCACAAACTTTTAGCCATATAGTGAACATAAAATATATTGACAAATTACGTTTATTGAATGTGACTTTATGACTAGAAGTCTACTGACTGTAATAACAGCATTAATTTATAAGTATAACTTAAGGTGGACAGATACACTTGTTATACAACAGATTGTACCTTATTATCGCAAATTACGATAATTTGGTAGCAAAAATTACGCATCTGGCCTCTTTATTAGCCATAACACTGTTCCAGTGAGACAGCAAAGGCATACTTCATTTTTGACATTATTTCAGGAAGGCATGTGCTCTGAATATGGGGATATCTCTGATTAGAGCCAAAGAAATGACAAGATAACTGCTAAAGAAAGAAAAGACAGATATTTAAGCGTGCCTGTCTACTGTGAGGTACAATTAAATGTGCTGGTTCTTGTTTCATATTAGACTATATGAATACAGTATTAGTCATTAATGGAAGAGCATGGTGAAGATTGGTGTTGAAAGCTGGGAAAGAAAATGGGAAGAGGAAACATAACAGAGGAGTTAAATTAGTTTCTCTCCTATGTTGGGCACAGATCTGAAAGGGCTGAAAAAAATCATGTAATACTTCAGAAATGATTGCAGTGCCAGCTGCCAAATGTGGACATATTTGCTTTGTAGAATGCAAAGCAAAAAGACTCCATGATTACAATGCAATCGCATACTGAATGTAAATCTTCAATGGCACAGCAAAAGAGGCAGTGGCTTGTGGCTCAGGGTGGGCCTGATTACAGCTGTTGAGGAGAATAAAACAATATTGCCATATTTAGCACAAGTCAGACAGCTCTCATTTGTCTAATTCTTTTTATTAGCTTTTCTTTTGAAGACAGCCAACACCTCAGAGATCAAACAGAAGTGAGACGAGGATACAAGCCCTGCAATTAGAATTTAGTCCCAAAAGTAACTGAGGCGCTGAGGATTTGGGAGTGGTTCATGGTTATTGGGTATTAGCTACACGAGGATCATATTGCTGATGGAATAAATTAATATGCCCCAAGTGTATGAGGTAATAATGCCCATTTGAAACTTCCAATGAGTAAAACTCAAATATGACTAGATCTAGTTTTCATCACGCCCCCAACAGCTTTGCCAAACAGTTACCTTAGACTTCAGTGCACTGTGTGTTCATGAATGTAGTCACATTAGAACACAATACCCTTAAGAAAACAATGAATAACATAATATGCTGATGAATTGAGGAAACGCTGGAAAGGAGCTATGATTTCGGTGGCAACCATACTTGCGCTGGAGGCAGTTTTTCTAGTTATGCAGTAATGAGGCTGGTGTGAGATTGACCTTGCTTAAATGGCATCGCTAATAATGCTATTAGGACCACAATCAGGGCCATTTAATCACTGGGCTTATTGCCTCTAATATCCCTGGTTGTGAAGCTTGCAATATTAGCAGCTTTTGTGCTTTATAACAAAGGACTGAACAGGTTAAATTGAGTTCATTACCTTTAAACCTTTGCCAGATTCTTAGTGAATTTCAGTATCAAATTTACTTTTTGCACCGTGCTATTCACTCTGCTGAAAGATAAACTCTGGCAACAGCTTAATCAGCAATACGTAATGCTCCTAATCCGCCCGAAATCCTTGACAAGTCGCCCTGTCAAACGACATGATTTGTGACATATTCCTGCCATAATTTCCACTGCTCGCATGACACAGCGCCACCCGTCAGCACCCAGTGCCACATCACCATCTCAGCTCCTGCTTATTCAGATTCCCACTGCACCGCACTTTTCTGTACCATGTCATACAATATGACATTAGCTAACAATCACATTTCCCAGGGTTCCATTGCATTACTTGACGTATTTGTGATCAAATTCCTACTCCTCTGAGACAGGAATTACATTCTGAAAAGCCTTTTCTTCCCTGAGACAAAGCAGGCAAGAGGGGAGAGAGCTGGTGAAGAGAGCTAGCTGGTGGGTGATGGAGACTGTAATTGGTGCCATGCCTCACTAACCACATAGCAAAGGTGTAACGATGGGTGATGGAATGACATATGGTGGGGATGAGGAGTCAGGGCCAACCTTTACCATGTGTAAATCTCTGTGAAAAGCATGAGAAAAGTTGAATCCTTTCTAAACACCACTACATTTAAATGCCTCAAGTGGCTCAAGATAACGTTGTTTTATTTTGTCTACTCTAACGGTGTGTTCACTGATGTGTTTTAGTTTCCCTATGAGCATGCTGTTAGCATGTAATGTTGTTCTGTCAGTCAGTCGATCCACCTCTTTGGTCCAAACTAAAATATTTCAACAGCTACTGGATGGGTTGGATGAATCCTAATGCCTTTGGTGATCCCCTGGCTTTCCTTCTAGCACCACCAGGAGATCAAAGTTTTTACTTATTCAGTGAAATATGTCAACATCTAGTAGATAGATTGCCGCAAACTTTGTTCAGACATTCATAATTCCCAGATCATGCATTCTAATTTGGTGATCCTCTTATTTTTCCCCTTGCACCACCATGAGGTTGACATTTTTGTTTTTTATTGAGATATCTTAACTATTAATTGGATTACTGTGAAATTTGATACACATATTCATGGTCCCTTGAGGATAAAATTAAAAAAAAAAAAATTTCTTCAGTTAATGACCAAAAACCAATGACATTCCCATCAGCATCAGCTGTACTATGTGTTTATGACTAATTAGTAAGTGTTAGGATGCTAACACGCTAAACTAAGATGTGGAACATTGTAAATATTATACACTGATCAGCCACAGCATTAAAACCGGTAACTGGTTTTAATGTTGCAGCTTATTGGTGTCTCTTCTAAATATCAACATGCTAGCATAGTCCCTGTTAGTTTTTAGCATGCTGACATTAGCATTTAGCTCAAGGCACCACTGTATCTAAGCGTAGCCTCACAGAGCCCCTAGCATGGCTGAAGCATGGCTCATAGTTTTGTTTCTATTTTGTCTCTGTCTTTGATATAAAAGCTCATTGCCACAGTGATGTTGCATGTTCAAAGCAGTATTTCCAAGTCTGTGACATCTTTTACCTTGACCTTTTGTTAACTGAGTTTGAATTTCTCTGGCTTGCATCAGTGCCTTACATAAATACAGTTTATTGAACCTTGGGTCTTATTTTTCAGGTTCTGGCCAACATGTATATTGCTTATCATAACATTACACTCATTTCTGAGATCTCAGGACATGGCAACATTGCTACAATTGTACAGTCACTGAAAAAAGGAGAACTGTTTCTGTGCACAACTACCACTACAGCAGGTGCAGTCAATCATAACTGGCACAGGAAGTAGGTCTGTAATCTATGATGGATGTTTACACCAGAAAGCGATAATTCTATCCTAAACCTTCACTTTTTCTTCCAAATAAGGTTGATTAACCCTTAAGTTTGTTTAAGACCTCTGTCATTGTCTGAGTGAGTATGTTTCTTGCCAATCTGACTTCTTTTTAGTGAAGTGTCCTTGTTCCCATAACTCAGAAATCAACATGGTAAATACAGTCTTACTATTATCAATATGAATGACGGCCAAAATTATAGTAATAAGACCCAAGTTGTGATAAACAGGAAGTATCTTTTGAGCATAGGGCCATGCATGAAAATCTTGAAACTGCAACAGTATAAAACTTAGGTGATCCTGAATGCAGCTGACCAGTGAACAGCATGACAGCGATCAGAGTCCAAATCTTTTTGACATAAAATTGAACATTATATCCGTCTCTGGCTCATGCGTACACACACTGGCCAGAAAACAAGATTTCTCCTGACAGCCAGTCACGTTCACCGCTCTACCTGGCCTTTGCCAAAGGTGAGCTCACTACATCAGATCTGTAAAAGCACGGTTACATCAACGACGTCTGAAGCACCTGTCAAAAGCAGCCATCCAGGAACGAATATAAGGTTGCTTTTAAGCCAAAGCTAGGGAAAGAACCTACATCACACAAACACTAAATAGTCCAATCAAAGTAGCATGAGTTTAGAAAACAAGATATGTCAATCATTTTTCTTGGAGGAATCCTGACATATTTTAAGCTCAAATTAAAGCCTTGTCAAACATGTTAAGCAGTCCCATCATTGTCTTACCATTACCACTGTGACTTCCCAAATGAGATTTTCATTTTTTCCTCATTTAATCAACCTGAAAACTGGGATTGTGTTTTCAATTTGTCACATCTTGACTACATTAACTCCCCGCACAGCCTGCATGATATCTCCAGATTACGGTCCAAAATTGCAGCTTGATGCCTGCCGAGGAACTCAAAGGAGACAGGATGTTACACATATTTAACTTCACTAAAGAGCAATTCAGTTTCAACACGGTATTGATCATTTTATGTAGATTTTTCTGTCCTCGCGCCTAGATAAATAGTCACTAATTTTTATTTTATTTTATTGATAAACAGTAACTCTGAGGTTTTAACTCACTGTGATCCAGTGGGCAGCCTCAGATTCTCTGCTACAGTTTAACTATTTAAATAACCACCTTTATCTAGGTATAAAATGACAAAAAACAAAAAATACAGGGAGTTGTGCTGTAAGGAGTAGAAGAGTGCAGTAACGGTACCTCTTAGTTTTTTATTTCATGGCACTCTGTACAGGATATACAAAAGTAAAGAGGAGAAAGCAAAGATCAGTTTTGTTCACTCAGACTAAAAGACATTCAGACAAGCTTGTTTGTGTAGGTCTAAGGAAAATAATCATAGAGCATCAGGCTTTTCATAAACTAAAAAGACAAGCTATATGCATAGCTGTTGGACAGTAATGCATGGCCTGGTTTCTGGAGGAATCGTCTTCTTATTTAGCTGTGCCCAAGCCAAAGGAGTCAGTGTTTTGAGATCAATCTAGCCTAAGCCTTTTTTTCAGCCCTTGCTCACTCGTGGCACAACAAGCAGTCTCATACACCTGATCACTGGGGCTTTGGTAGGCTCAAGGCCGTTCCACAGTTTTTGAGATAGACCGAGGTATTTATGCTGCAACACAAGCCTTGGCCCTATAACCTTCTGCACAATGTTGGCCATTTTGTATTCATGAAAAGCCGCAGAAGGGAGAAGGAAGTCTTTCTGTAAATGGGCTTGATTAATCTGGCAGTAACGTCATGCTGGGCTGTCAACTTTAAGATGCAAGATCATCTTTTATCAGCTCAGTGCTATTATCACAATTATCTATCTTCAGCAGCCTAATCTTCACTTTAATCTGCCAGAATGGTGCTGCTATTGCTAAAGTAAGCACACATCTAAAATGAGATCCCAACTCTGACCTTGATAAGTCCATAAAACTGCCATAGGCCGGTTCTACGCGGAGCAGTAAATATATGGCACTGGGAACACAACAGCTACAAGCTACTCTCTCTCACAGGTACTCAAATGTTTGGCAGAGAGCCACTTTGGACAGAACAAATCATAGCAGCAGCTGCCCTTATCTATGGATATTTTTTCTGTCCTCTCAGAAAATGAGGTGAATAAAAAGCCAACTGTGTCCTGCAATTCCGTTTATTTTATCCATCTTAATCATGTAGAAGCTCATCAACACAACAAAGATGCCTTCTGTTGTTGATCTGGGTTCCGCTCTGAGCCAACGGGTGAAGCTTTTTGTGCAGGTTGGCAGGTTTGAAACATAATTAGAGGGTTATTGGTTTAATCCCTGCAACAGTGCATACTGTATGTCATTTATAGTGCTGCATTTGACACTACTGACTATCATATCCAATTACAGAGACTGGAACATTTAATTGGCATTAAAGGAACCGCTCCAAACTGGTTTAAGTCCTATTTTTCAGAGCGATTTCAGTTTGCGCACTTTAACAATAAATCCTCCATATACTCAAAAGTTAGTCACGGAGTTCAACAAGGTTCTGTGCTTGGACCAGTTCTATTCGCCTTATATATGCTTTCTTTAAGCAGTATTATTAGGAAACACTCCATAAACTTCAATTGTTATGCAGATGAACCCAATTGTACTGTCAACGAAGCTGATGAAACCAATCAGTTAGCTAAACTTCAAGCTCGCCTTAAGGACATAAAGACAAAACTCAGACAAAACTGAAGTTGTTGTACTTGGCCCCCAACACCTCAGAAACACATTATCTACTGATATACTTACTCTGGCCATTGCCATCCTTATCTTTGATCAGGATATGTCCTTTAACTCCCACATAAAACAAACTTCAAGGACCGCCTTTTTTCACGTACGTAACATGTAAAAGTTACTTCTAGGCTGTGTTATTGTAATTCCTTATTATCAGGCTGTCCCAACAAATCTTTAAATACTCTCCAGCTGATCCACAATGCTGGAGCGCGAGTACTGACAGGAACTAGGAATCAGGCTCCTCTCCTGTGGAACCATCTTCCACTTTGGGTCCAGGAGGCAAACGCTCTCTCCACGTTTAGGGCTGGCTCAGGCTCGGCTTGAACTGCCCCCTAGTTTTGGTAATATAGGCCTAGACTGCCGGGGGACTTCCCATGATGCACCGAGCTCCTCTCTCCTCCTCTCCCTCTCCATATACATATTCATATCCCATCACTGCTCATTACTAACTTGACTTCTTCTCTCTCCTGTAGTTTTGTGCTTTCTTGTCTCTCTCCTCTCTCCTCCTGTTACTTTCTGCAGGTATTTCTGCCCCCGGTGCTGCAGAGTCTAGATCTGTGACTGCAGACCACCTACTGCCCCCGTGATCCTGCTCAACACCCACTGCTTCAATTATTATGATTACCATTATTATTGTTATATTTAGTCTTATGAGTATTATTATTAGCCCTCTTATTTTAATTGTTAGTATTATTATTAGTCTCATTATTATTATACATCTTTATGTGGTACCTGTACTGTGCCCTCTCTATATGAAAAGTACCCTGAGATAACCTCTGTTATGACTTGGCGCTATATAAATAAAGTTGAATTGAATTGAATTGAATTGATCTGAATCTCCAAGTGTTGTCAAGTGACACACTTGAAAAGCAAATTAATACACCCACTGCTAAATAGCAGAGTATCACATTGTGACATTGATGCAGTTGGTTGAAGCACTGTTGTTTCTTCATCAGGGATTCAACATGGTGGACCTTGTGGTTGATCTTGGGTATTGTCAAGGGATTTCTTTATTCAGGCGTCTTATGAAATGTCAGTGCAACAACTAACTTCTACTCTGGTGCCGCTTATTTCACAGGAAGAGTGACAGTAATGACAAAACTACAATAAACTTTCATGTTTTTATGCAACTCATGTTCACACCTTAATACGCATAGCTACACTGCTATTGATCAATGCTGTTCATTCGACCATTTTCATCCAAATCTTAGCACAGTGATTCGCAACACCAGTCCTGAAGATTTAGGAATGTTTAGCAATAATTTCCAACTTGGCAGCCAAAAACTGACATTTTGGTTTCTAGAGTTGATAAACCTCAATAAAATCAATGACCATATCAGTACTAGGTTAGACATCTCTGAACAATGGGGCTTTAGAACAGAGCCTTGGTTGTTGAAGCACTATTATAACCCCTGGAGGCAATCATGGCCTTTATTTGTGTCCAAATAGGAGCCAGTGCAACTGGAGTGAATACAGAATAACAAAAAGGGTAGATGAGAAGCAGAAAAACAGGAGAAATCTACAAGAAAACAAGTTTTGCAGCCCCTAAAAAGTCAAGAACTATCCCATTGAGGTGAAATCATTCAGGTGTTTTAAAAAGTTTCTCTTACCATCTTACAAAACAAGTCCCAACACAGCATATCACCAAAATAGCATCAAGAAAACAAATAATTTCAATATCTGAAACATATTTTGCATTTGTGTGGCCCCAGTAGATGCCCCCCCTGCTCCAGAAATGACTTAAAATTACATAATTTCTCATCAGTAAACTGCTCATCACAGCGTGACGCTGTTTACCAGCCTGGCTGGACTGTGTTGGGGGTTTTTTTGTTTTGTTTTTTAAACATCAACAGAAACATGAGGGAATATAGAGGCAAAGATCTTTTATGTCATTCATCACTTCCTGTGAGCAGAATTTAGATTTAGGATGATTAGATAAGTGTTATTTTTACATAGAAACATCGCACAGTGCCACTTTGTGACATCTCTCACACAGACGAACAAATGAATCAAATCCTTCTAAGCTACTTCATCAACAATATTTGTCGATTTATAATGTTTAATCTTCAACATCCAGAGCTCTATGGATTGTCAGTCTTTACACAGAGTCATTTTCTCCTTTCATCATCAATCGAGCTGCTGCAGGATTTTCAACTCAGACATGTGGGCCCACCAGAGGCCCAAAATGATACCGCATTCGTTTGTAGATAAATTTATTATGTCTCATAAATTTCAATTGGAATATGTACCCATGAAAATTTGTTTGTGTTCCTGTGAGTTATGAACCCTCGTGCTCCCATCTATGCTTTGGCATTTTTCTCATGCTTGCTCATCCTGCGGATATTGCTTTGCTGCTTTGTAGTTACCCTCAAACACAAATTTGCATCAAATTTCAGCTATCTTCAATGTTTGGGATCATTTGCATGATGTTGTTTGCTATCTGACAGGGTGTGCACTTGACTGTGTCAGAACTTGAAAGGGCTGGAACATGAAATCAAGGATGGAAATCACTGTGACGGACGACGCTGGATGGCAGGAGCCGGAACAAACTGCTCACTCTCCTAATCTGTCCATTTTCCTAATGGCACAATAAAGTCTAATATATATACATTAAAGGGGCAAAAAGCAATATTTCTTCCCTGTTGCCAAAAACGGCCATTTCTTTGGAAGGCTGACAGGAAGTGCACCAGGGATTTGTGTAGTGTAAAATATGTTCAGTGTCGTAATTCCTGTTGGTCGCCAAAAGCAGTTGATAAAGGACAATTGCTGCTTACCAACTCCGTACATATATGTGGCTACATATAGAATATATTATATACTTATTGTATATATGTACAGTATGGGGCAAGTGTTACCGAAGTCTGAGACTGTAGGCCCCCATGAGACCAAATTGAGACACCCCTAACAACCCCCATGTACTCCCTCCCCTCGATGCTGCCATGAAGTCAGTTTGTTAGCTGTGGGCTACAACCTGTATGCACAGTATGCACAGACAACTGTCACTGGATTTCTTTGGTACTGAAGAACCTAAAAAACGTGATGACTCTCAGGAAGCTTCTAGCAAGTTGTAAGGAACATCTTTTGTCTTTGATTTCTAAGCAGCCTTATAGACGTTTATGAGTGATGGACATCGGACATAATGATACAACTGTGAATCACACAGAATCAAAATTTGTGTATCGTGCCTGTGGTTTCAGAGTTAGGACTCCAACAACAAGGAGTGCAAGTTTTGATGCATCTGTCCCTTTCAACTCATGCAGGATCTTTGCCTTATGTCTCTCCCTCTGCACCCCAACTTCGACTTTCTCTCCCCTGGAAAGGCACGCCTCAAAGTTTGATCATTCATTTCCCAGCCGATATCACACCGGGCTAAGGAGAGGTCATCTTCCATCTGCAGAGGGAATTTTTTCTGTATTAGATGAAAATCTTTCACATGCTTTTTCGTAAGCTTGGCCAATAAAGCTGATTCTGATAGAACACAAAGTAGTAGCCGTGACAGTAGACAATGCTTCGAACATGGATGTTGCTGGAAAGAAGCTACAAATTCTAGAGCGTGGATGCTTCGCACACATCTTCAGCCCGGCAGCACAGAAGATCTATACAACACCACAGTTTTGAAGGTGGGCACCCAAGGTTAGTGTCACCAGTTCAGTATCCAACCAAATGTGAAATATGGTCACAATATCCCCTTCTGTTCCTCAGTTATGCCATTGAATAATGGCCAGAAAAGGGTTTTTGCAGGACATTATGATGTCACAATAATGTTGACCCTTGACCTTTTGGATATAAAATGTCATCATGTCATCATTTTATCCTATTAGACTTTTTATGTGAGATTTTGCCATATTTAGTGTACGAATTCTTGAGCTATGGCCAAAGATCTGTTTTGTGAGGTCACGGTGACCTTTGACCTTTGACCACCAAACTCCAATCAGGTCATCCTTGAGTCAGACTGGACGTTTGTGCCAAATTTGACGAAATTCCTTCAAGGCGTTCCTGAGATATTCCATTCTCAAGAATGGGACGGATGGATGGACAACCCAAAAACATAATGCCTCCGGCGATGGCTGTCGCCGGCGATGCACAATAACAGACACTGTGTAATATCCATCTTGTTAAGGTTAGACAGGACTAATAAACCAAAAAACACATTTTTCAAATTAAATGCTGTTTTGCGTCTAAGCTTAACTAAGCCTAATATCCATCTCATTGCATGATCTCTGTTGAACTGCAGCTGACATTTGCCTGATTGCATTCATGGCCTGATATCTATACTGGCTTCCTTGAGCGATGGCCGCGAGGCACTGCCGCACTCGCGCTTCATCTAAGAAATCCCCAGTGAACACTCCATCATCCTTCAGTGTTTCCTGAGCTGGATGCAGCGTTTCGCCTTCACCATCAGACTCCACTCGCTATATAAATTCCTGTTTGCCTTCTGCATCGGCTGTACAACAGTCATCGGCTGCAGTTTCAATATTTCATTCGACGTCACACGCCAAAGTACAATCACATTGTCTGCAAAGAATTCAGCATTGAGACACAGGTGCAATGAGGTTTGACATAATTTGACAATCTAATGCTTTGCATGGCTGCTGTTGCCACTTTCAGCCAAATAGGATTCAATGAAATTCCATGAGTGCTTTTTCTGTACAACCTTAAACTAGGAGTCACGGTGTCGCAGAAAATGAGAATGACGATGTTGCACAAATCCCTTGTATAATATAAACGATTGTCTCCAGCTGGGAGGTCGTCCATGGCAAGACTACGGTCAGCAGGGTCAAGCTGAGAATGGATGATTATGTCGTGGCATGGATTTCCTCTTTCACACGCACAGGTCTGGAAAAAACTGGGGGGAAAAAAAGTCTCGCCATGTGTTTCTGCTCCATGTAATTAATTGAGTATAATATCAACAATGTCCTCTAAGTCAGCATCCTCACAACAGTATGGCCTAGTGGTTCTAAATGCCTTGTTAAATGCCACTTAGCCACAGCAGCCACATCGTACCACTCGTCAGTACATCTGAGTAACTCACGTCCAAACTCAAGTAGAATGCAATCCACAAATTTCTATCTACAACACAGGAAAAAGACCGTTTTAAGCAAATCAAAGCCACATTCATCTGATTATGGGTCGATCTCGGTCCTCTGAAATCGAATTGCTCATCCCCTTTTGAAGCTTTTGGTTTAAGAACTTTCATCACTTTAGAAAGGAAACATTCATGCTTAGTTTCTAAATTTCGGAAGCACATTCATTTGTGTGTATGGATTATGAGATCGTGTGAATGTCATGATCAAAAGTGAGGGAATGAAAATTAAAACTAAAAAGCATTGATAAAGCAGGCAAAGGGAACAAAGTCTAACTCTTGTGCATACTGTGGGCTATATGAGTTCGTAACAACTGTAGGAAGTTATGATTGTTAGTTTTCCCTAAAGCTTAAACAGAGATGCGTAAGTAAGTTAACTTAACCTCTGTGGCCTTTATTAAGAAGATGTGAGAGGACTACATTACAAAGAATATACTCCTAGGAAATTATTTTAGTTTGAAAGCATGTGCTGCTTTCTTTTCTCCCTTTTCTATTTAATGAGATTATCATCTATCATTTTTATATTTTTTTTTTAATGTAAAACTTGTATTTGAATGCATCTCAACAGGGCAGAATCTTCTCCCCCCTTCCAGCCACTGCAGGTCTCCAACAAACAGTTTAGGAAAGAGTCACAACAGCAATCCCAATAAGAAAGACTGCTGGATCCATTTATAACATTATCATCAGTCGGTGACAACATCAAACTGTGGTACCTTCAGCCAAATTCCATGAGTCCGTTAAAGTAAGCTGACAGTTCAGGCGTCCCGAAGAGCGAGATAAATAGATAAAGGCTCCTAGGGAGCTGTATGACATTTGTCTGGGATTTGCCTTGTGCGAGTAAAATAAAGCGACTACAATGAAGAATAGGAGGAGGAAGTTGATGCACTGCCACTAGTTTGTTCCCTGAAGAAAAAGAGTATTTTTCGCATGCCTAAAATATATGGAGGAAAAACAACTTTGACACTGAACTGCCAAAAACTGAACAGGCAAAAACAAAATTAATGTTTGCAGATAAGTGGCAACTTGCATCTTTCACGGTAATGAAGATTAATGTCGACACAAACAGGATAAGATGTCTGTCGCTCCTGAATGTAACTGATCGGGAAACAAGTCAAGATCCATCACCGTCTTCAGGCATCACTTCCATGAGTTTCCGTAGTGGAATAAGAACTCGTTTTGGTCAAAAGAAGGAGCAGCAGTCCCCATACTGTAGCAAGACAGAAAGCCGCTATTATACATCTGGAACTAAACTGGAATCATGGTTCTTAAATTCTTCTGGTGTCTAAAACCGTAACTGTGCCCATGCTTGAAAGCACTCAGTTCAACTAACACTGCAAGATGCAGAAAAACTGCAGTCCACTAGGCTGGGGGTATTTCATATACTGTAAAGAGTCGTAATCCATCCATGTCCCAAGCACCGTGTTGAAGTCCAGACCTCTGGTGTCACCAGGGCAGATGTTTAATCACATCCAAAGTAGGGAAGCACCTGATTGGAGTTCAGTGGCTTAGGAGAAAAAAAAGGAGGTTTTAACTGTGAGAAAATACACGTCAGAATTGCATTGGGCCATTGATTGAATCATTTTTCTTTAAAAACTGGAAGTTGTTTATATAATGGGAGGAATCCCAGATGAAAATAAAGTTGGGCTAAGCATCTATGATTAAAAGAGAGGGGGGGGGGGGGTTATTGACAAAAAAAGGAGATAAAATAGCTCATGGGATTTTTTTTTTTTTTTTTTTTTTTAAAAGAAGGCTGAGCCTGCACTGGAAGGTGGTCCAGATGAAATAAAGCTTCTTTGAAGTATCAGTGAAAAAAAGGAAAAAAACCTATTGACAAAAATCTGAGAAGCTTCCTTGGCTCATTTGCATGCAATTTTGAGACAGACCTTTTAGCCTATAGTCTATTTTTTTCCCATATTGCTGCAAAAGTTTGGATATTTTTCATATCCGTTTCTGTGTGTTTTATTTGTTGTCAAATTATATATTTATATCAGTTTACATTCCTACTAATTAGCACAACTACAGAGGCAGAAACACTTTTCTCCTGTGCATACTCATTCCCCTTGTCTCTACTTTGCCACTCTTCCTCAAAGCTAAGCTGTCGTCAGTGGAACTCAGCGCTTCCTGCAGAATGTTCACATTAATAGCCTACCAGGTAATGTCAAAAAAAACGATGCCCCATGAGCTGGAAGGCTTTACGTATGAAACAACTGTGCAGGAAATTGAGTTGGATCGACGGTAACTTAACACCCAACAACCGTGGGGGAAAAAAACCTGACTGTAATTAATTCGTAAGTTAGAGCAGCATTTCTGTCAAATACAGGAACTCAGAGAAATAAATTGTTCAGTATGGCAACTCTGTCTCTTATAAATAATGTCTATATACAACTAAACTGCAACAGCAAATATGCTTTGTAGGAAACATAATTGCAGCCGGATTACGTAACGGAGATAGAGACCGTCCTGTCAAAAAACAACCCCATCAGGCGATCCCTCGCAGCCATGGTAATTATGACGGCAGCAAAGGATGAAGTTAGGTGACGTTGTATATAGAGATACAAAGTTCACATTAGGATGGTGGGTTGGATGGGTCCACAAAATACAGGACCTTCGCACCGGAGACTTTGCCGCGTGAAAACCATGTTGTTCGTATATTTGGCAGGTCGCAAATACCTTGATACTGAACGTATCAGTAAAATGTTCACAGACAGCGCAACGCTTTGTATGCCCACCAACCATCCCGGCAAACTCCTTGCGAAGCCGCTGCCGTTAATAAATGCGCAACTTCATTCACATATTCAAACACAGCCTCTGAATGTAAGTCCAACCGAGCATAGTTGCAGTTTCTGCAGTTCAGTTGTGCATAAACGTCATTTCTAAGACACGGGGCTGGGCATGAAGATCTTGTGCAAATGTACATCATTCTGAATTCATCACGAGCGGGTAAACAAGTGCTGCATCTGAATCAACGGCAAGCAGCATCGCCATCGTGTCACAGAGGAAGAAAACAAGGAGTCTTCTTGCTAAAATAAAGCCTCTATTAGAGAACTTGACAGCAGCTTCACTGTTTCTGACGTCTTTTAAACGGTGTGATGGGGAGTAGGGTTGGTTGGTTGTTTGGCTGGCTCTGAATGTTCTGCCCATCTCTTCATATTGCTTCTGAAACAGCACCTCTGAGTGCAGGGACAAGATCTCTACCTGGTCCTATTTGGCCCGCTGGCTCTTTCCCCTTGCCCCGGGCAAATGCTCCCCACACCAAAGGCTACAATTGCTGCTCCTGCCGCAGTTATGTTGCTTCGCTCCTCCAAACTCAACCAAGGGCTCTTGAACGGGGCGTGACATCGACTTAAAGCGTAATGGATTCATGCATTTACACTGACACCAAGTGCTCGCTCATGGGGGAATGTTGGGTCACTGTAAACACTATTATAAAGAGCACAGTCTAGACCTGCTCTATATGAAAAGTGCCCTGAGATAATTTCTGTTAAGATTTGGCGCTGTATAAATAAAATTGACTTGATTTCACTCGACTGAAAGACAGGCGGCCAATAGCTGAGTCACAAATTTAACATCTACTTCTCAAAAGCTTTTATTGGGTTTTTTGCATCATTTTTTTCTTAAATATTCAGTGCCTGTGCAGATATCTCAACTTCGGATAAATGGCAATGACATTTTTTTAAGTTTATAAACTTAAATGCAATGGATTGTAGCCGGTGAAAAAAACACAGAGAAGCTCAAGCCTGTGAAAAATGCTGCCTAACAGGAAAATAACTTACACTGCCAGAGCAGGAGCACAGCCTGCTCACACTATCAGTATTTTATGGAACAGCTTTGTGAACAGCGCTGGCAGGCACAAAATTTTTATAGACAAACACGAGTGCAAGCACTCACACAAGTCACATTTACTAAATAACACAAGGATGAATAAGAGCAGGGTGGGCAGACGGGCCACGTGCAGATTTGATAAAGAAGAGCGACGGCATTTAGAAAAATCTGATTTGATAAGGCGGGAAGAGTGAGAGCTCAATACACAGGTAAGTGTTTCAGAAATTAGATAAGAGGTAAGAGTAAGAGCAGGATGTGCAAGTGGGCATTTAATATATTTGATAAGACGTGAGGCTAGAACCCGGGGGTGTGTGTGTGTTGGGGGCGGCAAAAGTGACTTTGAACCGGTCTCTGATGATATCTGCCTCAATGCACATCACTTGTGTGGTTAAATTCAATTTTACTATACAGTAAACTGCTGATAGACTGATGTGTGTGAAGTGAAATATTGAGCCAGCAGTGTGGCTTTTTTACTGAATAGGTCAGATATCAGAAGGTCAGGTTGTTGATTTTTAATACCAAGGCTTTTAATAAATAATAATAATAATGGGATACAAATACATCAGCCAATATTCTTTTTTTTTTTTTTTTACATTAACACATAAGCATTTTGTGGTAAAATATGTTTAATTGAAAATAGTTTACAGTTGAACAATATACATTATTATCAAAGATGACAAAGTTAAATTTGAACAGTGAATATAACTGAAATTAAAAGCTGCTATAATCAATTAAATTCATATTAACAATGGATCAAATGACTATGTATAAAGTAAAAAGGAGCATCATTAATACCAACCCTCCCCCACATAATGACTCTCCAACTCTGCAGTGCCTTGCAGTTATATGGATCTTTATAGCTTTATGTCAGCTCATTGTTTCGGTTTTACAGTCCACCACTTTACTCCTTTGGTTCGATCTCACTGCCCCATATCAAGGTCTTTATCAGCTGCAGGAGTCATTTGTTGCCAAAACCGGGTCTGATATCCCGCTGTACACTACCTGCTGGCCACTAAATGGCTGGTGAGCATGGTGCAGCATTTGACAGCTAATGAGCCAGACATTCCTCTCAGGAAGTGGAAACTAAAACAGAACTAAAAGAAGAGTGAATATTGGTCTTAGATCAAACTGTCGTCCAGAAACAGGACTTCAAATTAATGCTAAATTTGCTCTGGGCCTGTCGGACCTGTAAATGCTTGCTAACATGTTATATCAACCTAGAAGATTCTAATATGTGTATTAAAACACAAAACAAAACAATTAAAACAGGTAAAACACTGTATATACTGCATCGGCCAGTATATTTAGTGTTTTATCTAATGTATCAATTAGGCTCTATTGTATTCAAGATGAGAGAGATTCCTCCTTTGGTATAAGTACAGCTCTCTTACCAAATAATTCTTTATTAATATAGGTCAAGGACCTCTCCGCTATAGAATAGCTGGGTTAGGTCATCCTGTCCAAGCCTACAGTACAATCTGACTCCCATGGCAATGAACTCATTAGCACTGGAGTCAGATTAGATTAGAGTCTCATTGTCCCAAGAACTAAATGCATTTCCGGAGGCTTTTACGTCCTGAAAACATTTCAATTCCGGCCGAATCACAAAATCCTTGTTTTGACAAATCAAACAGGTAAATACATTGTAAATATTAATACAAAATAAGACTTGTCAGCAGCTTCAATACAGAAAAAAGCAATAACTAAAAAGAAAACATGGTGGTGCTGAAGTTTAAATTGCCTGACTACATCCACATCAGTTTCAAACATATTACAGTTCTCGTCTGAAAAATAGTTTGACGTCATATTTGTCTTGTTCCATAGTTTTATCAAGCTGCCAGCACATGTCAAGCTAGTTGCTCTCTAGTATCAAGAGCTCCACTGTTATGTTCAGTTTCCCCAACATTCAGATATCAGTGATTCAAACTACAGCCTGTATCCGTAATGAGCTGTCTGGGGGACGTGTATTTATCTCAGGTACTTTGTCTGATTTAACCCTTTACTGTGATAACTTAGAACAGCCAGAACCATTGATAGCTAACGGTCCATGCCGCAGATACGCTTGCCAGAGCTGTAAAGGTGCTGCAAATGGGAATATTAGTCCGTGATTTCATGTTTAGTTTCACGCCTGATGTGTTTCTGTGCAGATGCACAGATAGTTCAGGACACCTCTCATCAAACAGTTGGAAATGATCTCACGATTCTCGTCTTTCCTTGATTTTGGCAACACCTGGAGTGATAAGTAGTCACTCCATATTCTGTCTCATCTTTGGATTGGTTTTTCACCTTTGGGAAGCAGCATGATGTGGTCTATGATCAGCCCTATTCAGTATGGAAAACCAGCTGCTCACATCTGGCCCTCTTCGTGACACAATCAAATCAAACCATTTTCAGAATTGAAAACGGGTCACACACTGTACGTTGTGTGACGCGCAACAGTGGGTGCGTTAAGGAACTGAGTTTGATACATGTCCAGTTCTCTTTCAGTGGATTTTGGCCTCTCTCTGCTTAAATTTGCCTGCTGGGGATAACTGAGCACTTAGAGATTATAGTTGGCACCATCCTGGACACTTTGAATAAGTTTATGCAGCGTAAGCAGTTTCTAAATACAGTCATAATTATGACTTGACCACATAATGACCCCAAAAATTGGCAAATACAGTATACAGACTGTCAGAGATTGTGCCTTAAAAGGTATGACAAAATGAAGATCATGGACACTGTCGAATAAACCAATGAAAAACATACATGCTTCCTTTCAATAGGTTAAAAAAAAAAGTTTGAAAAATTAAACGTAAAAGCATATTCTTCATTTCGAAGTCCAACGAATAGCGATGTTCGCCCCACCCATCCACCTCGTCCCCCTGCAGACTTTGTGTTTCCGTAACAACACTGCATTGTTTCCTCCCTTGCTCCCGATGATCCAGAATCATAATTCCTACGGCCACTGGAGGTCTCAAAGACAACCCTATGATGTTTTGGGGCGTTTGCTGCAATGACTAATGCTGTCATTGTTTTCCTGGGAGGACCGTCACACTGTAGCAGAAAGTACTCTTTGCTGTATGGCCTACTACCTTAAATTGACCAAAATACTAGAGGTACAGTAAAATGTTGAAAGGGTTAACACTGAAGATCTTGTTTTAATTCCAAAGGTAGTCATAAACTGACATTCGCACATTCTGAATCACCATCTTGAGCCATTGAGTCATTGGTGTGCTCAAATCTAGAATCTTTCCGTTACTTTTTGACATTTCCAGAAACATTTGAGTTGGCAGAACAGCTGCAGAGAAAATATTATGTGTCCCAGCCCAGCCAGAAGTGGCGGTTTACGTGTCTTACATGGCTGTTATTGGTTGAGATCTGCTTAAACCATTTATAATAAGGTTTCTACCACCCGTTTTAAACCAAATGAAACCGCAGTGCCTAATGTAACCACTTCAAACATGTGCCCTTTATGACTGTTATGCTACTTGGCCTTTTATCCTGATTATTAATGGAATTTTAGGCTCTGTGAAGACCCACCTAATGTCTCATAACTGTCTAACGTTCCCAGGAGCCTCCTGACAGCCACACACCAGTTCGTGTGATCTCTCTTGTCGTCGCTAGGTCATAAGTGGAATGAGCCACTTGCAAGCACGAGCCACTTGTTGGACTGTTGGGTTAATCACCCAAAGTAATGAAAAGGTACCAGGCTTCCGTAGCTTTTGGTGTCTGCACTTTCAGCACAGAAAAACTAGAAAATGAAAAGACGTTCTGTGAAGAAAAATTCATGTTAAAAATTAAATTTGTGTCAATTAACAGCCTAATTTTTGACAATATTACATTAATGGCATTAAATTATCCATTTAGGCAATTTAATGTTAGCTGATTATGTTTAAAGGCTTTGATTATGTATTTGCATTAATTTGTTACCAAAACTTGGACTGTTGATCTTTTAAAAAACATGGAAACCGAGGCACAATGAAACAAGCAGAGTTTCATTGTTGTTCAGTCCTGAACAATGACAAGTACTCATTTAGTCGATCAACAGAAAATTATTTTGATAATTGATATTTATTTTGGTAAGCAAAAATGCCAAACATTAGTGGGTTCCAGCTTCTCAAATGTGAGGTTTTTCCCTTTCACATCACTGTAAATTTTCCAATTTTGTCATTGCAAATATCTTTTTGGGCTGTTGGTGGGACAACATGAGCAACACGTGTCCTTGGGGCTCTGAGAAATTGTAATGCGTATTTTTCTCCAGCATCTGACATTTCAACGACTAAGTGATTTAGTAATAGAATAAATGGGGTTTCTTTACTCTTTCAAAACCTACAAAAGTGGAACGAAATGAAAAGTACATGAATAGAAATATAAATACCCTGTCAGCGCTTTATTAAACTGGTATTAATTTGTCAGTGCTTACAGACTAAGACTACAATGTTAAAGAGATTATAAGAGTGGACAGGTGTGTCTGACCTGAGAATAATTTTTTTTCCGCTCGATAATCCTATTTTCCAAGAACTACATTCAGAAGGACTACACTACTTTCACTTTTCAAAGCATCCAATCTCTGGAATCACATTTCTGCGTTCAATTATTTCTTGCCCTCAACATCTGTCCTCATAGCGCTGATCTGTCTCCTCCCAAATACAGCGAATGTTGCTCGGTAACGGCTCATCACTGAACATATTCAAATATATGAAATCATGATAAGAGCACCATAAAATAACTGTGAAAAACCGTAACCTGTTTGAATATATGCATGAAGGAGAGGTTACACTTTAACTTCTCGAATAGCAAGGCTTCCGTTGGTGGGAAAAGCAAAGTAAACATGTTAACACCTTACCCAGTGCTACCTCTCAACACTGTCAAGAAAACGATACCAAGTATAGAACACCTGAAGGCTGGGGAATTATTTGATTTTGATTCTTTGATTAATTTCACAGCATACGGTCCCATTTGAAGATGATTTGACACCACCCCCGGTTTTATTTCTACACAGGTTAAATTAAGGTGCACTCTGACAAGTGTCTGAGTGCTGACATAGTCCCGGATCCAGCCGGAGCTGAATCTGGCATGTGTTGCTCTGGATTCATGTGGCTTTTATACTGGTGACGCCGAGTGCGCCGCAAACATTGGAAAAATGGCCAATCTTTAGTATTCCTGCCTCTTCTGCTATGGCAGCAATCAAGGTACCGCAAGCACTTTGAAATACGATGCCCTCGGCTAAACAAAAACACAGGCAGGTAGTGTCATGGAACGGTAAATAAAAAGACTGAGTCAGTCAGCACTATTTTCTGAACTCTCAGCCTGGCAGGGCCGAACCAACTAATACGCAAACGGCCATCGCCTGCTGTCTGAGCGCACCCGAGGCCGAACCCGAATCAGTCTGACTGCTTGATTACTGGGACCACGTGTACAGCTGCCATTGCTGTGCACATGTAGAGCGAAGGACATTCCAATAAAAAGTGAAGCTTACAATCTGCAGATCTATACGCCGGTCCTGCACTGACCACTCACGATGATAACAAGGCACTTTCCTTCTACACGTTATCATCAAATTATGGTCATGAATCATTTTCCTACCTACTTTTTAGTCCCTGGAGGTCCCTAGCTTAGCACTCCTGCACACATTCGGTGGTGAAATACAGGAATCATTTGAATTTCAAAAATAACAGTTTTTTTTTTGAGGTAGGTAGGAAAAAAAAAGGGTCAATTAGCAACCCAGTTAAACAGAAGTTTTGAAAGGCACTGTTGTGTGACGCGTGTTCTTTCAATTCCAGTAAAAGTAAGTCGGGGCTGACACTTTGACTTGTGGCCCACGACATATTGAAATCACTAATGTCGACGCATTTGTAAGAAGCAGACCAGAACAGACAGACAGCAGAACGCTCACGTCTGCAATGTATGGGCAATTTAAACCCTTACCTAAGCTGCGTGTCTTCGGACTAGAAGAGAAGCTAAGAAGCCCTGTACTGTAGGAAAGCTGCACAATCACGGAGAGAACATGCAAACTCCAGACACAATCAGAAGTGCTCTTCTTCACTAGCCAACCCGTAGGGTTTGAATGGGTTTAATTTACTGAATACTACACTTTATATCAATTGTTCTTCACCATCCAGTAAAAAGTTTTTTTTTTTCTCCTTTTATTTTTTTGAAAAGTATGCAATCAAAGCCTATTATGTCCTGTGGTTAAACAGCTTTTTGGTTGAAAGAGTTGACTGTGGGTGGAGAAACTTGCATCTCTGCCGCCTGTAATGGCTTTCTTTATGTGTGACAGCTGAATATACAAAATTCCAATTATGTAAGGAACTTTTCTCTCCGATTTTAAGTAGAAAACAGTATAATGTGATGTTCACCATTGTTTCTGGCTGAAAAAAAGAAATTATCATGATGTCTACACTTTTTGTAAGTTATCCTCAGGATTAAGAAAATCGAACCACAAGACCGGATCGTGGACACCACAATGTAAGGTATGCAGTAAGTGGTTAGTAGAACCACAGTACCAGCTTAAATGTGGTGAACGGTTGCACTTTCGGCACAATTAAAAGCGAACTGAAGTCACTTTGAACCTCGGCCTTGTGATCTGAGGTTCTGCCATCAGGACTGTGTTCAAAATTTCAGGGGTTAAAAGGTCATCATGGGACGAACTGCCAAAGTAAGGCCCGGGTCGCGAACAGAGTCTGGTCAATCACATTCTCACACCATAGTGAGCCCCACAAACAACACACTGACAGTGTTCGTGTAGCTTTCAGCAACGACACATTTTCACTACAATCCAAGTTAGTAAAGTGACTTTTATGTTGTGTCTTTAAAAAAAAAAGTTACAGTTAGCTCATCATATTTCCTTGGGCAAATTGTTCAGAAGTTTAATGGCCCTCCCTGCAAAAAAAAAAAAAAAAAATGCTTGATCATCTCATCTTTTATCTGGACTTTGAAACATACAAAAGAGCTCTGTTTGAAGACCCCAAACTATACTTCTGAACAGATGAAGAAGAGAACAAACGCTACATCCTTGTATGTTCCTCTGTCTTAATTTGTTTGAAATATTATCTGTTCTTAACAGTATGATCTGAAAGAACAAAAAAAAAGAAAAAGGAAAATCATCGGGGATGGATAAAAGATTCGGTTTAAAATCTTTATTTGTGGGGATGACACAGATAACGGAGTGTAAACAGGACAAAGCAAGACACCACTCCAGGCTGCAACGTGCCCCATCGCAAGTGTCTTCTTTTTCGAAATCAAACATTTTTTTAAACCAATAGCGACAATTCTCTGCAGTTTCTTCAGAACCAGCCCTATATCAAAGCCACCCTATCAGTTAAAGTCAGACTATGTAACTTTTTTTCTGAAAAGCAGATGCTTTGCTCAAAAAGTGGCAATTATAGGCACAGTTTTCTAACTTTAGCCACTAGAAGCTACTGGTCACACAAGACCAAGTAAAGCCGTAGCAGCGAAACCCGAGTGTGTTCAAATGAACAAGTGTGTGTGTGTGTGTGTGTGTGTGTGTGTTGCTGCTCATGAATTCAACTTAATTCTTTTTTCAAAAGTTGCATAGTGTCAGTTCAAAGTCACATTTTACATAATTATGGCTTTGAATTAGAGACGAAGGAAATGGCAAATATTCAAAGCGCTACATCTACAGTAAGTGTGAGGGGGAAAATACGCACAAAAAAAAAGGTTCGGTCGACGTCACTTACAGAGTGGGTTGGTCAAGTTTAGTTCAAGAACATTAGCGCAGATTCTGTAGAAAATTAAACTCTGCCCCCGTTGCAACAAACAGTGCAGATTACTGCGATTCACCATCACACATAAGTGATTAACTGCAGAGATGTCAAGGAGATGAAATTCAGTTCAGGCACAATCAGATGAGGGGGATTCTTCCTAATCTGAACCTGCAATGATGCTTTCTCCTTTTAATGACAGAGTTAGAGTCTGCACCTGTCATGGAGTGGCAAGACATGTTCTCGATCCAAATTTAGATCTTTCTTCTGTGACGAGGTGTTTTATAGGTGGAGAAAATCGTAGTGGACACTTAGGAAATCCTCTGGATTGTGTCGAAAATGCTCTGCCCTCACAAACGTGGGACTTTCAAGTGATATTGATTTTCACAAGATAATTATGTAAATCACATGAATAATGGTAAACTCAATGAGTTGTGAATGTATGCATGGTTAATGATGTTTTGAAGTAATCCATTATGCAAACCATTTTCATGTTTTAATAACCAGGACACTGTTGAGGAGATGGGGATTGATTTCATAAGAAAAGTGGAAAACACTGGCATCAGTGCTCTGATTTAGAAGCAGCAGGACAGTCAGGGACAGCCAGGAAAAACATGCATTGTTCCTTCTGCGTATCATACGGACGTAACGCTTTTTAAATCGTTAAGAGTCATGAATTGAATGGATGTGTGTAGTGTGATAGATAAGAGAGGCTGTCAGTTTCCCCGTTTACCCGTAAGGAATCATATCAGTGCTTAAGCATTCCTATTCATGCACCGTTTGTGTAAAACAAACACTGATGAATGCATTGTCCAGGATGTTGTAAATCACCATCTTGGGTGGTGCAGTAATCAACTGTCTCGGGTAATCTGCGTGGAGTTTCATCACCGTCCACTGTTTGATATCATGGCACCGGCATTACTTTCAGGGCTGCGCGCTTGTAGATGCAGCCAGTAACAGCGGTGCTCTCCCTCCTCGTGGCTGTGATGCCGAAACCGTCCGTGTGCACCGGAAAAGCAAAATCTCTCTGCTGATCGTTCTGGATTTAACATAAAATCCTTTCACTCATTCATTATAACTGAGCTGGATTGTTAAATGCTGTAATGATGCTCATCAACAATTTTGGCTGCAACAAATAATGCATACAAATGTCCTTTTAGACCGTGAAGGAGTGATGAAAATTAAACAGGGAACTCTACGAAAGAGGGCAATTTTAAGATTCAAAGTACACCATTAAAATCTGACATTAACAGTTCTTATAAAGCCAGGTGACAGAGACGTATTGTACACGCTCTCTGGTTCCCTCCCCCAGGCATACATATGTTAAATTGCACTAAGTGCTGAGATGCTTTAACCCCGTGAATTACTCCGAGGCCAATAGTGAATGACGAGGGGAAAATCACTTAGCATACAAATCAATTACCCGAATGCAAAGAACCGATGATGGATTGAGAAAAGGAAATGAACGTATTCATTTTCCTTAAGCTGGAGTCACATCAGGGGCCCTGGGATATAATAAGAAAAATACTGAATTAAGTCAAATGCACCCTGTGATCTGCCAACAATATGAATTATCATTTTGTGAAGTTCAATTGATTAAAGGTTGGTTTTTTTTGCAATGAAAGGTTGTAATTTAAATTTTTCTGTTCACTTTTTCTCAACCTCCCTTTCCCTTTGCTACTCTCCTTACATTTTACATTTGGCGACCTCCGAGAACCCGCATGCGCTTGTTCCGTTTGGATGTGGGGAAAACATTTAAGACGAAACATGTTCCTGTGTGGTTGTTAAACAATGAGGAAAATGTCGATTCTACAAGAAACACTTTGGTGTGATTCTGAGGTAAGAACATCCACTGTGACCTCAAGTTTTACTATTGATACTGAACTACAGTATTCCTCAATGGCGGCTGCTCTAAAAAAAAAAAAAAAGCCTTCACACCACATGGTATTTCCCGCCGAGGCTTCAACTAGTGATTAGTTTCATTAATCGGTTGATCCTTTTTTGATGACTCACCTCTTCAACAGAATGTGAATATAGTGCAGAGGGCACATCAGAATTTTTCAGAACCCAACCTAACATGTAAGAAAATAGCTTGTCCTTCTCGACTGAAAAACACCCAAAGATGTGAAATCTACAATGATGTAAAAACAAAAGTAAAAGAAAAAAAAACTCTTCATGTTTGATAAGATGGAGCCAGCAAACAAGGCAGCATTTTGGTTTCTTGACAAATTACCTAATTGATTAACTGAATAGCAATATTCTTGAATACTTCTCCGTTGACTGAACGATTAAGCAACGAACGCCAATATCTGGCCAGTTTTTCTAAACAGGAATGGGTAAAATTCAAGAGCAGTCGCGTTATTTGCTCTCTCTAGCCGGCGACATCTCATCGGTGAACTGCATTCAGAACATTCATGTTTATTACTCAGGCACTTCTGTGATGTGCCTGGTTGTACCTTGGTGAAAGGGCACAGGGAAGCCAAATACATAGTGTTGTATTTGAATGTGGGCCATGTACACAGTACGTGTCCAATTGGAGTGGAAAGGCCCCTGCACATCAAATGCCCATTCAACATGCTGTCAGTCTAACTCTGTCAGACTGACAGCTTGTTGTATTTTTACTGAAATGTTTGCTCACGTAAAACCACATAAGCTACTTTTCCGGCATTTGCAGAGGCCTGCTGACTACTCATTAGAATAATTTCCACATTGATCTCGATGATGCAATTCCAAATCTGCAAGCTCGCTCCAATGAAGATCAATGAACACAAAGGAAGCGAGGAAGCGAAAGCTTTTCAAAGTGACTACAACAAAGAAGTGTGAGGCAGGCGTGTCAGGGGATCAAGCTACACTGCAATGTTAATATGGTGCAGTCATTTCCATGACCTATAAACAAAATATATCTTTATCTCAGTCGTGTCCTATATTATCAGTCTGTACTATCACTAAGATATGGATGACTTGCATGTGAGACGAGCCCCATGGGGTTAAAAATCTGACAACCAAACACCATCATGTCAGCTACTTGTGCCGTCTTGCATAAAAGTATCCACGATAACTGTACACACACAGTTCATATGCAACAGTACTGCTGCAGTGGAACGACTGACCTACTGCACACTGAGCAGGACGTCTCTGTTTAGGCTGAGGGCTTGGATTTAACAAATTATCTTCTCAGTTAAGAAAAATATGTTCACTGAACGATATACCAAGAAAAAGAGTGTAATTTATCGCTCTCTATTTAATATTTTATATTATATGAACGATGGATCAATTGACCATGTGTAATATGAAAGGGTGGCCTACATGGCGGCCAGACACAAGAGTCCTGTTTCAACAAGTCCTCAAAGCTTAACAACCATACAGGTCACTTGTCCTATGACCCATATGAGTGTCTCCTGAAACAGTGCCCCTAGGGCAGCAGGAGTACTGGACCTTCATCATCATGATAACAACAATAAACACATGGTTAAGCTTACGGACACAGTCGTGGTGGGGTTAGGTTTAGGCACAAAAACTACTTAGTTAGGTTCAGGAAAAGATCACGGTTTGGCCTCAAATATGTACCTCCTCAAGGTTAGAGCACTCTGTCGTCATGATATCAATAATAAACACGTGGTTAAGGTTGTTGAACGGTCAGGGTTAAAAGAAACGATGAATGCTGGTTTCTAGTGGGAAATGAGCCGCGGTCTCGCGTTTCGAAGTCCTGTGTTCTGTCGACCCATCCGTCTGTCCCGACCCTCGTCCTCACAAGAACAACTCGTAACTATGGTCGTGATAAGCTGCTTGCACAGACGACCTATGGGCCCAGGAGGACAGTCTCCCTGTTTCTCAGACGGTGAATAAACAATTGCATGTGAGGTACCGCTGTTTTTGATGCACTCCTGTGCACTTTGCAGTCATGAGAGACCGCTTACAGACATGTACTGAGTGTCATCAGTGCAGCCTGGTCTTAATACTGATTCAGTTTTCATGTTGTGATATTTCCGGTAGCCCGGGATCTTGGTGACTGAATGACAAACTGCCTAACATGGCATTTATCTAATTTGTATCAAGACAATCAGATTGGGGTTGCCGCGGATGAAGTTATCTCACATTTCATGTGCCCAGCGGCACACTGTGTACATTGTATATGACTTATTGCTCTAATTGGTTTGAGTGTTTCTGCGGTGCAGGGCAGCAATGTTGTCATCTCTTGGGAGGTCAGATGTTTCAGAGTTGTGGCATTTGAAGTGAACCGGTGGGTAGAAAATCTAAAGGAACTTTTATAACACGAGCCGGTCAAATTCAATCAAATGTTTTCATCAGCATAGACAGAGGGTTTGTTAATTGATATATCCTTAAATGTCAGTGTGCACATGAATTCAACATCCCTGTTTATTTCCAGTCTTCATCCGTGACCTTCAAAAGAACGCCCCCGGCTGCAGTGGTTCATTAAAAACCAGTAAAATCAGTTTTTATCTTTTAATTCAAAGTGTTTCGGTTTCTGCATCACTGGAGGGAAACACCACGAGTTCACCAAACCCCTGGAAAATAAGCTGAAATGTACAGGAAGCCAACATTAACACTGAACTGAACTGTACAGACAAACCTAATTTGGATACTACTTATGGCATTTTTAACACACTGCGTCACAATGAACCTAGGCCACGGTTGGTTTGGCTGCGGTGTAAACAGATACACCAGCTATGGTACTAGGCGCCTTTGCTGCCCCCGGTGGTCAACACGCACGCCATTCTGAGCAGAGAGAAAAGTTACTTTTAACCCTCATCATGGGGTAATTGACGATAAGAATTTGTCCCAGCGTTGACACATTTATAAGTGGAAAAAGATGTAAACAGACAGAGTTTATCTTCACTCCTGAGCCAGAGCTCAGCTATTCCGCTGCACTGCTCGTGTAGAACCTTGTGGAGAAGTGGAATGAGTAGGTGGACCGTGACATTTTGATGTGCACTGCAGTGCTTACATATTACTGTATCCGAAGTTATTACGATCTGATCTTACCATCAAATACAGCCTTCCCACTGGGTTATAATTCTGTCCGATATGCCTGAACACAGTGTGCCCTTTCAGCAGGCCCCCCGAGCTGCATCAGACAGGGCCAGTAGCAAAATACGGCCAAAAACGATTTTATTGGATGATTCAAATTGAAAAAAAAAAAAGAGAAGATCTGCATCTGAGTGACGGATTTAATTGACGTCTTAAAATGAAGTATTTTTCCGTATTTTTTAACACATCACGACTTGTGTACAGTAAGTCTGACCTGGGACTAGTTGCCATTGGCATAGAGGTCTCCTATTTGCACATGAAAGGCAGCAGACATCTGCGTTTTGGCCAGCTGAATCATTTTCGATGGGATGGGCTTTCCACTCTGGCTGAATTAGTAGTGGTCTGGGACGTGTCGCGGTGCTAAATTTATGTAAATTTGCTTGACACCTCTTTCCCGTGGGGCGCTCGTCTGCGGTGCCAAATTAATATCACATAATTCAAACGTTTCCTGTTTGGTTTTCGTTCAAGGGGTGGAACCGTCTGGGTGTGTCACCCTCCTTTCTTCACCAGCAAAGCTGAGCTGTACTCCTCCAGTGGCAGCACAGGTGACAAGCAGCTAAAGTGAAATATGACAACACTGGCTAGCTGTAAGTAAGAACCGTTAATGTGATTTTGGGATAATGTCAATTGATTAATAGGGTCCTGGGGGCTTTGACATTGAATGACTCTGCTTGTCATCTCAGCTAAAAGCAAGGGAGCCTCAGATATCTGCCATCAGTACACAACGGCAGGAAAAAAAAAAAAAAAAAAACAGTCATCGCCAACATTTTAATCTATTTTTTCCCCAAAGGTGAGGTGATATGAAATCTAAGCCGAGTCTGAAAAGAAGATAGGCAATATTGCTCGCTGTGGGCCTGATTAAAGCCAGTATATTGAGAGTCAGTTTTAAGTGTCAGTCACGCAGGATCATTACAGATCAGCCGCAGGGAGCACGGATATCAAGTTATCTTCAGTTCCATTCCTCAAGGTTTAAGAGCATCTGCAATCTTTCTTCATCAGCTCTTGCCAACACGGCGGCTGCTTATAGAGACCGCAGCAGCTGTCATAATGCCTTATCGCTGTACTTGGGTGTATTAATGCGGTCTCCTCTCTCTCTCTCTCTGTGGTCACATGAGGGAAGCACTGCCTGGAAATGTGAGGCTGGCTAATTAAAGTCAAGTAGCGTTGGAGCAGTCTCAGGCATTAACTTTCATTCTTTTGTTTACTTCAAGTTGCAGTAGGGTAACTTTGCACACTGGCAGCTCCAAAGGGCAGAGGCTGAGTCTGTGATTTTGGAGGGCTTCAATTCCCAGCTGAAATGTAAAATGGCAGCAGTAAACCACAAGGATTAATGACAGCGAGACAACTGCCAAGAGATTTATTGTCGGTGGGACATTCTCTAAATGTGTAGGGAGTCCATGAGGAGTTTTCACACCTCTTCATTCTGTCACTTTCTGTGGCAAACTCTCCTGTCAGTGACCAAAACCAATGTCAGAGCTGTAGAAATAGCACACAGTAATAGTCAACTTGGCAAGCTCACTGTACGAGGACTATGATCCGTAAGGATGTGCAATTAGAAGCTTATCGTAACCCTATATACACTAAACCTTTTATAAAGATAGCAACCGAAAAGCTTCACAATGAACCAGCTAATTCATATAAATTTCCACCGGGGTCTAAATATGATACAGTTCACAAGCCCGTAACCAAGAGGGTTAAAGTAGTCGACATGCACGTTGTTCTGTAGATGACTACACAATTCTGCCTGCTTAAAAAAAAAAAAAAAAAAAAAGCCCTCAGACAGATTCATTCACCAAACAATTCAATCAACAAATTAATTCATTCAACATTAACTCTTTTTCAACTGGGTTGCGTCTTTCCAAAAAGTCCACCAACACAGCCCCATTCCATATGCATGCCAACAAAAGCATTTACTTTTTAAGAAGAACAATCCTCAGCTGCCCTGATCATTTCTTTGAAGGGAGTTTGGACTGATGCCTTCTGGGTGATTCAGAAAAGAGAGCCAGACACTCATTTCCCCTAGTGTATAATTTGGATGCTCATCTTGTAGGCACAGCTTTTATAGAATTTGCAATTACTTGTTGTGTTGTTAAAAGCCGTATCTTTAAACTATTTTTTTTTTTTTTTTGCAGGAAAAATAATGTAACTAGACACATTTGACAATTTACAGATTATGGTATTAAAGTGATATTACATAATCAGGCATAATCATTGCGTTGTATCACACAAGGTCTCTCGAAGGCCAGTCAAGTTATCGCTCAAACCATACTGCCCCTTTGAATCTCTTTTCTTTAAAGTGCCATCAACAAACGTTTAGCATGTTCACTCAACACATCAGATACCACTGATGGCGATCAGCCCCTTGAACATTCAGACGTACTGAACTCAAGAAACAGAGTCAGAATTTTCCAGCCAAGTTCGTCCTTCATTCGGTCGCAAAGGGCTGCTGCAGCCACGGCTCGTTCATCCAAAGATCAGGTGAAGAGCATTCAAGATGAAATGTGTCCTTTTCAGGAGTAAAATAGAGATTTCCTCTCCTGGTGTACAAACAATATCTATTTTTTTAATGCATTCCAGTTGCAGTTCCAGATGTAAAAGGGTGTGCAAATGCAATTTAAGGTATAAATGTACTATAAAGATGGAGTTTAAGACTTAATGGCACTATGCCTATTTCTACTCGTATTAGCAGCAAATACAGTGTGGATTTTAAAACTGATTCCTGTTTGAAAGGTTTTACGTAAGTTACATCAGTTGCTTTGATGCAAAGGCCAACATCTGATCCTGGCGTGCGGCATCAAAAGACAGGCCAGGGTCTGAGGGAACTGAATTTTCTCTGCCTTGGCTTTAGATCTTCTGGACCGCCTGCTGACGGGACCTCGTGATCACGTGATCAGAATTGCTCATAAAGATGTATTCAGACATCTCAAAACACGTGAAACAATTTTATGTAACCCTCAGTCGGTCAACTATTCCTATTGCTCTTTCACAGTAAACACTTTCCTGCTGAACCTTCCTTAATAAATCTATTATCCAAGTCAATGGAGTGGAGCCATAAATACTGTCTAGACTTTGAAAGCCAAGAGGAACTTGAGCTAACACTATATTTTTTCAAAATCTTTATACAGTGCATGTCCTTGACTTCACAATGCATCTAAAGTGACATTCAAAGATACATTTCAAAGAAGATATATTTATGCAATATGTTCCAACACCATGTACTTTATGTTTGAAAATATATCAAGGTGACGAGTATCCGTGTATATAGTGTATTTGTTTTTCCTGGTTTTGACAATGAGAGATAAAGATTAGTTTAACAATATCACAGAATCAATGGAAGCACTGTTAAATTTGAAAAAATTACTCACCACTAAGAACATCAAAGACTCAACCAATCTCGCGGAGTTTCTGTAAGGCATAACGGCTAATTTCACGTCACTGTCGTACATTTACCGGGGTGCACTTGTTTGCTTATTTATATATATATTTTTTATTCATTCACTGACTTTTCATTTTCTTCCTTATTGTATTATATGTGCCCATTATACCCTAAGACGCGCCACTGTCCACTTACTCCAATTCAACCTCACAGCAGGGGACGGCCATGCTGAGCCGCGCTGCTGTGGCTGCCACTGTCCTCGGCAGCTAAACTCATGTGTGTCCGTGCTGGAGACTCTACAGAAAGCTCTGCTTTTAAAAGCCTATTTGTGTTCAGCTCTCAGTAGCTCTGAAGCTTCTACGTGATTACCTTTGCTTTGGATTTTAGTTTCACCCATGTGTCTCTGTTTGTACTTTCAGATTTCAGCGTTATTTCACTGTTTACTGTTTGCTATCGGTGGTATCAGAGCTGTATTAAGTTACTGCTGATACAAAACTCAACCTTTCCTGCTTTTGCTGCTTCACAACGAAAGCTTCCCATGTTACAGGAAAAGCAATGTGTTTATCACAGAGCGTGCAGAGCTTCGCTAGTGGTTTCAAGTAAACAACTTTAACTCGCTGTACTGAGCAGTCGAAAAAGACTTGCGCTGTACCAAAACAAGTCTTGTGCTCGCAGCTGTTCGCAGCATTGTTCAGCGTGACAACACCCTCACAGTGGAGAAACCCTACTATACTGCTGTGATTGGTTGTAACCGACCCCCGCTACAAGAGCCTCAGGAGGTGACCACAGCTTTTGTGCTCTTTCATCAACAAGCTCCTCGTCCTTGACTAGATAAAATATGCAGCTAACCTTGCACCATGTGCTCACTTTCTTGGGAGACCCAGGAATTGGTGAATGAACAGCTTTCATCTCTGCACATGTGATTTATTGAACAAACAAGTCAAA
The DNA here is from genome assembly GCF_016859285.1 of Xiphias gladius. NCBI lineage: Eukaryota > Metazoa > Chordata > Actinopteri > Istiophoriformes > Xiphiidae > Xiphias > Xiphias gladius. Next base: position 4,317,937 of record NC_053416.1, on the reverse strand, counting down.
CATTGGCCGAAAGCACGAACGAAAGCTTACAGACAGATCCTGAAGCAGCTGTGACTCCTTACGCTTCCACACACATCAGTTTGTTTGATGTTCAGAGCAAATACAGCCAACAGGAAGAGCTGTCATTTTGAGCCCCAGAACCTAACGATGACAAGGACATAGAGAGCAACCCCTGTCATCTTGGACTGTTGGAGTGTCCCAACAGTAAGGCCCATTGGATTACATGATCTCTTCGTCTCTGTTATTCTCTCCCCAGTTTGTCTCTGCTGGAGCTGTGTGTGCCTCCTACAGCATTAAGGGCAAAGCAATAATTCCCAATGCGCCGTCTAGAGCCTCAAGCGGCGGGATAGGCTTCCCCTTCAACACCAGCACGCAGGCCGACAGACGCAGGATTGAAGGGCAGGGCGGGTGAGGGCCTAGAGGGTGAGGATTAGGGATACAGAGGTGAGAAAGGAAATCCAGGGACAAGTTTCTGTTGTGAAAGGCTTTCAGGAATCCGACATGAAGCACTGGCCATATTGATCGCCCTGGAGGCAACTTTAATTGCAGCGAGTAAATAAACAGAACACACACACTGGAACAGTCTAGACTGTTGATTTACTATTAAAGTGGAAAACCATTTGAGCCATTTTCAGAGGCTCAAAAGTAAGTTTTGGAGGATCAAACAGACGCCCAGTTTAGACAGTGACGTATAGAAATGATGTCTGCAGTCTTACTACAGTTAGGTACGTAAGTATTTGGACAGTCACACCATTTTCATAATTTTTCTTCTGTACACCACCACAATGGATTCGAAACAAAGCCATCAAGATGAGTGACATGAGTGTAGACATTCAAGGGGTTTAACAAAAATATTCCAGTAACTGTTTAGGAATTACAGCCATTTTTATTCATAGTGCCTCATTTTCAGATGTTCAAAAGTAATTGGACAACTGACTGACAACCGGCTTCATGTCCAGGTGTGGCCTGATCCCTCGTTATCTGATGACAAATTAAGCAGATAAAAAGGTCTGGATTAGATTCCAATTGTTGAATTTGCATCTGGTCCCTGTTCAACGGAACTCTCAATATGTGGTCCAAAGAGGCGTCGATACAAATGAGGAGGCCATCATTTGGCTGAAGAAACAAAATAAAACCCTTCAGACAGATGGCAGAAACTTTAGGAGTGGCCAAATCAACAATCTGGTGCATTCTTAAAAAGAGGGAATGTACTGGTGAGCTCGGCAACATCAACCGGGCTGGAAGACCACAGAAAACAACTAAAGGGGATGATCACACAATCCTTTCCTTGGTGAGGAAAAACGCTTCACAACATTTAGCCAGGTCAGGGACGCTCTGGAGGAGGTAGGCGCATCGTTGTCAGAGTCTACAATGAAAAGACGGGTTCATGAGGTGCAAATCTCCTCGAAATCAAGATTTTAATGTCCTTATCATTTCATCTCAGAACAGTACTGGCACATAGCTACATTTTTTTATTCTATACACTCCTTAGCCCCTCTTTTCATTCGATAGGTGTTGTCAATCTGGGAAGGAAATGCCAGTATTTACCATTGCATGTTTTTTTTTTTAATTTGCTTTGACTGCTGCTTTACCTTCTCCAGTTGACAAGGTCCCCCTCTGAACCTTGTTTCACCTGTTTATCTAAATCCGCTTTCTGTTTCATGTCTCACGTGCACTACATATTTGTATTATCTCTCCCTGCAGTCAGCAGGAACTTAACCGAATGCTCACCGTATGCCAACAAGTAGAAAACGTGACACAAACTAACCAGGGTCACGTTCATCAAAACACTGCTCCATAGTGCTACCAGTGCTCAAATATTCCACAGGATATCTTTAACAGCCATCAAATGCTCGCTATGGTGGAAGGGGTAATCATTTTCTTAGTTTCAGTGGCTTTTGAAAATCAGAAATCTCAGCAGCTAATGAAGTAAAGGTATTGTATGGCCTTTTTTGTGACACTTAGTCTTTGCCGTCTGAAATATAAAGCTCTTGATGTTCATGAGAGATGGGAATTAATCTTTTTCTTTTTCCCAGGACAGCACTCATCATTAGTAATTAGGGCTACAATTAACCTACTTAACATGACTGCATATGACCCACACTGCTAAAAAAAAAAAGATGTACCTTTAATGTGCAATGTCATTTCTTTGATTTAGAGTACACTTATGTACAGTATACACAGTGCTTCTGGCTAAACCAGTGTAGTTAATTAGACATTAGCAATGAGCTATGTCTGGCTTAGAGACAAAGTCGTAATGTGTTATACTGGGAACACTGCTCGAATCTGCTGTGTCTTTCCACATTTTAAAAAGGTAACCCAGAGGAGAAAAATAAAATTAAAAAAAAAAAAAAATCACTGAAGGAGGAAAATGAAAAAATATTACACATGTAAATTAAATCCAGCTCAAATGTACATCGACTTAAACATCTTATCTGGACGAGAGGCCACAACAACAGAGTAATGCTGAACTGGAGATCCGAGAGAGACAGTATGATGGACGTAGGGTCTCTGCCATGACATCAGCTACAACATATGTGAAGGCATCTATTCTATTCTATTCTATGCATCATTAGTTGAGTTATAGTTTTCAGAAATGTTGGCCCTCAAGATATCTTCAAGAAAAACTTGTAATAAAACTTTGTAAGAATCGTCACGGGGAGCCCCACTTATATAAAATAATGAATTCTTTCCTCTTAAATGTCACTACTCAACAAAATTTAGCAGAACACATTTGTTTCTGGTTAATCTCCTGCTAGTTCACTGAGAAATTTTCTGCATGAATTCACTCTCTTCTCCACCTTCTCGGATTTTCTTTGGGATTATGATCAATTTGGGAGTGCTCAGCAAGGAAAACGAAGGTACACTGGCATTAATTCACATCAGCGAGCACAGGTGATAAGCTTACTGCGATGAGTGATACGTCAGATTAGCCAAAAATGGAGAAAGAAAACACACTGCTCAGCCGGTCTGAGACCTAGTAGAGGTGCTGGAGGTAAAAATATCAAAATCAAGGGAAATCTGCACACTCAAATCTCCATGCAAAAAAAAAGATTTTTGCTCCATTCATTGACATGACAGATTTGTGTAAGTATTTGGAGGCTAGGTGCATGGTGGAAACTCCAGTATATCTCCAAAAGGTGTTACCAATCCCATCACAGTGTCAGGTATCCCTCTGTAGCAAACTGTGAATTGTGATGTACTTTCTGCCCGGGCTCTTACAACAAACTCACGCACACACCATCTGGTGTCAGCTGCCAATCCCACACTGATGGCTGATTCAAGACAGCAAATGGGGTAAGGAAAAACTAAGGCTAAACACATATTGACTCGCAAATTAATTTGCTCAACCTTGAAGCCTTGAATCTCTCGACCAGACAGGAGCCAACGAGATTGTCATGTTTTATTTGGAATCATACTGAAAATACTGTAACATACTGTTATGCCTCCATCATGGACAGATGGACTCAGAAGCTCAGGACAGTTTGTTATGTCTACTTCTTGCTGTGTGTATTAAGGGCTCTGGCACAGATTCAACCCCTTAAATGTGTATAACTTTATACGGTACATTATCCCCATATTTCCCTTGAGTTTACCCATGTGTGTATCTGACCACATGGCTATGCCTGACCTGTTTCGTTGTTACAGTTAAACCCTATTTAAAATGCTAAAGAGATTACAGTGTTCCAGACAAGGCAGTCTACCTTATGTGGATTGATGGAACACTTAAACAACTTGGCTCAGCAGAGAACGCATGCATTATTTTCAAAGAGTGATGCCTCCATTGGTTTTGGCCGCTGTCTGCCCTCTTTGGCTTTGCGAATGATGCTGCAGCACTGTTTGGACAGGGTGTGGCGGAAAAACTGTATTCAGAGGTCAAGGTGTATTATCAGAGTGAATGAACGAATTCACACACAAGCCGCTGAATTCATATAACCTTGGGGCAAGTATCCCGGAAGGAAAAATATGTGTTGCAAAGGAAATCATGTATCATACTCTTCTGGCAACAGCATCCACAGTTTGTAACAAACAAAACAAATTGGTAGTATTAGTGTAACAGTATTTAGTGTTTTAATATTTAGCCCAACGTGAATGGATGACTTAACTTGGATCTTATCACTGGCTCCGTTCCTGCTTAATTCAAGATGAAGTTTCATCCCACTGAGCACTTTTGACTGCTAAAGTGGATTTCCAATCTGGGCGTTTTGGCCACAAACAACCAATGGACGAGTGCCCTGACTGAAAGTGGGGACGCTTGCTGTGACAAAAGGCAATGACTCAGAGTTCAGCCAGACTGATTTTGAAAAGTGCCAGGAACTGCTACTGCTTCTCTCTCTCTGAACGTTCGTGGGGGGGTGGGGGTGGGAGTGGGAGTGGGTAACTTTTGTTCTCATGTTGAAACATTTTAAAGTTAAATGCTGTTTTTGCACTAATGCAGAATAAACAATGAATTTTGTCAGTTGCTTTGTTTAAAAATGCATCAAACTACTGTTCCTCTGTATCGTGTATCATCCTGAACCATGACCTGACTGGGTAGTGAAGTAATCAACCACTACAGATAAACAAAGAACACCACCCACAGACACTGAAACTTCATCAACTTCCCCCTTGTCTCTCACTTTCCCAACAAAGTTCACCTGCTGCCTCGCCTCTTAAATCAAGTGTGTAGGTTTTTAAAGCCTGTCAATCATCTTCTTAATTTAGTGTGTTTAATTTACAACACATGAACTGATTCTGATAAACTGACTGACGCACTATGGGATTAGAAACTGGGACCTCTGTTTTTTCTACCTGAGCTAAAGGTTGAGCACGAGGCCCACTTCCTAAATCTGTACTCGCCTTATTGAACATTCTTCTGTCTGTTTTTTTTTATCCCGCTGATGAATGACTGGATTTTGTCCCGATGTGAGAGAGAATGACTCGGAACGGCAGAGAAGAGGAGATGAGGGAGGGGAACGACGAAGGACAAAGAGAAAGAAAGATCGAAGAGTAACACAGACCAAAGAGGACCTCATGAAAAATAGATCCCTCCCTTTGTAAGCAACTCTTTTGAATGCACTGCATACTTAGTAATGGATAATGCATTCTGTGACATCTCTCAACATCTGTTGGTGATGAAAAGGGACAGCATCAGTAGATATTGTCTTTTTCTACACGGTGCTAGCCCCTACACTTCTCCCATCCACTTAACCTGCTGCGGCCTGCAACTTACTCAAATGGCTAAATTATACGTGACAGTGGAGAAGATTACCAGCAATTAGGACCAACAATACGCAATGAAATATGCAATCAATAATTTTATCACAGTAATTACTACTACTACTACTACTAAGTACTTTTTTTGTTGTCAGCTCGCACCGAAACATATTATGCTGCGAGGTCACCGCCTCAGGGTACTTAGGTGAAAAATGTGAATGAGTGGGTGGGTGAGTGGGGTTTGGCATGCGGTAGCGCAGACGGGCCAGAATTCCCACAACTGCCCGAGTTATCACTGAATAATAACTCCGTGGTAGTCGCGTTAAGGTAATGGGTTATACTACACATGTATATTAATGTATATGTCTCCATGTAAATTTAGTGTTAGAACGCAGAGGAGTGACTCCAATGATTATTCATGCTAACATCAAAGCTTCACACAGGATATTTTTTCCTCAAAATGCCACAAGAGATAAAGAGGTTATTTAAAAGAAAAACAAAAAAAGTTTAGGGTCGGTTTTATTTTTGTTGCTTTAATGACTCACGGCAGTGTTGGTGTTACGGAAGAACAAGATCTAGGCTTATAAATTTAAAAAAAGTAAACAAGCTGTTGTTTGGTGGAGCATTCAGATGCTTGGTTTTCTGAATGCTCTCAGGTGGTCACGGCACGTTGGGCCGAAGATGTTTTTTAATCATTATTTTGTCAGAATGTCTCTATGGCAGCACTGCATTTCATCAGCGAAGAAAAGTGGGAGATATGCAAGAGTCTCAAGGACCTTTGAGAATAACTGTGATGAAGAGCTATGAACGTGGACCTGACTCGACCCACAACAAAGAAGACAGTCGACACAAATATGACAAAGCTGAGGCCAGCGTGCAGTTTAATGGGTATGTCAAAAATGGCCAGAGGTACATTTCTTCCTCTGTAAACCTTGTGGCTAAAGCAAACACGACCTTCACTTCGCTTCGCTTGAAATGATCAGTCTTCAGGCCGCAGGACCCACGTCTTTTATCATCCCTAAATCTGAGGTAAATGCATGGTCCCGGGTAATTTAATAAGTGCTGTGCTGTAGCTGTGCTCCTCCATTATAATTAGCCCGTCTTCTCTGCTTTCACTGCAAATAGACCGATGTTCCGTTCGCCGCCCCTCCTACGTCACCGTAGCAAACCTGGTTACTGGCAGGAAACAGTCTCCCACGGTCAAGCACTTCCCCTGACAAACAACATGAAGCATTTTGGCCTTTTCGACACCCTATGATATAACAGTAATAAAATACTGGCTGTTATTCTGTAGTTGTCATGTCTGGTGGCTCTCCGAAGAAATATTAAATAGGAGGTTATAATTTAATAATACAAGATATGTTCTTACTATACTTTACATATATATTATACTCATTTATAGAATATACAATATAGTCAGAACTTTGCCCCTTTTTTTCAATATCGAGAGCCTCAACCTTAATAACTTGAATAAATGAAAAAGAATACATGGAAGGCTTAAACAAACTGACTATTTTAGAAACTAATGTCAAGTATCTGTGCACAAAAAAGGAAATTACTTCACAACTCTTCCGCTTCATTGCACCGTGGAAACATAACACATCTTCCCATAAACTACATACACTATTTCTGCACTGCAGCAGTTGATCAGCTGGTCGGACAGCGTGTCTGTACACACGTCCCTCCTTGTCTCGAGATTGCTATTAAGACTAATTGGGATGGTATGGGTGTTATGTACCTGACTGTTTCATGACCAGGACCAGTAACAGTCCATCTTATTTGTGTGTTAAACGGGAACAACCCTCGTGGTCTTTCCTTGACCCTGTGTTTCTTCTCTGTAGTGCCACCCTCATGATAAAACAACCAGGGTCTAAGAAGAGCAAAAAGATCATTGTGTGAAACTTAGGTAACGTGTCACCATTACTTACTCTAAACGTGGGCCTCTAATTTCCTATAATTTAGGGATCCAACTTTTACAAAGTCAAACAATTTGGAAGTTTTTACACATACGGAAGAGTGATAAGTTATCAGTACCTGGTGCATTAATTTCCCCTGTGTGCCCTTTACAACCTTGGACTTCCATCTGAATTTCCAAGTTCCCAGAAATTCACCTAAAGTTTTCACACATTATTGCATACATCCTCATAATTACACCAAGGGCTCAACCTGTAATCCCAATTAGATTTTTTTTTTAAATAGGATATAATTGACTGTAAGAAAATATTTCCCACAGTGTTTTGAGGGAGCATGACGATATACAGTTTGTATTTAAGCGTGATGATGCTCATTCAGGTTTTTTAGGGGCTTAAATTGGTGGTCTGAAATTTACTATTGCTCTCACTAGACAGCGTGCTCATTCACTGCTGTTTGAGGGATTGCTCAACACTTTGCTGCCGAGCTTTGACTCATCAAATCTTGTTAATAGAGATATTCATTCAGTGGCCACGTCAAAATCTGAAGCGACCCCCTCACTCTTATGACACCTTGTGCTTTAGCCTGAAGACAGGTGTAGCTTCACATTTACATCCTGCCTGGTAGAGCTTTAAACATTCATTTCAGTTTTGTCGTCAAGGTTTCTGCAGTTCGAGTCTACATAAGGTTTCACGAGTGGCGGCGGCCTCTGCATTGTTGGCTGGAGACCCTGTCAGGCACATGAGGGTCAGATCGAAAACACAAGCGACTGCACTCTTGTGTTGACAACGCTCCATCACAACAATCTAACGAAGTGATGACCATATCACATCCCAGCGCGGGAGCTGTGTTTGACTGTCTTGGCATTTCTCATTTTCACTATAAGACCAGAGCCTCTTATTAATAGCACTGTTTTCTTCCCCAACGGGCTTTTCCAAATGTTGATAGCACCTGGATCTGAGGGGTGTTTCATCATGTTTTAAAGCGGCCTGTTGACAGCACTGAAAGATAAGAAACTGTGATAGATGGTGCTTGTCAGGTTATGTGTTTCAAACTCGTAAGGCCTCTTCAGAAAAGAGTAAACTCTTGTATTTTTATCCGTCCAATACTCGTCCTTATACAACTAGCACTACTTTTTAAATTGATGGGGATAGAAAGGGGACGGAGTCTTGGCCTACTTGAGACAACATACATGAACGTCTTTATTATGTGATCATAATAAAGTTGCTGGAGCCTTTTTAAAAGTGCTATTAACAAAAATAGGTGCCACCTTGTGACACCAAATAGCCCATCAAATGTTAAATCACATAAATGTGGAGAATTATGCAACAGAAATGGTATTTTGGTCCTTACACACACCACAATATTTCCCGTCTACTATTTGCATAATAGACTCCTCTAAAATACCAATGGACACCATCCATAACCTCCATATTCCTTGTATTTCCCCTCTTGATGCTATTGTGTCCCATCACATCTGTTGCCACGGACAGGGCAGAAGAATTGGATAAGACAGGTCTTTTGAAGATGAGAAATCTAAGTTAGAGGAAGCGCTAATGGGGCCCAGTGGCCATGTGCCGGTGCCCTGAGTGGCTTTGATCCCTCCTCTCCAAATCCAGCTGGCTCCAGTCAGGTTGCTGACAAGTGTAATTTCCTGGTTGGGGTGAAAGAGGAGGTGATAAAGCTTAGAGGCCGAAATACCCACTGGGACTCTTGCTTTAAAAAGCTACGCTCCATCACTGATCACACAAGGTGATTATTTGTGCTCGAGCTCATAGGGCTTTGGGTGTGTTCTACTATCTTGCCGGGTGCCCACAGAAATGTGGCTAGGCTATATAATGAATATTTTCATTACTGATCAATCTGACGATTATTTGCTCAAACGTCTGATTGATAGTTTCAGTCAATTATCAGTATCATTCATTTTCTGTCAGTTGACTAATCTGTTAAAGGTATAGGAAACATGAATGTGTAGCTTAAGTACATGGTAATCATGCTGTTTCTTTGCCTTCCACTCAGCAATTACTGTAAATTCCTTCAATGTTGTTTCTTTACCTACATTTTATTATCTTTTTGTCCGGTTCAGACGTGTGGTTCTAATCCTGTTTGGTTCTGTTTTGACACAGAGAAAAACAAGTGCGGAGACACTGCTCCACCTGGGCGTTTCATTAGTCTAATTAGTGACAGGAAGTGACATTGTGGCTGACTTTTTGACAGCGCGGGGCTATTGCAGGTGAGTTATTCCAAGAAAGAGAAAAACATTTTTTGGGATTTGTTGTTTAGTTCAGGAGGGAGGTACCACGACTTTTGTTGGAGTTTTGTGAAGCTCTGCAATGAGCGATTGAAATAGCAACGATATATGATATATACAGTATTTGTCACCTTCATACTAAATGTACTCTTACAGCCGTTTGAGTGCACATGTAATGTTTAACAGCTTGTTGCATTGTTAACTCTCTCTCTCTCTCTCTGTCTCTATCTGCATCACTAGACATAGAGTGCAACACAAAGCTTATTTTGTCATATTTGGGATTGTTCAGTGGATCCGTCTATTGATATTCAGGTCACTGAGACCCCGTCACTTGAACCCGACGAGGCTTCCGTGTTCCGGCTGCCGGGGGCTCGTCCATGTCTAATATACAGTTTATGGCCGCGAGATTTCCCTGTTACCTTCGTACCGTGTGCCGTGTTTGTGTGTTGCCATAGAAACCCCGCAACGCGAGGTATGGTTGTTTCCGCGGTTGTCATCTAATCGAAACGCCCAATGTCAAAAAACATTGGTGACATTTAGACATTATTTGATGTTTCCTGAAACTGCTTTGCACAGTACATCACACGTACTCCTACAAATAGATAGGATTTAATTTTCCTTAACTGATGACTCGAAAATGATGAAAAGTTTCACATCAGTTTAGTTCTATGTGCCTAATCTCTTTTCAGCAAAACCTAAATCTTAATTGAACAGCACACGCATTACAGATGGCACAGAAAATCCCCAAAATTAAAAACACCAAGAACAAAAAAAAATCATTAGTGCTTCAGGACTACTGGAACTACCACTATCTAAAATGGATGAAATATAAAAGTGTTTAGAATGCGTTAGTAAAACATTTGTTATTTAATTAAGTGTTCCCATTCAAGGAAAAAAAACGTAATCTGCTAAGGTGACGGTGCAGCTGAAATGAAATTAAAAAAGAGACAATAATAAGATAAGATTTTACCATTAAAATCTTCATAAAGTAAGCACAAGTGTTAACTGGATCACCCAGCTATTAAAAACACAGCAATGGTCTAATTTACTGCGTGTATGGCCAGCAAAAGGTATTTTGGTGATAAGCTGCACAAAAAAAAACTAAATAATAATTCATTCTCGTGGATAACTTTAAAATCATTAGGGGTTTGGATCACGTAACCACGAATCATTCTGTGACACTGCACCATCAAAGGGAAACTCTCAATCGATGTAGAGCAGGACAGCAGGAGATGCCCTCTCTGATCGTATTCCAGGTGGATCTCGCCGTACAGAATACCAGAGAAAAACAGCTCAGCATGTGTGCTTTGATAGGCTCGCATGTTGCTAAGAGGAACTCCAAAGCAATGCACTTTTACTTTTTTTTTTTTTTTTCTTTCCTTCAGCTGCCCGCTGTGAGGATCCCAACGGGATGAGTGCTTCCTCGAAGACTATACCGTGATCTGTTCGACAGCGTTTCTGTTTTATTGACCTGATTTACAGGTTGAGTAATGGCAAGGACTCTAACGTAAGGTATTATAAATATAGAAAAAAAAGTAAAAGTGCATTGCTTTGGAGTTCATACGTGTTGTACTGTATGCCCTTGCCATGGGCACTTGGCGGACTATGTGATATTCAATTGTTAGCTAGAGACTTATATATATATTTTTGTTTTGTTTTGTTTTGTTTTTTTGTTTTAAAGATCCACTAGGTGTAATGTTTATTTTTAAGATTGTTAAAACAAATCCTCCCAACCCCAAATTAATTTTAGATTACTTGAACCGGCACACAAAAGTGACAATGGAGGTATTTCAACCTGGCAAATAATAGACCACATTCTTCCGTGGCTGTATGTCCTTTTATTTAAAATTCAAGAAAAATTCAGTAATAAGCAATAAATGTTGCCTTTCAGTATTGTTCAATCCATAATGTGTTAGAGAAATCTAGGCTTTCCTGTTCAATTAATAAGTCACTTTTTAGCCACTTAACTGCTCGCATATGGACATAAATGAATTATAATGTCAGATATTGTTATAAGTTTTATGTAAATTGCAAATAACTTCAACTTGATCACTGACAGGCGAGAGACAGATTTCCACTAACTTACTTCTATTTATTTCGTGGGCAGTAAAAAGCCTCCTCTACGTAAAAGCATGGAGATGGGAATTCGTCGCCGACAAAGATCGGGAGATACAGTCTGGCTCTGAACAGAACAGCTCAAGAAAGGCCACTAAATTGACTTATGCTGAGATTTTATTCTCAGTTGCCGCTTGAAAGGTCGAGGGTTTGAACTTTCAATCTCAGCTTTCAAAAGGAGACGTTAGACAACAAGAAAGTGAATAAGCATTTACCCCAAAATGTCCAACTATTCCTTTAATTAAACATGACTGAGAAGTATGAAGCCCCTGAATTGACAAAATGTAGTAGAGGGTCTAACTCATCAGACAACACTCTATTTTAATTGATTAACTTACAGTATTATTTATATTGTTTATATTTTTGACTTGTCTGACACAACTTTTAATACATTTTGTCAGTTTAGGGACTTCACAGATCAGCTAATGTGCTTAGGAAATAAAAAAAGACATTTGAAAATCTACAATTATATGATAACTGGGCAAGCTTTGGCAAGACTGTGATTTGAGATTGCTTGTGGTGAAATTGGTTTCTCAATCAAATGGGGATTTCTCGCCCTTAATTCACGTTAGCTCCAACGTGTTCCCGAGGCGCCAGGTCATAACAAATCAAGGCGAGGCGGCTGATCGAAGAACAGATGCCACAGCCACAAATACTGAAATCAGCTTAAAGAAACCGGTTATCAACTTTAATCGCTGTAAATCGCAACTCCACCTGGAGCCATGACATTGACCTTTTCTCCCTTCGGCTTTGGCCCAGGATTTCCTAGGGTCCGTACGTACTGTGAGGGATACAGAGAAATGTATTTGTTTGTGTACCATAACATGTGACATTGTGGAACGTAACACAGTTTAATGGACTCATTCTATAGCATCTGAGGTGTTTTTGCAGAGTGCAACTAGCTTTTCAGAATCTCAGGCCTCATTCCGATACTTACTCATTCAACTCAAGCTTTATTTGCTATGTACGCTTCATACAAGGTCGTTTACAGAAATAGTAAAGGTGCTGCCCTGTTTAGTGCCACTAATGAATTCTCATATTAATCAATCAATAGGTAAATTAACCATGGAAATAAAGAGTGATGAGCATCTAAATGGCTTAATTATGTCACAGGCCTCTACAGTTTAATCTCCATGAAAGCTCATTGGGTTTCATTCATAAGGATGTACCTGTGGCAATACACTCAGTGTACAATAAACAAGCATTTACTGATATTATTGACTTGTGCTTCCGTGTGAACAGTCCATGCGGAAAAACTCTGTAAAAATCGTTTTCTCAGTCATTTACATACAAGTGGCCTTGAAAGCATGAAACCGTGAGGAAAAGAGTAGTTATCCATGAGATTTCCTACATCACCATCTGCACTGATAGCTGATAGAGATTGACAAAAGGGCATTGACTGCTTAATGCTCCTTTAACTGATGTGTACTTTCATCCTGCATACCATAGATTAGACAGTATTACAACAAAGATGTGCTTTTATGTTGTTAGAGATACCAGTTGATGTACAGTATTGGACAGGCTTGATTTATTTTCCAGCTGGGTCAAACCTTTTTCTGATACCATGCAAGGATGCCGCTTCAATGAAAAGCAGCCCCACGAGAATCACTTTATATAAAACCGGATGTGCCTCTTACTGAGAGACTGTCAGACAACTAGATCTTCGTGGACAAACTGACAACACAAATAGATATTTAGGAAAAAAGAACAGATGAGCTTTTTTTTTCCTCTGTGAAAGGGCACCTCTTACTGATGGATTATGGCTTTAGATTGACAAGGATTACAGTCAGCAGGATATTTGATGGAAGTTTCAAGTAGTTCTTATGAGCAGCTGAAGGTTGCACTACTTGAATTTTATGAGACTACATGCAGTAGACACTGAAAAACTGTGTACTGCTGTGGGGCCTCACAAAGGATGCTGCATAAATGTGCAGAGATGAGTGAAGGGAATTTATCAGAGTTAAAAGTTCATTTATTTATATACTCTTTAAAGTCTCACAGGACTTGCTTATTACAATATTCATGATGAAACGAATATTCAGGAAAAGGGAATGAGATATATATAGTTTTTTTCTGTGGTTCTATTAAGAAAATATACATATTTTTAAATAACACCACCTGAATGCTGTGTATAAACTCTTGTATCAGAGCAGCTTAGACCATTTTCAAGAAAAATCTACTCCACGCTTTACTGACCGAACCAACAAGACCACACGAAAGGGAAATGCTAAAACAACTGGTCAACTAACTAATGACTTCATCGATAAAAGATCAATAGACAACAATTTTGATAACTGTTTGCTTTAACCGTTTATACAAAAATGACCCACTGATTCCACTTTCTCAAATACATGGATTTGCTGCTTTTCTCTGTTTTATATCATTGTAAATTGAAATATCTTTGGGTTTTTGGCTCTTGCTCAAACAAAACAAGCTATCTGAATATATTAACTTGGACTTGAAGAGAAATTATGATAGTTATTTTTTCAGTATTTTCTGACACCGTGGAGTTATGGACCCAATCTACACCTGGTATCAACAATTGATCTGTATTTGAAAATCTTGTCTAAATAATGAAAAATGTATTTTAGTGCAAGGTGTAAACGCATGCAGGAGTCATTGCAATCAGAATGCCATTAATTGGTCAAACCACGTCTGGAGTTGAGTCGCAATGTGATCAGAGCTCAGCCAGGTGTAAATCTGAAGTCTGTACGCTTTGGCCACAGTCTTGAGAAAGAATCCCCCCAAAGAGTGGGAAGGTCAGCTAACTATCTCTTCCTGCTATCTCAAGCTCCAAGTGAAAAAACTAAAGACAACGCCTCCCGCCTGCAAAAGAAAAAATAGAGGAATCCATACAGAAGCACCACATCAACCGACCCCAGACATGTTTTTCTGTTGACAAGTCCATCAGCTGCACCTCTCTAGTTTCACACAGAGATCCAATGATAATGCAGGCAGAATCGAGTAAATCAAGTACATGCGAAGGCCTGTGATCAGATAATCATCCAGACCATTTCTCCATACACAGATCACATGTGAATACTGGCCGTAAACTATTAATCCAAAAATTTTTCAACAATCAATTATGAAAATAATCTTTACTTGCAGCTGTATAATCCCTTCAGTTTTAGGTTACAACAGAAATTTCAGCCAGTCTTTAACATTTTCAACATATATACTCTACGTGTTGGGAATTGTGTAGAAAGACACCAAAAGCAAATGGTGGAGGAACTCCTGCTGTCTCTGTGACTCTAGAGTCCTTTGTTTGTTTCCTTCAAACACAATTGTTCTTACAGAGACACTGTGACATGGAGATTTATGGGATTCTCTTTTTTAAAATTACATTTGGCAAGTCATTAGTATACTGTCCTCCTGTAAAAAACAAGCCCACAGGTTGGCTGTGACAGCAGCTTATTACGAACCATAGGTCCATTTTATTGTCAGGCGACCTGTAGCGACTGTAGTAATTACGACGGAAGTAGAGGAGGAAGTCAGGTGACATGGTGTAAAGAGCGACAAAGTCCCCATGAGGTGGAGGATGAGGTGGGTGGATGGGTTGACCAAACAGGAGACCTCTGTCCATTTCCCGTGTGAAACCGATAGTCAGTGTTCTTTTATCCATGACCCACAACCCTAACCATGCAAGTTTATTGTTGTAACCATGACAGTGAAGGTCCTCTAACCTTAGAATCTCCTTATTTTATATTTTAACCCAAACCACATTTTCTAAACCTAACCAAGTACTTTTTTGTGCCTAAACCTAACCAAACCACGGCCATTCCACAACATTAACCAGGTGTTTATTATTGTTACCATGACGCCAAAGGTCCGGTACGCCTGCCACTGGTACGCTCCTATGGGTTGCATCCATGGGCAGGGACAAGACACCTACAGTATATGGTTGTTGAAGTTGGAGGACTTCTCTGATTCCAAACAAAATCAGTGCAAAATCTCTGAGTGTTTGTTTAATGTGTAACTTCATTCATAAAAGTCTAAGCGAGTCAATCAATTACTTTGGTTATTTAAAAGACATAGCTCAACCCAAGCGTCATTGTCACTCTTTCCAAACCAGCTGTTTCAGTATACAGTAGGTGTATTGGAAGTATTGGTGCACAAGATTACCTCTCAACATTGTATTAAAGAGATAAATGGTCGCGTAGCTCCACCATCCAGTCTCATCTGTTCTCATTTTATTAAAGCCAAATCACATTTAAGCACATCACCTGAATTCTAATAGATCTGGTTTAATCAAACAATGACCTCAGCAATCCAATCAAATAATGAGGATTAGGTCGCCACAATGGAAGTGCGGTTTAATTTCAGGGACAAAACAACACAGATTTTCACTCAACAGTGAATACTAATGTCTCCAAACCGACAATTCAAATTAAAAAAAAATGCTGCACATTTAGCAGAGATGCAAGATCTGTGACAAACACGTATGATACTGTGTAGAGATTGTCCCTGAGGCTTTTGAACATATACTAGGTACCTTTCTGTGGCTCAAAAGAATAAAGAATCTCTTTCTTCTGCATTTGATAACTGCACTTCATGTTTCCTTCTGTCTGTCTGAGAATGTTGACACCTTCAGGATATTATGCCTCATTTCAAGCTATTTAAAATGGTATCAGACATTCTCGCTCTCCCACTGAGTTTGCTGCGGGATGACTGGTGAAGATTCAAGGGCCGCACAAATTTTTCAAACACGGTGCGAAGACTGGATTTGGAGCTGGCTTCACTTCGCAATCGGAAAAGTGATGCAGGAATAGGACCTCCCAGGTCACCTGCCGGAGGCTCATAACAATGGGGATGACTCACTATGCTGCACAGATATGGTCCAACTTCTGCAGCTTATCATGTGAAAAGAGAACATTACAATCCTTTTCTTCTCAATGACCGAAGGCGAAAACTTTCTCCAAGTATGATCCTGCTTTCAACGGACCAGAGGATTCTACTTGATGGAAAAGGCGGCGGCGGCGGCGGCCGGGGGGGGGGGATTTTTGAGATCTAAATAGTAAATTATCTTGACAGGCCTTCAAAGAGGAATTAAAAGAGCCATTATATTGCTGAACAAAAGAGGGTGGAGGTTAAAAACCTTCATTATGTTCACTTCTTTCTTTCCGTTATCAGGTCACATGTACATAAATGACTCAATAGAAGAAAACATTTCATTTCAGAGCAAATTTCAAGGGGATTGTGTCAGAAAATACTCTTGGGCTGTCCTTGAAGGATTTTCTCTCTCCAGCAATGCCATTGGAAAACAGATTAAAGTAAACAAGGTCAGAAGCGATGGTACTGTTTATGTTTCAGGATAAAGCAGTGGAATTTATGGTAGATATTATTGACAGGGTCGGGAAATGGAAGACAAGCTGGTTGCTAGTTAAAGGTCATACATTATTTGTTATTCTGCAGGCGGATGGTTTTGGAGTCTTTTTTGTTTGATTCTTTGTTATCATTTATGCTTTGTCAGTGATATAAGGGGAATCTCATTGGCCAGGCCCACTGGGTAATAACACGGGAGCACTTTATCTCGATAAAGATGGTGCAACGTAATAAATGTCACTGTAAATCTTAATAGCAAAGAATAACCTGAAATACCAGAAAAACATATTTAATGTGGTAGTAATGTACACTCTGCTGCTCATTTTGAAGATTCAAGTGGAGTGCAGGAGCCTGTGAATTCAAATCACAGCACAGCACGACCCCATAGACTTGCTGTGGTTGCTCTTGTTAGCCTGTATAATTCAGCTGGCTGCTCACCTCAGTGCCAAAACAGAAATTCTCTCCGATTTTAACTTAAGTTTTTTAGGAATGGGCAGCCACTCAACTACCCAACTTCATCTGAGAGAGAAAGACTGCCAAACTATAAGCTTTGCTCTTATGTGGCCAATTTCCACTCCCTGGAGAAAAATGAGATGAAGAATGCATTGAAGGTCAAAGTAGTATCAGCAAAGGAAAGACTACAATGATGACTGCATTAACATGCAGCTGGGGAGCTGCCTGCTCTTTAAAGAGTTCCAGGGAGGAAGTAATACAATGGTCTCTCATTCTGTATTCTGCCATCACGCTTGAAGGGGAGTAACACATACAAAGCAAATATGAAAGTAAATTCACACTCTCCGAGGCTCACATGCTTGCAGCTATGCACATTAATGTCTGTGGTAACATAAATCATTTTTGATTTTTGAGCTGTTTCATCATCAGTGTGTAACACACAGAGCCGTTGGATTCTGACAACTTCAGTGGGCGATCAAGCAAAGGGGAAAATCCGCCCTTAAACAGAATTTACATTGTTCTGAAGTAATTTCAGGCACTGAGGTCCAATTCAAATAATCAGTGGAAAAGCAAGGAATAAAAACTGGAATCAATGCTGCATGAGGTGACACTTTTTAGGCTTCGTCGGTTACTACTGAGTCATCGCCCAAAGTCTTCGCAGAATTCCTGTTGGAGATGTCTGAACCAAATAAGTTTGCAGCTGTGAATCAGAAAATTTCCCCACATTCTAGCACAATTACAGCGGCTGTTGACGTAGAGCCGTTAGAGTTGCTTCATTAGTCACTGTCTGCGGGGCAGGTCAAGCATGTGTCTGTAGATGTAATATCAATGGATACTAAACTATGCAATATCAACACGTCCTACGTGCAATAATGTGACTTCAACCATTGAGTCATCTTACTCGTTTATTTTACTTATTTTGTATTTATTCTACTTTCGTATTATTTTGTTAATTACTTCTGTTTATTTATTTCTGACTTCATTGATTCTCTTGATATTTCTCTAGCCCCCTTTGCTGCTGTAATACTACAAATTTCCCCACTGTGGGATTAATAAAGGATTATCTTATTTTATCTTATGACATCATCACTACAGCCCATCTCTCTGCTGTTCAAATTATGGGAATGCATTTGAATTAAAAAAAAAAAAATCATGTGGGAGAAAACCCCTCTGGAGCATAAAACGTGACACACTTTATATATAAATCATAAAAAAAAAAAAAAAACAACACCACTGTGGCTGAACAGACCAACAGCACGAGCTGCAGAGACCAAAGTGTAATCCAGTGAGAGCGCAAGGACAAAGATCACGGTGCTGGTTGAACTGAGTCATCCAGTCATCTCTGGGGAACTATGCTGCGGGAACGGGGCGCCACAGCACTGACCACTTAGCATAATAGCAAGAGACTCCAGCAATTAGCGAAGGAAGAAAATCATTCCCAGAGCTCTAAACGAGCACGACAACCCCCTGGAGTTCACTTGAAGCAATACCAAAGTGAAAATCATGGAGTTAAATAGATTGTAAATAGATTTCATCTTTATCGTGTACACATCTGCAAAATTGTAGAATTATACAAATGTTATTCCACTGTTTTATCAGTATTTTATAGTTGTTTTAGTTTGACTCTCTTTTTGGATGTATTTTAAAGTTTCAATTGTTTCTATAAATGTCCTTCTCTTTCAGTTCTGTGTTTTCTTTCACATGTTAATGTAATGATTGTGTATGAAAGACGCTGCACAAATAAGCTCTGTTTATTTATTATTGTTGACCTTGTCGTTAGCGCCTAGAGATTTCATCGTCAACCATTTGGCGTATCCCCGCCGCATGAATTTTGGCCCAAAGGGTGCAGAAGACATCGGAACGGGCTGACGGACCCACAGCTACTACCGCGGCAATGGTTTATGAAGTCGTTACAGCTAAAATGTTAGTGAAAAGTTGCCTATTTATACATCCAGTAGACACGGAGCCTCATTTGCATTCATCTGGAGTCATGTTTGTGTCCGCCTGACAAATTTTAAGTCCAAGGGTCTCTCTCCTTTTAGTTTTGTTTTGTCTACAAAACCTCCTGATAAACATATCTGCCTTTCACACTCATACCCTCATTTAAACTCAGTCAGTGTTCACTCTCTACGCTTAATTTCATCTGCAGACACAATGGGGATTTTTTTTTTTGCATATTTTCATGTAGATTTGATCAAAACGCAATTCCAGATCAATTCATTTAGCTTTAACGGTAAATGAGCATGTGTTCTGTGGATATCTGAAGGGACACGGCTCTATTTCCAAATTCAGAAGACTTAAATTCACTGTTATAAGCAAGTTAATGATATCTGATGTTAAAGAAATGTCCTAGGTTGGTCTAACACTCACAGAGGTTTGTCCACACAGTCCTTGATTAAATAATTTATGCTAATGGGTGAAATCCCATTAGTTTTACTATGTTCCCTATTCCAGCAGAAAAGCATTTGAGGCCAGTGTAGAAACTAAATGAGATGATGGTTTTTGTAGCAGAATGTGACCGGCTAATTTCCGTCTGCCCACAAGTTGTTGGACAGTGATTCGGAGACGACAACGCTGCTTGTGTATTTTTGCAAGCTGCAGACAGAAAAAAAAAAAAAAAAAAAAAAGCAAATCTGTGTGCGGATTTTTGGGTTTTGGCTGTAACAGAAATAGCCTGGAGTTTGCGAGATGTGAGACTTTTCAGTTGCGGAGGAGATAACACTTTAGGTTATGTTTGTCACAAATGTCACTGCAAATCACTGCAGCAGAGAGAAAATTCATCTGGGTATGAATTTTGCACCTTAGGTCAGTTTCGACAAAGTAGACTGAAGAGCTGATTCACTTCTTTAAAAAAAAAAAAAAAAAAAAAAAACATACAAAACAACTTGTGTAACATTGAATCTCAAACGTCTTTAGTAATTAGCGCTATTGTTAATGACCTTGCTGTTCATCGAAATCAATTTGAACCAGGATAACACAAACACCACACTGCTGGAATACTTGAATATTTCACGCTTCTATGCCAAATGTCAGGACATCAGGAAGTGACCCTGGTCAATCTTGTTTTTTCCCCCCTCTCATAAACTGAGATCTGTAGTTTCAAAAGCACAACCAGAAATGCTCACCTATGCCTTTATCGCATCCTAACAATGGTGTTGACTATTGCAATGCACGTTTCTCCTCCTTTAGTATGTCTGCCTTCGATCGTCTGCAGGCAATTCAGAATGCCGCTGCAAGAATCCTCACTAGGTCAAACGGACAGTCTCAAAACACCCCCATACTCATGTCTCTTCACCGGCTCCCTGCTACGTGTAGGATCCCGTTTGAGCCGTACTTCACCCTCACCCATCAGCTCGCTCTCTGAGGTCAAATAAGCAAAACTTACCGTCAGTCCCCACGCAGCCGCCCCAAGAGCCGCGGTGATCGAGCTTTTGAGGTCGTGGCACCTGAAACGTGGAAGGCTCTGCCTGCAGCCTTGAGGTCGGCTGATTCTGTGGACTCTTCTAAAAGGCAGATGAAGACATATCTGTTTCCACAGGCCTTTGGGTGATCTGTTTTCACCAGGTCTGTATTTTATTGTGTGCTGTGAATTTTTATTATGAATTTGGATTTTAGCTTCAACCTCTACGTTCGTTTTTCTTGAGTGTGGTATAAAGCTCTTGAAAAAGCACTTTGTGACTTATGTCTTTTAAAACACGCTATAAAAATTAATTTTACTTACGTACCTCTCTGCGACGCATCAGCATGAAGCTGCTTGGCTTGGCCTAAACTCCAAATCTCCACGATTAATACAAAGCTGATACGGCGAAAAGAAATGCAACTCTGGACTCTAAAACTTGGGGAAAGTTGCAGTGTAATGGGGCTTGAAGAAAAGGGCGCCTCTTTCTACAAGCAGCGTTGGATCCAGTCCGTGGTAAATAAAGAGGAAATGCGATTTCGATTAGGGAGGATCCGCTTTTGTCAGTTTCGAATGTCAGGCGGGAAGTAATTGACGCAAATAAGTAATGACCATCGACCATGGATCGATGTATAAGTGAAACATCGATCCATGCACAGCTTTTAGTTGCTAAAATAACTTATGCAGAAGGTTTTATTTGAAACCTGTTTGCCGGCCCTGGCGACCCTACAGAGGATAAGTCTGCATAGACGGTGGATGGATGGAACTAAACTCCGACTTAAAGCGGCATTAACCAATGGTTCTGGCCACTCGGGGTCAGCCCAACAAGTCGGAAACAGTTATCCCTTTAAAATGTGGTTGTGATGAAGGCGTTGGAAAACAATTTCCTAATCACTCGCTCAGCAGACAGGGAGCAACATTAGCATTCTTTTGGAGTCGTATTTCTTTACTCTCTACCTGCCTCAATCCACCCTGCTGACTCCATTTCTGTTTATAAAATACAGCATCGACTTGAGACCCGTCTGTTAAACCAGGCTTTTTCGATATTCGTGGTTATCATCATTCTTTTCACCTGACAAAAATTATGTCCAAATATTCACTCCGCTTTTGCCTCTCTTTCCACATTCATCACCTCCTTAGGAAAGTATCACTGCACACTACCTGCTAACAGGTAGTTTGGGTGGATCTATTGGAGTTTTTTCCGCTGACAAAGGCCACCCACCGCAGCTTGAAACAGGGCTACTGAAGACCAGATTTTTCAGGCCATGAAACCAAAACACTGAGCTAAAAAGAAGCTACAACTGTGAGGTACTACAGGTGACCCCTTTCACATAACACACGGTCATTTGATCCACTGACAATATGAAACATCTTATTTAGTGTGGCTGTAAGCACCTGAATCCGTTTGGAACAAGGGTCTGTCTACTGCTTCAATTATTGTTTTTTCTGACGCAGACATCCAGCATCTCTCAACTCGCCTTCAGATTTAGACGCCTTGTCTCTGCTTTGCTCACACGTAGGATGGATTTACAAAACAAGTGAAAACTACATCAGGTTATCTGAGGCTCAACTGCTGAGGGTGTGTTTCAAGAGAATACTGTATGCACACAGTGCTACATCCACTGTTTCAACCCACGTGACCCCCCGCCAAAAAAAAACTAAACTAAACGTTTTGCACCTCTGCAGTGCAGGTGCAAAGGATAAACAACCCAGCTCCAACTGTTGCTTGTGTGTACTGTGCTGTGTAAAAAATACACAGAACACACGCAAAGCCCAGAACTGACGAGATTACACTGAAGACAGAGAGTTGAGTGTTTTGATTAATAAAATTTGAACTGAATCAATTATTTCAACAGTCACGTTCTACACTCACAGATACCTTCCGTTTCTCTCTCCACTGTTACGTTTGTTCTACTGTAAAAAGGTGTCGTTGGTTCTGAGTCATATTTTAACGGTAAACAGTTCAAACTGTTACAGGTTAAATTAAGACAAGTTCATGAAAAAACCAGTAACTGGTTTTAATGTTGTGGCTGATCGGTGTATTTCTGCTTTGGTTGGAAATGTGTCAAATCACGTCATAATGTGATACAAGACATCACGTGTAAATGTTAGCTGATAAAAAAAAAAAGATATTAAGGATTTAAGTACTTACCGTCGTATGTAGGCTATATAATTGTCTTTAAACTAATAACTAATCAATATTTTCAGATTATCAGTGGATCAAAGGAGTATGTGTACTGGGAAAGGTGTTGCTCCCAGCTTCCTCTCACAGAGAACTATCAGCGGACCCAGGTCCGTGGAGGCGTATTGTCTGTTCACGGTTTTGTTTTTACTTTTCCAACCCACCTACTCCGATCCCGGGAACCTCGTTTTTAGCAGTGGCAGGCCGCCAGTGGCGGTACGGCAGCTGTGATTAACTGGCTGTACGCTGCCTGTCCAGCACCGAACGGCAGACAAAGACAAAGCGAGACACTACTTGGTGAACACAGTCTGCCAGATGTGTATATAAGCAGCATTGTTCATCTTGGCAGCTGGTTTTGATGTAGTTCTAGTCCTAAATCTTTTGACGAAAATGTGTATTAGTTTTAGTCAAATTTGTCTTTTGATTTTTGTTAGTTTTAGTCACAAAAGCCGAAGACATTTTACTCTTGTTTTCAACACTGACCTGTTAGTCTACTTTTTGAATTTTCTATGTCTCCAATGCATTTGGAGGCTACAACTGTCGTTAGCCTTGTGTACAGTTGCCATGGTGACAGGCATCAATGCTGTGATCCGTGTTTAGCGAACATGTGGACGGACGCCGACATTAATCCTGGAACCGACTCACTCCTCCTGACAGCAACACTCAAGGCAGCCGACTGAAAATAACGCCGGTGCTACCTCCACCTCCACAGCACGGCGTAGCTACGTCAGCTTACCTCTTTAGCAATGTTGGTGTTTTCGTAGTTTGTCTCACCTGTTTTGTTGCCGCTCTTTGTCTAGTTCTCAGTGGATTGTAGGTGAATTTAGTCCATAACTCTTGTTTCTTCCGAGAACAGGTGACATCATATTGACATTGCTGACAGACACGTTCCTTTGGAAGGAGTTTCTTATTAACAGTAGTGCAACAGGTCAAGACCCAGGTCTAAAACATCTTCGATATTTCAGGCAAAGGAGGAAACAGACGCAGGTTGTTGAATAAGACTTTGCGTTAAAACGTCCACCCGTCGCTCTTTCCAGTGATCGTTCAGTTTTTATTTTTTGATAAAAAATATAATAAATTTTGTCACAGTTCTCGTTTTCAAATATGAATTTTTAATTTAGTTTCAGTTTAGTTTCCGGCGTGAAAAAACAGGTTGCTGACGAATATTATTCGTCATAGTTATCATTAACGTCATTAGCACTGATAAGCAGTTATTTGCTAACACATTCACCATAACAACCTTATAAAGTGATAATACTGTCTGTCACTGTTGTGTCTTCAGCTTGTTCTGGTTTCTCACCAGGGGTGGAAACAGATATTTAACCCAGCATTATGTTTGTTTTCATTTTCGTACGCCACACAGCATCATACTCTATCCTGAAAATTGAAAATACATAAATCATGAAAGGTGTAGTAAAACAAAATGTCCCTAAGATTGAAACTCCGCTGAGCCCCGCATGCAAAGCTTCTGCATGCGTTGTTTGTTATAGTTGAATTGCTGGGGCAAAAAACATCCCGTCTCATCAGGGAAGGTGAAGCGGTTGCATATTTTCTGATTGATTGCTTTGGTTATTTAGCCAAACAAATTTCAATCATCCTCATTGAAAGCTATAATACAACACTTTTTAGCCGTCTCGGGGGCTTTCCGTACCGGTTATCTGGGGAGCAGAGGGAGAACATTTCAGAACTATTACAATCACTCAGAGAAACAACAGAGCATATGCACAGCCAATTACAGTCCTATTTTCTGCTTTCAGATTATGACCTCCTTTCTGTATTCTTTTGTGGATTTCTAAGGTAATTCAAAAATGCATCAAGAAAACCTAACCACAAAATGACCATCAAATACCTCATTATGACAAAAGAGGCTATGCTATTGGCCAGAGCCATAAATCTTCAAAAATGACATAAAGCCATATCTTAAATCTGATGTGTATGTATTTATGACAACAAATCATTACAATATTAAATGTCTGCTTGGAATGTTGAAACTACATTATGTGTAGCATTACTTATTACATTATATTTTCAACCTTAATATATGGAATAAAGTGGTTCAACATCCAAACACTGTTAGTTTCAATAGTTTGTGGATCAAGTCAACTATTTTTTCAAGATCATTTGTCAAAGAGTGGAGTTGCACAGGTAAAAGAGGGCGATGTCTTTTGGAAGAATAAAAGTAGAGCCTGTGGGTTGGACAGAGCCTTTTGTTCAATGTCAATCGCAGGGACCGAAAAGGTTTCACCCAGGGTTCAAGGTAGAAAGCAAAACAATTTTTCGAATATGATGGTGATGAGAGGAATACCATATGTCAAGGCTAGAGCGTCATCCACAATCCTTAATCACAACATTTTATCCCCCCCAGAGTTATTAAAAAAACACAGCCTGCGGCCCAATGGCAAGACACAGAACTGGTTGAGATTAAAGCAGACGTCCCTACTGTCTGTCACATCACTACTTCCTGACACCAGATTTCATCAGTCAACCTTGGTACATTGCAAAGAGAGACTCCACTTTCACTATCACTTCAATAATTATTTGTCCGCCATGATAATAAACTAACAGCTGGTAAATCATTTAAAACTTATAAATGTCAAAATGCGCAGTTATCCTCAGAACCTGCATTTACTAACCGGCTGAGGCTATTTTCACAGCAAAGCCAAACTAAATTACATATTTTAATTGAAATTAAACAAAATAATACTATGAAATGTCACTCTTGTTATCACGCCACTGTTGTCATTATTCAAATGGCCAATCAAATTCTAAAGATTAATTATAGTTATTCTGAGAAAATTACAGGCGTTTTGAGGGATATTAATTGGTGAGGCAAACACGCAGGCCACTAAAAACAAAGCTTATCAATTCCCCGTAATCCACGTAAAAACAATGCTGAAAAATAAAAAGGGCTGACCCAAACACGTACGACTCAGGCTGCAACTGACAATTATGTTCATTATCATTTAATCAGCTGATTATTTCCTCAATTAATAGATAAATTATTTAATTCGTGAAATGTCAGAAAATAGTAAAACTGCGTATCACAATTTCCCAGCGCTGAAAGTGACATATTCAAATCGACATTCCGTTTATTATCATATAAGACAAAGAAACGCAGCAAATCCTTATTTTTGAGAAGCTGAAAGCTTCACATTTTTGGCATTTCTGCTTGGAAAATGACCAAAATGATATGAGTAGTTGCCGATTTTCCTCTTAACCTGAGGTGTTTCTGCTTTTCAGGCAAAGAAGCATATATTTGTATTCTGGGGTCAGTATTGTGCACAGTTTGCTCACTGTAACTGATTGATACAATTTTGTCAGATCAGTTCTGTATGGGGTTTTACAGTAGGTAGCGATTTAAAAAAAAAAAGAAAAAAAAGAAGAGAGGGAGAAGCAAGTTACTGAGTAAGTTAGACAAGCTCTTACTGCAGTTTGGATCAACTCAAACCTCAAACATGTCATCGAGGCAAACAACACCTTCTCTCGAGTTATTAATGCCGTGTGGAAAACCAGTCGCGGAGCTGCATCACAAGCTCTGATCGCAGTGCAGACATCTGTGGTGACTGTGGGGACACTGATCAGACGTCGGCCGCAGATGAAAAGCCGTGGATGCCCAGAGGATGCAAAAACAGTATCGCACCGACCTGACAAACTGGCTGCTTGTCGTGAGCATTTTTAAGTCCTATGTCACATGCCTTAGCCTGAAGAGTACCTCATTACAGCGTTCCTCTGTTCCCATGATTTTGTGATTGGACGACCACAGGTGCATGGGGTGGCCACAATTGGGCAAATGCATTTGACTCCACCAGTCATTGCTTAACAAACCCACTGGCTGCTACACTGCTGCTCTACTTGCTGCTGTTGCTACGTGCCAGGCCCCCACCTCCTCAGCCTCCATCTGCAGGGTTCTTGTGATCTAACCTGTGCTCCCCCCTGTGGCATCTGGGTGTATTTTTATCGGTCTATGAAGCAGGAATAATGCAGAAAAAAAAACTGCTGTTTTCTCCAATATTATGTGTATCTTCACAGTATTTTCCACACAGTATGTGAGTCAACAGAAGGGCAAACTACTGCATCTTGTTGTGTACTGTATTAACCAGTCGAAAATTTTAATTGGGAACTCCCTTAAGAACTTAGCCGTTAACAACACACACAACTGTATTTGTACATCTCTCCAATAACATGGACAAACCAATGAACCAAATGAAAGAAGTATGCATGCTCAGCAAAATCCTACCTTAATAAAGCATTATCAGGCTCCTCACTGTGAGAAATGGTTTCCACAGCCGCACAAGGCAGCTTTCGTATCCATCGTCACATATAATGGAGTTCCTCTCACATAAACTGTAAAAATCAGTGCTGATTTTACCTCCAGACATTGTAAATGCTTTGCCGCAATAAGAATATTATGGTGGAACATGCATTATTGGAGCATTGGGGGTTTGCTTCATACCTTTAATGGAAAACCTTCTTACAATGTCAAAAAAAAAAAAAAACATAGACGCTAAAAAGATTTTTTTTTAATCATTCCTAACAAATTAATAAAAATTAAAGAAACACCAGATATTAAACTTATCCAAACTTTTTACAAATTCACACATACTGGTGTGAATTCATGTTGCTGGGCAGATTCCCCAATGTAAAAATCTTGGGTTGAAGAGGACAGCATTTTATTTTTCTGGCCGGCGCCACCGTGGCTGCACAGAAAAAAAAAAAAAAACAATAAAAAAAAAACAAAACATCAAAACAAGGGATGCTACCCACAGAAATGAAAACACGCCAACTAAGCGGTGGAATGAAAAGGAGGTGTGCAGGACCTTAATATAGGAATTGGAATTACTACCGTAATGAAGGAGTTATTTCCTCACTGTGTATGCCTCAACTAAAATCAAGCAATTTCCAAACGCTGATAAGTACTTAAGTGTTGGGAGTAAAACATATTAGAGAAAAGATGTTCAGCCTCTTTTAAATGGACGGCTACAATTACATTTCTCTACTCCTGACTGTCTCTTGATACTAATGAGCTCAAAGTTAGGCCTGTATCCTTGGAAAGGGAGCCAATCAAGGCAACCGAGCAACTAAGCGCAGCTGGAGCTCTCCTGCTTAGGTCTGGAAAACTGGCTAGTCTTTGCTGAATAATGACTGTCTTAAAAGCAATAGACGGGGAACAGTGTCAACTGCAGAACAGCATTGTATGTTGTGTGCATTTTCCCCCCGCTCCTGCTTTGTTCCAAAGTGATCACTGGCCAACGGATAATTGGGCTTTTTAGAAGAGCCACTGGGGAACTTGATTTACCAAAGTTATGCTGACTTGATTCCCGGAAAACCTATCAAGTTAATTACGGAGAATAATAACCCATTTAGTTTTAAGAATTTGCCCAAAGATTGTAAATCATTGGAATTACAGAGCCTGCAGGTCGGGCAGATTATTAACTTCAGTAAAGTCAGAGATTCCATCTATTTAATTAGAATATGTCTTAATGTCGTATCAAATGATTTAAAAAAAAAAATCATTATTTTTGTGATTCGTCTTTAAGTTAAGACTGTATAAAAATCAAATGTAATTCATGTCATTACTACATATAAAGTGCTCAAAATGTCAACATCAGTATATTTTCAGGTGACGTTTTGAGCCGTCTATGTCTGATACCCACAGCATAGCCCGGAGGACAACAGGTTCTTGATTTGTAAATGCAAGAGCTACATACTGTGGCATGTCACTGACATGCCCCACGTACCAACAAGAATGGATCCTCGAGAGAGAAAACTGGCGAAAGTTAACTTGAAAAGCTATTACCGTCGACATCCAGTTGGTCCCATGTAGGCGCTAGGGGAGTTTTGATTACTGTCCCCACTCAGTGAACTTAGGAGGATGCTGAGCACAGAGCAGCCACATCTATCCACATCTAGCAATCTGTAAAATTACTTCTGGGCTTTGTGCTCTCATCTGCACATTTAAGCCTGAGTGCCGCTATGGCAGCTTAATCTTGATTCAGTCAATCTCTCTGACCTCTTTCTTTCAGCCATGCTCCTGCTGAGGGGACCTGAGGCTCGGCACTTCCAGGGAGATGTGTCAGACAAGTATAGAGAGACAGCTGGTGTATATTTCTCAGGGATGTGGAAATCAGATTGTCAGACAGCCCTGTGCGCTGCTCCCTGACTTCAGAAGGCAAGAGTTACTGTCAGTGTCAACAATGCCCTGTCGATGATCCCTACACTGTTGAGCAGAAACACTGAATACTCGGGTGTATGGCTGCAGATGAATGAGTGTCCGAGAATTAAAGAATTATTCTTTTTTACTAAATTGTAGGCATTATATGATTAGCCATAATTAAAGAATTGAATGAGAATAAAACAAGTATTCAACGGGTCACAAAAATGAATATTTTTCATGGTCTAAGACAACAAAACTATCAAAGAAAATGATCACCCTTTGCAGGTACTTCAAATTTTGGTGTTGCCAGGCCCCGCTGCTTTCCTTTATCTACATGATACCTCTCAGCAGAATTTTTTGTAAAAATGGGATTAATTTTATGAGTCATGCTGAAAATACTTTTTACTGGTAAAATCAAATGACCTCTCCAATTACTAAAGCTAGATGCGTGAATGTCAAAGGTATCACTGAGATCTTATTTAAGAACCAGCTAGATGACAATCAGTTCTGCTTTCCCTGTTGTGTGTTGTACATGGAAATATAACTAAAATACCTTCAACCGTCAACCGTCAACCTAAGAACAGCAGACATGGTTCAAGCGTTTGAGTTCTTTGCTAAGAACTCTGTTTTAGATTTATAAATCTTCAGTTTATACAAAATGGTGCTGCCAGTAGGAACACAAAACTATGTAATAGCTGTCATCCCTCAGAATTCCCGTCAGATGTGACTTTAAAGTGTGCCTGTTACAGTTACACACCTCTTCTCCGTGGTGACTAAGATGAGCTGACAATCACCATCACAATGACGATACTGACGGCGACCAAGCTGGTGCTGATTTCCCACGGTAGATCTAGATGTTTCACTCAAGCACTCAAGTTAATTCTGGATAGTTTGAGTATTTTGTGATGCAAGTTGCAGAACAGTCATATAACGTCTCTCCAGTTTACTTTATCATCCCTAATTTTGCTGAGTTTCACTTCCTGCCTATCTTATCTTCTTTATTGTTTTGCTTGAAGGAATCCCCAATGATTTTGCTCGTTCTCACAATGTTGCCGGTTGTACCTGTGTGTTAGTGTTTCGTAAGGGGGATCTGTTGAAGCCTTTTGGGATTCTGTGACTTAAGTTGGCAATACACCTTTAGTCACAGTGTCAATACACAAAATTCAATTTGAGGACATCTGGGGAAACCTACAAATGCAGCACCAGAACTACTTCAAGTTGTCATTCAAATTGGGAGTCGTACTTTGTTCAAGACATCAAAATCTCATCTAACAGCTGTCATATTAATTGTCGTTCCATATTTACCTTCACTTGTTAAAATGGACATACTGCCGAAGATTTTTGGAGAATTTTTTTATTTTTCTTGACCTGCACAATACCTGACCAGGACAGGCTGGAATCTATCCCAGCATGCACTGGGCAGAGGTATGAAATATCCACAAACAAGTCTACAGGTCATCACTTGCAGAAAAGCAGATAAGCACACCTGTGGGTAAACATGAGGGGAAGGGAAAGAAAGGATAAAGGCTGGAGACCGAGCTCACATCCTTACTGCTGTGACGTGATGTTCTTTACTGTCTTGGGTATTTACTGCAACATCATGAAGCTCTGTGTTTCCCATGTCATTAAGAAATGCAAAGAGCAATGACTTGTACTCACCTATTCCATAGGTATGGCAGGGAGGATATCAGCATGTGAAAGGGGAAAACAAGAAAAGACAAACATTATTTGTATTTTATTTGTGTTATTTGTAACAATGTATTCTCAAACAGTAAGATGTTAATGTAAGGGTTAGGGTTAAATGTAAAGGACCTCAAAGTAATCACTGGTCAGCAAACAAAATATTAGATTCCACATTTACACAAATTATAAAACATTTCAGCTGTATGTGTGTGGTTTTAGTTTAGGGTGTGATGAGTTTACATGGACTGCATTCTGGAAATGGGAACCATCAGGTGAGGTTAATGATGATGAGGTTAAAAGTCATATCAAAGAGTTTATTTAGTTTTGTGTGTACAGCAGTTAATGACCAAAGACTGATGTAGAACAGCAGATCTGGTGGGTTTATTAGCCCATCATTAACTCTACTGAAACTGTTGCTGCTATTCTGTAAATGAAACATTGCTTGTCAATGTGTGTTACACAAGAACCACAGCTCCTGACAAAAGTGAAGACCATTTCTGTAAAAGTTTCATGTGATTTCAGGTGAGAACAAAACATCACTGTTTCCCACTTCAGACATCCCAGTTCTCAAGCATGGATCAAATGAAATCAGGCAGCAACTTTAATCCAGCAAGGCTTTACGGGCAAATAGATCAAGTAAACTCAAGTCCATAATTTAATGTCTTCTATTTGGTTGAACACAATGTGCTAGCAGAAGCAAGAGTTTAAATCCTGATGAAAAAACATTGTAACCATACAGGATATGGTCAAGAATATGCAGCATCACTGCTTAGCACGATACAGTCCACAAAATATACAAGATACAAACTAATTTTGGCCACAACCCAACGACAAATGAAAGTTGATTCTATGTTGACTCTTAAATTCTGTCTAGAAAAAGAAGTTATTGGTTTGGTGAACAAGCAGGGCCTAATGTATACATCTTAAAAGCTAGTCAGTGAGGTGCTGTATTCCTTTCATGAACATATTCTGCTGACTTACAGAATATGATCATGTTGTCACGCACCAAGGACTCTGGAAATAAAACATTCTCTATGCAACATTGGCGCGGGAAAAAATTGCTCTCTAATCAAGAGAGCAAGCTCAGGTTGTAAGGATGTCAGACGTCCGTTGGCATGCATTAACTCAATTCCTGTGGAGACAACTAGTTGGTATGTGCCGAAAGAAGGTCAGCCTAGGGAATAGGAGGTGTCAGCGTCATGGTGGTGATGGAGTGGGCCAGCGCAAAGTTCAGGTTCACTTGGACTGTGAATCTCTATGCCCTCATTGACAAAAGGTCAAGGTAACTAACGATCTGTGGGAAAAGGTTATCCCTGTCTAAAGAATGCACCTTATTCCATTTACATAGCTCGCCACCATGCATAACAACTGGCTGTTAAAGAGCAGGATGTATAGTACTCACATTACAGAATGTGTATGCTAAATGTTTGCTTGAAAATATGAATAATCTAAAATAAAGGACTGATTATACCACACGGAAAGCATACAAAATTCTCGCTTAGCTAGCAAAATTATACACAACACTCTTTGCACTTTATTTAGTAAACAGTAGCTGCAACATCTTCTCTATTTAATATTAACTATGCAAGATAGCTCTTGTTTCTGGTGCAGAATGCATTAATATTTGTTGCCTGTGGTCAGATTCAACTTTAAAAATTAATGCTTTAGCAAAGCTCTGAGAAAACCGTCCACAATAAAGCTGGGTGTGGGAGCGGGCGAGACACAGGATACCAAGTGGAGAAAAACAGATCAGGTTTCAGAAGCTGAGGCTATTTTATGTTGATGGTATAAACCACAGCCTCCATCCCTTTAGGGAGCTTGGACAGGAATGAACCACAAGCCCTTTTGATGCTTTCAGGTGCTGGCTCTGTATAGTCCTCAATCGGCATGACTTGAGAATATACAGTGAAGTTCACGACTGAATGCCACTATTCACAAGTTGTCTGTTCTTCAGAAAGTGAGGACCATGCCAGTGTTATACAAGCTTTTCATCTCCCACATAAATAGACCTAGAGGTATTCAGCTGGAAACTCTCTCCCTCTGGATTTGTCGCTGAATGTTTCCCAGCATTTTTCCCCTGGCTAAATGAAGAGGAGACATTTTATTTGTTTGGCTCGTGGAAGATAATAGTTTTATTTTCTATGAATATAAAACATGATTGCTTTGTGGGCATAAATCAAATTATGCATTCAAAGACTGAACATTCCCAAGGAATGTGCAACAGTATTGTGAAAGGATGAGAGCATTGTGACTAAATTTTTGTCATTTTTTATGCTAGCTGGACGTATAGGCTATTAGATTTATCTCCTGACTCATTTGTTACATTACTACGATACCTTATGCAAAAATCATGCTATGCGTCTCAAGCTGTTTCAGTGGTCACAAAATGATTTGCAGGTACACAGGTAAAACAGCGCTGGAAAAGTTGGCTATGAAGCTAGGGTATTAGCAGGGTGCAGTGCTGCCTGCTACAGTGTCTTCTCTCACACTATCACTGGGTCACGTTTGAGGCAAAAATTGTTAGATCCTTGATTTTTACCAATGTAAATGTGATCTGTAATGTACTGAATACAGTGTATACTGGTGTGAAGTTTAAAACATTATAAAGACAATTTTACATTTTGCATTTGTTTCTCCTTTCACCGCGATTTGCAAGTACAAGATGGCACAAGGCTCTTCTTTATTTTCTAGAAATATGTTGTGCCATGTTACGTTAAAGAGCTTTACTGTGAATACCCAGCTGAAAACTGTTCAAATGGGGAATTTGGCTGAGTATTCACATATCAGTGTCTTTGCATATTTGATCCCCTTAATTGTATGCGTCCATATACTTTACCATATGCCAACCATTTTCAGGTGAACTGTTCGAACTATGTCAAACCTTCTGAAAATGGTTGGCAGTATGTAGAGTGCAGGAAGCTTGTAGTTAATGGGCTACAGAGAACATCACTAGTACAGTCCTCAGTTCAACTGTAACCTAATAGTATAGGCAGTCAATACATTATGCAAAGTCCTTTGTAAAATGCTCTACTGTCATGCTTTCAAAAAAGTAACAAGTGACAAGAAGCATTTCTAAACTGTATGTCAGGTTGGGATTACAGAGATTCAAACATTAAAGCTACACTATTCAGCAGCACACTGGCAGCTCCAAATGCAGAAAATATAGCTGTGCCTGAGGGTTACCTCAGCCTGGCCCTGAAGACTACAAATTTATACTAGAAAGCTTGTGTTGCAAACCGAGGGCATGGAAATTGAAAAATGTAGGTGTTTACCAAGCTGGGAGGGTCTAACGAAATTATGCAATTGGTTACACTATGGGAAATGTAGGATGCAGAGCTTTTGGAGAGTTTTTTCCCTTCCGGAGCGCTGCTCGGCTGCAACCAGACAGTTAACGGTCTCAACTGTTGTTGCCTGTGTTTCCGTGAGGGAATATGCTCTCTGGTCCGCTTACAAAGAACAAAACACCCGAGTACCAACATGTACAGGTGCAACAGGGAGTCCTGATCCATTTTTCTCCTACTGCCCAGAGACTCTGCTGGATCTACGTCCTACTTGGATCCCAGAGGAAACAAAGCATCAAAAATCCCCAATGATTTTGGATAATGTCCCCCCCGAGGTGAGAAGGCCGGTTGGGTGAAAGAAACGGAGGAGGAAAGGTGGCCAGACCCCCGCTCCCATCTATTATGCTCAGCAACCTATTTTCTTAGAAAACCCAGGAAGATGAGATCTTAACCTATGCATGGTACTGTCTTCAATTCCTTGAAGCATCTTTACTGCTGGCTTCAATCGAACATGGCCGACGCCCTCTCTGATATAAATGGGTTTACTCTTGTATGTGCCGATAGAAACACCAACTCCAGGAAATGCAAAGGTGGTGGGACGTGCGTATCTACAAAACAATCTCAGTGCCCTCAGTTTATGGTAAGATACTGCTGTCACATATGTGGAGATGCTTTGCATGACTCGAGGACTGTTTTATTTACCGTGGAAGTTTGGATGCATCCTGTTGTGTGCGTGCTGCCCAGCGGCAAAGCCGCAGAAGTTGCCACCGCCATCACTGAATGTGTACACAAACTGGAGCAGAAACACAACGATGCACCAGCTGTACTCCTTGGGGATTTCAATCATTGGAATTTGGACGGTAAATTGGCTGGTTTCTGTCAGTATGTCAAAAACAGACAAGGAGGGAGAATATCCTGAAAAAATGTTATGTAAATGTTAAGATGGCTTATGAATACAGAATTAGCCCTCCTGTCTCAAAACTCTGATTATAATGTTGTTTATTTAATTCTAGCTTACAGTGAGCCAGAGGAGAGAGAAGTCAGGATATAGTCCCCTGAGAGTAAGGAAGAGCTTAAAGCATGCTTTGATTGGACTGATTGGGAAACTTTTCATAATGCATCCCTAGATGAAACCACCAAAGTAGTTAGTGGCTATATTCATTTCTGTGTACAGCTGGTTATTTTCACCAAAAAGATAAAAGGATAGTCACACATAATAAATCATATGTGACTAATGATATCAAAATGGTATCGACACCAGGAAAATCACATTTAAAAATAAAGATTTTGTCAAAAAATCCTTTTCAATTTATCTACAAACAAGGTCGCAGCACTTAAGATGCAGTTGTCACACTCGTGCATCTCATCTCCAAACATCTCGTCAAACCTAAAATATAAACCAGAGCTCTTTTCCTTGACCTGCATTTAAACAAAATTCAGCCTGATTTACTCCCATCTAAAATGCTTCAGTTACAGTTCAGTTCAAACCTCATTTACTGGTACGACTCCTTTCTCACAAACAGAATACAGGTAGTAAAGACAAAGGATACACTTTCCTCTCCAATCAGAACCAATGTTGTAGCGCCCCAAGGCTGTATTAACTCACCTCTGTTGTTTAGATTGTGCACTGCTAATTACACCACACGGATGCCCAACCACTCTACTTAATAATGAAAGTATTAATGATACCGGTGATTCCGTTGATTCCACCCTGTCTCTGACTGACAGTGTTGACCTCACACTGTGCCAGTGTGATACTGATTGGCTAATGGAATGATGTGACAAAAACGCCCTCATTATCGATACAAAAAAAAAGACAGGGGAAATTATTTTAACCTTCCTGCTGGTTGTCAGCTGCCTCCAGTGACACTTCACAATGTAAATTAAAAGTGTTAGAAACAGTAGCGCCAGTACTTTCTTCGTGGGCTTAGCTCTTTCGGAGCCAGTGGCCAGATCGTTCTTCTGTTCTGTACGTAAGCAATTCAGAGCGTCATGCTGTGTTGCAGCACGGCCTGGTTCGGCAACTAAACTTTATTATCAGCTCCAAATACCTACAAATACCAACTTCTACCCTCCAGCAGGCAGAGTCCCCCAATATAAATGTAAAAGGCTGGGAAACCTTTATACATCAGTCAGTCTATACTGTTGCTTAACCAAGGTTACTGTGTTGCTAAATGACATCTGAAGGGAGAAAATACGATGTGTTATGTTTTGCGTGATTATTATGACTGCTGCCATGTGTTTTGTGCGACTGGGGGAAGTGTCATATGTGTAACTGTACACTTAATCTGTGTCTCAACCTCTAAGACAGAACTGCCTTTGGATGTAAAATGAATTTCAGTCTAAGCTGACAGTAAAGTAGTCTCGTATCATACTGTAGATCCATCCACACGAGGGACTATAAGGCTTCTGCTGCATCAATTTTGACTGGATTCTTCATTTAATCTGTCTCTTATGAGTCACCTAATGTTGTGGAAGTGCATTAGTAAATTCTACCCTTTTTCTTGGCACAAATCCTGTACAGGTCAAGGTGCACTGCAAACATCAACTTGTATTTACTAGAAAAATCAGTCTACTTTGCTTTTTAACCCTCTCACTGCTGTTATGAAGGCAGTTTTTGTTTCACACTTAATTTTTGATCTGTCACGTCCTGTGGAATGTTTCACTAGTGTTAATACCAGCACCGGAATGTAATGTGGACAGTCCTCGCTATTACTGAAAATATTTTCTAATTTAGCTATAAAACAGTTGCATTAATTAACTGTTGGGCTGCAACTAAAAATTATATTTATTGCAATTAATATGACCGTAAACGTTAACATACAAAAGGTATCATCTACAGATGTCTTGTTTTGTCCAAAAGCCAAAAATAACCCAATTTAATCGATTGATTGTTCTAGTTTTAGTTGCATTACTGGTGGATAAGCCCAAAATAATCCATAATGTACATATACATGCAAAGGTCTCGGACACAGCACTAGTGATGAATGATTTGTACAATATGGCAGCCACAAAAGCAGATGTTCAATATAGGCAAAAATGATAATTAGACTAAAACATTTCTCAGTTGTCTCAGCTCCGTAAACAATCTATTCTCTTGTTTTCTCCCTCTGTCTCGTGGCAGAAACAAACAGCACGGGGTCACGGCAATTACTGAAAAAGAGAGAGCGCCATTCTCAGACAAAGTCAAATTTGTTGCCTTGTCTGAAGAGGGTAATCACTCAATGTAAGTGCAGTTTGGAAGTGAGCAAAGGGAACGCACGGACTTGCAAGCAGCCTATAAAACACGCAGAGCAAGCAGAGGAGTACAGTGGGTTTAGAATGAGCTTATCTGTTAATAGATGTGATGTTTCTGACCATAACTGAAGAGAAAAACTTGCACCAAGTGTGAATCTAAAACTTTAATAAGCCATCAGCAAGATTTACTGCTTTGCAACTGATACTGTGGGCTCTTAAGATAAACCCTGCAATTGTTATCTCAGTGAGGAGCTGGGATGCATGGAAAGCTTACTGTATGTTCAGGAATCGGTCCAGTTTTTAATGAGGGTAGAAGAACACAGCTCTCATCTTTTTTTCATGGGAGTGTGTGTGCATCAGTCGAGTCCTCAAAAAAAAAAAAAAAAAGACTTGGTGATAAACAAGGCCTAGCTGGAGGAGGCCTTGCAGCCTTGAGCGGGCCTAAATCAGGCACTGTTGCATGGCAGATAATATGGGCTGCTGGCACTGGGGAGGAGGAAGGGGGTGTTTCCTGCAGACTTCAGGTAGAATCTGCAACGTGGGAGCGGGACACTGCTGGCGCTGCCATCAGGGTCCAGTGAGGTCCCTTCATCAGCCTCTGTGTCCTCAGATTTCTCTTCATGCCTCTCTCAGTGTCCCGCTCACCCTACGCAGAGTGATGGGGAGGGCTCTCTGAATAGCAATAAACCCGCCCAGCATCAATCCATCTTCTACTTCATTAAGGCGGCTGCAGCATTATTGCTTGGCTGTAATGATTCCACAGATTTCTGTCCCATAGGCCGAGTTTCTTAGGCTTTCGGAGATATCATAAAAGAGAACACGAGATGTGCCGGAAATGTATGTGAATTATTAATTTCTTTAGTCCCTGGAGGAAGTTTGGCTGCGTGTGTGTGTGTGTGAGTGTGTGTGTGTGTGCATGAGCGTATGCATGCACTCCTGCCCGCTGCTTTATACTTTACACAGGTTGATTCAAAATTTATGTTGCCAGCTCCTTTGGCACTGGAGAGTTATTGCAAAAGAAAAAAAAAAAAAGTCAAATGAAAGGCTGCAGTAATAGTATTGCAGTTCAGATATATGGCCACTGCTTCTCATTCGCATCTTGGGATGGTAATGCAAGAGATGATGCTTTATGCAGACTAATCCAGCAGAAACACATCAACAGAAAGGGGGAAATGAAAGAACAAGATAGGGTTCAGAGCCCTGTGTATACCGACTACCGAAGGTTAATACACTCAAAACCTTTTCATGTTTGCTATAAACAAGTTCCTATAAAAAGCACCAGCATGGAATATCCCCCTAAGAGGTGATTAACAATTCTGATGGTGAGAATATTTGAGAGTCTTTTTCCTTCTTGTACTTGTTTTTCCTTACATACAGACATTTAAATGTGCTATGTATGTAATTTAAAATATTTAAGCATAGTACTCATAACTGAAACACACTGGTATATAGAGCGTTAACAAAGTCAGATCATTGCTGAGAGGATTAGCGGACTATATTTCCCACCGGATATTTACATTCCATCACCGGGGATCTGTGACTCTCCATTTAAAGGCTTTCTTGTGTGCTTTTTAAATACATTTGTTTCATGCGATCGGTCCATGCCACCGCCAAAAAGTTTTAGTTCTGTGCAAATACGGTGACGACACGAATGTCTCCAATGCAATGTAGCAATAATAATTGATGATTCTACAAAAAGCACTGTAAAGACTATGTAAGCTGCACAGTTCTACTTAACATAGTCTTTGTTAGTTTGCCATTTATCTTACTAAAAAAATAAAAATACAATATATATCTACGATTTAATTCCTGCGCACATTAGGAAAATGACTTTCACCACTCGTTGAAAGCACAGTCTGTCAGTCCATTTTAGTGACCTATATTACAGCATCTATTGCTAAAAGCACTGTCACTGGCCTGAGAAAGTACTGTCACTGCCAATCACATTAATGTCCAGTGTGGAGTTACTATGATACTGTTGTATGTATGTATGTTACTATGTAACTATGTAGCTCTGTAACGTGACTTATGCGTTTTCAATTGGTGGTAGAAATATAAAAATCATTTATTTTTCAATAACTACACAACTTGTGACTACTAGAGAGACGAGACGAATTCTTACTCTTGTATGTCAGTAACAACGGCAGGAGTGTGACGTTATTGGTGCAGCAAAACTCTTTAAGGAGGAGGTTTGGGTGGATGGATGGGTCAACAAAACGTGACAGCGCTGTTGGCATGATCACAGTTGTTCCCTTACCTTTAGCAAGAAGCTTTTTGTCGAAGTGTCTGGCTCTGACACGAAGGCTGATTCTCATACCATCCCTAAGCAGGTGGTATTAGTTGAAATCATTCGAATGAATCGTATCATGTTTAGGGCAGTAATGATAAATAATGCTGTCCCGCGGAAAGAGAGGCTATACCAGAAAAATACTCACGTCGCTTCGGCGAACGTTAAAACCCTGTAATGTGTCAGTTTAAAAAAAACTGACATCAGTACAATGTTTATATCCCTATTCGGATTTATTCACAATGGTAACGAGCAATGAAGTTATGCACTTTCTGGCTAATTAGAAACAAGTTTTTTTTCCATTAACATAGTATAACAGACAACTATATCCCTTGGACCACAACTGAAAATCTGGTGTAGTCTACGTCTTCAAGGTTTCAGAGATGCCCATCCAAATGCTTCTTTAAATATCGCAGCTACCTTAGGTAGGCAAACCGTAAGAAACGGGCACTAGGAACTGTGTAAGCTCCACATTGATGGAGCACTTGTTTAAAGGACCACACACATGCCTGAATGTAGCCATTAATCATAAGCATTGGCAATCCAATCAATTATCCAGCAGGGAGAGTTGAAATAAAATCCATGAACTTCTGAGTCATTGAAGTCAGTGAACTCTGACCTTTTCACCAATCTCAAACGACCCACACTAATCAGACAGCTGTACCTACATCGACATGTGGAAGTGAGGGGTTTGAACAGTCATGTAGTCAAAATGCCGAAACTGTTCAAAAGCCTCCCAAAGTCCCAAACAGATTAGAAAAACGAGGAGAGCAAAGAATGGAGCGCTGGGTGCGAATGAGAGTGATAAAGAGGAAGGGTGAGGGTGCATGGAAACATCACTTATCTGCTACTGACGTGTGTTCACCTCCGCCAAATACAGCTGTCAGACTAGAGCTTCTCAAGGCTCCCAAAAGGAAACTCAATAGAAAAGGCAACATGGGCAGCTCCCAGTTTCTCCGGCCAAAGCAAATAAGCACTGAGCGTGACATTATTGATAGATCATAAACGAACACTGCTGTGGCTTCTCATTGTGAGTTACGGCTGTCAGCACAGTCAGTGTAACTGTCACTTTCTGTCACTTACAATTGAACATTTCCTTGTACCAGGAAGGGAACCGGGGCTCGCAAAATCAACATGCATGCATTTAAGGAAAGTGGAGGTAGAAATATGCGCATGATCTCACATTTTCTAAACTAAGCTGCACCACAAATGAACCGTGAACCGACACCCGACACCCAAATACCTTTTAAGTTTCAAACTTTTGAACAAACTGAACCAAACTTTTTTTTTAGTGCCAAAGCAGCAATCTTTCAACTAAGCATTTAACGTCATACATTATACATGCCAAAGTGCGTACATGACCTTTCCTTGAGCATATTAATCATGATCAGACACTGTTTGGGCTTAGTCTGTCTAAATACAAATCAGTGCTCATGTGTGCAAATGAAGAGGTGCTCAAAACGAGCAGGTTCACTGGTCGGATGTGTTGAAGATTGGAAAGCTACTCAGAAATGAAAGAAATTCGTAGTGGAGTAGTTGTAGTTTGAGCCATTCAACTCTACCAGGGAAAATATACTAATAGGTGACAAATTAAAGGAAAAACCTGAATAAATGAGAGGAGAAACATAACAAATGCAGACGCTACCACACAGGGGCACTTCATGGTACAATTAAGCAATTAACATCCAATCATTCTACGTAGCATGTAAAATAATGCTGAGCAGTACCAGATGATTCAGATTTTTTATCAAGATGTCAAGAGGAAAAGACCTAAGTGACTTTGAAAGAGGGGAGGGTTCATTGTTGGGGTACAGATGGCAGAAGCTTCTGTCCCAAAGACTTTTCACTTGGCTGGTGTTTCAATAGGAACAGTGACTAAAGTGACATCTGCATTTAGATCTATGGGAAACAGATCAGCAAACAGGGCCGGACATTGTGGTCGACAGCACACATTTAATGACTGTGATGCTCATGCATTAGTGCGACGTGAGGAAAAACAAAAGGGCAACTCTTCCTCAGGTGACTAAGAATGTGATTGCAGGAAGTGATCCGACTGCGTCAGCAGGAACAGTTAGTCGACAGTTACATAGAGATAGTTACCCTATCATAATAGGGTTGCAGTGCATAAATACCTCATTACGAAGACAAATACACATTTGAGAGTTCAGCGGTGCAAAAACCAAAGGCACTCGTCGACAGAGATGTGGAAAAAAAGTGATATAGTCAGGTCAGTCATCCTTCACCATATTCTCAACAAGTGGGCACATGCAAGTATGGCATACACCAAGATAACAGAGTGAGGGGATCTGGTGGCTCTGTTAGGCGATTGGGCACATTTGGCTGGCATAGTTTTGGTCCATTTGTCCCCTTAGAGGGAAGGATCACTGCAATACAAAGTTGTTCTGAGTGATCACCTTTACCGTGTTATGAAACAAGTCTATCCTCTTGGGAGTGGTCTCTTCCAGGATGACAGTGCCTCCATCAATTGGGCACGA
The DNA here is from genome assembly GCF_016859285.1 of Xiphias gladius. Classification (NCBI taxonomy): domain Eukaryota; kingdom Metazoa; phylum Chordata; class Actinopteri; order Istiophoriformes; family Xiphiidae; genus Xiphias; species Xiphias gladius. The sequence continues at coordinate 4,275,973 of NC_053416.1, read as the reverse complement.
GGGGTCACGAGGGGAATGCTTGAATGAATATGAAAATGATGTGAATCATATGCTATGGCCTTTAAAGCTGGTGTGATGACACACGCTGGGCCAGCCATTAAGAAACAGTTGGTTTTTCCTTTAATTTGCCACCTGCCTGTACAAATAGGTGACAAATGAGAGAAAACACATGAATAAATAAGTAGACAAAACATAAAAGCTTGCATAAAGGGCATGAGGGATCACAGAAAGGTTTGATGAGTTCAAATAGGATGTGAGTCATAGTCAATGCATTTCAACCCAACTGGATAGCTGTGGTAGATTTGGACCAACATGTCATACATAGAGTCTATGACTATGTCTGAGTCTATGACTCTATGTTATTTCAACATGAGTCATCAAACCTCAAAAGATATGGAAAAAGAGAGAGGTTGATGTAGAAAGAGGGCGGCTGACCTAAATTGAGGAACTGGTCAAGCAGAAGGACCAAGCAGACAAGCTGATGAATGTAGAATGTGTTGTATCACTTTTCAACAAGGCATACAATGAATGTCTTATCAGAAGAGCACAATCAACAGAGTGCATTAGCAAATGTCAAGTTCAAGAGCAAATTAAGTTTAATGGCCACACAGCCACAACTATCCATGGTTGGTGGCCCAAAGCAGCCCACAATTATATTCATTCATTGTTACTGCTATCTGTCTTTCTGAGACACTACCACATTTTTGTCTCTGAACTAATTAAGTGCTGGTTCCCCAATTATGTTTTTTCATGTCTAGATATTTCAGCTAAATACTTGTTAGATTTTTGTTAGACCTACCACAACTTTCTTTCATTACACCTTGCACTAATTTGCAATTGCTTTCTGAAGACAGAATTATTCACGCAAGAAGGACCCTTCCAAATTGGACCATCGCCAGACAATGTGGCTGCTGCTTCTTTTTAACCATTCTTCCTTTGCATTATGTATCAACTGATTAAACTGCCAGCACAAAAAATGTCATTAAAGTCCATATCTTGATGTTTTTAATCAATCCCCCTGACTATAGCAGCACCTGCTGTAGCACCTTCACAATAAAAGCCTTTGCAGTGGTTTTCCCAGCCAAAAGCAAAACAATACGTTGTTTTCATCAAATTGGGTGAGTAAGACTAACTATTACTTATATTCTTGTAAAGTTTTCCCTAATAGTTTTAAAACAGGCTCTCCTATGGGTCGGCAGGGCTGCAGTGTTTATAACCAGGTCAGTGTCTGTTCTTGGTGGGAAAGTCTGCTCCACTCAGCATCCACTCCTTATCTTGGTTGGACTGCTTTATCGATGAATGGTGAATAAACACATCTCTCTGCAGAGCTGATCCCATTGCTCTAGTCTACAGACACAATCAGGCAATACTGGCTTGCAAATCAATTCACTAGTTTAGCTGGCACATAGCAAAGCACAAATGCTGGAAGAGTCTTGCAGTGGTATTGGCCACGGGTGAGAATAGGTAACAAGCCACCATTGATAAAGTCTACCTTCAAACAATACTCAAAGGGCCAAACACAAAGAGAGAACTTCATACTAAAAAGATGCTTGTATACCCCCAATGCTTTGGCTGCTGAAGAAAAAAACAAAATAAAACTGCATTTCATTTTTTAGGTTTTACCTTTGTGCCAAGTATATCATGGATGTACAGTCCACAACCACTATTTATGGGACAGTGCAATCAATAAATGGGGAGAGATATGGCAAAAATATAACACGTTTTAGGTTACATGAGTCCACATTACTTTTTTCAGTAATTTAATATTACAGGGACTACTGGGCATAGAAAAGTGAACATATAAAAGAGACCATTAAGGGCATAGCGCATTCTGAAACACTTTTCAATAATCACAGCAGCTCAACACCTCAGTTCAAAATTGTCATTGACAGGCTCTGCCTATTCATTAGCTTGTCCAAGCAGTCAATTTAACCAACACAAATTAGAGGGGAGAAGGAAAAGAGAGCCAAGGTGCTCTTACTGTAGGGTACAACTCGACAGGAAAATCGCTGAGGAAGATCATCATATTGTGTTGCTGCATTGTTTATTCCTATTTTAAGGGAGTGCGCTCATTACATGTAAACTTTGTCAGGCTTAGAATGAAAATACTTGACTATGCCGACCTGTAGCAGAAGCTGTAGCCTAAAAAAAGCTGAAAGAAATCGTTTTCATTCAGTATTTCATCGAGGCTGCTGCAAGAGAACTTAGCTGAGGTTATGTGAATGAAAAGCAACCCTCCGGACATTCAGAAATGAGAATTTTCTGTGGTCATATTTGCATTAAATATACACCTTCATAACGTGGTAACAAATTCAAGCATATCAATACTATAATACTCACTATAATACTGCATTAAACTACATCTTTTTCGAGCTCTAAGGACCCACAGATGTTTGGGATATATCAAGAGTGGAGCAGCTAATCCCTTTAAACTGAGACCACCTTTCTGCATCTGACCTATGGACATCAGGCAATGTAACAAACATAAATCTAATGTCATTTCCAGGAAAGATTATTCCGTTTTTCAAACGGCATACTTTTTAGTTTGTGCCCTGCCAGGCAAGCTGAAATAATAGATAATTACAGCACTGAATTGTTATTAATTTATACTTATGTTATTATCCTCTGTTCATCAGTGGAGAAACTAGTGCGCACGCTGTCCCACTTCCACTCAGTTTAGCAAAGCAGCTTCCCAAACTGCCAGCACCACAATGTTTCCTTCTATATGTGTACGATGCCGGTTGGTCTTCCACCTGATAGTACATAGAATCTGTTATATGAAATGACTGTTCTCAAAAAGAAAAAACTGAAATACAGTGTCCTCTGCAGGAGGTAGGACATTTGATGACACACACAGTTACAGTGGAGAGCAAGAAAAATTGGAAGTAGTTCTGAGGGGGGACAGTTTTCTTATCCAGAGATTGAATACATGAAATGACAGAACCTCGGTCTTGGACTGGCTGTTCATTTTCAGGTTTCCTATTCACTTAGATTTAAACAGCATTCTTTTTTTGTCCATTTTCATTGACATCGACGGGGCTACGGTAAAGCTCAGGTAGTGCTAAATTGAATTCAGCAAGACAATCAGCAAAAAAGAGTCCAAAATGTAATGATACACGCGAATGGGAAAAACAACCCACTAATTTATTAGGAGTGTGCTCAATAAAAAACAGTCTTAGATAACATTTTCCATTAATAAGAAAGTCTCAGACTATGCCTAATTGTGATCTGAACTGCATCAGGAGGCGGCCTTAGTTCCACTGAATTAAATATGCTGCATGTAATGGCTTTTGCCAAAATAAGCCAAAAACACACTGGCAGCATACTTAACCTTGACTGCTTGTTTGACTGCTATCTCCGTTCTCTGCCTCACCTGGGAATTGAACTCAATCTAATGAGGAATACTGATTAACGAGAAACGCGACACACACTGTGTGAGCCTTTATCGGAGTTTTCCCCGGCTCCGCAGGACGATGGGGTGTGTGTCTGGTGCACACCCAAACTACAGTCCCTGCCTGCTGGTCTCAAAATCTAAACAAAACCTCCTTTTGACCAAATTAAACTCGACGTACTACTCATTGTTGAACGTTCCTGATTGGTCAAACGGTGTGGATTTAATAAAGGACATCTTGTCTTGAGCTGCAATTTGCACACACACAACGAATAACAAAATCCTGTTGCTCATGCTGTTGTTTGTAGTTAACTTTTGCAGGTCTGTGTTATTTGACTGAAGAGAGACGTGCAGAGGTGGAAAGAGAGACTGAAATTGCCACAGCACCTGTGTCTCCAAATTACAGAAGATCCACTGTGTGTGTTTTATGATTTTATATCTGCTTGAGTACATAAACACATTTAGACAAATTGCAACCAAAGCTATGTTTTTGTGCCGCTCGTTCCCCGACTTTCTTTCTCGTTCACCACAGTCTCTGTCTCTCACTCTATTAAAACCAGTTGGGAAGCTGACAACACAACTTTATTTTTAACTTCAATAAACATTGCAAGAAATGTCCGCCCCTAATATTGATTTTAGTGGCACGACTGCTTGCTCCAACCTGATAGTTCTCAGGCCATTGTAAAGCTCTATTACCCCGGCAGTGACTTTTCGGCATCCAGGAACTAATTTAGACCCTTGATCCTTTAGTAAAACAAAGGTAAGGTCACCGAGTTCCTGAAAAGATTTCTGAGTTCGTGGAAGAGTTCCTGCAGTGCGTAAGGATTTATTGCCCACAAAAACTGCATGACAGCGGCAATTACACAAGACTTCTTACAGCTATCTCAAAGCTATCTGGTGGAAGGCTTTTCTTGTAGTAACGGGCTACAAAAATATTGAGCTTCAATTAATTGCTTGCTAAAATCATTATTTGTCTTATTTAATTTTTTTCATAGAAGCAAACACCCACCACCTTAGATTAAGATAGGAGTGAAATCCCTGTTTCTTTTTGCACTGTGCCCATTTCATTCTCCTTTTTCGCGCTTTTGAATTCAATCTAATCTACTCAGTGTAGACTGGCGTTAATCCAGATTATAGATTACAGTGCAATTTTAGCTCTCACAGTAATCAATGATGGTTCATCTAATGTCAGTATTACTATGATACCGTTGGCAAACAACAAGGTCAATTAAGCAATGCAAATACTTAAGGTTTACGTTTTACTGGTGCTTTTGTGTCAGGTAGATGTCCTTTTTATAAGATGTGAAAAAAAAAAGCCCAACCACATTTCACTCCTGGGACCTGCTCTGTCTTCGCTTCAGGTAGACTGGGATTCAGTCCATGATGCAGTGCAGTGTCAGAAGCCGTTGCCAGCTGTCAGTCGTTTGACTTGGCCGAATATTGTGCTGACTGCTGCAGTCCACTGTCAGCACCTAGAAGGTGGATCCGTTTATTACACGGCTGCTCTCTTAAACGCGAGGGTCGCAAACATGAGAACCACGAAGGCAGACAATCCCAAACAATCACGGTTTTCATTCCAGTCAGGTACTAGACTAGAAGATTTCGCTGATCAGCAGCAACAGAGGAGGGAAGTAATCAGTGAAACACTTGTGTGATGCTTGGCTGAGACAAAAATTTGCACACTTCTGAACCATCACAAGGCCTTTATCTTTCATTATTTGATACAGCTACAGTAACTATTGCAATCCGTGTACCAGATGCTGGCAAACACCCTGTGGAGGTGACTGTATGCGGCCATGTTACTCAGAACAGGATCAAAGCATGACGACAAGACTTCAGTCCTCAGACTTCAGTCACCCGGATCAACAGAATGTTAAAAATAATTATGACAACTTCGTGTAACCATGAAAATACACTCTCCCATGTCACAGGTCCAACTAACACCACAGGAAATAAACATCCTGTAAATTTGTTATATTCCAGCCAGCAAGTGGAAATCAGAAGATCAATCTGTTTTAAAGATGAAACAATTACTCAATTAATCAATTAGGCAATCCACAGAAAATTAATCAGCAAAAGTTTTGATATTGATTAAAGTACTTTTAAATCAAACATGCCAAAAATGAACTGTTCTAATACCTCAAATTTGAATCTTTGTGAGTTTTTTCTTAGGCGTCTATGACTTAACTATTCGTCTACTGACTATTCGAGAAAATAATCAACTGTTTCCGTGTTAATTAAAACGCATGAATAAGACCTAGATTTAAAGCAGCCAGAAAGCTGGTCGAACAGTTCATTTTTGAAGTTTACAGCTCTAGGAATGTAATGGAAGTCGCAATGACCGAAATCTGCATCTGCCCAACAGCTGCACCGAAATGGTACATTTGGATTTTAAGTATGTTCCACTCATAAAAACAGTACAATTCTGTAAAATGCACTTCACACAAGTTGGGGCAAATCAACAGCGACACATGGCCCATTCCCAAACAAAAGGAATGGAGAGAAAGCATTACAAATCGAGTAATTTGTACAACATGTGTTTCCTATCTTGTATTTTTGTTTAATATGCAAGGATGGTTAGAGACTAATTGGCAGATCAACAGCGGTTGGATGATAACGTAGAAATTCTTTATTGTTTTACCCACAGAAAGATACCATTTTATAACTGCTACCATTTTACTTTAAATCGCCAACCCGGATATGCTCTTCAGCGTATAAGAGTCAGAGGCTATGTTCATCGTCACCGAGTTGAACACTATCTGTGACACCGCATTAGTCTTTATGTAATTAAACTCAGGTATGAGAACTTTGTACTTGTTCCTTATAGGGATGAACCGAGAGCCTCAAAGCTTGGAAGGTTTCTACCGTTTACCTGTTTTTTTTTTCTTTATTATCTATGCAATAGCACAAATATCCCAAATAGCCCATAAAATAAGAAATAATAATCCAACATTATTCATATGCATCATTATTCATTATTATAAGTTATTCTCAGACAAGGATATTTAATCTCAGTAATAGTTTTGTGCATCAGTCACAGCTCTCATCCAACGTTACCAGCACTGACAGTGGGATGGTGAGCACTTGACAGGCTTAGGGAAGTTACAGCTACGCTGGCAAGATGTCAGAAAAAGTCAAGCATCTGGAATAGCTGTCAAATTATCGAAGATGAACCCCAAAAAGTCAAGTGCAAGATAAGGGTAGGACAGGCATAACAGGAGAGGAAACTGGCAAGAATCCACTGAAAGCTGGAAGTAGGAGCTTAGCCGTCTTGCACCTGCTAGAATTTTTTTTTTCCCTATTCAGGCTAGTGCGAGATGCATGCCAACAAAGTACAACGTTGAGGTGTGCCCCTCGCGTCGAAGCTTCGAATATCCGCGGGATATTCTCCCTGACGTTTTTTTGCAGCCCCAAATATGGGTCTCCGGGACGGCCCTATTTCCTTCTAAATATCTGGTCAAGGTGGGATTTTGTCGTTCCGGTGGTTAAAAAAGAAACTCACCATGAATGTTACAGCAGTGCAGGGAACCTTGCATATGCAGCACATAGCAGAAATTCTCAAATAAATAGGCACGTACACTTACATAATGCTAAGAACATATGTTTTTCAAATGTGTCACGATTTAAAAGGTACGGTTAAACCACTACTGTTTACCGTTAGTCTCTGAGGATCGAGTTGACCATGAACAAATCACATTCCAACCCTTTATCTATTTATAGTCAACCAAACCAGAAACGCCTTAGACAGGCAGTCAGGCAGAGAGTCGGAGAGAGAGAGAGACAGAGTCAATAAAACCTCATGAAACCTCTCACACCCACATGCACCACTGGACAAATTACACACAGGAACCCACCAAGAGACCAATACACACTTTCATCACCACTACATCAAAACGAGGTAACAATAACACCTGCAGGTCATTGCTTTGCCGTTCAAATCATTAAGCATCTTATATAGCCACATCAAATAGGTCAAACACAGTATTTTGTTGTATTGAATGTGTCACAATTTCCAATTTGTATATTTATTGTCTTTACTGGATTCATTAGCGCTGTGAATTAATGGTCTGGTCTGACATTATGATGTTAACACATTTTTAATCGTTCGGCAGGTTTACACTGTCAAAAACAACAAAATGGAAGATCAGCCAACAAAATGGAAGATCAACCAACTAAACACTGGCCCATTAAATGCAGTGATAAAGTGCAGAGTGGCCCATTAGGAAATAAACAATGATCGGGTAAAAACTGGCCCATTAGATAGAGTGATAAATTAAGACTTGCCCAATACATAATTGAGACTGTACGACTGAAGACCGGCTCATTAAATATTAAGTGTGACTGACTAAAATTTAGTTAGTGGATGTTTGGTTTCAACAGCTTTAAAGTGGGACCGGTTACTTCCTAGAGTCCTCGCCGGTGCTTAGCAACTGATCACAGCCAAGAAAGTCAAGCACATAACCCTTCGTAAAAAAGCAAATTTAAATTTTTACACTTTGAGTTTTGAAGAGACAAACACAAGATATAATTTTTTAATTAGTGGGATCCAGAGATGTTTATGGGCGATTTTGTTACCTTTGCAGCTTGAGATTTACGGTACGGACATGAGAGCGGTATCAGTCTCATCTAACTCTCCGAAAATGTGAAAATCGTATGATATCGGAAGAGAAAACTTAGGTTATATATTATATTTGCATTAAGACTGATCAGTTTCAAATGGTGTTTAATGGTTGAGTGCTTACTTAGTCAGTCTGTCTGAGACCAACTAAACATTGGAACGTTAAATATTCAGACCAATTGACTAAACACTAGGCCATTAAAGGCTAAGGCAGACCGACTGACTAAACACTGGCCCATTAAATGCAGTGATAAAGTGCAGAGTGGCCCATTAGGAAATAAACAATGATCGGGTAAAAACTGGCCCATTAGATAGAGTGATAAATTAAGACTTGCCCAATACATAATTGAGACTGTACGACTGAAGACCGGCTCATTAAATATTAAGTGTGACTGACTAAAATTTAGTTAGTGGATGTTTGGTTTCAACAGCTTTAAAGTGGGACCGGTTACTTCCTAGAGTCCTCGCCGGTGCTTAGCAACTGATCACAGCCAAGAAAGTCAAGCACATAACCCTTCGTAAAAAAGCAAATTTAAATTTTTACACTTTGAGTTTTGAAGAGACAAACACAAGATATAATTTTTTAATTAGTGGGATCCAGAGATGTTTATGGGCGATTTTGTTACCTTTGCAGCTTGAGATTTACGGTACGGACATGAGAGCGGTATCAGTCTCATCTAACTCTCCGAAAATGTGAAAATCGTATGATATCGGAAGAGAAAACTTAGGTTATATATTATATTTGCATTAAGACTGATCAGTTTCAAATGGTGTTTAATGGTTGAGTGCTTACTTAGTCAGTCTGTCTGAGACCAACTAAACATTGGAACGTTAAATATTCAGACCAATTGACTAAACACTAGGCCATTAAAGGCTAAGGCAGACCGACTGACTAAACACTGGCCCATCAAACACTGAGGCAGACAGACGGACCCGACAGCACAGCATCTGTTCAGCATTTTCCTTCAAGCTGAGGGGGAGGCGCTCGCCACTTGACCCTGGAAGTGCAATCCCTATCACTCCAACAGCTGAGGGAGCAGCATGAAGCGGACCACATGTTGGTCGCAATATTTTGGATGTGGCGCCTCAATTTGAGGGTCCGCCTGATTGCAAAAGAGCAGAAAGCAAAATCAGAATTTTGCTGCAGGATCCTGTGATTTGAGGTGTAAAATGTTATCAACTGCAGGTTGCTTCGGAAGTACCTGGTAAAATGTTGTTCAACAGATTTAAAATACCTCCAAAAACCAACACATAATACAAACAACTGTTCATTGCATTCAGTAAACATTGTTTTGGTGAAAGGATTACTGCTAATGTATACTATTGTGGTTCGTATTTATGCCTCCAATACAAGGTATCACTTTTGATGTAGCTGTCACGATTAGAATAATAAAAGGGAGAAACGTTCAGAAGAGATGAATTGAAAAAATTGGGGTGGAAAAGAAGCACTCAGAGTGACAGAGATGGGAAAGATAAAAGGAAGGAGAATGAAAAACAAAGAGGGAGAGTACTAGCGAGAGATAGGTTTTTTGAAAAAAGCAAGCGAGTGAGGAAGATGAAGAGCGACAAACGAGCTGAAGTTTGACGTGACATCAGCCTAGTTTAGATTTAGGAGCGGAGAACCATTTCCATAACAGAGCTGGTTTCATCGTACCAGACAGAGTTCCCATTATTTTATGCTCAAACACTTACTACACCAGGATGGAAAACCATTTATAAGCTACAGAAAGCTCCTGTCGAAATGTACACGGCGGAAGGCCACAGAGTTGTTGAAAGCTTTGTGGTTTTGTAAAGTCCACTTAGCAACGTGGGGCTTAAGGGTAACACCAAAATGATAACTTGTGAGGGTAGATAATTAGGTAATTTAGGTCCAGCCTTCAGGGAAATGAATGCAAAGGGAGAGCTTGTTTCAGCAACGCCGAGCGATCAATGCAAGGGGCTTACTACAGAGGAACCGCAAAATAAGCTGTAACTCAAACTCAGGATGGGCTCTGCGCGGTCCCTGAGGTGGAGTCTGTAATCCGTGATCTGACACCAACTCACACAATGGACTTGTACTGGCCACACACTGCTGGCTTGGTGCTGGTTTGATCAACGTGTAAGGGTGTGAGAGTCGGTGTATGCTTGGTTTATTAATACTCAGGATTGACTCTTGTCTAATTATTGTGCTTATCTTTGACAGCTTAGAGGAAAAGGGTGTGAGAGTTGGTGTATCCAGCTGTAGTGTAAACCTACAGCTGGATTTATACTTGACACAAACACTTAATGGGAGACCTCCGGTATGGGATTTTATTTATAGTTCAACGTCAGATTTTACCCGTTGATTGCGCGACCGCAGCTCAGGACGGATTGTGTTATATGTGATTAGGCCATATAGTGCTTTCCCCACAGTGTTAATGTGAAGTGAGTGATGGTGGGAGGGTCTGCCTTGTCTCATTAGGGATTTGAAACCGCTGCGTGTAATCACAGTATTTATGTTCTTTCATTCACTGTTAGGGGGCGGCAGTTATGCTGAGCAGAAGGTTTGCTGTGGGGACGGCTTTGATAGATGTGTGTCACTACTAAAGAGAGGACTACTTCTTCACCTTGCTTAATGCAGTCTTCAGTTCCTTGACGCACAACTATATATCAGCCCTAGGGGGACAAAGGTTACACTTTGGGTTTCGTCCAGCTTACTATAAGTTACAAAGCGCTTCCACCCCCACACTGGCGCTCAAGCAGCGGATCCCCAACACAAGGTTGACCAGCGATATCCAAGTGATAATTTGTCGACACAAGATTCAGGTATGAGATGCAAGTCTTACAGAGTGGCCTTTTTTAGTCTGTTTAGGCAGGTACTTGATTTCAAAAGGTAGGGTTCAAGTTGGGGGGGGGGGTGACATTGGTTGTTATGTGAAAGAGGTATAAGGAACCAGAATTCTTTCAGAAGGCAGGGTTCAAGGTAGGATTGGTCAAACCGTAGTTGGGATAAGCCTCCAAGGGTTAAATGCAAGTCGGAACAATCCGCTCATAAGTACAGGAATACCAAAATATGAATGTGTCTAATTGTGGGAACTTTTTGAGGTACATTTTTGCAAAATGAGAACCCTTTTTGTCGTTCCTCACCTCTTAAAGAGACTGTGGCTTGACTTTGGGGTTGAGGTTTGGATTAGGTACCCCTTTTGCGGGTAAAGGTCAAGAATGTAGTTTTTAAGGATAGGGAATGCATTATATCTTAGTGGTCCTCACTCTGAATGTGTGTGTGTGTGTGTGTGTGTGTGTGTGTGTGTGTGTGTGTGTGTGTGTGTGTGTGCGTGTCTTTCTATGGTTCTGTGGACAAATTTTGGTTTGAAACCATCGTTGTGAGGACATTTTGGTCGGTCCTCGTAACTCATTTCCATAGAAACATTACTTCATTGTTTTACATCCTTTTATTTACACTTTGGATCTGTGCAGATGTGAATTTAGGACCACAGTATCAGATAAAAAGGTTTACCCATTATATTTAAATCGCTAAATATGGACTGCACTGGAAAAAAATAATATATATCCTATAATAAAGCTTGAGCTTTGGTGATTTTGAATCTAATCCTGATCATATTTAATGGGGGCGTTCCAGTGAGTAAAGCAATGTCAAAGGACACAAAGCCTGTTTCTTGGCTACATCACATATAACATGAGTGCAGCGGACACAGGCAACCTCCAAAATGAATAAGGAAAAGTGTGAAACTGCAAATGTGTAAAATAGCCTATAACTGAACTGCTGAGAACACCGTTAAGTTCCAGCTATTTAAATACCGAATGTGTTACTTCAGTGTGAATGTAATTCAGTTCAAACTGGGACTATCACGATGAACTGTGTCTTTAAACTGGCTGCGTGTATGTGTTTGCGTGATTTAGACTTTGTCAGACTACTGAGGCCGCGGAAGGCGCGTTCGAGACATTTCTAAGATGATCATCAAGATGGCAACAAACATGGAAAATAAAACCATCTCGGGGAGTGCATTGTATTTTTGTAGATGTAGCTTTTTTTTTTCCCCCCAAACAAACTCCAGTTGTGTAAGTGTTTGCAAATGCTGCAGCTCTCCCCACCTAACTAAATGAAAGACTAATAAGAGAGGACAGAGAAATTAAGTAGAGATTGATTAAAACAGCGACTACGTGATGCTGAATAACATTTTCTCCTGTGCTCCAGAATGTGTTCTGTATGCTGGCAGCAGTTCTGCTTCATCTTAATTTAGAATGAAGGTCTATGTTTTTAGAATGTAAAACATGTAGATGCTGTGTGCCAAAAGGTGCAGGGGAGGCTTTGTAGTGTGTCACTTTAATTGAAACGAGACACAACTTGCAATCTGTGATTCAAACATGACAAAGAGGTAGAAATTGTTCTACGTGTGGAGGCAGGAGGCAGCGCGAGGGATTCGACATTGAAATCATATGTTGTTTGTGTTTTTATTTTCAATGGTTCAGACTCACTTCTTCCTTCACAGGCACTGTCACCCATGTGCATTTGAAATGCAATAAATTACACTGTAAATTAAACACGATTTACTGAGAATCTGTTTGATGTTGCCCGCACACAATTGTGTCGAACTGTGTTTCTGCATCTCTGCGGCTCCGCGGCGAAAATGATGAGCAGAATGTTCATCATAACCTGATAGGGATTGTGGCCAAATCCGCAAAGGTAGCACTGTTCAACTCAGGTAAATCTCCTCATGTTAGACTGGGAGATATGACACACCATCGGGCAATTTAAACTTGTCTGCCTTCACAGATTTTGCTTTACAGTTTATACTGTGGATTTTTGCATCGATGCGATGGAGCACTGTGTGAGGTATTCCATTTCGCTGGACCAGAAAATATGTTAAGTCATAGAATCAATATTGAGGTATAAAATTATACCATTTATAAATTATATTCATATGAATTATTATCATCATCATCATCTATTATTATTATTATTATTATTATTATTATTATTATCATTATCATCATCATCCAACCACCCTATCCCTACTCCATATATGTTTTCTTGAAGACGCCCCAAAAATAACAGTAAATGTAAAGTGATTTTAGGCTAAAGACTAGCACGTTTAAAATCCTTTAAGGTTTCCGTTTGGAAAGTCCAAAATGAAAACCTTGTCCAGTTGTCTGACAGGAGCTCAAATAATTAGTCTGTTTATCAATTAGTCAACTGACAGAAAAAATAATCTAACAATTTTTGTTAAGTGAGTAATTGTCAAAGTCCTTTTTTAACAAAGATGTCAAACATTCTTTCGTTCCAGCTTCTAAGTTAAGATTTGTTTCTGTCATTTTTTTTCCTTATGTGATAGTAAACTGAATATCTTTAGGTTTGGACAAAAGAAGCAACTTAAAGATGTCCCCGTTGGGTTACAGGAAATTGTTATGGGCATTTTGCTCTATCTTCTGATATGTGTAGACCAAATGATTAATTGATAATATAAATAATGTTATGCTGCAGCTTAAAACAGACACAATATTATCAAATTTCAAAAATGAGTTATGCCATTAAGCCAAAAAAAATAAAAAATAAAAAACCAAGCCAAATATCCTGACAGCCACTGACTAGAGAGCCAAAGTACTGTCTACTAGCAATTCTAACTTGGCTTTAGCTGGAATATAATGCCTCAGTGTGATTCCTGATGGGAAACGGACCTTAAACGACCACAGGATACAGTCTTCAGGATATACGATTCGCTCCACTTGCTCTCAACAAGGAAGATGAGAGAGGACACAGACAAAAAGACAGTGACAAAGTCTAATCTGGCCGGTCCATTATGGAGGGCCGCTGGGGAAGGCAATAGAGCTGGATAAGTGTTCAAAATCTTACGTCTTTCCTTAGATAATACGAACTGAATGAAAAGATTTTCACCATGGCCTGGAGATTTCAGAACATGAGGGGTTTTTTTTTTGTTTTTTTTATGATGAGGGCAACTAGAGCATTTGTGAGAAAAGGGCAAAAAGGGCATACGAGTTGTTTTCTTCTAATGCACTTAGTAGGCACGCAAGCATGTGGATTTGCCCTATGATCACATGTTGTCAACTGGATGGAAAAAGGAACCAGTTAGCAGGGGGAGTAATGGAATTAAAAAGTCCTTTAAATCCCATCTGGTGACATCTGGTGCCATTCCAGTGCTTTCAATAGTTTCCAGACTCTAAGTGAAATGCATTAATAATTAATGCTTTTCTTCATTTGCTTTCTTTGTGCTAAAGCTGTTCAGTACGTTTCAAACTATGACCCAGTAGCTTCAAGACAGAGAAAGAAAGAAAAATAATGGTTTCATAAGTAGAATTGAGACTTAATTTTTTCAATTGGCATTTGTAAAAATGAGCTGAAACACCGCAAAAGAAAAAAAATGAAATTAATAGGCGAGTCATAAATAAAAGGATCTTCTGTAAACAGCACCAAAATGTGTTGTCCACATTAGCCACGAACATAAAATGCTTTGTAATGCTCGTTAAAACTGTCACAGAAGAATACACAACTTATTTATTATCACAGCTGGGCAGGCTGCTTAGCCAAGTATCATTGATAGGTAGCTGACATTATCAAAGGCAAAATTCACCAGTCTGACTGGAGCCAGGGTCTTCTTCAAAAGCAATAAGAAAAACCTCTGTATTATGATGCCGCACAAGTTTTACTGCTTGTAAAACCCAGCAGCAGTGAAGAACTGCATTAAAAAATAAAAAATAAATAAAAAATGCATGATGGCACTAGGTTGTTGGAGTAGTTTAACTGTACACCACTTACCCGTTTTACGTTGGTTTGTTTGGTCCCGTGAGGCAAATGCCATTTGACTAAATAGCTACAGCAGGACACCTGAAACCAAAGTCTCTTATCTAGCGTGAGGGCTAATCCATCTGAGAGAGTGGATTACATCTGCCAGCCAGTCCAAATTTTTTTTAAGCGAGGAAATGTAAACCCACAGTTTGGCTTTCCATCACGACTTGTAGTCTTTCCATAGGAAAGATGCGGGAGAACACACCAAAAACAGCACCGGCTGAGGCAAAAATAGAACGGAAATTGTATTTAACAGTCCACTTGGAAAACGTTTAAAGAAATAAATTATACTATGATCTGCAAGTTTATTATTCAAATTCAATTTCTAATTGATTAAAGAGACCAGGCATCAACCACTCCACTCACTATATTATGTCCCGAACTGAATTGACTGACATTACCCTACTGCATATGCAACTGCATATTTAAATTGCATTAATAAACATTTCTTATATTAACAGTGAATGAAGTGACTCTTGCTCACTGTGTTGAATTCACAGATTTAAACGCTCAACTCTGCTGCTTTACACTGCTTTTTTAGCCTCATTTAGCTCATTGTTTTAGTTGTGCTGTGTGGTTCCATCACAGTGCCTCACATCAGCAAAAGCTCCGATTAGCAGAGTGAAAACTGGACTTACAGTTGTCAGGTGACCGGGAACACTGATAACGTTGATATGTATGTAAGTGGCATATTGTGTACTTTATGTCGGCAGTCGTATGCTTAGCTGTTCGAACTGTTTGTCTGCCACACTGGGCCCCAAAATGGATTGATGCATGAATTAAACAGTGGAGTTGTAAATCACGTGTGGAATGACACTCAAACATGCAGCTGATGGGTCTAAACCGTTCAAATTCTTTACTTGTACGTCGATGGACCGTGACAATAACGATCACCGGGAGAAAGGACTGAGGGCAGAACACAGACTCGGAACAACAGTGGTGCATTAAAATCCTAAGTACAACACATCAACAATACGCGCAAACATAGCTGTTGCACACACAAGGATGCTTTGTCAAGCTAAAAGCAATTACATAAGGTGAAAACACAAAAACAAGTCTTGTTTTAACATCTTCTCTCATATTTAAAGACAAGGAGAGCGACGTTACGTGTTGTGAGATTGTTGCAAGATTTATTGTGCTTCCCACATGTCTCTAGAATAGGAATGGGGGGGGGTGAACGCACCGAGAACAACTACCACAATGAAATGGGGTCATTATTTAATTTTCCTCAACTGACAAGCTCTTAGGGGCTCTCTGAATAGCTCTCCTGCCCAACATGCATGTGATTTAAATTGGGGACGAGGCCTGCGTGTCGCCATCTCCTCCATTTTTGAACTTGCACCTTCTCCGCTGAACTCAAATCTAAAACTCAAACGTCAAATGCATCCTCATTTAGAGCCAGACAGCTGCATTTAACGGAGTCACTACAGAAGTCCATTTGCTGCTCGGTCTCTGCCAAGTGACAAACATTTATTGAGCCAGACATTTCCCGTTACAGACCGCGTCGCGGGGGATAAACAAAAGGATCGAGTCTCTACGCACAGTGAGCCTATAGATGTCGCTATCAGCATTGACAGCGATGATTGGTAAATAGGTAAGTGGAAGGTGCTGTGGTTTGCCACTGAATGACAGACCAGCACAGGGGACACCTTTGTCATTCTCCTGCAACCAGCCATCCGATGTTCTCTGTAGAGAATAAGGCAGAAAGAACCTCATCTTTACAGTTTGCTGCATCTCCGTGCAAGTTTATCTATCAGGTGCCAGTGTAGAAGAAAACAACATCAAATCACTGACATGAGGGATGCAAACGAGCTGCCAGACATTGTCAGGGGGAAGTGAAAAGTGCAACAGATGGGGCATGGGTAGCGAAGCTCCACTCTAAATCCATTCAGAAAAAGACGAGCATCAGTATTTTGTCTGTGTGATCAGAAACAAATCCTTTTGACATACGTTAAGACTGGAAAGAAGCTCCACTGTTATGATATAGAGAGTCTGGCAATGTTGATGGACTTGGAAGTCCATTGTCTGTCCCGAAGTCGTTGGTGGGTCTGGGAAAACATTGACTAAGTACCATTGCAAAGAGTATCGAAAATTGACGATTATCGAATATTGGCACTGAATGCTTGCTCAGACTCTTAGTCTTGTTTTTTTGATCAGATATTTCCTTATTCCAATCTTAATTCAGACACAATTCTTGTTCTTATTGCTACACAGGAACACTTTTTTTTTTTTTAAACTACATTTACTGTTAGTTCACTTGACCTGAAAAACGAGTCTCCCTATGGTTCTCCTTGGGCTATACGCAGTCCTAAGCCGCTATTTAACAGAGATCTAAGTCGCTATTTAACACAAATCCAAGCCGCTCTTCAATCTAATCATCCCAAAGGTGTTGGACAGGTTAAGGTCAGGGCTCCGTGCTGACAGTCAATTTTTTTTAAACACAAAAGTGGGAAATCCGTTTCTTTACAGACCTGTTTTTTTTTTTTTTTTTTGCACATGGGCGTTGTCATGTTGAAACAGGAGAGAGCCTGATCCATTTAAAATTTCCTGGAATGCTTCATCAAGAGGGTTTTCCATAACTGGCAGTGAGTGGCCAGGCCCAAACCACAAAAAACAAACAAACTTGCCCAAGTAAAGTGTCTTATGTTTTATATAATACCAGAACCCGAGAAATCTCACACTTCTAAAAGCAAGTGTCCTACAATGTCTTCAAAAGATATTGTACTTTATTGTCTAGCTCACTGCTAGTAGGTTCAGCTTAAAGACAGTCTGTTTGAAATGAGCACTTCAGCACCTTTTCTATTCTGTAACCCAGCCAAACCCGAGCCAAAAAAAAAAAAAAATCCAATGCTTTAAGAAGATATTCATGTGGAAGAACAATACCAAAGAGAAACTTTTCAATCCTTAATCCTTTTCTCACCCAAATGCAGCACACTCCTAAATACTTCCTACCTGCAAGCCTTTTAGTTAGAGCGAGCAAATGATTCACAAGACTGTTCTTAAACGCAGAGTCGCTCAGATAAGATTAGCCAACGTGGCTGTGAATGAGAGATAAGTGTAAACTAATTCCTTATGTCTTGGGGGAAGGGTTCCTGTAGAGTCCCAGTGGGCTGACCTGCAGCTGAGGCTTCCTAGAACGCTACGAGCTACGAACGATCAAAGATTGCCGGTGGATGACTCTGCGATACTTTGCAGTTTGCACTCCGCGAAGAAGACGTGTGCAGGCACTCGTCTACCGCAGGTACTCCTGATTCGCCTTACATGACAAGTGACTTTGCACGATCAAAGCGACGCAGCCCAGAGACACATTGGCCTTACATGGCTCAGTCTTAACCCTGAGGCATGATGGCGGCGGTTTCTCCGCGCTGTTTTTGTATGCTACACAGACTTCCTTTGCAGAGGGACGACAACAGGAAATCTCGCTGAAGTTGACAATATGGCCGCCTGTCTTCAAGCTGCCATAGAGCACAATATAGCAAATATGGGACACCTGCTGTGTGACGAGCAGCTGAAAGCCAGGAGAAGGCTTTTCATCTGATTGGAAGAAAAACCAAACCGCAGCCATCAGTGGAGCTCCAGCCCTACATCTTTACCCCAAAATAAAGAAAAAACAAGAGGAACGCTGTCTGTTTTCATATCGAATACTTAACAGAGTGAAAAAGCAGGAGGATTAAAAAGCTTTTCTAACCAAATGATGACCCATTTTATTACTAAGGGCGGCCTGGCAAACTTAACACATAGAGATAAGACAGCAGTCCTGGTTTCTCCCCAGTTCAAGTAAACAGAGCTCTGGAGCCATGTTATCCAGCATTCACAAGATAAAAGACAGTACTTCATTTAGTTTTTGTTTTGTTTTACCCTGACAGGCACACATGTCCCAATCTTTTACACTGTTCCTTCACTCTTTAAGGGAGACCGATTTCAAACTTGGCAAAACCGCAAAGAGATGTCAGCCACACAGTCACTCGTGCTCTTCTACGCACAGCAATGCCACTGTCTTCTAATCCCCGGTAGTATGGGCGCACTGTAATTTGTCAAGGCATGAACAGCCCTTGTAAAACTTTCTCTGACATGGGAAATGGGAATATGAAACAGAGCATGTTCATAAATATGCAATTGGTGTTCTTAGCACTGACATTGCCTCTGTTTTCCCATACAGATGTGATGTAATTTGATGTGGCTATATAAAGCATGAAATCAATGACACCTTTTATGTTTATATATATATATATATATATATATATATATATATATATATATATAAAATCAAGTCCTCCAGAAGGGTATATTAACTGCACACAATATCTGACACTAATGAAAAAAAAAAAAGAAAAAAGAAAAAAAAACACTGTCCCTTGAACAGGCCGGAGATTATTAATTGATTTTTCAGTTAATCAAAGCAGACATCCTGCTCCAGTTTTAATCACATTAATCACATCTATAAGCATCCCACGCTAGTAGGCTACTATCAACAGATTGGATAATTTAATCACTTATTTGAATCGTGGTCCTGACCCACCAACTTCTATGCAGATCAAAGTCCACTGGCGTGAAATACGTCACAGCCCAAAAAAACAAAACAAAAAAAAAAGCGACGCTTTAGTGCACTTTTGGCAAAACGTTTGATCCGACATTAAAACTCTCTCAAAGATGCATGTTTAGACAATAGATCCCAGTGGAAACCTCTCAGGTACCTAATGTGGGTTTCAGACAACAGTTTTGGGAACCACTGTTTTTGAGTACAGTGCAAATCAAAAAAAGACCCACAGTGGGACAGGAGATAACAATTATCCTCTAAATGTAAAACTAAATGCACTTTACTACATGAGGACAAATCATTTGGACTCAATTACAAAAAAACAAGTATCTGTTTTGGTATTTCCAGATATCTTTGTTCTGGCATGTCTCTCCAGCAGATGGATCCTTGATAGCTTTACCTCACGAGGCTGATGCAAGCTTCTCTAAATATCAGGGGGGGCAAATCCTTACCCTTTAATCAACACAAAAGTTT
Organism: Xiphias gladius; assembly: GCF_016859285.1. Taxonomy (NCBI): domain Eukaryota; kingdom Metazoa; phylum Chordata; class Actinopteri; order Istiophoriformes; family Xiphiidae; genus Xiphias; species Xiphias gladius. The sequence continues at coordinate 4,256,172 of NC_053416.1, read as the reverse complement.
TAAGCACAAGCAGTTCCATATTGATTTCATGCAGTCAAAACTACAAGGTAATTTTTAAGAGATGTTAAATCAGATGATCTCACTAAAAGCTCTTTATTTATTTATTGGGAACTCTTTTAGCTCAGGGCTCTCTGAACAGTCCATATTCAAATTACAATATCAAACATTCAGAAATATAAGATAGCACAAACACGCACACACATGCATGCACCTCATATATACACTATTATAAATACCTGCACACACACACACGCACTTGCTCAGTTACACAAAATCATACCCACTAAAACTAATGAAATGCATGGCCAATATGTCCACACAATAGAATGAGCCCGAAATTAATAATTGTGTAGGAATCTGTTATCAGAAAATAATTGTTTCGATAGGGGACTGCACTCCAGCAGTAAGTGTATGGAGAGATCTGGTCGTGTGCTTCACTCTTATACTATATTTACGTTTCAATGAGTAACAAAATGTATCGGAGTCAAACAGAACTCTAACTTTAAGCAAACAATGGCAAGGATCAGAGGTCAAGGGTCAGATCCAATGCGCTTTGACAATTTTTCCCGCGGCTTAGGAACAATCCCGAATGAGGTGAGGAGAGTTGAAAGGGGCACCGAGTAGGAGAGATGAAGATAGGAGCAAGCGAGGGGGGAAAAAATAAATCACTCAAGGTACTATAGTTCCTGAAAAAAGGATTTTCAGCCCCCACTGAAGACTAGAAGGAGATTCTAGTATTTCTACTGGAGAGAGGAGTTCATTTCATGATTGAGGAGTCACGAAGGAGAAGAGTCGACAGCAGGTGGATTGATGACCAAGGCAGCATTGGCAGACTGAAGAACATTGCCCAGCATTATAGGAAGCGGACCCTGGCCTGGAGTTTCGTGGGTTGTTGATCGCTTTGAAGACATGTGCGCCGGCACTAAGGTTTTGAATTGGATATCATCTGAGGAAAAAGACGGCGGCGGAAGGAGAGGGGAAGAGCAGGGAGAATTCGGGGAAGATGAGAAGAGCTGAGTTGTAGGGTTGACGGAGCTGTGTTACAAAGCCGGCTTTGTGAGATGACAACAGCAGACAACAACAAAAATATGATGTCTGATTAGACACGTGCTCTTCAAAGCAAAAACACAGAATGGGCACTGCAGAAAGTTGGCTTTATATTCACTGAAGTAAGCTATGATTCATACTGACCTCTGTCTTTTATGTCCACCAGAGAAGAGACCCTTTCATTCTAGTTTACATGTGTCCCTGCATCCTATTCAGACTATTCTGCTGAATCAAAATCTATTCAATTCATGATGTATGATTGGGAAACGTAATTAACCAATCCGCAAGAATACTACACAATGCCCGCTCCTGCTCGCAATCCATCAATTTCCTGCTTTAAGAGAGGACATTTACATTGTGCAAAATTTACTTAAAACTCAAGAACTTGAATTAGCTTTCAAGATGTTTTTCTCCTAGAACAGCATTTTCATTCTCTTTCATGTGGAACAACCCTCCTTTGGGCTGGAAAATTGAAATTTTAACGGCAGCAAATCAACGTCTCTACCATCCTCTTTTTTTCCCCCCCGCCTTCCTTTACTTGTCTACTGCGAAACAGTAAACTGACAAAGCAGGAGGCAGAGCTTAACCAACACAGCCAAACTAGACGGACGGTGAAATACATAAAATTATACAAATCCAGATATCAATACTGAGCCGTAGTAGAAGGCAGATGGGGTCCATATTCCTGGACAACTCATTTAACTTGACAAATTTGAGTGTAATGATATTGACTCTGTTCCTCATACAGAAAAAACCCTTGTGTGGGTAAAATATGAATGGTGTTACAGAGTGGGATTGACACCTGGGCAGGAAACAGCTAATAACGCTTGGCCTCTAATTTCTCAGGAGGCGTTTGTGTTCGTGAACTGTGGACAAACTGCAACAGTGTGTAAGAAATTACGGGCAGTTTCATCAAAAATATCAGTCAGTACAGATTTGGTGCAAATCCAAAGATCCGTGGTGGTTCAAAATCACATGTTCCTCAAAGTGTGTCAACCACAAAACTGAGGGAGTGTGCAGCGCCAAATTATGGTCGCATTAACAAATGATTTTCTTATTTTCTAGTTTCTGCAAAAAATACCGTGCCAACATTCATGGTAGTGAAGGAACATGTCAGGCTCACAGGCAGTACTTGGTCAGTTCGTGCGATTTGTTGACAATAAAAAAATATATACATATATGTATATAAAATATCGCCAGACTTATCCTTTAAAACAAGTTTGGAGCCAAATACAGTAGACTTCAACAATGACTAATTCAAATCACCATTAGCAATCCCGCAGATCTTGGTGTCTAAACGCCTACTTCAGCATGACATGTATTATATGGTGTCTTCCTGTTGTCTAGAGATTCCTCTATCCAACAATCTTTAAAAACCGTGCTATCGATCGGGAGACATTTCGTTTTTGCCTGAAAGATGCTCTGGGCTAAATATTAAATGCAACTGCATACACTAAAATTCAATGCCAGGTGTCTATAATACAGTATACTGTGGTTCCATTAGGGGAAGACCGTGTTAGTCAACCAAAGATTTTCCTGGCTTTTCATTTTTTTCCTAAATCACTTCGCTGATTACAATATGAAGGATTTTCACAGAAACAAACTCAGTGGAAATAGATCATCGGTTTTGTTTGAGAAAAGGCTGGGGCGTAAAAATAGGTACATGTCGAGCCGTAACATCTGCTGCCAACCCAAAGACATAAGGATCTAAATCATCAGGGCCAACTGTTTTTGTGCAATCCACCTGTTTTACGGTGTTGTAAAACTCAGAGTAGAACACGGCTTAAAATAAAGCTGATCAATGGCAGCACGATTATAGACCCTTGATATAAATTTCACGGAACACCATGTTCACTCAATGACCCTGAGGCAGGGACATCTTAATTACAGCAGTTTCGTGGTGAAGATTGTCAGATGGCGACAGTCCCGCACAATACACAGAGGCAACTTATTTAATTACCATTAATTGGCAGGAACACGAGTGTTGTTCTTCTGTCTTTGGATTGTTGAGACTGTTGAGGTAAAGAATCAGCCGGTGTGTGAGATGCTCAGATCCTTTGTTTCTCAAGGAGCCCGTTTCAATGGCAGAGTTAATGAGGAAAATTAGCAGTAAAGCACATCAAGTCTCTCAGCTCTTCGGTTTACACTGAAGAGGCCGATGATAACTCAAAACTCTGAGTAAAATGCTGAAAGGAATTTCCGGACCGTTTCAACCAACAGAGGGGTATTTCAGTCTCAGCACACTGCTGCGCTAAATGCGCCACGTTTCCCTTTGAAAGCGTGGAGTTGAGAGATTGCAACAAAAGCACAGCTACCAGATTATTCACCAAAGCAGCAGGTATGAAACATTATTAAGAGTTGAAAAATATTAAATAGAGAGGGCAGGAGACATTGGATATCTTGCTTTTGGATGTGAAGGGCAATGAATCTCAACAAGATTCAGTGAGAAATGCTGACTTTTGATGCCAGACACCTTTGGCACATTGTTGCTGTCGGATGAAAACCTCGACAGTTCTCCTTTTTCTTTATCTAGCTTTAGCCAAATAATTACGTCATGCCGACTGAATTCAGAAAACCTGTGCAAACCAATGTCCTATTGCCTGATCATGGAGCTCAAGCCATGGCCGCGACAGATCAATCATTTGTTGTTGATAAAATGTCAGAATATAGCGAAAAAAATTTGCCTTTCATAATTTCTCACAGCCCGAGGTGACATCTTCAGATGTCTTGTCTGAACAACAAACCAAAACCCAAAAGATATTCAGTTCACCGTCATGCACAGCAAAGAAAAGGCACCGGATCCTGACTCACGAGGCCCAGTTTCGTCCTCACAAGGAGTCCTGCTGAAAAAAGACTGAATAATGTCATGTTACAAACTGGAGGCGTGGACCGAGGTGGGTATTTTCAACACCACAGGCCTTCTTCACAACAGAAATTCTGACATGTCGCGGTAGGAGATGCGCTGGGGTAGATAATAAAGATGAACAATAAATACATTTCCATTTAGCTGCCTCGGTATCAGGGCCCTGCTATTGGTAAGTGCTGGCACAGTGTCCCGGTGTCGTGACTTGTTAGGACACTTGAACAGAGGAAAGGTTTTCATCTCAATCAATTACCGATAAAAGCAGCCTTATTATACTCCGAGATAAAAGGGACATTAACAAAGGTTAAGTGTCAATAATGAAAGCTCATAACCATGCTGCTAAATTGAGCTTTCTATCACCATGCGAGCCTGGTGGGGGAATATGATTCTGTATAACTGTGAACTGGAGATACAAAACACAGCTCTCATCGTCGGTTTCAATCACCCGCATCGTGTTTATCACTTCAAAAATACCAAACGAATACAAACATACTTTGTCTTGTAGCATGCAGTCATTAAATATTAAACCAAAATCATAATCTATAACCTCATGTGACTGCGTAACATTTCATTTAAGTAGCATTTCGATGACAATCAACCCTGATACAACGCACATATAGCAAAATGTTAAAATCTGATTTAATTAGTGTGAGCAGTTAGCGAGCAATAAACTGCCTTACTACCATAAACGTTACTAAACATTTTCTTCTTTCCAAATACCAGTGTTGTGCCAACATCAAATTTTTAAAAAAGCAGTTGATTAAAAATACGGCTTTAGTCAAAAGTGTGTTAATACTTTGCATCATGCACTGAAAATCACTGAAGGGGCGGATTCTCTTGTTTTATAAAATAAATATTTTCTGTTTCAATGCCCTTTTCCAGTTTCCTTCACATATCTGGAAAAAACAGCCACACTGCTCTCACACAGTCCTCGCTGATTATCTTTCCTCAGTCTTCCGTGCTGTATCCTTCTTCAAACAAGAACACCCTGATTAACAAGAAGCATTTGAGCTGCCTGATGTCCCACCGTAATCAGCATGGCACAGTCAACATAACCACTTACCCTAATGAGGTCATTAATTAAGCAAATTAAGGCATTCATTGTAAAATGTTTCAATGTCATACAGACTTGTCTACGCGTAACACATGAACAGAGTTCGTATGAACTGGTTATATTTAAGCACAAGGAAGAGAAAGCAGATTTAAGACGTATACAGATGCGGGGAAATGCCACAAAATCTCATCAGTTCATCCATTCTTAAGGGGAATCTGTGGTGTAACTACAATTGTCAGTATGATGTTCCTCCTCGTATTATATTGTGGTTATTATGTTCACAAGAATGATTCGACACGCATATGACACCATGACAAAACATGTCGTCCCGCCTGCCACCTAACATAGCGGGGGGACATTAAACATGGATCATGTCCTCGAAGTAGGCCAGTGCAGCCCCAGACAAAACGCATGCTGCTTTGATGCTCCGAACGGCAATCCTAGGACATGGTTGCAGACTGCAACCGTTTAGCAGCGTTTGAAAATTTAACCCCCGGTAGAGGTTGCCATTCTTTGGTCTGTATCTGCTGTTATCAGGCGGCAGAGGGAAGCGGTGCGGACGCGAGATGTTTTTGTGGCACCAGGAAATGTATGTCGCCTGTCCTGTGTTCTCCTTTGAGGAAAAAAAAACAAAAAAAAAAACAAAATTTCTATTTTCTATTTTTCGGCAGCTGCTACACAAGAGCCACAGACGCTTTCCCGTTTCAGTCTCCTTTTCATCTAACTTACAAACAGGAACACGCATCTTGTCCTGCACTCTGGCTCGCAGAACGCTGGAGCGACCAAACGAACATTTACCAGGGAAAAGCGCGCGGCTAACGTCAGTTCGAAGGTTAGGCAGCTAACTACCTGGTCGGCCGCAGCACATTAAACCGCATGTAAACCCACCCGCTAATGCCGTGGTCACCGCAGTCTTAGGAAGAAAGTAAGTCAATTTTCTTCAGACTTACGCACAGCGACTGCACCGCTCGTGCACTGGGCTGCGAGCGCTGAATGCGTCCGGTGTGGACACACTGGCGAAGGACTGCAGCCGCTGCTGTCGTGCTGCTGACGTGCTGCTCTTGCTACACGGCAGGTGTAGACAAGTGAAGTGCAGGTATTTAGTTAAGTTAGTTATTCATAACTTTAGTTACATACAAATGTACAAAGGTTTCAGATTCCATAAGCAGATTCGATACTGGATACAGATTTGATCAAATGCTTCCGAACCAACCTTCACACTAGTTCCCTTTTATCCTTTGTTGCTTCTGTGACACGTGTATTTATTACTAAGGCACTTATCAGTAACACAACTAAGAAAGCATGCATTGTGCTGAATGCTAACTTCCTTGTGCCCCACAAATTTGGACGAACGCTCCTGAAATTTTCAGCAAGAAGCACCAGTGCGCTCTGGGAAACCCTGAAAAAGCACAGATGAATATTCCACTAGGGGGCTTGACGCTGAGGGCACAACGTCGCCTGGTTTTTCCCTTCAGTGGCAATTCATCTAGCCCTGCCCTCAAGTTTACTCATGTTGTGCCCAACTGGTGTTCGATAGACTGCACACATGACGCTGTGAAAGTGAGCGACGGGCATCTCTAAAAATACACCAACTTAGAACTTAACATCACACAGAGACTTTGAAGGGCGCCACAACAGTCGAATATTTCCAAACAGTCTCACTTATGGCCCAGATAATGTATTCCGCTAAAGCGAAGCAGTCCGGCTCGTCGGTTCAGGCGGAACTGCAATGTATAATCTCGGTTTCTTGATTTCCTCTTCCTCAATCACAGTTCAGACGGGGAGCTGGCGTCTCTGAATCCCACCCTAGCTTCAAAGCACTGAGCAGCCTGGCCCGTTGAGATAGGTTAGTGCGTCACATTGCATTGGTTACTATGTCACACTTCCCCCAGCAGGGCCTGGGAGCATGCTTCCGTTGTGCCTGTTAACCACGCTTAAATCACGTTCCACTCTTGGGTGTTTTGACGTATCGGTAATTAACCCATTTCCCCTTCCCATTTGCAACCCCCTCTGTACTATCACAACTATGTTACACTGCTTTCAGTTATGACACACTCCACTTGACACCCACTGAGAGACCCATAATAATTGTTTTTAAAACCACATACCTGGACTGGGAATTACTTAATGCCCGCGGAGTGGAGTCGTGTGACCAGGAAAGCTTGTGTGGAGGATAACTGCAGTAAACAGTAGTTAATGGGGGACAATCAGTCAACTGCATTTAAAATATTTCCTAAACATAAGAGCATTTGAGCATTATCATCTCCTATACAAATTCCTGGAATATTCAGGGTTATCTATGAATATGGATTCAGGGAAAAATTGTCCTCAACCCATTAACACAATGTATTTATGGAGACACACATGCCGGACAACACGTTAATGTGGATTTATTTTTTGCCACAGACGCCTCACGCACATTTCATACCACTCTGCCGCTCTTTCATGACCCACAAAGAGCTGTGGGCTCGATGGTCATCCCATTGATCCATAATACATTATGTGCCTAAGTGCCTGAGTTTCTTATGCACGAGGTGGAAACTGCGGATAATGCACAGGACAAAAACGCCCCACGAAATTCATTCTGAACACATTTAACTAAGCACTTCTGGAGTGTAACATAAGGGAGATGTGCACGATGACCAAGCAAATGATACCTCCTCGTTCGCTTCAGCAAAATAAGTTAATGATTGAATAATCTCTCCAAGTGTCACAAGAGAATTTGTTGCTTCATAATTGAAAATGGCAGAAGCTGGAAACAATTTCAGCTACCTGCCAGTCAATAAGTAATTGGCTGTTTTAGGTGAGCGGTTTGAAGGATCCTGAGGGGGAGCAGTCATTAAAACAAAGGAGCTCTGCTGCGCCGTGGCTCATCAAATGAAGGCCACTATATGAAAAGGAAAAAGACTTATGAATATTAGTGCAGAAGGAATCACTGATATTTTAAATAGGTCCGAAAATAACTTTAGTTTCATCTAGGAGTCTATTTTCAAAAGCATCCTTCTTTCCCACTGCCTGCTGTCACCTGACGTGTGTGTGTGTGTGTGTGCGTTTCGTGGCTCGATCATATTTTCCTTCCTCAGTCAAAATTAGCTTTCATTGTGAGGCACGGCAAATGACATTCAACTGTGCTCCAGTTAAATGTTATTCAAATGAGATGCAAAAAAATGTGACATTTCAATATTTGTAGTGGATTACGCCCAGATTACAAAACATTAGGGACACATCGTCAAATACGCCAAATAGTATTACAGCTATTCTTTCAGACACTAAAGTGTTTAATAATAACGTGTGGCGTTTGTTTACGTGATTCTACCGTCAATATTGATGAATATTTCTGATAAGATGTGAGAGAGCTCTATTTATTGTAAATATAAATCATCAGTGAACAAAAGTGCAGTCACTGCGGGGCTATTATATACTCCCAAAAAAGCCAAGCGACTGGAACTCCCCGGTGTTACATCAATATACAACAATCTTAGGATTTAACAAATCAAACTACAATGTCAGCTGGGCCCAGATAACATTTTCATGGTTTATTCTCGTCACTCGTTTCCCTGCCACATCCAAAATTAAAGCGAGATTGCAGGAACGGAGAGTGAATTTTTCATTTTGCTTTTAACCAGGGGGAAACGAGGTTGAAACTGCAAATACGAGTCTTAAAAACAAAAAGCTCAAAGACCCAAAAACAATTGAATTGAAGAAAAAGAATAAGCTGATTTGTCTCAAGATTACGAGTGACTTGGGAGATTTGTATCAGTCAGGATTGTAATGCTCCAAACAGCTGACCTTAATACCCAAATCACTGGAGAGGGCAGGGCTAAAAGTGATGACGCCTCGGACTTTGTACATTTTTCGGGCATCTGGCCAACATGATGCAGACTGATTTACAAGGAGAGCAGCGGTCGAATACGGCAGCAACAGCTAGAAGTCCCGTGTTGCCAGCAGCGCGGATAACCAACCATAAGAGGCACGAGTCAAATCAGGACAGCCAGGAAACATTTTAAATTATGACTGTCACCGCTAAACACAGCTCACACTAAACTGTGAGAGGCTGTTGTCACGGGGGCTTACTCCTGCAGTCAGTGAGAAACTGTTCTTGTACATAATTTATGGCATGAACATTTCCACAAAGGCGAAAAAAATTAATCCATCCATGACTCAGAGTAGTAATTAAGGAAATCCTTTTTTTTTTTTTACATTGTGATTCCTTTTTCGCTGATGAAGTTCTGTACAGTGCGTTGCCATCCACATGCTGACCACCGAGTCGTTCTACTTCCTTCCATATCGACCCCCTTATCGATATTCTTCATCTTAAAAAAAACGGATCAAATGACGTCTACGTGTTGTGTTAAGAAGGTGTCACTCGTAGCGACAAACCCACAGAGAAGTACCAGCGACCCTGCAGTTGCCCCCAGCCCTGCGGAGTCACCCGGCAAATAAGTGGGTCCCTGTTAACACGTTCGCTCTGACGACTTTATAACGATGATGTGTCAGATGTTGTTTGTTTAGTGACCCAAAAATCTATGAATGCAGCTTTATATGTCACACGTCATTAATATAGCGGCCCCAAAGAATTTAGCTATAATCCTTTTTTTTTTGATATGTGAGCCGGAGACCAAGAGTTATCACCAGTAACTTTTGAGCGGATGTAGATCGCGAAGGCTTGAGTTTATTCGGAGTGTTTCTTCAGATTCAGATTCTAGTATTCTGCATTGAATCAGTTGTTTTTGTTAGTCAAAAATGGATACCTCTCAGTTTTTTTACTAGATGGAGAGTACTACTCCCGGAGTTACTGTACAATGCCATTGTATTTAAAAAGGAAGCCCGGCGCTTTTGAGGGAAAAGAGTGAATTCCGGACAGGCAGTGTGCCAACGTTAATGACACTTCTGAGGGAGGTAACTGGTGCAAATGCGAGAAACATTATCATACCACCTTAACATCGTCTTGCCATGAGAGAGCCTCCTTGTTTGTTAATTGTGCAGGGATTAACAGCAGACACAGCTTTGCTAAATCATATGTGAAGAGTGTGGCGAGAAAATGAGAGGTACCCTAAGTGGGTGAATGACTGAGCGAGGCCAGTGTGTGCGTTCGAGAGAGAGCGAGAGATGGGGGGCGGAGGGGGGGGGGGGGGAGATAAATCTAGGACAGGCACTGACTGCAGGGTGAGGGGTGGGAGGGAAAGTGAGGTAGAGAGGATTTCAGAGAGAGAAGGAGAGCTGAAGAGGGCGGGAGGTAAAAGCAGTAGCAGAGGAGAGAAGAGAGCCACAGACTCGCGGCTCTCATTGTGAGGCGGGGGATTTGATTTATATTAATCGTGCAGAGGGGCAGGAGGAGCTCAGTGATATGAGAACACTGTTGTAGGATTACAAGATGTATCAGTTTGCCTTGTTTTCAAAAATAATTGTTGGCCAGAGCCTCCCACCACTGATAGCGGGTAGGGAATGTCTTTACTAGTATTACACGTATTTTCATTTTTATTTCAATGGTCTGACAAGAGGATTCCTTCCAGTGCACTGAGGATTTTACTCAGTCTGTGAAACCTGCCTCTTCGAGCTTTTAAAATAACCGCTAAAAAAAACGAACAGAACTTTGTCATTACAGTGAAGACATGATGATGATTTCAATGTCCCAAGGTAGCGTAAAAGCTTTTTCTGAAGTCTTTCCATACCCACAAGTGTGAGGTAGTACGGGTTTTGCTCAGAAAATGGTTCCAATGAATAAAAGACCATCAATACTTGCTACAAAAACATCAGTATTGGAATTCATAAAACCCGGAATACTCTAAACGTGGACTATTTTTCTTAGATTAAAGGCCTGCCTGAAAGCTTGCACATCAGAGAAATATATTTTCTAGAGCTGTTTGGTACCAGAAAAAGTTTTAAGTTTTGATGCTTTTTTGATTGCAACCAAAATGTGTCAGCAGCACCAAGTATTAAAAAGTATTGTCCAAAAAGCTGGCATCAAAAGTCTGATCAGATTCTTAGTTATGTCTTCTTATTCTTTAATCAGATAGTTCCTAATTTAAATTTACATTGGCCAATTTGAATCTGTATTTTTAAAGTGAGCTTCTAGCACGGCTGCTTGTGTTTAGACAACGTTTACGTTCAAAAAAACCTGCTATCAATATTTTTACATTGACAATCTATCAATATTTTAACAATGACAATCTATCAATAAATCATCACCCAACCCTGCTGTTCCTCACCGATCTACAGACTGTTGTGGTGTCTTTCCAGCAGCAAGAAGACACAGCCAGCGATTACACAAGTGGAGCATTTAGAGGCTAAAGAAAAAATTGCATTTCCCACAGGACTTGGTGGAGACCAAAACAGAGCTAAAAGGACAGTGAGTATTGACTTCAATTCATCGGGTGGCCAGAAACACGACTCAAATTGAATGCTAACGTTGCTCCATATGTATCTGCTGGGTGTATAAATAGGTAACTTTTGCTAGAAACTGCTAAAAGGTTAGGCATTTCAACTTCTTCAATCAAAAAGGTGTTAATAGTGTATGTCAATATTGTGTTTACAGCTTGTTTCCGACGCCCCCAAGTGGCAAAAAAACAAGCTGTTTGCACTAGTAAGTAATGGTATTGTTTTGGTCAAGGTACCAAAACTCAGGTACTGTACTAAACTAGTATTAAAAAAAAAAAAAAAAAAAAAAAACTTCATATGTCAGCCCTAACTACTGTATATCTAGATTTCTGGGCGACTTACTGACGTTCCATGTGAGGCACGGTTCCTATTCACATTACCTACTCAAAACTGCTTAAACTGAAAACTTTTTTTCAATTTTACAATCTAACAACTTTGATTCAGTCCGTGAATGAAGATTACAGTTGCTTTGCAGGCATTCAAAAATAATTATCACCTTCCTGCCGTAAGTGCTTTACAATTTGCCTTTCATTCACCTGTTCCCGACAACAACGGTGGCATAGCTGCCATATAGGGCACTGGCCACGCCATCCAGAGCAATTTGCAATTCTCTTGTTCAGGACACGGGGAGGAGCAAGTCCATAAGCGTATATTGAGCAGTCCTTTATTCCCTGACTGATCATGACCATCAGGGTGGTTTCAGTGATAATGACAATCAAGGGTTAATAACGACAATGAAGGGTTTTATTCTGATGATCAAACTGCTGCTGTGTCAGCTGAAACGCAACAGCAAAAATGTAACCACTCAACACATACAAACAAGCCCAATGAAACAGAGCAACAGATACTGTATTATAACAGACTCCAATGCAGGCAATTACGGGGCCCTAACAACTGATTTTGTTGCTTTCCCACAGCCTGTGATGAATAAAAGGGAAAAAACTCTTTCAGTGTTTCCAGTCCTCGGTAGTCTTGGCTTGAACACAGTTTATTTCCTTGTCTCAGTGTCTGTCCAGTTAATTTAACTGTAACAGCTGAGGCTGTATGGAGAGGCCGCCTAATTGATGGTTGACCTCTAGCTGGAGACTTTGTGTGCTGTTTGCAGGGAGCGCTGCCAGATGCTGGGCAAGAAAACCACTCCCCACAGCAGCTCCTGCCGACTTGGCACGTACTGACGGTATTGACTTTGAGCTGTTTTGGCCCCAAGTGAGGAGCCGTTTTCTGTTCAGTGTACCTAAAATTGCCCTTGGTGATGAACCTACCTTTGTTTTTTAATTACATTTTAAGTACTTCCTTAAACATAAAGCACTCAGACCCACCAAAACCCACCAGGAGGCACACAGTTTCATACATCCAGTGTCACACTTTACAAGAATCATGTAGCAAACAGGTTAAATTAACTATGATGGTTTGGAGTATGACACCTTGAACAGAAACACCTGCACATGAATTACATTAATATAATTTTTTTAAGATTAAAGCCTAATTATAACTACACATTTCAATTACAGATCCGATGATGATTTTATTACTGTAGTTTGTGAGGAAAAACTGTATCAGAAACACCTTTACACATTACAGTCCATAACTGCAACAACAAAGTAGCTACAGTCTCAAAAAGGACCATATAACGAACAAGTTTCAACAAAAACTGAACATTAATAGGTAAGGTAGGTGGTATTTACTGCTGTTCAGCGTAGTAAAAGTGCACTCTATTACAGTGTTTTAGTATCTATAGAGTGTGAGATTAGAATTGGACAGTGGGGGAGTAAATACAGCACCGGGCATATTTAATTGTTGCGGCTTTTCTTCCCTAATTGGATTTTTCCGTGATAAAATTCTGCAGGTCTGAGCTAATCGCACAGACTTTGAGTACTTTAATTAGCACATTAGAATTTATGATCAAACCAGTGCAGAAGACGATATAGGGAATATTATCCTGCTAAATAAACTCAGACTAGGTTCCTGTTGCCTTCTGCCTAACAATTGTTCTGTAAAACTTGACCAGTGTATGTACCGGACTGACTGGGAGCTGTGGAGCCACCGGCCCAATTTGTGTAGCGGCCCACCGGGAGAAGCCCCGGTTCTCCCAAAGGCCCCTCCACCACTGATGTGTCCTCAAATTTCTATCCGGAAAAGTGAAATCAGCACATTGAAGCCCAAAGATACACAAAACACGTACTGTCTAATTTATTGTGTCAAGCTCCTGTAAGTATGAGATGGTGGCACAGAGTAGGTCGTTCTGGATTGATGAAGCAAACATCAATTTAAATGTAAGTATGTAGGCAAAATAATGTAATCAAGCTAACGTTGGTTGTATCAACAATTTCATAACCAGTTATTCTTTTCAGCCTCTGGCCAAACATTGTGTTTATGTGTTACTTCCACTTATCTGCCTCTCTTATTAGCTTAAAATACCAACGTTTTGTACCTGTGCTATTTGAGCTACTTGGCATTCAAGACGCATTTGAAGGGAATGGTTTCATTCAAGATTTACGGAAAATTTAGGTTTGTCAGTGAAATCGGGGAAGTTATGGTGCAACTGACAGCAATCTCCAAAATGTCACATTATGATTTTTGATTTTTTTTTTTTGGGTTTGTTTTGTTTTAAATGTTATGTTTAGCTTAAGAAGTAGGACAATTATCAGGAGGAAGAAGATATGACAAGATACATTCAGTTCAAACATCAGCCTCATTTAAACTGTGGGCAGAACGCTGGGACTGAGCGGCTTCATAAATCCCCTGGTCCCAAGAGAAAATGTCTTTGCATCTTTTTCCTCACCTTTTCTGTCTGACTCAACAGGCTATTTTAAAAGGGGGCCACTGCAGAGTTTTCAATCTCTTTCTTTTAAAGCCTAGACGCGTTTTAATGAAGCAGCACTATGCCATGCCACAACAAATCATCTATTGCCACGTGTTGCATGATAATTCATTTTGGACAGTTTGAACCACTGGACAGGTACATCAGGGACCTCAGTAATTACTTCTCTGAGTTCCTGATTGAATGGAGGCTACCGGGTGACTGTAATGAGATTTCAGTTTCAATTGAAATGGGATCTTGAGGGCTAGTACAGTTTAGCACGCACACTATTAATCATATTTTATCACAAGTCCCAATTATTGTAACTAGTCATTGTATTTTCTTCCTCAAGCAGTTATGAAGATTGTAAACCCATAGGCAAATGACATGGTGGCCGAGAGAGCTCAGCGCACTGCAACTTAAGAAAACAAATGCAAATGGACCAAACACAAGCGACTTTTGAAAACATCTTCATCAATTTGACAACACGTGGGCTGCAGATGCACACAACACAACCAAACAGAGACACGCAAAATGCGTTGTCAGATTGATGAACATGTTTTTTTAATTTCCTTGTGTTTTGTCGATTTGCATGTGTTTTTCTCAGTTCTAATGCATTGAGCTCTCTCAGCCACCATAAAATAATGACTGCGTTTCTTTTCGTTTGACGAGGTAAAATCATATGTTAGAAGTTACAGTATGGTGAATGTTTTGAGACCAGAGAAATCTTTTGTTTTGTCGTGGTTCCATAAATTTTGAAACACTTCACTGACAAAAGCTTCCAGGTCTTAAGGCACAACTTGGTTACCAAACATTATGACAGGAAAACACAGCTGTGTTGAATAATTACGTTATAAGAAGTATTACCCTGAAGAGGTTAGCGACAGCAGGGCGACTGTTAAGGCACTCTGTTATTTGAACTGGAGCCATGTAGAGTGCAGATTATCCGACTGTTAACTCGCTGTTAATTACCAGATGCTCTACTGGTTGCATGACAAACAAGTCTGCAAGTAAAACACATACATGAGAGAGGGACAATTTTTTTTAACCCAGAAACAGTGCTTCCGGAATAAATCATTTTTTCGATGTCGATTCCAAGCCAGTGCTATAGGAGAATAGTGTCGGGAGGGGGGGGGTTGTGAAACTGAGCCAATCGTTCTTTCCAAATGGCCAGCTAACAGGATAAGCACTGAATTAACTGCAGGGGAAGAGTTTGATTACAAGCTCATTAAATCTAATTTCAGCCAAGTATGTGTAATCATTTTGTTTGACATAGATTTTCTCAATAAAAATGAGCAAATCTCAAGGATCTACTCCGCCAACTGTGCAGCACATAGAAAACCTCCCTGTAGACTTGTTACATATTAACATTAAAAATCTTTTTGTAATATACAAGGGTGTTTGACAAAATGGGCCTTCTGAGCACATGCCCAGGGGTCCATGGGGTCAGGGGGCCATGGAACGGCAACAAAGAGAAGCAAAATGAATTGAAAGAGATGGAAAATGAATACAAAGAGACGCGAACAACCACAAATGACAAGCAACACTGAAGCATTGTTGGTGGTTGTTTTTCAAGTCCAGCATGATCGCATGGTGGGACTAGATCTTAGAATTTTGACCTCCACTCATTTACCAAAGTCTTTAGACTGTTTGCATTAACATGTGCCTACGTATGAGCCAACATATTTGTAAAAAAAATAGCTCACCACTAAAATTATACAGGCCAGCGACTTGGAATAAGTCACTGCTGTTGATCTTGGCTGTAGTTCAATCAACAGCGAAACCCAAGCTAGTTGTTGGAAACAATGATCAGACAACAGTCCTGTAGAGTCTAATGATGCTTGAAGAAAGACAATCCCAGGTGTTCTGCTATAGTCACATCAAGTGGCAGAGCAGCAAATGTTGAATTGAAAATTCCTTGGGGGTTTACCACATTTAAAAAAAAAAAAAAAAAAAGCATGAGAAGATTATCTAAAACTTGCATTGCAACTAGAACTGAAATCATAATTTAAAAAAATAAAAAGACATTAAGATAAAGGACAGAGAGGCTTGAAAACTGCATGCTCACTGAAGCACTGAACAACGCCCCCCCAACAGATTTGAGAGTGACTGTCACACCCTCTCAGTGGAGCTTTGTGATGGTCATGCATTTTAAACAGCAAAGAGTGTAGAAAAACATTTGGCTTCCGAGAAATAAAATAGTAATGATTACATAAACTAACAAAAAGTGATCTGAGCAGCAGGGAAGTTTTGGCTGGTGGAGCTTTGCTCAAGTGTATCGACTCAACTACTGATAGAAAGGCTCATGCTTGTCAGTTATCCTGAGTTTCACTTGAGTTTTTACTCCAAAAGGTTTTATGTACTTGTGCCATTTGCAAACTGAAGCAAAACATGGTCAGAAAACTTTATTTTCCACCCACGGCTCTTCTGATTTCAACTTTCCGAAGTTCTGCACATAAAGGCAGTCGTAAATTCCATCCTTCACTTCTGTTCATGTAAGGATGAATTATTCTGACCGACTGACTGCTTGATGGACTGCAGAGAGATTCATATGGTCCCACTTTACCAGGCTTTTCGACCAACTCTCTTTCATCAGTGGATTCGAGAAAGAAAAGCATGTTCAGAGAGGAGGAGAAGCCAAACAGTCCCATAAATACCAGTGTAACTTTGGAGCAAAGAAGTGTCGCAGACTCCACGAAATTTATGATTTAATGCTAGTTTGTAAAGTACAAAACTGGGCTGATAGGCATCGAAACACCCTCGACAATTTGTAACAGTTGTGTATTAACCAAGTGCTCTAATACCTACTTATGATGGATTAACAACCAGATGGTGCCAGGGTGGATCAGCAGTTAGTGTGTTAGTAGGTGGATCACATGTCATTGCGATCCAATGACATGTGATCCACCTCCCAACAATCACGGGAGAAATTCGGTCCCGTCCTGTCCTGCGTTCACCCCTGTGTGTGAAGTTCAACACGCAATGCGGCGATGTGAGTAGTTTACTGACGGAATCATTATCAATCAGAGCTGCGCAGGTAAACTTTAGAAACTGCTTGGTATTCATGGCTTTCTGGAAGGTACGGTCACTGCTTTCTGAGAAGACCCGCAATTGTCAACGAGAGACAAATCAACGAGAGGAAGGAGAGAATGGGGTCTGAAATGAAATGGCGACCGCAGAGCCGGTGCAGCCTTGCGGGTTTGACAGAGAGATGAGATGGATTTAAGGTTCGTGGAGATGCAGCCAACACTGATGGGGCTAATTTGTCTTCCAAGAAAAAACCATAACCATATGGACAAGAGAGTGTTGGGGACAACTCGTACCAGAGAGTCGGAGAGGCGTGTGTGCGTCTGAGAGCCAACCCTGTCTCCCACAGATGACATGTAGTGTAACTGCTGATTGAATTGTGTTATGTGGCGGTGTTTTAGTCAGGGTGGATCGCATGTGTGCAAAGTGCAGGACTTTGACATCAGAGACCAAGGGCCAAAGGGCAATGGAAACAGACTTAGGAAATAAATCATGTACGTGAAGCACGTGACTTAAATGTCCACTGAAGCTTTCGCTTCACTCAAGACGCAAAAAACAGCAGCAGACAAAAACGTCATATCGGTTTTGACCAATGAGGAGTCTGTAACGTTCCTCAATTAATGCATGAAATAAACAGAAATGTCATATTTTCTACATTGTTTTTTTTAGGTTTGACTGGTGCTCTTTTACTCATGACATCCTATTGTGCCCTCTTCTTTCAGTTTAATGTCGCCCGACTGGAGAATTAGCGCCAGCAGCTGCTTCTCTAGATGAACCAAGTCGTAATATATTCGCATAATCGCAGTGGATGGAAACATACATTAATTTGCAGATCATCTGGAAATTCTATTCAAGTTTTCACAGTCACTGTTGTTTTGTCCTCCCCTAAGTGTAACAAAGTAGTTTTTAACCAAACCTCAGCAGTAGTAGTGGATAAAAACAGTCAAATAAATTGTTTTTGGGGAGGAACTGATAAATAATGTCGACCTGCCAGATCAGAAAATGGAAGTTTTTAGGGGTCATTTTAAAACGCAATGACGGACCACATATTCTGTCATTGAGTTTAGAAGTACTTATTGAATGTTTCTGTTGGCAGCTACAATGGCTCTTTTTTTTTTTTTTTTTAAATGCAACAGAGTAATAAGCAGTTAATGACCAAGTAATATACCTTTCTTGGAATGATAAAAAAAAAAAAGTTTCACTTGTAAAAATTCATGATAAAATAAAATAGAAAAATGTGATTTTGGTTCTGGCAACACTGACTCATACCATCTCAAACAGTAAAAATATATTTCTAAGAGTAGTGCAAAAACACTACGGGAACGATCTGATATCACAAAAGATGTTGGGTGTGCCAAAAAAACTCTCACAGATTATCACTTCATCACTTCAGTCTATCTACTCTCTGCAGGCGGACATATACTTGAGAAACTCGAGAAGCAAGTTAAAAAATAAAAAATAAAAAATAAAAAATAAAAAAAAATCAATGCAGTATACACAAGAGGACGAACAACCTCCTGCCCTTTATATCCAGTGTGTTGATCCCTTGACTCAGACTTACTACTGGTTATCTTCTGTTGCATCTCTTTCACTCAACTCAGTTCAGTTTTTCTGACTCATTGAGCAGAGTGCTTTGACATACACTTAAAAATTAACGATGTTTCAACAACTAGGTGTTTTTTAAGAAAATTTCAACGAGAAAGCATCTTTGCTTAATCATCTTTAAGCAGAAAATGTACAAAATCTTTGTGTTCAGTTTCACCATTCTTTGTTTTTTATGATCATTTTCGCAGTAGTTTTCCTTTTCCAAATGCCAAGCTAGACTCATCAATAAATTAATAAATAATCTAATTTTTGAAGTCGATCCTTATGTCAATAGAACTAAACTGAGGAGTAAAAAAAAGCC
The DNA here is from genome assembly GCF_016859285.1 of Xiphias gladius. NCBI lineage: Eukaryota > Metazoa > Chordata > Actinopteri > Istiophoriformes > Xiphiidae > Xiphias > Xiphias gladius. Next base: position 4,237,097 of record NC_053416.1, on the reverse strand, counting down.
AAAATGGTTGAACTAACACTCTCCAAAGGCAAAGATAGGTACAGAAATGTTTCAACCTGAGCGAAAGTGTGTGTTCATTTCCAGTTTTTCTGACTCAAAGGATGTACAGACAGGATCAGAGAGAACAAAGGGTCTGCAGGAAAATAAAATAAACTGGACTGTGTTACAGTAGAGACCGAATGTATTTGGACGGCTACATTTTTTTTTTTGTTCTTCGGGCCCTGAGCTTCAATACGTTCAAATTGAAATAAGATAATGGATACTAATGGATACTGATACAAATTTTAATTTAATTAGGTCTACATCAATATATAAAGAACTGTGTGGGAGAGATAGCCCTTTAAACACATAGCGTCCAGATTTTAGGGTTTCACAATTAACTGGACAGATACACTTGAATTCAAACAAAATCATCATATTTCATATGTTGTGGAAGAAGCTTTGCAGTCAGTGACTGCCTGAAGTCTTTGACCCACAGACATCGGCAGACATTTTGTATGTTCCCTGGTGATGCTCTCCCAGAGCTTCACTGCAGCCTCCTACAGCCCCTGGTCGTTGTGGGGTCCCTCTGCCTTTAGTCTGGTCTTCAGTTAGCGAACTGCCGCTCAGTCGGACTGAGATCAGGTGACTGCCTCGGCCAGTCGAGGGCATTCCACCGCTTCACCCCGAAAAGCTCTGTGGTTGCTTTGGCCGTGTGTTTAGGATCGTTGTCCTGCTGAATGATGAAATGTGGTCCAATGAGTTTTGATGCATTTGACTGGATCTGAGGACAGAGAATGCTCGCTCTCTCTCTCTCTCTCTCTCTCTCTCTCTCTCTCTCTCTGTAATATATTTCAGCGATGAAATCTTCAATAAATGCCAATGTGTCCCAGTTACATTGGCAGCCATACATGCCCAATCCATAACCACCGCCATGTCTGACAGATGCATTGGTGGCTTTGGGTCATGAGCTGATCCTTTATTTCTCCACACTTTCCTCTTTCCAGCATTTTGACAGAGGTTGATTTTTGTTTCACCTGTCCCTAGATTTAACCCAGAACTCTACCGGTTTCTTTTTGTGTGTTTTTGTGAACTGCACTCTGGTCTTTCTGTATTTGGGGTTTACCCCAAGTTTGCATCTAGTGCTGGATCCTCTGCAGTTATGGCCATGAAGTCTTCTCTTGATCGTTGACAAGGAAAGATGTCCGCCTACATCCTGGAGAGTGGTTCTTGACTTGCTGTGCAGTCAAAGGGGTTTTTCCTTCACCATGCAAATGATTTTCTGGTCATCCAAAAGACTAGTGCTCCTCAATCTACCATCCAGTAGTGGTTTTCTCAGAATATGACTAAATTCAACGAGTCAGACAGTAGGAAGAAAGTAGGTCATAATCAGAAAGAAAACACTTGTAATTGTAATTGTATCGTTCTTTGGTTGTTTGGTATTTTATGGACATATGGACGTCCCACCCTCAATTTTCAGCCCCACAATGCTATTTTGAAGATGAATGTGTGATTTTTTGTTTTAGTCACACAGTAGTGGTGAGTGTGAGCCCTTGTATTATCTTGGGGCTAAATTTGTGTAAAAAAATGCTAATGGAAATCTTTACTTTCCCGAAAACTTTTCTGCGTTTGATCTACCAACTGCTGTATATCAGCAGGGATTTTATACTGAAGTCAGAAGCACCTTCTAAAGATTATGTTGAGGGAAAAGCCTCAACCTCATTATACTCCTTAGACAAGTCTGACTTTAAGTATTATACTATCGTGGAAAGTCCTTAAAGCTGGCACTTGATGAATTCCATCATGCATTTCACAGAGAATTATGGGACCTGTGGGAGGTAATTAAAGTTGGCAGCCATAAATCCAGGTGCACCAATTAGCAGCTAACAAACATGGTAAGATATATTTCCCAGTATGTGTATGGAGGAGGTCCTTAAAATTGTATGTAGTCATTACTGATCCACTTTCTTTGTTTTTATTTTGTTTAAAAGTAATCAATAAACACCATTTTATTTCAAATTAGCACCCTAAATCTGCTTAAATAAATTTACACAACTCAAATAAATACATGTAATTTAAGAAAGTAACTTATGTCATTAGGGGAACATCCATTTTTAAAAAACAATTTATTAGCATTTGTGACAGACTGGATATAGACTATATGTTTCCCTAGTGCAGACAGTACACACTGATGATATATGACAACCTGCCATCACTCATCCTGCAGGAGCTGTGTATCTCTCTGCTGATGACACCCATTACTGAGCTCAGAGGAAAAAGGTTCACAACAAAGTCACGTCCCGACACCATGCTCCTGGCACGTAGCCCCATCTGGAAACATAATCTCGAGAACACATGCACTTGAATACACAAATACACTTTTTTAAAAGACATTGCCAAAGAGCAGTTGAAGCTGGTACTTGTCCAGGAGACATCCTTGATGTCTAAACGTAAGACAGGAGGTTTTATTATTCCTGCACTGGTTAAATGGTCTAACAGATTAGTGGCCAGCTACGAAAATGGGATTTTGATGTTCAGACCACATATTGGTTATTATCCTGACATGCCATCCAAATATACAGGCTGGATTAGCTGTACAGACCTCCCCTGAAGACCGGATTCAGGCAACAGACAACTCAATAGAAGCACAACTGATGAGCATGTTTATTCAAATAATCTGTATCGCTATGAAATGGTAATGGTAGGGCATCTGGGTGGCGGAGAGGTAAAAAACCCTCACAAAGACTCGGGTCCAGTTCTCGGCAGGAGTGGCTCCGCCTTGGAAAAACGGTTCCACAAGCACAAGGAAATAGCAGAGGTGACACAAGGTCATGGTTACCATCCCCAAGGCCAACAGAAGTGCCATCAACCACAAGAGCTGTGCTATACAATGAATATTCAGGGTTTCGCCCTGGAAATGAGTTAACCAACTTCAACTTAATATGGTATTTGGTAAAACGAGTACAGCTAGTGATCATCATACTAATTTTAACTCCACACACCTAGATTTTTTTTTTTTCCCCCCATTTTGAAACTTTTAGTCTTCAGCCCCAACTGATGCTGACTCAAGTGACATCACTTGAGGCAATTTATCACACTTCCCGCAGCTCCCTCTGGAGCCATAAAAAGATTTACTGAACTTTTTTCACTTCTGAAGTTGTACTCCCCAAAGGCCTGAAAACACACTTTCATGTGTGAAATAGTTGAATTTTCCCTTTAATGTTACATTTCATTAATGTGTAATGATTTCTTCTAGTGTAAGTGGGGCAGGCTTCATTTCAGGTGAGGAAACAGGCCTCCACTATGATACTATTCAGAGAAACCAGGGTTTGTAATGAAAAAACGTTTGTAATTGGACCAAAAAAAATGTCAAAAACTACAAAAGACATTAAAAACTAAAAACAAGCCCCTTTTACCAAAATTCCTACAGTTGCTAATGCAATAACAAAATGATCAAGGGGGAAGACTTGAGAAGACCTTACAAACAGCATGGCCCGACTGGATGAGATGAAAGTAACAGAGGCTGTGCATGACAGCAGTAAATGTTGCTGTCTGACATCAAAGCTAATAAATCACAACAACAGATACCATCAAGATTTAAAATCTGGAGCTTCTCTACAGGGAATAAGCTGGGACAGATGGTTAACCTAAAAGTGAGAACTCCCAAAGAGATTTCCTGGAGATGTCTACACTTACAAATTATTTAGCTAATGGTGTTTATAAAATAATTGAACTAATTCATTGTAGAGTGACGACACCGCTGGCTTCAGAGCATTCGTTCCCTGCGTCTCTGACTCACGCCAGCGACGAAATGTTGGTTGCACCGTCATCAAACGTGTGAGCAGCATTTGGGAATTCACAAAATGGAGTAGCAGTCCGCTTTAATCCACATTAAAAGTATGCTAGTCATGATAAGTTCACTTGGTCATTTCACCCAGAACACACACAGTCTGTTTGGCTAACAGGCATGTTTGGGCAAAGGGACTGGAGGAACCACCGTGAAAAATTACTTCAGCAGCGTAGAAAGTGACAGTGCAATTATAAAAGGCGGATGAACCTTGCTGTCCCAGTTTGCTCTGTCTTTGATTTCCCAAGGGGTGGGACCGCTTGTTTCAGGGAGTCGGACCTCCCATCATTCATTCAGGATCATGCTCGTCTCCACTTCTAGCAGAGGGCTGTTAGATCCCTACACATCTTAACACAACAAGAAAAAAAAAGATTCATAATGTCATTTGTTCCCGCTCAGTTGGATTTTGGAGTGGAAATTTTTTATTACTGTCCTCTCGTACACGTGTAAAGCCACAGTACAGCACAAGGCGTTTTTAATGTGAAGGAGGAGGAGGGTTGTACAAGCAAACTAATCTATTCTACCAAACAACAAAGAGATCTTTGTGTGATAAGTGGAAGTTTAAAAATAACATTTTAATACGGTGATATTGTTTGGGTATTAAACTCCTTAGCAAACATTTGCTCAATCTACTTATCTCTATTCATACAATATTTCCTACAGTAGGTGGTATTAACTCGTGGTTCTGAACAGTGCTGTGAAACGTCCGTCTCCTTTCGGCTTGAAAGATAATACAAACTCATCCCTTTCAAACCAGCGGGTCAGCAGGTTTATTCCACTTTATTTAACTACGAAAGTAAATCAAATGATAAATTTAACAAGAAAGATGGACATTTGTTCCCACATTTCATGCACTTTCCAAAAATGTGATTAAAAAGGTGATCATTTGTACGTTTGCCAAAGCTCGTGTTTATGTTGTTACTCTCTACTCATTTGCATTTAGATTTCTGAACTGTTTTAGTCTACGAATGAAACCGAACGTACCACTGACAACTGACAACCTCTCCGACAGCGAGAGGTCAGTGGGGAACAGGCTGCCGACTTTGACACTTTGCCAGTAATTAATTATCAAGCACCAGAAAGCACAGCGGGATATTAGCCTTTTATACGGGACTCCGAGGGTGTTAATACAACATTATACGAATCATCATTATCCCAACAGTGGGGGTCATTCATGGTATTATACCTCCTCTCCGCCGAGTCACAAATGGCTGAAAACCTCGTATGAACCTATAGGTTCATACAAGCTATAGGCCCCTGTTGCAGGTCTTGACAGATACATAGAAAGCTACATTAGCATTACCAATGATAACTGATGATTCAAAGCTTCAATCTAGCTCCTTGTGATATCCACTCATATTAGTTCACATCACCGCTTATCCAAGCAAACAGTCCGTTTCAAGATCACGATGCTAGAAGGTTAAAACCAGACAAGGCCAACACCAAAATGGTCTTTTATGAATCAATACTTGCACTACCTGTAACCTTTGAAAAAAAAAAAAAAAACATCAAACTACACTAAGACAAGAGACAAGTAAACACTAAAAATATAATAAGTTCTCTGCAACGATCAATGTGTTTGATGGGAAGTAGGTAATGTTTTCCCAAATGTTAGATAACGGCAGAAAAAGGAGAAAAGGGAGAAAAATTGTGGCATCTTGTTTGCAAATAGTGAGCAATCATCAGACACGTCATTTGCTTGATCTGCAATCTGTGGCGTCAAAGATGCATGACATACAAACATATGCTGCGGCACTTCCCTTAGGCCAATCAGCGCAATTTGGAAACGCAACAGTGTGTAACAGACGGGCAGCCAGATGAATGAATGAACACACAACAGTACGACAGATCGGGGTCAGGTCATATCCACCCGAAGTTTCACTGTAGCAACAAAAGTACAACATACGTCAATAACGTATGTGTGTATTGCCGAACATATAGTATTTGCGCCGTATTTAACAGAGGAAATCAGTTTTTGGACTGTTTAGACTTTACCATTGTGGGGTTTGGCTCAATCACATCAGTATTTTGTGTGTGTGTGTGTGTGTGTGTGTGTGTGTGTGTGTGTGTACACACAAGACATTACTGTCAAACCACAAACCACTAAATAACAAAACCCTGTTTTTGACACAGCTCTAAACCAGCACACTGAATTGAAAATTGCAATTCAACTAAGTAAACTAAAATCCCGAGCGGGCTCTGAAGCCCGACTGTCTGTAACCTCCACAGAATCTTGACAAATAGAAATTGAGGTATGAAACATGAAAAGAGAACAGCAGGTCGCTGGGTCTACACAAACTTGTTTATCACCTTGTCAAGGAAATCCCTGACAAGGTGAGGAAGAGGCCGCCTCCGGGTGGTCCCGGCAGTCAAACGGCCCGCCGATACGGCCGGATTTCTAAACAGTGGCCAGCCTGACTGTGTGTGTGTGTGTGTGTGTGTGTGTGTCTGTGAGAGAGACAGAGAGAGAGCGCAAATCGATGCACTGGGCGCAGCTCTACAATGAAGCAATGGCACAAAAACATCACATTACAGATCTTTTGTTATTGTGAGAAGTGTAAAAATATTTTGGGTTCATTATGACAAATTAGACAGGCAGGTCACTGCAGTCTAGGTAATTAATGGGAAACACTGCGTATCATATTGGTTTGCCTAGTGTGGCTATCGTCAGCACTGCTAGCACGAGGAGCCTTCTTCCACGTCCACGTGCCTGTGTTGAATGTGGTTATCGCTCCGGTTGAGTGGTTGTTTGCCATTTTTATTCTGACACAGCCTACATACAACCTCATTTTCATTTTCTAGATCAAAATACTGCCAAACTGTGCTGGTTTTACCTATTGTCTTCTGTCCCACTTTCCACCTTGCTTGTTTACGACATCCAGGCACTAGGGTGGGTAGGGGTGGAACACCTTAGACGCAACAGTTAACCAGCATTGTACATGAATCAAATATTAATAATTAGTTCAACCAACTAGTTATGCTGGTGCCTACCAGCGAGGGTAGCAACGTTTAATCGTTTAGTCAATTATTCATGCGCATCCTTCCACCAGAACCGCAAATAAACTAGCCTAAAACAGAGATATAGTCGATAAAAAGAACACTGGATTGCTAGACTAGACTACAATGAGTGTGAATCAGTAAACGAACAAGAAGGACGCTGAAACAGGAAAACACGACAAAATAAAGGCAGGCCCGAAGCAGGTAACACTAGCGGCAACAGCTCCAGTCATGGCAAACACTGACTAAAGTGGTATATTGGAGATGCTAGGAGAGTTGAGGAAACCCAAACAGGAGAATAGTCACTCTTACTGGTACACTGAACTATAGCTCAACATGCTGGAATCATCCATTGGTGAAATAAAACAGGAAAGGGAGAAACTGAATGAACGAATATCTGCAGCAGAGTGAGCGCCACAGAAGACTATTTACTAAGGGGAGAGGCTGATCTAACGGCTAAATGTGACAACATCGAAAAAACAGACTTTAGCGCAACAATACCAGACTGGAGAAGGCACATGTAATCCTTCGTAACAGACTTTTTTCATACAACATTAAAGCTGCAGGGAGAACTGGATGTCAGACTGTGAGCACACAGGACTCTAGCTCCAAAATCGAAGGAGGCGAAAGCACCACGGAGATCCATAACTGTACAGTTTCTGGATTTCAGTGTGAAACAAACACAATGAAATCATGCAACAGGCATGGAAATAACAAGACATCCGATGCCAGAGCCAGAGGGTGTACTGCAACCAGGACTACTTGCCCAACTTGGAAAGAAAAATAAAGCAAGTACAAGAGGTGATAAAAAAAAAAATGAAGAAGCCCACACACCATACCCTGCCCAACTACATCTTTTCCTGGATAAAGGAGTGAAAGTGTTTCCCTCACCATTGGAGGCTAAGCCAACAGTGAGAGAGCTTGGATTTGACGCAGAAATGGAGGATCAGGACATACTTGAGAGAGTGTTGATACAACACAAATGGAAAATCTAGGAGAGTCGGAGGAGGAACCGGCAGCTGAATCGCTCAGATGTTAGTGCTATCATTTTCAAAGACAACAAAGCAGCATATTTGAAGGCATGCAAGTGAAGTAACAACTTTCAAATACAAGGAATGCAAAGTGTCGACTGCATCAACTACTGTGTTATATTATCATTTGTCAGACAATGAGAAATTAATATACAGACAATGAAGATTGGCTACGACTATATTATACGGGATTTAGTTGATATCTTTGGGTCTGAGCGGGGAGGGGGAGGCATTTGAATTTTGCAATTGCCCTTTGTGTGTTTCTCCCAGAGAGTCACAGCTCTCCGCCAAATTGAAATCAGGGGTGGAATACTTTTCAAAATTTTATTTCTAAGGAAAAGGTTGATTTTTCTTGCTTTTTGAGGCAATCTTCCGGACAATTTGAAGTTCACTATTGCATACTGCGATGCCTAATAATGTTCTATAATTTTTTTGTTCTTGATGTTCAGTGTTTTTTGGTAAGCATGTTTATAAAGATGAAAAACACTTAATTTATACGTGGCAAAACTATAAGTTATGGTATACGCCAAAACAATAAATACTCAAAATTTGAATAATTTGAACTCTATTAGTTATAATATAAATGGAATCAATCATCCCATAAAGAGGAAGAAAATTATTAATCAGTTGAAAAGACTGAACTGCTCAGTAGCATTACTTCAGGAAACAAAACTCAAATTCAAAACATAAAAAAAAATAAAAAAAAATTGCTGTATGCGGACGATGTCATTCTGTATATTAGTGGCACTCTAACCTCTATGCCAACAGTTTCGAAATTTTGGGATAGGTTATAAAATTGATGAATCCAAATCGGTGGCCATGATGCTGGTGGATAAATTTAGAGATATCATTTACTTAGTCAGCACAAGGATTTAGGTATCTAGGCATTATGATTAGCCCAGAAACATCACAGTTATACAAAGGAAATTATGGTAGATTAATTGCTCACATAAAATCAGATTTGGCAAGATGGGTAATTCTCCCACTCTCCTTATTTGGTAGAATTGAAACAGTTAGGATGAATACATTTGCATGGATACTGTATCTTTTTCAGTCATTACCCATCTTGATACCACTATCAGTCTTTAAAATGCTAGATAAGTTGATTTCCACATTTATATGGCAGAAGAGGAAGCTGCCATATCAATCAAGGAGGCCTTAATCTCACCAGTTTGAAATTATATTACTGGGCAAAACAATTTTGTGGAATGGCTGAGTGGTTAATGCAAGATCAAGAGACAAACTGGCTGGGATTACAAAAGAATGTATGTCCACTACTGCCTCTTGAGACGCTGCCATTTTTGGAGAAAAAAAGATGGAGAAAACTTAAGATAAAAAAAATGAATGGATGAACTGTACCCAGAAAAGTTGAGGAAAAGGGTGGAAGCTCCTTTAACAATATCAAGAGCAATAAAGATTCCAAAGAATGTGGATTTCCTGACAGGTAAATTAGACGCTGGGTTTAGGGAGCGGGCAAAGAAAGGACTTATTACAATAGACCAAATGTTTGAGGGGGAAATTTCACAGGTTATCATTTAAAAAGTTACAAAATAAATTTGCTTTATGCGCCAATGATTTTTATAGATATTTACAATTGAGAAATTATTTAATGGGAATGGAACATCCTTAAGCCACCAACCACTCCCACAGAATTTTTTCTAATGGAGATCATGTCACAAATATAAAAATGTTTACATTCACACATGTCAAGGAATACTCTGGATATAAAAGAAGTGTAGGAGCTGGAGATGAATGTTATTGTCAAAGATGAAACATGGAAAGGGACAAAGTATCTAATAGCCCACTATGGAAAGAATTCAACTGGAAATTAAGAATGAGGTATTTTAGAACTCCTCTCATTTTATCAAAATACAATGGATACAAATAAAATAAATTTGTGCGGGGGGGATTTTAACAGGTTGGAGATCACGTACACATTTTTGGGATTGTCCAAAATTGAAGTCATACTGGGAAGGGATTCCTACAGAAATAATTGCCATTTTAAATACCGATTTACCACTAGAGCCATTGTATTATTTTACAGGCGCGATCCCCGAGGGAGCTATGGAAAAAGAGAAAGACTTACTTGCTACGTATCCCTTTATTGGTGGCAATAGAAATTATAACTTTATCTTGGCTCAAACCACTGCCATCCAGCCTACATCAATGGCAAGGCAGGTTAATGAAAGTGTACGTAGTGGGAAATATAACGGCAAAACTCCATGTAAAGACATTTTTTTTTTAAACTGCCTGACTCCTGTAATTGCTTATTTTGGATTACGAAGGTAAAAAGGTGCTGTTCTGACTTAGTTGTGATTTTTGCCAAATCTAACATCTGTTTCTTTATAAAGGTATATTTCTGTTTTCTATTTCTTTATTTAATTCTTTGGAGAATCCTCTCCATGTGGATGTACGTGATTTCATGATTGCTGATCATTTTTATGTTTGCTGGGCTGTTAAAAAAAAAAAGAAAAAATATTAATTTCCTGAGAAAACAGCTGTGTATAATTCAAATGTGCATAAGTATAAATAAACATTGTTAAAAAATTAAATAAAAAATACAATAAAAATTGGAGAAATCAGTTATTTGTATTGTGCAAGACAGTTACGTTTGCATTTTGGTAAAATGTCTATACATTATAGTTTGTACTAGTTCTGCCCACCTGCACAGAATAGTGTATATCTGATGGAGCACTTGGATGTATCCTGCCTCGCTATTTCTTTTCCCTTTTGAATTTGTATCCTCTACGCACCACACATTTTTGCTTTTGTTTTTCTCACCATCTTAAAGAAAATGTGCAGAATACTATCAAATTTCACCAGGTTACTCACAGGTCAACAGGTCAAAGTAGTACTTTGCTGAAGGGCCGTTCATCAACTCCCCTAATTGCAATTTCACAGGTCTATCAACTGAGCAGATTTAGTTGGCCCACGGTGATCAGAAACAGAAACTGAGCCGTGATTTCTTGCCTTTGTCTGCAGGTGTCATTGATCACCACCATGGAAACTCGGCTCTTAGTTAAGAGAAAGCCTACAGGCAGAGCGGCATAATACCAGTCTGAGAGCACAATTACAGCACAATAGAGCCAATCTCTGTTGAGCAGTCTAATGAGTTTACGCAACCAGGCCTAGGAACAGTGCAGCAGTTGCCTGCTCTGTGTAACAGGCCAATGAATCATAAGACTTTTGGTTTGGACATCTGGTGTTAGATGCTTAATTACCAAAATGATCTCCTTAATCGGTCAGCAACATAACCCCAGTTTGGCAATCATTACACTGATTCTGGAGGTGGTTGGATTTCTGGCATCTGGAGGCAGCTGCAGAAACCACTGATTGAGTTAATAAAGAGCACACTGATTAGTGATTGGCTCCCGTATGGGAGAGAGTTGAGTGTTGGCTTACTCGATTTCCTGGTGTGAACCCAGAGGAAGCTGCCTTTAAGATTTTATACTGGATTTTCAAATGATTAGAAGAGAAGTGGACAAATTAATGATGGCAATGTTTGTTTGTTTTTTATTTTATGAAGCTCAATTTTTGCTTTATTAACATGCTGACGGTATCAATGATGAAAACATGATTAGATTTAAAAAGACGCACAAAAATTTGACTTATTCATCATGAAACATCCAGGCTATGTTATAGTATAAACCATGGCTGATACTGAATGATTTATGGCCTACCATAAAAGTCTAATCTAATCTCAAAATAACTAAAGGAAAGACCGACATGCAAATACTTTCAGAGAGTGGCAAATATCAGGATGTTGTCCGAATGAATTGCGCACGGTTACAGATTTTCCTGAACCTTGGTCACCATGGCTCCTTTTTTTGGAATCAAAAAAAAATTTTCAACAGTTAACTTTACTTTGATAACACAAAAAATATGTGAGAGGTGAAAAATCACCTCTCACGGTGAAGATTTTAGGGCAGACAATGCACTTGATGAGTGCAGCTAATGAACATGGTTTTTGAAAAGCTTGCCTTAATGACACTGCTGACGGGGGCAAGTACCCACAGGAGCCTATTTAAAGAGTTTTAGGAGCCTGTAAACACGTTTTCTGTCAAAAATATTTCCTCTATTGCACCTGTTTGGGCTGTTACAGGCAAAGGCTAAACACATACAGCATACTGCACGTTCACTTACTACACAATCCATAGGAAAAAGTGAATATTGAGTGTGCGGCACTATTTATTGCGATACAGTACCCCGTTGTGAGCTTTGTTAGATTAACTCTGTACTTCACAGGTAAACAGTAACAAAGACAAACTTTTAATTAAAAGACTATTCGATTCAAGCCAGCCATTTACATATCGGGCCAATATACTCTTTGTCCATAGGCAAGAGGCCAGTGTTGGCCTACGATGATAATGGTTGGCCAAAAGTGAAACGTCAAAGAAATCTCATCACGCCAGTACTGGCCCAACTTTGGCTTTCGACTCGGCTAATGTAATCGGTCTTTGTACCCCCTGCCTAGAGACTGAAGATGAACTTTGACCTTCTGACTAATTATGAGGCAGTTACTAATTTTCTGTTTTCCTTTGTAAATGGATACATAGATATGCAAATACACACAGGCATGAATAAATAAATACTACAAAGCTTTAAACCAAGCCATTAGAAACTGCCCTACATATGTAAAATACTTTCTCTTTTTCCTTTTAAATTCAGTCTGATGCAAAGCAAACCTCCAACATCCAGTAAAATGGATTTCATGTATTTCAGATTTAGAGTAATGAAGTCTGTGCGAAACTTTTAATTGTGTGAACTGTTATCTGCTACTGATAGACACGTGCATTTAGGCCAGACTCTCCTCCCTCATGTCCTCAGAGATCTCTATGACTAATTCATTATTGTAAGCCTCTTTAAGGTTGGCACTCAAGAGCAGTGTGATCACTGGAAGCAGATACAAAGAATGGGGAACTTTATTACTTAGTCCAATTTAGTGTGGATTTACCCATCTGTTTTGCCCCATTGTGTGAAAATGACATATGCCTTGCTGAGATATTTCATATGAAAAACAAATGCTGGTACTGTTAAATATAAATGGTTAATGCGATACTAAACTGCATCCTGAACCTTTTCAGCCTCCACCTTATCTTTATCCCAGGCTGAGCACACTCGCTGATAGCAGCAGCCAAGACTCATTCACCCCTACTCATATCCAAGGCTGAAAATAGTCCATCATAAAAATGTGAATACGTCTCTTCAATAGGACTCTGGTGTTTGTATATAATAATATAATTTTTGTGTAAATTTCTACTAGTTATTTTCACACTTTTCCTTATTAAGTTTACATCAAATAGGGTCCAGTGTTCTTCTATTCAAAGAGGGAATAAGTTTTCCCTGCCCCATGGCACAAAACAACTATAATCTATCTGTGGGCGGTTGATAGGGTTTTAATCAATACCGGTGACTCAATGATTACTTGGCCAGCAGCTGAGGTTTCTAGCTTCTAAAACAAATGTTCCCATCTGCACCCTCTGTTTTGGAACAAACACCCTAACCCACTGGATTTTTTTTCCAACCTTCCCTGCTGGAACACATTCCTCACCCACTCTGAATTCAACGGCAGGATTATTTAATGCTCAATGCTCAATAGGCTGAATTCAGGGCCGTAGTCAGGATTTCAATGACACCGCGGTCTGTACCCCAAAAAATTGCACTGCTCTGCTTAAAAAAAAATAAAAATAAAAACATTAAAAACATGAAACTTCACTTCCAGTTCCAGGATTCTCAAGTCCTGTATGGACCAGCTGTGTGGGTTACCCAGTCCATCTTAAAACTGAGCCTGAAACTGGAGAGAGTGAGGAGGACTTCCCGTGTGGCACCATTGCCAACAGAGACCACACCTGAAGGAACAAAACAGCTACAGGCCAGTGGCACTGACTTCTCACCTGATGAAGGCCCTGGAGAGCCTGGTCCTGGCCTATCTCCGACCTCTGGCGCAACCGTTCACGGACCCCGCTGCAGTTTGCATACCGGCCTGGCATCGGTGTGGACGGTGCTGTCAGACACCTTCTCCACAGATCGCTCTCCCACCTGGAAAAGCCTAGCGTGGGTTCTTCATCTTCTCCAGTGCATTCAACATCGTACAACCCTCACTCCTGAGAGAGAAGATGGATTGTTTGGGGGTGGATCAACGCGTCACCACCTGGATCCTGGATAACCTCAAAAACAGACCACTGTATGAGAGGTTAAAGGACCGTGCTTCTGACAGTCTTCTGCAACACGGGGGCGCCACATGGGGCAGTCCTGGCCCCCCTTCCTGTTTATCCTTTACACCACGGACTCCATCCACAACTCGACAAACTGTCATCTGCAGAAGTTCTCAGATGACTCCGCGATCGTTGGATGAGGAGTATGGGAGACTAAGCCAGGACTTTGTGGGCTGGTGTCAGCGGATCTGTCTTCGAGTAACCGCTGGAAAAACCAAAGAACCGGACCAAACACCACCCACGTCCACCCGTGTCAGCCATTCTTTTTTTTTTTATGGTGTGGTCCGTTGGGGGCCAGTATCTCAACATCGGAAACAGGAAGAGACTGAATAAACTGGCTGAGGGCAGGCTCTGTTCTGAAATGCCCCCTGGATTCAGTGGAGGCGGCGGGAGAGAGAAGCACGATGATGACGATGGCTAAGCTTTCATCCTTCAGGGAGAACGTCTCCAACGCCCCTGCAGGACTCATGACAGCACCGGGCGGCTCCTTCAGCGACCGGCTGCTCCACCTGCGGCGTTCAAAGGAGCGATACCGCAGGTCTTTTCCTCCTGCTGCTGTCAGACTGTACAACCAGCACTTTTCCCAAACAACCCACTGGGCATGCCACAAACAACGCTGAACAGTATCACGTCTAATATTTCTCTGTTACACATGCAACTTCCTTCCTCACCATTGCTCGACATACAGTATGTGCAATACTACACTTCATGTGTAGGATGTTGAATAAATATTATTCTTGTAAAAAATGTGCAATATTACAGCTGTTAGTATACTGATGATGCAGATTTTTTTTTTCCTGATGTAAATATTCTTTCTTGGTCTAACATTTCTTTTTCATCTCTAACTTATACCTACCCTCGTCTATATCCTGCTGCTACTGTGACGATGCAAATCCCCCCGTGGGATTAATAAAGTTTATCCTAACTTATCTTTTAATTATTTGGATTATTCATTTTGTGTCGGTTCAGTTTGATTATTTCCAGACAGTTTTTTTTGTGTTTGTTTGTTTTTGGTTTTGTTTTATTGTTTAAAAAAACAACAACAACAACAACAACAACAACAACAAAACAGCTTCTTCAGTTCTCAAACATTGAAGTCCAGTTACCTTCGCATAGCACTTACTGAATGCCGTGACCTGGATGACTCCGAATCTTCACCGACCGTTTAAAAAGGGAGCATTCTACAGCCTCGCGAGTGCTCGGGAAACAGAAATTACTGTGCAACTTTTAGGATTCAGCACATGCAAGAAAGATGCGCGCTCGTTTTGCACATTGATTGCACGACATAGGACAAATCGCCTACAGCATTAGGTTGAAAGGGACACAGCTGTACATGCAGCGGGCCACATGGAGCTCAGATACCCCCCTGCCGATACAATATAGATTATAACAATATTTTTCATATTCTCTAATTGGTATCTTTTCAAGCGAATTAAATGACAGCGAAATTAATCAAGTTCTCATTTTTGCTTGGGGCCCCCAGGCCCCCTCTAATACCTCGCTTTGAGAACCAAAAGATTAAACTAGCGCTAATTGAGCAGGTTCTTAATGCGCATCCACATCATGGGAATTTTTATTTCGTCAGAGGATGTTACGGTATGAGGACTATGCAGCTTGTTTTGATGCACGTGCTCTGGTTTCATATTACTCCATCAGTCAGAGGAATCGTGTATTTTACATGGCGAGTGTCAGCCACTTGACACTTGATGTCAGGTTAATAGGTGAATGCACGTATCAGATTCAAATGTTTCCTTATGCAGAATTTTTGAGCATGGCCGACGTAAAAAAATTAGGGGAAAAGAGATATTAATTTAACATAACTTGCTTAAGGAAAGGCTTAAGTGCAACAAGTTATTTTTTATTTATCAAAGACAGCAAGAGAGAAATGTTTACTGAAATGTATGATTAAAATTCTAGCTCGTGTTAAAACGTTAGCCTTAGAGTAGCCTGGCCCAAAGCAACGGCATGTAGGAGCTCAAAGCTTTCGTTCGCTTTGTCTGGGTTAAATCCTTTTTCATAGACTTATGCTAAAATTATTATAATGTCTTATGGACCTAATACACCATAGCAGAGGTTATTTAAACAGTCAGAGATTTCCTTTTCTCTCAAAGCCAATGCAACCCAATAGAAGAATTGATTACACTGGGCATTGCTCAATCTGGCGGCATGCTCCAGGGTAGGGATAAAGGATGTTTTCATAGACCACAGTGCACACAGTAAAAAAAAAAAAAAGTAGACCTAAGTGAAGTCAGAACAGAACCTTCAGTTCTATTATTGTGAAATAAGTGCACCAATAATATTCTGCCGAGCTGACCACTGGCAGTTTTCGATTGCCTGATTCTGAGCTGGCCTACACTGCATCGCAAATGTTAAGAAAAATTCCGCTTCCATGCAACCGTTGAGAGTTCAGAACTTTTTTCGGATTGAACTGTAGATTCAAAGACTCAATACTTTATTGCCATACGACTTAGTTGTTATCAATTTGCCTCAGTGTGCTAATGACAGGACGAACAAACAATCCCAGCATAACACCTAATAAAGAAATAAAAACAAATAACGCCCACCCGGGGAAACATTGCATACATCCGTGGATGTAATAGAAAGATAGAATGTCAGGTGCTTTGGGATACAGTAAAAAACAAAATACAATAAAATACAGTAGTAGTACAAACATAGAAGGGTTTCAGTCGGTTTTCACTAAACATTTAATCAGTATTGCCCCCCCCCCCCAAAAAAAAACAACAGTGACTGAGTGAAGTTTTCCTACCCTGAGTGGGGTTTATTGTGGAGTGGAAGGTGCCATGACTGGTTTCACTGAGTGAGCGGTTCCTCTTCTATGTGTTCTGCCATATTTACATAGAGCTGCATGGGATTCTATGGGGTTAACTGCTCAAAACAGACATCTCATTTCACCCAAGTGTAAAAAAAAAAAAATGGGTTAGTGCTCCAGCTTTTAATTGTAAATTGTATTATTTATGATTAAAAGGTCAAAGATAAAGTTCCATTTGGCAGAGTTTGGATTAGATCCTAAATAATGGCTTGCTGGTGGGAGGTGGAAGTAGAAAAGCTGAAATGAAAACCAAAGCCAAGAATGCACTTTATATTTTTGTATTTCAGTCCAATTCTGATTCATTTCTTGCCACTCCTCAGTTCTGTTTTCTTTCTTGATGCAAACGCTCGGCGCGTTTCGTGTTGTCGCCGACAACAAGTGTGTTTTGAATTACACAACATGACAAAACAAAATAAGCCCGTCTTTGTCTGGGGTTTTGTACACGACATGATCACTGAAGTCAGGCAAATCCAGTGCAGTCAATGTTACGGTGGCCTAATTTGTAAAGCATTTGTTTCCCTGTGTTAAAATCAATATGACTAAGATTCGAACTGTATGTCCAGCAGATATGCACATTCTCCCCTCCACCAGTCCTAGACAACACTACTGACTGATTTCAGGCCTCATTCGGAGACGGACTCAACACAATAATCTGAGGCACGTGTTCTCGTCACAAAATCGGTTCTTTTTTTTCAACTTTTTGTTTTTCCCATAATTTTTGCGTCTGTTTCCATTTCTCTAAGCATGCCACGATGTTTCATTCATAGCGTCAGATATGTGCTCTCCAACTTAAATGAAAACTGTTTGGCTTCATATTTGGTGAACACAGCAGTTCCGTGAACTTTTAGTAAAGCAGACTGTGTAACGCTGAAGCTTTCAGGAACGCAAGCGCTCCAGCAAAATCAGAAATCACGGCCAGACTACGGACCAAACTGCAACACTAATCTACGTTAACTTCAGAATCCCAGGTGTTCTGTTCAGTACAAACTGTACCGTACAAAGTGGGAAACCTGTCGCTCAGACAGCGAAGACAGGAAAATGTTGACGTCTTGTCGTGTTCAGGAGATTAACGAGGAGCTGACGGGTCCTAGAGGCAGGTATACAGGAAGTAGTAACATGAGTTAGACCTTTTTTTCCTTTGATACAAGACCCATCTCTACTCTTGCATTCATGTCTGGAAGTGGAGTGGAAAAGTAGGACGAGATCTCATTAATAAAGGTGGAATGCCCATATTCAATCTTATTTTTAATTTAAAATCACAAATACACCTCAAACTAAAAATACATGGCAGTACATATTTGCTTTTTCCAAGCAAACTGGTGCCCTCTGAATGTAAGTGACACAGTCAGTTGATTCAGTGCGGCATTTGCAGACTGTGTTGACACTTCTACAGCTTGTGATTCTTCAGTGGGATATACTGAAGTCACATCTACTACTTGTATTTACCACTAGGAGATTAGATGGGAGAATTGCCAGTCTGCAGCTTATATTTACAATACATCTTACATGAAATGATCCGACACGACAGTAGAAAATGTCACCCACTACCTCCATAGCAATGGCTGTCAAAGTCAAACACCTAGACTAATCTACAGGAACATGCAGTTTCTTCAAATGCACTTCCACTAGTGCCGTGCTGACGATGAGAAAACAGTCGTGAACTTTGAGAAAACTAGCCAGACTCTGCGAACTGCAGCAGGAAAAGCAATCTCGCAGCTGAAAACAATATTGTGCCGAGAAAGAATTAAGTGCCGGCCAGTTGTAGAGGAGGAAGCGGAGGTTGGTTGCCAGACTGGAGCATGCATGTCTGAGTCTTTTAGCACATTTGTAGCACTGGGAAATCAGTGCGGGGAAGGGAGATACTGCTAGAGACGCTGAAAGCTAAAAATCTGGTCATATTTCTTCAGTTTCCACTGCACTGATCACAAATAATTCCTTCATATGGAAGCCAACAGTCCACTGGGAGATCCTGCTGATAAGCAAAGGAAGAGAGCTAACACCTCTGTACCAGATGGTTTATCTGTTTTGACTTGGTTAATCTTTCCAGCTTTTACAGTCTGACAAATGACATGTGCTGTATGTATAACAAAATATTAAACACCCACAGATTATTATCTCTCGTGTCTAATGCTATTTAGAAGAATATCTTTTCATATCTAGCCCTCGGCATAGTGAAACCTCAGAGCTCTGTTTAGTATGGTGCTCACTAGGTGGAACAACGCATTGATACTGACAGACGCATTAATTCTAAAGCCTACAATATGATGGCATGAAATGCACATATTATAAGCCTTATAATAAAATCTAGCATATGCTGAAATAAATTCACACACACCTTTCATTACCTCCGCCGAGGTGGTTATGTGATTACCTGTGTCTGCCTTTTTGTCGGTTGGTCTGTTTGTTTGTTTTTTGAATTTGTCAGCAGGATTGCTCAAAAACTACTGAACAGATTTGGAGCGAACTTGGTGGAGGGACGGGGCATGGGCCAGCGAGGAACCCATTAAATGTGGGTGCAGATCCGGATCGTTAACCATGAATTTGAATTTATTCCTCTGAAGTCTGGTGTATGTTGTCTGACACTGGCCTTGGCGGAGGTCTGCCAGGAAATCTGTCTGTATACTGCGATGGATGTCTACAACAGACATTCTGTGAAATAATTTTTATGATTTGTGGCCCCATTGGACTTAATGTTCCCAGACCTCCAGGACCGCTGTAACTTTGTGAGAACAATGCTGTTATAACTGACAGAGATGACGGCCAAACCTACAAAAATAAGTTCCAAGTTTCAATAAACCAAACTAAAATGATCCTTTAAAGGACTAGTTTGACATTTTAGGAAATAAGCTTATTCGCTTTCTTGCTGAGAGTTAGAAGAGAAGACAGACACCAGTTTCACGGGTGTCTACAGACTATAACAAGCAGCCGGCTATCTTAGCTTAGCACTAAGACTGGAAACAGGGGGAAACCAGGGGGGATGCATCAGTATCTGCTAAGCTGCAGTACTTCAGTAGTTGATAGCATTAGATAAAGGGTCTGAATATACGGTAAGTAACCGTTTCCGAGCACAGGGAACGTGACGTCGCTTTATAAGCACAGCTCACTTCTTCAGACCCTCTGTGAGGTTAAACAATTCTGGCTGCAAGGCAACATATATATAGCCATATGCGGACATAATGTCACATACCATTTTCTCTGTTCAAATCTGTACTCTGTGTAGTCCGCTCAGAGGAATTAAAGGGGCCACCCTCAGTTTAACCTTTTCTTCACTCAGCCCGCTCATTCTTTTTCAGCGTGTCAGGAGAGACTACTTATGAAATATGAAGTATATTGCCATGCCATGACAAGACTACCGGATTGAGACGCCACGGAAAGAAAAGGAGTGTGCCACAGTGGGCGCCGTCACATCTGCGTGATGAAATCTGATAAAGCCCAACTGGCAACAAAGCTGACATGCTTCCCAGAAGGTGTCCACGAGGTGGCGATACCTCTTCAGCAACGACAAGATAGATTTGCTGTGCATCTCGATCCATTTTACGGGTGTTTTTCTGCACTTGTGGAAAATTTGGAACGCACATGTGGAACCTTGGGTGGTGAAAGTGTTCCCAAGTCTGACTCACAACACCAGGGGCAGTAGAGAAAGCTATTTCAAGTCAAAGGCACTGTGGATTCCGTGTGCAAGATGCAGCGCATAAGAACTGATTTCATACCAAACATACGTGATCGTCTAATGCTGAAGACAGACTGCTTCCCCGCTGAGCTACATAGCTGGAGAACTCAACAGATTTGAGGGACAGCTGGAAGTTGTCCATGCAATCCCGAACTGCTTGAATCCCCATCTCTCCTCCAGGAATCTGAACCGGGAAATTCTTTGCCATTATGAACATATTCTGTGTAAATGTCATGGGTAAATTTGTCTGAAACTACCTGGTGTAGAGAAAAGATATTTTTTTAATCACTATAAACTCTTCCAAGTTTGGAAATTTTGGATATATAAACACAATGAAAAGGAAATCCAGCAGACTTAACCTATATCAACAAACGTATCTACTGTACGTGCTTGATACAATAAAATGATGATGACCTGCCACTACATAGCGATAGTTAAGATGTGCAGCGCTATTATTCTGTACAAAGTCATCACCATCCAAACCATACACCAAGCCAAGCAGGTGGTGGATTATCTCAGACAGAGATTACTCTCAATAATGTCCAGACAGAAACAGAAAAAAAACAGCAAAACAATGACATTGCTCACACTGTGTAATTGTTAGAAAAACCAAACAGGCTGCATGCATGGAATTTTTAATTTAAGTTTATTGCAGTTCTGTCTCTTTTTGTCCATTTTGTGTCGACTGCTTTTCGTTTTGCGTTCACTTAATTATGTCCTCCTTGACAAACACTAGCTGAGGGTATTGATTAACACAAGGGGAAAAGGTTTGTTTCTGTACAGCACTGTGAATATTTATGTACAAACTCTTTCATGTAAATAGTGTGTGAATATGTATGATGTATCATGAGCTTTATTGATAATAACAAGGAAAAAAAACGTTGTCTGGCTGATACACAGCTGTTCTATCCTAGATCAACTTTTCTGTAGGAGTGATGCTTCAATAAAATCACATGGATCACAGAAGGTTTTCACACACATGAAACAAAATGGCAAACCATAGTCTACTGCACAGGAAGAAATGGCCTATCCGTGAACCTAAGAACCTATGATGCATGTTATATTTACTGTACTTAATCTTAGCTTTTAAGAAAATGATCTTTTTAGTGGACTGAAAACCAAGGGGGGCTTATTCAACATGGTAAATTGATAGCTACTGAGGTATTCGCCCCTGGCAAAAAAAACATGCATGCTTTCACGATTCCAAGATTTCAAGATTCAGACCAGTGACTATAAAAGGTCCGCGAAGAGAAAAGGGGTAATCCACTGTAAACAAATAGTGTACTCCTTTCAGCAAGAGCTACCAACACGCCTTGAAGCCCTTAGCAGAGGTCTTGCACATCACGCTACATCTGAGGGAACTACTGCTTCACAAAAGGTTCCTTTCACCGCTGATGAAGGACAACATCCTTAGAATTCACTCCACAACGACCACCGCAGAGCCACAATGCCTCACAAGCAAGACCTTTGGGCAAAAATACAGCTCCAAGCATCGAAGGGATTCAAGCATAGCTGTCCCTCAAACAGATTTCAAAGACCATTGTTACAGTAAAATCCAGTTTTAGCCCGTTCCAACAATTAAATACAGAAAATAAATTAAAACAGATTGACAGGCCCACCTGAAAAATCTGTAATTGTAATTACAGAACAAGGCTGCAAGCAAAACAAGGACTTGCCTTTCCAGTAACAGTGTCTTTTTCTTATTGTTTCCAGTAGGTGGTTACCCTGCTGTTCAGAGAGCACAGATTGGTTTTAGCCTTGAGCCCATCTGTCACTGAAATTAAAATAAAATTTAAAAAAAACAGAAAAATAAACCTCCCAAAAGGGTGCTATGCTCCACAGGGGTTTATCATTATCTGATGCCGACAGATAATGCCACAAAAAGCTCTTCCCTTAAGCAATGACTGAGAGCTGCTAGCGAAATTGGAAAGCCATATGCTTTATAGACACAATCACGAACAAAAGTGACAGGGGCGCCAACAACAACGCAACATCCTGACATCACCACGGTACAGAACAAAAACAGTCACAAGAAGAAATAGTCACAAGGCGCCGATGTGGACGGACAGACAGCACGCGCCCTACTGCGTACAGAGCGGCGTTTTCCATACAGAGGGACGGAAAACAGGAAACCTCTTCGAACGCAGCGGAGCTACGGCTTCATTTCGCCACATGTAAATCAATTAGGCTAGAACATGAGAGCTGGTGTGTCACACTGCCACTTTATCTTCTCTCTGTCCAGTGTCTACTCTCAGTGATAGGCTGGTGCTGGGACGACTGCCAACTACATACTAACCATGACTGGGCAAACACTGCTCCCCAGGCCGTGTTATGCAGCTGACTGCAGATGCAGCCCCGAGCAATCAGTGGTTTTTAATCAGTACATTTGCCACACCCAGTATAATGTAGCGTTGTTAGTCATGATCCATTCAATCCATTTATCCAGGTTGACCACACTGTTTTCTTTCAACACGTCAGTTCCATGCTTTTTCCCCCCCAGGAAACGGTTCAGCCAAGGTGATGAGGTGACCAGGTCTAATGATCAACTAAACACTTAAATATGTGACAGTTGCTGTATGAAATACCAGCTCTGCTCTGTTTCACCATAGGAAAAGATCAATCAACAGAGAATTAATGAGCAACTATTCTGATCCCTGATAAATGGTTTCAGTCTTTTTTTCAAGCAAAAATGCCTGATATCCATCCGCTGGTTCTGCCTTCTCAAATGTGAGGATTTGCCTCTTTTTTTTTTCTTTGATGTACCTTATATAGTGTAACATTCAGTTTAATATCTGTAGGTTCTGGACTGTTGGTCAGACAAAACAAGCAAACTGAAAGCATCACTTTGGGCTTCAACCGAACCAAACCGAAGGAAATACTGGTCGACTGAAATCGCACCTACTCTTCAATCGATCAGCAGGTCGCAGGGAAAAGAAAAAAAAAATCTCTAGATTAACTAAACGGGCCACTGTGCTCTGAGTTCACTCTACCTGGCAGCCCTATTAGCCAAAGTAAATTACACATAAACAGGAGAAGCTAATTTTGCAGCATATTAAATCATTTTAACCGACTACTAAATACTGAAGTGACCACAACAGACTCGGAGCCGACCAACGGGCACCTGACCGTATTCGTATGATTTCTGAAAACAGAACTATATCAACTGGTGATCCCAGCACAAGAGCTATTGAGGAAGATACACTCAAAGCCTCAAGTGCTAACACACGAAAATTTGACGGAGCACCCTGACGCATTCAGGTTAGCCTGCCGGGTTTAGATGATGTTGGCTGTTCAGCTGTGAACTGTGAAACTGCTGTTCTTTCAAAGTTCACACTCGACTTTTTGGTCAGCCGTTTTAACAGAACGCAGCCACACCGACAACTTCTCTGACATGGTGTCAATTGGTTTGGAGCCGACTCCGACTAAACGTTCGGTTCAGTAGACCCAGCAGTTTCCACTGGGTTTGGCGAGTTCCAAGTTGTGAAAACAGGGGGGGGGGGTGGTCTGTCCCTCCGCCAAAAACAATGCATTAATCCTGGACGGCTATTGATGAAGTACTTTTCTCCTCATGAAAGTAACGCCGGCAATTGTCCGACCAATGAGAATTTGGTCGGACGAGAGCATATCGACCAACCAGTCGACTGGCAGAGGACAGCCCTAAAAAAAACTGAATGGCTTGTTCCCTTTTCCTTAACATTTCATAGGTTAAACGATTAACCAAAAAAAAAAAAAAAAAAAAATCAGCAGATTAATCCATGTATAATGAAAATAATCATTAGTTGCAGCCCTAGGAATTGGTCCTCTGCTCTGTTTCCCTTACGGATAATGTTTAATTTCATAACAGTGCATTAATTTCAGGACGATAGCGGTGATGGTCTTTATTTCAGGCGAGGCGGCCAACCTCCGCTATAAAACGCCACAAATTTTTAGTTTTGTTTTTTTTTTTAAGTACGTAGGTGGAGATGAAGGGTTATATAAAGTATATAATATTCTATGGGTTTGAGTAGGGCTAGGTAACTAACCTCAGTACCGTTTTGGCATCAACCGAAACTGAAACGTGTCCGTAGTATCACAAACTATCAAGTGCCAAAAGATGACATCAAATGTTGAATGATATTCTGAGGCTTTTTTTTAACTGTTCTTTAATTTAATACTCTGTGATTTAAATCAGATTTTTGTATTTTTTTTTTTCCACTATTCTTAATTGGACAGTTCTTGTACAACCGCTTATGTGTAAACAACATTCAACATTTCACAAGTTTGGCTTCTATCGTTAAATGAAAAAGGGATTTTGTACAGAAAGGTACAGAAAGGAATTTAATTCTGCTATTCAAACCAACCCTTAGTATCATGTTGGCATTACTGTCAAACTACTTCAAACTACATCCAACTTCAGGTTAGACCTCAATTCTGGTGACTGATTTGGTTAAGCATGAATGTACCATAGAACAATGTGTAGCCAGAATTCTTGGCTTGAAACGCTCCTATCGGAAAGCATGCCTAGCTGAAGCGTCCTTGAGCAGACATCTTAATCCCCGTCGGCTCCAGGTTTGTTTCTCTGCACCTGACCTCTGACCATCCTGTAGAGGAGGATGGTAAAGGGAAAAAAAAGTAGTGGATTTTCCCTCTGAGCATCAATGAAGCCTCACATTTAAACTGAGGTAGCTGCTATGGCCTGGGCTAAGCTTAGGCGGAGAGTGACCGATCTCAATGGCATCTTGATAACAAATCCCAGCAAGGTTTTTACTTAATCAGCTTTGCAGAGGACGAACAACGTTACCTTTCAGCCACTATAAATGAAAAATATAAAATTCAGGTGAGAACAATGAGGAATAATAGATTCAGTGCGGTACTGTATTGTCCCCAGAGCAGTCTTAAAGTCCATGATATTGCTTTTTCACACCTGGGGATTTGGGCGCTTAGCTGTTCATCGAGCAAGTCCACAGCATTTCTCTTGAGGTATTATTACAAATTGTTTACTTAGCATATGAGTGTGACAAGAGGAGAGCGGGTTTAAACTGCCGGGCCGAGTGCAGCGAGGTTTCCGCATGCGTTGTGTGGGTGAGGGACTTGAGGTCCGCGAGGCCAAGAGCCTCTGAAACCGTCCACGGAGGCAGCCGGCCCCGCGCCAAATCCGCTACCGCAATTGCTTTTGACAGCCGCCCCGTCACTGTCCGGGAAGGTGGGTATCCCTGCGCCGGGCTACGCTGACCGCAGGCGTCAGAAGGATCTGTGTGGGCAGAAGGGTTGCAGCATGCAGCCTGCTTGCTCCACAGCCTCGGCGAAACCACCCAGGAGAGTATATTCTTTGTTGCACACGTAGGCGTTTTCTTTTGTGTGGTAATGAAACTGAGGCAAGACTGAGTAAAAATGAGTAGGAGAGAGGAGATACTGTGCAAAAAAAAAAAAAAGCCTGAAAAGGATGCGAGGGGTGGTTATGCAGCACATGTGGAATGAGCTGCACTCACGGGTGTAACATTCACTCCTCATCTAAAGTCTACATTTGAGCATCTTTAAAGAGGCCGGCAAATGAATAAACAGAGACCGCACTGTGAGTGCAGTGCACTTAATCCACGCATTTCAATGCCATACTCCGCTCACTGCTGCTGGAGACAGCGCCGTGGTGCCGCTGCTCCATCAATAAAAAAAGGAGTTGGATGTTAAAGGAGGATTAGTGCTTTGGAGTCCAACTGGATCACGGGGACATGTCAAGAAATCATCTCTGGGATGTTGGATGTGGACCTTTTACACTTTTCTGCGTCACCCTCTCCGGGCCGGGCTATAGGTTTATCTGCCGTGCGTGAGCCCTCCCAGTGTGAGGAGGAGATGGTAGACTGCTGTGCGATACGCTGAGAGTCTGCGGTTCCCGGGAGCAACTGTAACCTGACGTGCACACGACATTTCTCACATTATCTGTGTTGTCGCTTCCTGTTCGTCCGTGGTGCTGGATGATTTGTGAGAATGGTCACCTGATGGCACCGAGATATTTATATCCGTTACGGCAATTATTCTAATGATAAAACTAAACATGACAGTGTTAATCTCATATTGTGCAGATTCTCTATTATTTCCATAGCAACTTATGCTGTGCCTGCGATTCTCAATATTGAAGAGTGACCTCAAAAGAAAAACATACCAAAAGTAACATAACATTCCTGCGGGACCTTGCACCTTGGCTGAGACATTTGTAAGAAGTTCTGCTATGATGTGTAACTGTGTGTGTGTGTGTGTGTGTGTGTGTGTGTGTGTGTGTGTGTGTGTGTGTGTGTGTCCGTCCATCTTCCAACATGACCAACCACAACAGCAGCCAGCAGCCACCTCTGCAGTGGCATGTTGCAGAAATTTGGCACCATTACTTTTCTATGCAACACAATTATGATCCCGAAAGCCTGCTGGAGGGGGGGGGCTGACAGGACGTGTGTGTGTGTGGGGGGGGTTGGTTTTGTTTTTGTGGAGGGGGGGGGTTGTCACTCACCATATGAAAGCGCCGCCACACAGATGAGGAGAGTCCATCTGAAATCCCGTACACCTGACATGGTAGGAATCCCAGCGGTCGGATGTTAAATCCCAGTTGTTCCAGTAGCTGATGGTGGATAAATAAAACCTCTCTGCAGTTGTTAGCGTCCACACGACGCTGTTGCAGCTCTTCCGAGGGTCTTAAGTTGGATAATGCGCAACAGAAAGATATTTATCTGTTCGAGCGTTTGTGTGTGTGTGTGTGTGTGTGTGTGTGTGTGTGTGTGTCTGTCTGTGTCTGTGTGTGTGCCCGCGTGTGACACCTCACTCGAGGGCTTCAAAAATGTTACTGCTCCAGCTACAGTCTCTACCAGCGTCTCCGCGAGCAGCCAGATCTCTCCAAGGCACCGTCAAGCCGCGTCTTCTCCGAGCCGGAGAGAGCGGGTTTTCCACATGGGAGAAGAAAGTTACGCGTCTCCTGCTCCAAATTGGGCAAACTGGGGAGGGAAAGAAGCCCAGCGTTTCCCGAAACGGATCCAAGCCAACAAATGGCCCCCACGCAAACACACGCAAAAATTAATTAAATTAAGAATAAAAAAAAAAAAATCATAAATCAGTGGACATCAGTGGAGAAATGACGCGCGTCGTGGCTTGAAACACAGGAATCCTGCGCGTTTAGCGCGAAAAGGGCCGGAATGGTCTAAATGAACTGGCGAGAAAGACCGGCTGGAATGTGTGTGTGTGTGTGTGATTAGTCATTCTCCGGTTGAAGATTCAGAAACCAAATCCCCTGTCGCAAAAAAAAAAAAAAAGAAAAAAGAAAAAAAAAAAAATCGCAGAAACGGCGGAGGAGAGATGGGCGAAGGAAAAGGCGTCCGACGGATCCGCACCGTTCCGCTTCAGCTGTCACCGACTTCTCGGGGGTTCGCCCGAAGCCCCGCCGCCGAGGGAAGAAGGTGGAAACACGGTCCGCGCTGTGAGCGGTGAAATGTCACCGAGAAGCTCCGAGTCGGTGCCAAAGACAGAAAAAGAGAGAGAACAGGGGGGGAAAAAAACTCGCTCTCTTCTCTTTTTTTTTTTTTTCTTTCGCCCCCCCCTCCTCAGCTTTCCAGTAGTTCACCTACCGCAGCGTGTTGCGACAGTCGCTCAGCTGGGAATCATCACGCTGACATTGGACCGGAGCGGAAATGTCCCGTGGGGGGGGCGGAGGAATGAATGGATGGGGAAATAAATAAATAAATAAAACCCCTGCCACTTTTTCTTATTCCGCCTCGCTCCGCGAGCTTAAGCCCGAGCGCCGGAGCGGAGCATCGCCGGCGCCGCTCACCGGAGTCTGAACCACGGCCAAGTCCGACCAACTCTCCGCGCTCGCGCCTTGGTCCCGGTTGTTCCGGCTCGACCGCACCTGCCGGCGGTGGGTTTTCGCGGGCTGGGGGGGGGGGGGTGGGCGCTGATTCGGACGCTGGCTTTACCGAGGCGGCCCCGGTCCGCGTTTTTAACTCCGCTCCAAACTAAACGTGTTCACCTTACGGAGCCGCGCTCGTTAAGCTCGCCATCGTGCGAAAGACGTGTCCGGCGACCGCTTTCAAAATAAAAGAACATATAAATGAAAAAAATGTAAATGTGAAAAAAATATATATGTTGAGAAAGCTGAATGAAAACATCATTTTTGTTATTATTATTGTTGTTAGTATTGTAATTATTATTATTGCTATTATTATTAATATTATTATTTTTATTTATTTTTTAAACTGGGTATTACAGGCCAACACACAGAGATAATGCACTGAATGTATGAAAACCAGAAAAGCGTGGGTTTAAGCGGAGATTTAGTTAGTTAGTCAGGTTAAGACCGATCCCTAATAACCCCTAATTCATG
The DNA here is from genome assembly GCF_016859285.1 of Xiphias gladius. Classification (NCBI taxonomy): domain Eukaryota; kingdom Metazoa; phylum Chordata; class Actinopteri; order Istiophoriformes; family Xiphiidae; genus Xiphias; species Xiphias gladius. The sequence goes on along the minus strand of NC_053416.1, from coordinate 4,208,193 downwards.
GTCCATGATGGCAAACACATTACAAAAGACTCACATGAAACTAGGCTTTAATGCAGATGTGTTTTAGGGCTCAGATGAAATTCCTTAAGCTCAGGCCGGTGACCCACCTGATATGGCAGGGTTGATACGCTTTTATTTTAAAGGGGAGGCTACTAAATTCCGGTCGCGCCCGCGTCTGGCCTGGTGAACTTGATTTGGGTCCAGCCGGTCACCACAGACAAAAAAAAAAAAAAAAAAAAAAAGAATCACGTGAGTGGCTCGCCCGCCTCCTCTTCATCAAGGGGGGGAAAGTGTCCTGCCGGAGAAAAACGGCGAAGCGCTCCTGCCTAGTCACGGCGCCGCTCGAGCGCTGCCAGCCAGACTTTTGTTTTGGTAGGGAGCCAATGAGAGAGCCTCGCATTCAGTATCCGTCTTTTACTCTGCGGCTCCGGTTCCGTTAAAGGACAGTTTTCGTCTGTCTCAAAGCAACAGTCGGGTGCCCATGTGAGCAATGGCACCCGTTTGGCTTGCTGGGGGGGGGGTCTACGGTCCCTCTTCCAAAGAAAAAATATATTCAAAAGTTCTCCTGACGCTAAGAGGCTTCAGCTCTTAGACACAGTGAGTGGACATCCTCCATCCTTCCCTCTGGTTGTCGCTGTTTCCCCACCGCGGCTCAGCGGGGAGCCGCAAAACAGGGAACTTCAAGCTGAAACGAGTTTGACTTTCGGAAGATCCCCGCTTGACTTGACTGACTCTGATTTGCCGGGGCCCCCCCCATGCCAGCCTCCGGGAAAATTATGTATTTATTTATTTTTTTTGGTCACAAAACCAGGACTCTGGATTTGACCTGGGGTGTCACCTGACCGCTGTTTCGCCACAGACTTCAAATGGTGAACCTTTCCTGCGGAGTAGTGCTTAATGCTATCGAGCGCTGTGAGACGTCCACGTTTTTTATTTTTATTTTTTATTTTAGGCGTCCGGGCTTCCTCCCGGCTAACGTCGTCAGTGGCGTGATGCGGCGGGTGCAGTCCGTTCCCTGGGTACCGCACCTGCTGTCTCACCGGTACACTTAAGTGGAACAGAGCCGCCGTCGGTGATAATAGTCACACCTATGCTTTTAATATCATGTCAGGGGAAATGTCTATCATGAGGTCACATAAGGAGGCTAATAGGTTAACTATCGGGCATAAAGCCCCCCCTTCAGACGTGGAATGCGCAATGTTGCCGGCGAACGTATGTATGGCTCCGTTCAAGCACGGCAGGGCCGGCGCGTCAAGCCCGTGAAGGGGATCGGCGACACAACTGGAGAACAGCAGCGAGTTGAACGGTGACATCGAGAGGGAAGAGTGCTCTCAGTCGTCGCCCTTCGACCTCCGACACTGTAGCGAGAGTTGTGGGCGCGCGGGAAGGCCCGGGCCTTAGAGAAAGCAGGGAAGAGCCGCACCCGACGTTTATCGTCAAGTGGCCCTAAATATTGAATTTATCGTCTCTGCAGCGCTGCCGCAGACCGTCACATTTCAAATTTCCAGAGCAGCGATGATGTAGCCGCAGCTGCAGGTTTGCAGAACCGGTCAGCGACCAAAAAGTGACTCAGACCTTTCTTCAGACATGCACCTAAGTGCTGGGTTCTTTGTCTGTTTGTTTGTTTGTTTTTTAATAGACATGTAACTGTTGTGGCTTTCCTGACCCCGAATTTGTTGCTTTGTGTGAGAGGCAAGTTTAAACCTGGCAAAAGCAAGGACAGAGATCGGTGGACGCTCCCGTGTCAAGTGGTCCTAAATGTTTCATTTCTTCCTCGTAGCCTGTTTATGATGAAGAAAGGCGCAGCGCTCATAGTTCCTCTTTTTTAAGAACTGCTCAGAGGGCGCCCCCCCGGCCCGTTAAGTTTCTCAGCTTTAGTGGCTAATTTATCTTGGCCACTTATGCAAATCAAGTCACTTGCACTTTTCCAGTTAGAGCACCTGAGCCGCAGGAAACAGCAGGAGGCAGCCAGGTGAGAGAGCGGGCCCCGGTTCCCCACCGAGGCCGTGGGGAGACGGGCTGCCGCGGGCGTCACTGCCGCAGCTATGACAATGGCTGTTAATGGTTTCTTAATGCACTTGACTCTGCAAGCCGTCATTTCATCCTCTGACATTTACAAAAGACTAATTGTCAGAGGAAGGACTTACTTTTTCAAACTCTCGTGCCTTTGAAAAGATCAGGGTCTCTCATGCTGATAAGTGAGGATGCGTTTCCCGGGGGAACTTTGTACCCCCTGCAAATACACATGAAAATTGACAAGTTTGACACATTTTGTCAAGTGTGCTAAAACATTCTCTTGCTAAGCGTGTACCACATGTCCGTGCAAAGTGCTGGTGCTCACGGGTTTCTGCATTGTGTCTGATTTCCTCCTTTTGATGCAGCGCAACGGGTTGATACCACTGCTGGTTGCACTGGACAGCACTTGCTTTACTGGATGCGGCTGTTGCGCCAGCGTGTTTGCTATCGCGCTGCCGTCTGGGCAACACCGGACACACACTTTGTCTTTGCGTCGTCGACAACATAACGTGGCCTCTGTTGGATGTTCTGAATCCTGAATAAAAAACGTGCCATGCAAAAGTGACCTCTTTGTTTCAGCTGGTCTTTGCTTTGTTCTTCCAGAATTTTGAATCATCCACATTTCTCTCCTTTTTTTTAAACTTGAATATTTAATTATTACGGCCAGCATTATGCCTCTCTGTTTTATTGTATATTACTTGTAAATGGTTTCTCATTCAAACATGAATTTCTACCTTTCACATGAAGCGTTTTCTTTCTTTCTTTCTGTCTTTCTTTCTTTCTTTCTTTCTTTCTTTCTACCTTTGGACAGGTGGTTTATAGCTGGAAAGACGTGATGTCACGTACTTCAATGCACCAGTCCGGATTTAAATTTGTTTGGCCCGGAGCGAAACTCCTCCTCAATCGTAGGATGGACTGCCATCCAATTTTGTACCAACATTCGTGGTCCCCAGACAATGAAGTTCACTGAATTACGTGCTCGTCTGCCTTTTCCTCTAGTTCCACCAGCAGGTTGGCATGTTTGGTTTTTTAGTTATATATCTTTACACCTATAGGATGGATTGCCATAATATTCGGTACAGATATTCATGGTGCCAAGAGGATGAGTCTAAATGACTTTGGTGCTCCCCTGAACTTTCATCTAGCACCACCAGCAGGTTACATTTTTCACTTAAGTTGGATTGGCACAAAAGACATTTGTGGGTTCACAGACAAGGTGCTCGTATGAGTTTGTAGATCCTCCTCCTTTTTTTTCTAGCACCACGGGCGGTTGTCGCTCGAAAGGTTTACACAAATGCAGAAAAAATAAAATGAAAAAATTCTTCATTGCAATGTGCCACACTGCGTTTTTTTTTTTGCCTCAAGTGTTTTTCCTTACAAGCTCTTGGAAAAACTAATGGGGCTTGGTTTCATCTACTAAAACTGTCACACTGGTCACTTAGTACAGCTGTGTGCTGCAGTCACAGCACAAACGTCGAGGGGAGGTTCCTCCGCTAAAATGCACTACTTCATCTACTTTCAGTCTGAGCAATGACTAAACTAAAAATAGGATCAGGTTTTAAATGCTCCAGATGCTCAAGCAACACAATTGTCCTCAGCCGCGCTTTTACTGTATAATCAAAAATTAATGATGTGAGAATGAAACGATTATCTGAATTTATTACTTCGTATTCACGTGATGCCGTCCACCAAGATGCGTTCACTCATTGCAGTCTTCGCCAGTACGCAAGTTACGGTGCATCCATCCTTTGTATCAGCGCTGATGTGAAAAAAAGGATTTTATTTAATTCAACACCACCGTCCTCACAGAAACCACACTGACAAAGCGGTGCGCAGCCGATGACCCGGCGTCCACCCTGCAAGCAATTAAAATTATCTCGTCACCAGGTCCATTATTTTCCTACAGAGCTGGGAGGCCTGAGTCAGTGTCTGGACTCTCATTTGGCATGAAGCCGGGAAAGAGGCAGGCCTCGCAGATTCATGTGTTTATCTATTTGTGGATTTCCTTTGCACGTCCTGTCAGTACACCTTCTACCTGCTAAGCGTTGAAACGGACGAGGAGCGGATTACTGCTCTTCAAACTGCCCCAGATCTCTGTAACTTTAATCTGGAAGGATCACCTGGATCCCATGGACCTCAGACCAGAAATGAAAATGTAAATGAAAATGAGTTTGTTTGTGGACGTGTGTGAGCTACAGTGCATTAAGTTTAGACGCCACTTAGTCAATGGCCTTGATTTGAAGTGTATAATCTGCCAGGTTAATGTTTTCAGGTCAACATCAAACGAAGCACCTTAATCATTCAAAAACATGATGCTATTGAAGGTTCATTCGAATCAGAAATGTATGAGATAATATAGGACTTAATTAATCTCCACGGGGTTAAAAAAAAAAAAAACAGTGAATAAAATAAATTAAAAATGAAAGAGATTAAAATAATTAGAGGAGTGACATTAAAGAAGCTATACACTGTAGGTAGCCTGCAGTACGTTAGACTCCATAAGTGGATTTGCACAAAAGGAGACTAGTCCAGCTCCAGCACCATGATGGAGATGTGTGAAATACTTACATAAGTTTTTTGTTCTGTAGGTATAGGTATGAATAATCAGTACAATATATATATATATATATAAAACAATACAAAATACAAAACATTATTTAATGTTATAAAATAATATATGTAAGTCAGTATATGTAATATACACACGATATAGTAATAATTCAATATTATGACATGCAGATATAATAGAAAACGAGGCAAATACTATGATATAGCATAAAATATAACAATATACTGTAAAAGCAGAATAATAACAATATATTAGTAATAATAATAGTGTTGGAGTGAATGAAGAATAGACCTTTGAAATAGAATGAGGACTAAATTTTCATCCGTTTTCACCATTTAAGTAAATAAGATAAGTACGATCATACAGTCGAGTTATGTAACTATGAGTAAATACACTAAATTTATTGGCCTCATACGTGGCAGTGTATTTAGGCGCCAATGTTGAAATTAGTTTAACCTTTTCATAGTCAAACACTGTTCATCTCAAAGCTGGTATGATCAATATTTCTATATTTACGATGGACGAAAAGAGTTTATGCAGTGTGAAAGGGTTTGCATGTAGTGACAAGCGACTGCCTTACAGCCCCGCCGGTGGTCAGAAACCTGGCTGCGTTCCTTTTAGCGACGCTGAGGGCACAAAGTTCCTCTTTACTTTCTTCGCAGACGTCTCTAACCTCTTGGCGCAGAGGAACGAGTGGACACGTGTGGGTGCAGGGCAGGAATCTTTCCGCACAATTAGGGCCGAACTGGAGTCCCCGAGAGATCAGTGTTGGGCCAGTGCTAAACCTAACTGTTCCGGCAGATTCGTCCTCCTGAGGGCACGGGGGCTACGCTTCCGCGGCTACAGGAAGGGAGCCAACGGAAACCTGCTTCCCACATTTTGAGAAGCTTGTCTGAGACCCAGCAAAGATGCGCACGGATTGAAGGACGGACCCTTTTGCAGCCAGGTGGACCAGTGCGAGACGGAGCTTTTATCCTGTGGGTCGGCGTTTTCACACTGGAGACAGATCACGAACCGTTGGCGGAGCAAAGGCGTTGGACACCGGGATTCTGTCTTAGGGCTCAACAGATTTGACTAGAAGGCGATCGACATGACCTGTAAAATGCCCGTCACGGCCGACGAGCTCTAAATTTGACCGACTAGGAGAAAGAGTTTGAAACGGAGATCCAGTTGTTTCCGGCTGCATTCACGCATTTACCTGCTCCCCCCGCTGCAGACACAACGGGTGGAGGGGGACATTTTTTGAAAGGCTGTTTTAGAGGTTAAGAGACTTCTACAGAAGAGGATAGTTTTTAGTCATGGCAAGAAAGTTTTTCAGAATGAGACATACATATAACATTGTCAAGAACACGAACCCCTTGTTTCCTTTCTGCCTTAAATCGGTTTATGTTGTGCAGAAGAACTTGTCATTACATCGCTTCGTGTCTGCTAAAAAGAAAATTCAAAGGTAAAAGGAAATGTAAATATACACATGCATATAAGATGAATTGCATTCACTTTAAAGAGTCACAGCAAAAAAGAACAAGCGCGGTCACTTTGCGAATCGGATGAAAGTGAAATCAGCCCCTAAGAACTTCAGTCCAGTCCATCATCACAGAGCCTCTCTTAGACTGCACAGCTTTTTTGAAACCACTCTCAGTCATGTTTAATGTTGAGCCGAGATCTGAGCTTTGATTTCAACGAGGCAACGGCAGAAAACTCCATTTCACTGAGACGAGATGTGGCGAGGGGGACTGCGAGCGCCTTCTCCCCTCTCCACAGCGAGCCGGATCTGACTGAGACGTAGACCTGGGGCTCGGGGTAGAGTGTCACCCCGATGGACGTCGCCCTCCCGGGTGAGCAGGAGGTGCTGCCGCGTTGAAGGGATCTCGCAGCCGATCATATGAAACTGATTTTGCAACAGCAAATGTGTTTTGAAGGAAACCTTCTGAAGGAACTGGATTATGTTTTGAAGAGATGTAGTTACATAACATATTTCGCAATTCACAGATATGTTGATACTGAACTTATCAGTAGAATATTCACAGACAACATTTTCTTTTCTGCTAAAATATCCAATCTTGCAGTACAATATCCAGTTGCAGTGACTACGGAACAGAATGGACCTACCAAAGCCTTAAAACCCAATAATTAATAAGTATTTCCTTCGTTTAATCTGTACAATAACCAAAGTGTAAAAACATAAATTTGCCATTTTAATGGGGCTTAGGTGTCAGATGATTTCTTGGCCACAGCCAGTAACTTCTTGGGATCTCTGCCGGTTTCCTCGCAACCTCTCTAAAAAAAAAAGACAGGCCCCAGTAAAAGAGTAAACTGTTTTTTTCACACCGATGTTTGTACAGAGAAGCAGAAAGGCTCAGTCAAAGTTTCTCCTGACTTCAGTTTGAAGTGATGAGGATCAATAGATGTTTGTTTGCTTGCTGAGCAGCACCTGTTTTCCATTTGTCTGCGGTCAAACATCTGTCCATCTTGTACTTTACATGCCATTTTGCTGAGGGAAATTTTGCAAAAACCTGTCACTTGATATCCTTGCCAGTGCGAGAGCACTGTATATTGTTAATTCAGCATGGGTTCTAATTTACATTTTTCCCATGGCCCTGCACACCCACGCAGTGGGACTGTGGCACAGTTTGAGAACCACAGTTCCTCCATGGGAGGTCTCCTGAAAGGAAGGAGATTTGTAATTCCGGAGACTTGAGAGGCAAAAAGCTGCCTGAGAGCGCACACGAGCGACACACGGGCGTTTCAAAGTGCGGAGCAAAAGCACAGCATGCGGTCTGGCGAAGGATCGACTGCAGCAATTGAGGGACTTGTAGCGCAGTGGCCATCAACGTGTGACGGAAGTCTAGACTTTCATCTTTAATTCAGGGGGTTTCACAACAGCATCCCATTAACCATTTAGGAATAAGAGCCATTTTTATACATAGTCCCTCGTTTTCAATTGTGAATTGTCCAATTACTTTGGAGCCTCAGAACCTGCATGTTCTAACTGTATCTCTACCGCGCCTATCACTCCAGAGGCACTCGAAATTTTCATCTTCAGTCTTTAGTCATCTACGACTTTCAGCATGTGATGAGTAGCCCTACTGCCCGGTCACGCGAAAAAACTTCTCACCAGTAATTTAGATTTTTAATTGACTGTCTTTTAGCATTCAACACACTTTTCTTGGCAGCGCTCGATGATTTTTGCATCTTTTTAATACAGCTGAAAACATAATGTCAACAGCTGTCTGTGGTTCAATGAGCAGATCCGTGCTATTAAAGGGGATTGTGGTAAAGCAGAACATAACCCCGTTGTCATTTGTGCATGAAGGAATTACTGACAATTTAATGTTGTACTTCAGCCTGCTGGAGAAATGTGTTTGTGATCTTATTGCTGAGAGCAGCAATAACTGCAGAACTTTATTAAAGGCCACTTATCAAGTGGTGAATCCAATATTTGGTCACTCTGGCGAGCAAAATGAAAAGCTCTTTGACTCTCTCCGCAGAGACAAATGCTACGATATGAGTGCACACAACGGAGATGTGTCAGGCGTCGCTGGCAGTGAGCGAAGGACTTAAAATTTCAGAAATCTCTCTGAATATCCCTTAAAACGCGTCTCATCTCAAAATCCATCTCATCTTTTGCAAAAGTGAAAGCTAACCGAACAACCCTGCCTTGTCCCTGTTGTCTGTGAACGGTTTACTGATACGATTCGGCACCAACATAAGTTAACAGTGGACCGCAATCTGGTCGCAATTACGTTTGGTTGGAAATGAACCTAATGTCTAGAGGACAGGGTAGATCCGAGGAAGACTGGGGCTGAGCGGCATAAGGCTTCTGTCTCATCGGGATCAGACATCTGGCTAATAAGTTAATGAGGCTGTGAAGTGTACTTTAGGAGTGTAAGGGAAGGGAGAAAAAGCGCCATAAGAAAGCCTAGATTACCGAAAGCCTTACTTAAGTCCACTTAGTGCAGCAAACACCTTTAATCTTAGTGAGACCATTTCTGGCACAAAAAGACAAGTAATATATCCAAGTGCTAAATATTCTCCACTATGTTTGGCATTCCCTTTTCCCAAGTCCCCCTCGATAGGTGTTTCACAAGGAAAACACAGGGTTCTACGGTCGTCATACGTCTTTAGACGGAAGATTTCCCAGCCACAGAGAAGCAAAGACTGACCTCTGTACATTACACTTTGATTCAGCCACATACGCAGACCTCGGGCAAAAAAGACGTAACTCATCCTCTACGCTCTATCCAACCAGCAGGTCGAAGCTTTCAAGGTCTGTCCGTGATCACGAGGATGTCTGCCATCTCCCCGGAATGACAAGATATTCACCTGGGGCGAAATCAGTGTTTTCAGTTCAATATTTCCACAGAACTTTCCACTAGATTTTGTGCCATGTCTTTGCTGCAGGCGGGTTTTGTATACGGATGTATTAAGAGAACTGGATACAGATCTGCTTGCTAGCGCTCCATTCATGCCAGTGGAAGTCCCTCACCCTGTACGTACGGCGAAAGAGTTTAACAGGCTTCCGTGGGCTTCCACATTTTTTGGGCACGTCCTTCTTTGGCTTTTCTGGCCAGCTGACTTCCCGTCGGTTGCCCACGCGGACGATAAATGGAGTGAAAATAATTTACTGATACAACTCTTCATAACTTTTCAAATATTATTTTATCCAGCGGTTTCTACGGGCAGTTGTCAGTTTCACGACCACCGAAGGAAAAAATGGCAATTTAAGTATTTCAGTAAATCGATTCACAACAAACTGTACAGCTTTGTGGATCTCATCTGTGCTTGTCACCATTTTCCTGGTCATTTTCCTGTTGCTTTTTTTTTTTTAGCTATGAAGGATAATGGCGTCCCCATTCTTTAAATTCACTCATCACACTCATCCATAATTTCATATTAACAACGTATCAAATGACCACAGTACGTGTGATTATGACAAACCTACGGAGAATTGTCACCCCACTGCAGTTCCCTTCAGCCCCTACGATCTTTCAGCTCATTGCTTTTCCTTTACGGTCCAAAACTTTACTGTTTTTATTCACTCTCGCTTCTCCCGTCGACCCAGGTTGCGGTGATCCAGTATTCGGTGAAAAAGCTCAGATAACCCTACAGTAGGCTCCCGCCCCAGCACGGATAAAGTTGGCAGCTAAGTGGTGAACATAGCGGAGCATTTGGAGCCAGATAGTCCCCTGTCGTGGAAAATTTGGTTCCTCGGTTGGTCCAGACCAAAACAGAGCTAAACGGAGAGTGACAACTGGACTCACATTCAGAGGGTGGACGGCGAAACAGCTCCAAATGAACGCGAACGTTGCTCTATATATGCTGGATGTTTAAACAATTTTAACATCTTTATAAGGTGATAAAATATCACATAAGTTTTTGCAGCTCGTTCCACTGCATCCAAGTGGCAAAAAAAAAAAAAAAAAAATCAATTAATACAGGTTTAATCCTTGTTTCAAATCATAAACTTTTCATCAACAAACTGTTGTGGGGGTCCGAAAGTCTGAAACCGCTTTCCCAGTGAATTAAGGGAATGGGAAAGTGTTCTCAGACTTTTGGACCCCACAGTATATATGGTGCATTATATATATTTTATTTAAGGCGTATTTCAACCCTTGGTTTGACACTGAAACATGCTTGGAAAACTTGATGCCTTTGTAAATATTTCTGTTCATTTATTGTCAGACGCCGAGGCTGCCAGGTGCTTCGACGCTTGTACGACCCTAAAAAAATGACTATCACTTCTGTTACTACAAATCGAAACGCACATATCACTCTCAAATTTCGTGTCAGTTTTCATAAAAAAATAAATGAAAATCATATTTTTGTGTTTCAGATTCATTACAGATCGTCATGCATCTGAATTTGTCAGACTAGGAAGAAGGAAGTCATTGAACGGTGCAGTGCAGTAATCAGTTGCGCTGAAGGCCGTGTGCAATAGACAGTCCACATCCTTGGAGCATGAATTTTATTATTTCATGCTATTTCGAATCTCTTTGAATAGTTGAATTAAATTATTAACGTTTCCATTTGAACGACATCTCGTCTTTCTAACAGCTCAATCAAACCGCATTCCATATGAGATCGGCCCTTTTCACACTTTAGCATAGGAGCTGTTCGTGTTCAAAACAAACGACAGTGTTGATGGGAAATTCTCCTTTGACAGCAGCCTAAGGCTATTCATGTTCGAGTTGCCCGAAGGCTCATCATACATGATTATATTGATGTCATGAAATAACCTATATTTAACCTACATTTAAGCCATTACGTTGATATTAGTGTTGTCTTTGAATCCTACGTAGCAGCCCCGTCATCACTGTGCACGTATAGATTAACCTGAAGTATCCTTTTCGTTTATTTATTTATTTTAAATAAAAAAAGATGCCTTCAGGGCATCGGGGTGGACGCTAAACGCCACGTTGGCTCTCCTGGTAGCGATGACCTCATTTCAGACATCTAATCCTTTAATCACACCCGGAATTAAGCCTTGCATCTGTTCTTTATTATGTTCACAATATATGAACTTTCTAAGTCTTTCATGACCTCCGGTAATGAAATTGGCTCTTTGTTGCTGTAGAATTTTGTCTGCTTACCCTTAAGATGCAACCACATTTGCATTATTTACACTTCCCCACGCAGATTTTACATTATCTTTCTTGAATGTGGTCATTATATAAAATACTGCATTGTATATACTTGCTGCTGTTTTTCTATGTGTTTATTTTTAACCTTGACGGTGTCACATCCACTATCGCTCCTCCTTTACTCACTGCTGAGATGCCTTATCCCAATCTGGAGTTAAGACTATTAAGAAAGGCTTATCTTTACCAGAGACCGTACAGCAGAACCTCCGGGACACTGTATCACATCGGAGACTCTGAACGTCTCTCTGTGAGCTAAATAGTGCTACCGCCGCAGTAGAGGCATCCAACCATCCCGGGCAAACACCCCAGCGTCACACCATCCTCTTTATATTGCAGCGCGGACAATGCACAAGACTGAAACAAATCAGAGAACAACCAGACTTTTGGTGCCTGCCCTTAAGAATTGTTTCAAAATGCTCAGTTTTCAAGCCAGCAATAACTTCTCGTCACGGCCACTTTTGATTGGTTTGCCAAGCTTCGGGAAGGCAGGTATATACTGTCCCTAATAGTCAGATGGCAGGCGCCAGGGGACAAGGAGCAGCGATAGGCATGCATGACATTGGCGCGCTGCGGATAAAGAGCTCTTTGTTGGTAACCCTCACCCCTGAAGTATTTTGGTCTGGTGGGTTATGGGGTGGGTTACAGAGCGGCAGCACAAAGCCAACGTTGCTGGAGTTCAGGTATGGTCTCCATCCTTTCTTGTAGAGTGCGACCGCAGGCATTCAGGGTATGCTGCGGCCTGTTAGTGTCTGGTGCAGCCATACGGCTGAATCCCTTGGACCTAACAACCCGGGGAAAAGATCCTCTATTTTTCTGCACTCGTTATTTGGCCCCAGCTACTCTTTAGAGGAAACTGATGTCCTCATCTGAGAACTGCTGAGTCACAAGGTATGAATATACAACACTCAGCAGGTGCTTTTTATTCATATTCCTGGTCCTGTATATTCATGCCTTTGGGTGCTGAATGCATGAATCCCATTTTTAATTTGAATTTACATTTTGGAGAGACTAAAATCCCTGTCACCCTGCTCTCCATGTGTAATGACTGGAACCAGGGGAGCCACTTTGGGTTATCAACATGTAGTTACAGCTAACCTTGTTGTACAACAAAGGGTGTTTATTTAAAAAAAAAAAAAAAGGCGCCATTAGAGGCTGCATTCGGGTTACAAATTGCTATATTTACATGCAGACAGTAATGTTACCCTTCCCAAACCTGCAAGACAGTTTGAAGAAAAAAAAGAAATGTCCTTATTATCATCTTGTTTACATGACTGAAGAACTTATTTCGACTGCCCAGAGATCATTTACGAAATGTTGGTGTTCTTCAGCAGCCCCAGTTTTTCCTCTCCCTCCTGCTTGCTTCCTTTATCAGACTCTTTGAACCGTCGGGGGGCCTGCCAACACTACATCTGATGTGGCTTACAGAGCCGTTGTACTCGGTTCGTCTCAGCTGGGTTCTCGATGGTCACAGACAGGCTCGCTAATCTTCTCCTACGGTGACCATTACGTGGAGGTCAGGCTCACTGTCATTTATTCGCCAAACCAGGAGACTCAGTAGTCCCATAAGAAGTGCCTCTCAGATCCATTTTGGTTTTGTCCCCCCAGATCTTCTCCGGCTTACTGAAAATTAAACCCGAGCAGCCTTCCTCTGGATCCTCAGCTTGAAAAAAACACTGGAAATGAATTTTAATATTTTACTTTAGCTCCACTGATGCCGTCAAGGTTTTAAATCATCCGCACCATAATTAATTTGTCTGTTGGCGAGACTTTTGGCACAGTTGGACTCCTGAGACAGTCATCGTGAGTGTGTATTCAGCAGTTATTTCTAACCTTTACGGAAATGTGGCGTAATCTCTGGAAGAAACTGCTTTTATTATATACAGCACGTTAATGCCTGATGCTGAACACATCCATGGATTTCCAGTATCTTGGAAATGCTTGGAAATGCATATTGTAAAAAAAAAAAAATCACAGTGGAAAACAAATTTAGACTGACCTTGGTGAATTCTGATAAAAATGTCTGATGACTTTGTAACAGGTAGAGGTACAAGTATCACCTTGCCGAGTAATAGTGTCCTGAATTTTGGTGATTTTCACGTTTTCAGATTGGTTTGAGGATCACATGTCCCTCCATAGGTTGAGAAAAATGCTCTTACCTTTTGGGCTCATGAAACCTTTTTAAATCCTTTTCCATAATATCACAGATCTGTTACCATCAGACTAAAATCGTGTTCCTACACTTTGAAAACAGAACACAGCCCAATAATATAATCAGCTTCCAAAGGTATTTTACTCATGTTTTCTGGAAAAACAAAAACACAAAACAAATTCGTTCAGTTCCAAACTGGATCCACGAGTCACTGAAAACCTGCACAGCCACAACTAGATTTCTTTATATATTGCCTGTGCGACCTGTGCTAGCATGCCATCTCTGACACGGTGCGACGTGTGACAGATTCGACTGCGAAAGACTGAACTGCAGCCGTGACGTTGGCCATGCTGTCGTGTCATGTTGCTCGCTGGCCAAGCTTGCCTTTCACTGCTTTGCCAAAAACACACTCCGCATCTCATAGTTTAACCTAACGGTCCCACCAAGCTGTCGGCCTTTCCATGCCGTGCGCCCGGCTGATGAAACTCGTACGTCTGAGCATTTTCTTCAACGCCAGCCGTCCTCCTGCAGAAATACGCCCGGGCGTCTCACTAAAAGGTCTGCTCGCTGGGAGTTTCCCCTCCGGACCCACCCACCTTCATGTTTACACAGATTTCAGATTCATTCGTTGCCGGACAAAAGCAAAGGTCCGCCTGTGAAAGACATTCACAGTATTTAATGATTTAAAAAACAATTACCTACGCCATTGGTACGTGGTCCTCATAAATGTAAACCTGGGTCTCCTTTAGAATCCCTTGTAACCGCTGGGAAGCCTCGCCGATTACAGCTGCCGACACGTGCTAGGAGCAAGCTACGAGCATCTCAGCCTTTTCAAAGCCCATCCCAGACTGTCACCACTCCACTATCATCAAACCAAAACAATGGTGACGGTCGTACCACGGCCCAGGCTGGTCCGTCAAAACCGGGATCCGAAGATGGTTCCCCTGGAGGCGCCCGAGGATCGCGTCACGCGATCTACATCCTGCATGGGCTGGATTTCAGTCCCCTGCTGATGGTCGATGATGAAAACATCTGTTGCCAAGCTGGCATGTCAGATGTTGGACAGACTTTTCTTCACAGGCACTGAACCGAATCTCCTGTTGGATGAAGAAAGCAATGTGTATTTAGTGTGGCCCAACAATCAGTTCACACAAATGGACCTGATGGACATATATATATATATACCCCCCCCCAACACTGAGGTCTGCATTTCCCTGTAAAATATACAAAAACGCAGCCCTGCCCTTCAGCCTCTGCCACATTTGGGCCTGGCTCACCCTGTTTGTCTGGAAGGAGACCGCTCAGTGCCTGCCATATATTTCTTTGAGGGGGCCAGTACGTTCCACTGCTAGATTTGCCGGGGCACGAGTGGGCACCGCTTCTGTTCCAAGCGGTTACCCCATTGGCCCTGACTCTGCCACCCTAACAAGACTGACGGAGAGGACTTTTCATTGATAATGATAGCCCCGGTGTGGGCAGGACGCCACTGGATAATGGAGGTTGTTCTGCTCCTCTGGAGCCAGCCATGGCCCTTTTCTGCTGCACCAGGACCTGGTTTCCCAGAAGGAGATATTTCATTATTTCATCCTCAAATGGAACACCTTGCTTCATAAGCCTGGCCCTTGAAAGGTTTCATTCGAGTGCACTGGGGCTCATTCATGTCATTGACATTAGTCAGACTGCAAAGGCCCTGGTCCCCAAAATCTCTACACATAGGCAAGTGGCAGATTTTTGGAACAGTGGTGTGGAAAATTGGAAATTATTCCAATGCCCCGTAACAGCAGTTCTCATTTTATTCAGGAAACGTTGGATAAGAGCAAGTACCTCTCCACCATTAAGACCTAGTCACATGTGTTAAACCCATTTTGGCGGTCTGTCCAAATAGGTCAAGGCACAGCATTCCAGCCCTCCTTCCTGACCCGTCTCCTGACCCGCAGGCTGGACGCTGCCCACCTGTGGTGACCGGCTGTCTCTGTAAGGGATGAACCTGTGATGTAATGACGTTGACATATAAAAGTCATTTCCCAGACTCCCCGGAGGAAAGAGAGAAATAGAAACAGAAACCCCGCATGTGTGGGCAAATAAGACGGAAGGAGAGAAAAGGAAACGTAACTTTATTCGATGGTCAGGTAATGTAGTTTAGCAGGGAAGTGCATGGAGCTACAATGCAGACTGGAGTCTCGACTGTCAGCACCCAGGGATTAACGAGTGACAGCAGCTGTGGATGAATGGGTTCCTTGTGGATTGAGTGTGCATCAGTAGATCCATGTCACCTGTGTCTCCTGTATGAACAACACCAAAAAAAAAAAAAAAAAAAGGGTACCAGGTTGTGGTTGTTTGGGTTCCGCAAATGAGTTGGGTCGGTATACGCCAGGGGTGGGATACAGAAAGCTTCAGTTTACTTATCTAGTAACCCCTGTTCTCCGATTTGCAGGATAACGATGTCTCACCTGAACAGCCTCCGAGCCAGGAGGAGGTGGGCTTGTCTGAACGAAGGGTCACGTTGTATCAGTCTCTATAACAACGGCGGCGGCTCTGCCCTCATGACTGAATCGCCTTTTTTTTTTTTAACCTTCAAAACTCGACAGTCCAACGGCTGCCAGGTGTGCACAGGTGTTAAAGCCGGCAGAGTTCCAAGCACTCCTCAAATTCCTTTCTCCACATTCCCCACATTCCCGATTCCAAAGAGATGGGAAAAGTGTGCCCGGGACGGATCCGAGACTTGGACTTTTCCTTTACTTCCATTGAGATGCAGATACCTGTAACCCCCCCCCCCGTAAACACAGTATTTCATTCTTTGTAGCCTGCTTATTGATCGCTTGTACCAAGGACTTCCGCTGCTTAATCTCTCAAGGTAACTACTCAGGTGCATAAAACTTGATTCTTCAATTGTGGGCAGACGTCTGCGTCATCTGACCTTCTTCTTAGAAAATCACATGCCCATATCTTTCCATACATTTGTGTGTGTGATTTATCACTTTTCAAACGCCCCCCGTTTGCAATGTGTCACTGTGCCATTAAGAGAAATATATCTGTGCGTCATTATTTGCTGTTTGTCAGCCTGAAAAGCATGAATTAGATATATGAAGTGGAGCAACACACTAATCGCATACATACGTTATTTGTTTATTTGTGCATTGCCCTATTCCGCCTTTGCTTCCTGATTCAGCTGATTTACAGCATCGCAACCTTGTGGCGCGTACGTCTGTGCCTGGGACACATACGACAAATCGACGGCGTGAACGCACAAAGGAGGGGAGCGAGTCTTGTTCTCTGGACGTCAGCCTGTCCTGTTCACAGGGGTCCCCTCACGACTGGCTGTCAGGCCACATTTGTCTCCGCCGAGCGGAACCGCCGTCGGGACAGCCTCTTGGTTTTTTTCCAAATTCGAAATTGGTTCAGACACCGTTCGAATGTTCCACCTTGGCGAGGAAGACCTTGCAGAATGAGGAACTGAGAGCCAAGGTCTCACCGTTGAATCATTTGACTCACAGACGTCGAACCCAGTAGTGGCTGCTTGCGTCTGTCATTTTGATTGTTTATTATGTGTGAAAACCTTGTGTCCTGGTTATATCGCAGGGGCAGAACTCAACGATGCCAGTTTTGTTTTGCAGCAGCAGATGCTATCTCTCTATTTGCTTGTATTATTACTTTTTGGTCGTTTTGAGACGACTCGGCGTGGATTTAGCTGTTGATCGTGTGTCCGCCTGTGGATTAAATGAAATTCTCAAATGCCTTTTGGGCCCTAATTTAAACACCGTTCAGACGGGTGTGAGAGCTGTCCCGTTCCATTGCCTTTTATGTGAAATTTAATGTACTGATTCCGACTAAATCCAGTATTCTCCTCCTATCAGAAAGTTCATTGTCAACTTTAGTATTTAACATGTCCGTTTCGCACCAGTCCTGCCGGCCTGGATATTGTGGACAAAATGCAATTTAGTCGAGCCTGCTTTGTATATAGTTGATGACTGTAATGACTGATTAAATACATCAGCTTAGGCCAGGGAAGCTATAAAAAGAGTGTAATGTCTGCCTCCCACGTTCTTCTCTAACGATTGTGTAGGTCGTTAGCCGGTGGTTCTGGAAGGATGCGGGTAGAGTTTGGATGGACCGTTATTTGCGCGATACCTACTCGTCTCCAGTTGGTGGCGGCAATACTGTTGAGGAGGATCTAATCTCCTTCAAATAAAGACGCAGAGGGAGAAAGGGAGGGTGGACAACGAGGAAGTTTTGCTGCAGAAGAAGAAGAAGAAGAAGAAGAAGGCAACCTTCAGGTGCACCGTGTAAACCCCTAATTTAGAGGTGAGGAGGGTTGTGCGCTCAAGCCCCCCCCCAATTGGTCAGGGCTGTCACGAGGAATTCTAGTCGACTTGGAAAAAAAAAAAAAAATCAGGTCATGTGAATGGTTTCATTTCGCTGTGGTTGAATTCACGAAAGATTAGAGCGGATTTGAAGCGTCTTCGGTCACTAAAACGCCCCCGTATTTGGGGGCAAATTGGAGTCGTTTGTACCCCTTACATACAGTGTGTGTACAAAGCATTAAACATTGAAGGTAAAAAAAAAATCAACCCTTACTGTGCAGAGAGACAATTCAATTCTAAACCGGTGCTTTGTGGGATTCGCAGTACAAGTTCCACTGCCGAAAGAAGTTCCCATCCGTTGTTGGTTCCCGCAAACGTGCGCCGAGTTGTGATATTCCCGATGGTCCCTGAAGGCAGCCGCGGAGGAAGAAGGAAGCCTGGAAACGCTGTGACAAAGCTAACGTTGTCCGTGTAGCGCTAAGCCCTGTGAACGCATCAGCTTTGTCAACATGCACTCAAATGTTTGTCTTAGCGGGCTGCCGTCTAATCTTTACCTCGCAGCCTCCTCAAAAGCGTGTTAGCAAATTTACAATGCAATGTTTTAACGAGCCGAGCTAGCCAAGCTGGCATACGTTTTTCTCGTCGTAGCCGCAACCAGTTGACCAGCTAACCAGAACGAGTTGTTGTTAGCTTAAGCTAGCTTGGTGAATATGGCGATTGTGTCTGGCTCCTGTGCCAGGGTGAACGGGTCTAGAAATGGGCCCTCTGTGTCAGCTACACCTTCTGCATCCGTCGGGCAGTCTCAGCCCATGATAGCGGTGTGGGAATGGCAGGATGACCTGGGCTATTGGCGGCCTTACAGCGGCCAAGTGAGCGCCTACATCGAGCGGTGTCTGTCACCGCGGGGCCAGAGAGGAGGAGGAGGACCCGGCTCAACGAGCATATGCCTCGGACAATCAGACCCCAGCCTGTCGCCTTATCTCATCGACATACCGAGCTTGAAACAGTTTCGGCAGGACACGGGTGAGTCTCTGTCACACGTTGTGGCATTAAATACGTTCACGTTAGCGTTCATTCCTAACCATTTTTTTTAATGTTGTGCCTCGAAACCTTGTAAATACACCAGGCCCGGCCGGCTATAACGCTAGCCACTTAGCACCGTCATACAGGGACGCTGTTGTTTTGATTGGTGTTTACATAGCTGCAAGCTAAGAATAGCCAAGTACAGGGTGAAGTTATAAGGTTAAGCTACTCTTAAATTCCTTTGTGTCATCTGACGTTAGCTAACTTGTCCACATAACCTTGCTGTGCCTCGTCACATTGTCTACGCTTGCAACATTAGCATATTGTTTTGCTTCCTTTGGCTCAGCTGATTCGTGCTAACTGGTTTGAACGAGGGGCAGTAGAGCTTGTGAACTGTCAATGACCAACGCCTGTCATAACAAGCGTGTGGCGGTGTCAGTGCTCTTCCAGACAATGCGAAGATAATGCTTTTCAAACAACACCAGAAAAGCAGCAGCTTTAGCCAAATGACTGAAGTAGCTTCCGTTGGGTATGAGCTCGGATCAAGGCAGGGATTATGTTTATATTGCTGACATCTACATATAAGGCTTCTCAGCTGCAAGAACTAGGCATTTTCCTCTGTTATATCCCCGCTGGCTGAAAATGGTGATTTATTCATACATATAGGGCTTGCACAATGTAGCTGTATTTTAGAATATTTATTGAAAGTCATCTTTTTATTTTCAGGAAAGACACGGTCAGTGCGTCGGTCCCTGTTTGCCCAGTCCTCAGGCCTCGGCAGTGGTGTTTACTGGGAATGGGTCAATGACGAAGGAGGATGGACTCCATACGAGACTCGAACCTCTATACTTTTGGAGCACAGCTATCAGGCCCGCCAAGGCACTGCAGATTTGGGCCCTCATGGATACAATTACATAGTAGATCTCACATCTCTAGCCCAAGTGAACAAAGCCACAGGCTTCAGACGGCAGGTGCGACGCCAGTGTAACCTCCCATACCCACTGGCCTCCTCTGGCCCCCCGGCCATACCCTCCGGACCCGCTTGCTCCTGCCAGCAGTGTTTGAGCCACAGCAGCACAGGACCCATGCCCAGCCGTTCACGACATTCCTTTTCATCGGGGAGTCTGAACCGGCCCAGCCTCCAAGGGACAGGGAGGGCTGCAGCGGCCCACCCCACGTCTGTCTACTCGCCGTACCCTAGGAGACCCCTCTCTGTTGGGGGAATGTCTTGGGGTAGCCCCTGGCCTCCACCACCCTCTGGTAGTCAACTGTCTGCACCGCTTCTGACCAGCTCTACCAGTGCAAACGGGCTAAGGTTGGTATCTGACATCTGTGTTGGATTGTGACTTGGTTTGCAGTTCAAACACAGACATGGCAGAGTAACACAACGGCTGTGATGTGTTCCTCTGGCTCAAGTAGCTGTCTGGGGATTCATGTCATGGGTTCCTCTCCATCCTTCCCTCCCCTTCCTGTTTTAGACCTATCCTGTAAAACAGGAATGACACAAAGTTATCTGTTGCTGCAGCCCTGCAGTGGTATGTTTGTTTTGGCTCAGTTTGTGTGATTCTGTGTCATCTCCAGCCTTCTTTCTTTCAAAGACAAATTGCTTACTTAAGTGGTTTTATGAATATGCAGTTCACTTGCAGTTTCTCTGGGCTCTAATTTTCCTCCACATTAAGTTTCATTTACTCTGTTCTCAGCCACTGGAAATCAATAACATCATTGTAAATTGCTAGATGTTCTCTGCCTAGCACATATTGTGGTCTGTGCTATGACCTCATTTTTTAAGTGATTGCTCACACTCCTCACTGGTTATTGTGGAAGGTGTTACTACCGGTAATAGATAACAGCATGTACTATTGTGTTTTATAGCCTAATTGAGCTCGACCTATTTAGTATACAGTGGCTTCAGGAAGTAAAATTGTGACTAGGCATAGATCAGGGCAGAGCTTAAAAAAAAATTCTGAAGTGTGTTCACAGGAGCACAATGGCCTCAATAATTGTGAAATGGAAGAAGAACAACCACCAGGACTGCTCCTAGTTTTGGCCGTGCAAGAGGGCCTTGGTCACGGAGGTGACCAAGAGCCCAACAGTCACTCTAACAGAGTTTCAGAAGTCCTCCGCAGAGATGGGAGAACCTGCAGGAAGGACGACCATCTCAACAGCACTACATTCGTCAGGCCTTTGTTTTAGAGTGGCTAGATGGAAACCACTTTGAGTAAAAAACAAATGACAGCCCACTTGGAGTTCTCCAAACAGCATTTAAAAGACTGAGAGCATGAGGAAAAAGATTCTCTGGTCTGATGAGACAAAAATTGAACTCTTTGGGCAGAACTCCAAACACTATGTCTGACAAACAGCCACTGCTCATCACTTGGCTAATAACCATCCCTACAGTGAAGCGTGGTGGTGACAGCATCATCCTATTGGGGGGGGGTTCTCAGCAACAGGGACAGGGAGACTGGTCAGAGTTGAGGGAAGGATGAATGCAGCCAAATACAGAGGAGTTTTTGATGAAAACCTGCTCCAGAGTGCGCGCGGCCTGAGACTGGGCTGACGGTTCACCTTTCAGCACGACAATGACCTGAAGCATGCAGCCAAGACAAAGCTGGCGTGGCTTTGGGACAAGTGTCTGACTGTCCTTGAGTGGCCCTGCCTAAGCCCAGACTTAAACCCCAGAGAACGTCAGTGGAGAGACCTGAAGATTCACAGCAGTTAAGGCGCTTCCCTTCCAATCCGACAGAGCTTGAGAGGATCTGCTGGGAAGAATGGGATAAACTGCACAAATCCAGGTGTGCAAAGCTTGTAGAGACTTGCCCAAGAAGATTCGAAGCTGCGATTGCTGCCAAAGGGGCTTCTACAAAATACTGAATTAAGCTTTGAATACTCTGGTGAATGAGAGATTTCAGTTTTACATTTTTAATAAATTTACTAAATTGTCAAAATAAATTGTCAAAAGGAAAAGGATGTTTTTTTTGTTTTTTGTTTTTTTGTTTGTTTTAAATAGTGGCTAATTGTCTTACTCCATCCGTGGCTTTGTGATTATGTTGCATGTCCTTAATGTGATTCCTGTTCCAGCCCCTATAATGCATTAAGATACCAGGCATGCAACCCACAGCTTCCTTGGGCAGTAGGTTAACTGATGTCAAGAGGACCTAATTTTATCAGTGACACATTTCCTCCTATTGTGTTGCCGTGTCCCCTTATTAGGCCGATGAGTGATCTACAAGGGTAAAACATCCATAGGGGAATTTTTATGGGGTTTTTTTTGTTTTTTTTGTTTGGTTTTGTACATGTGTGGTTAGAGCATTCCCTGACTACAAAATTGGATTGGTGCTATAACACTTAGTCAGTGAGTTGATGAGTAGTGTGACAGAAAATGAAACAATTATTTTAATAATTGATACGCATTTAAGTCACTTTATAAAGATAAAAAGCCAAACATTTGCTGGACCCAGCTTTTATGTTTTGAGGATTTGTTGCTTTTTCAGTTTTACATCTTTGTAATGTTTCCCTCAGATAAAACAAGCCACTGGCAGATATCTCATTGGGCTTTGGGAAATCCTGAGGGGAGTTTTTAACTGTTTTGTCACTTTTTATAGACTAATTGTTGACTGAAGTTGTAACGAACAGATTAATCATTAAAGGAAATGATTGTTACTTGCTGCTCTAAACTGGATTTCTTAGAGTTCCATGATACCTCAGTACTGACAATTGTTCTTTTTTTTTTTTTTTTTTACTATTTTGCACAGTAAACAAATTTATTGGGTGCAATTCCATCAGTATATTAGCAGTTGAGTCACACTCCCACGTTGCACTGTGCACATGGAGTCAATGTTGAGTTGTTGTTAATCAATCTCTGACCCTCATAGTGATTTGCTGGACAGTCTGAAGATGGTCACTTTTTCAGATACTTGAGTAAAGTTAAGTAAAGCTTTGCAGTTAATTTGGAAGCAGGTTTTCTTTTATTCTTGTCTTGGTCTGGCACCTAAGCTTTTCTTAATGTCACTGTACTTAATTATTCTGATTCTGCGAAGTAGATCGGACACTTAAATAGTTCTTACAGTCTTTGTTGTGTTCTCTGGTTCATTGTTGCTGTTTTCACTGACTGAATGTCACTGTCCTTGTTTACTGTCCTGCAGTGTTCCCTCCATCTCTGTGCCACTGAATGGATCAACCAGCGTGAGCTCTGCCCTGGCAGGTAAACGGGCCGCTAACCATCCATCCTCACCGTTACCTCTGCTCAGTCTGTTCTGCACCGCTCTTTTGAGTTGGTGACAGGTTTTATTCAGTATAACGTTAGTGGCTTATGTGCCACCCTTCTGCATTTGTCTTGTGGGTGTCGGTCTGTTTAGGAAGAACATGAAGGAGGGATTAAAAAATCAAAATGAACACACCCTAAATATTAAGCAAACCTAAAAAGCATAAAACTGAAAAGAGTGGGGGAAGTGACGTCCCTTTTAGTGTTTAAACCATCAGAGAGGCTTCCATTTGGCAAGAAACACCATAGTGCAATTTCCTGGCCCAGTTTATATGAAATCAGCCCCTGCACAGGCGTGTCTTCTAATGGGAGCCTACACAGGTTTCCTCATGTTTTACAAAGCATTTGGCCCTGGATGCAAAAGCGTGATTGACTTCAGTTTTCAGTCATCGCACTGAAAGATAGTTGCCAGCCCACAGCTCTACCCACCCCGGTTTTTGATTGATGGCTCAAGGCTGAACGACATAATAGATGCTTATGTGTACTATTACTCATATAACTAGTACAATATGTCCTCATGAGTTGAAGCTCAGTTTTCTGACAGATAATTTGAACGTTGATGTAAAAATGTATTAGTGACATTACTAAATTTCTCATGATGGCAAAGATGTGACAGCAGGTTCTTTTCACCAACAGCAACGCTTGTTGCCACGGCTTGGATGAAGCTGAATGTGCCTCATATGAATGAATTCTGTGTTTCACTCACATTCACGACCATTTCAGGAGTACATTTGTTTTAAGTTAAGCACAGAAACGCTTATCCACTACTCACCTCAAACTTGTTTTTTAAAAGATTTTTAAAAAGAGGTTTTAGTAAAATATTTTCAAAAGGACATTGCTCTCTATAAGGTTCTCAAATTAAAGACTTTTTAATTGCATTATGAATTCCTAAAAATGAACATTCAGAATCCTAAGGTACCTCACAAATTCATCAAAATGTGTATTTTGGCATTTTCCTGCCTTATACACTCATCCCGTGTTACCTCCTAGATTTCGTCTTTGTCCTCAGCACACACATGCTTGCTTGTAGCATCATGGAAATTCCTGCCCCAGAGCTGCTCCTCAAAGATAACACATGTCAACAAAGACAGAATGCACATCAAATCTGTGTAGAAATTAAAAAAATATGCACAGTGTGCAGCAACTTCCATAGAAACTATTTATAATCCATTGTTTATTCATGCTGCTCAGCTCACAATTGTCAAAGTAATGCACAATGATTTTTGTCATTTCATCATGTTTAAATGACAATCAGATGTGACAAAAACAGTCTAATTCAAGATCATTTACAGCCCCACTGTCTGGTAATATTGCAAAGCCATTTAAAGCTGTTCGGAGTCTGCATCTTTATCAGATACATCTGCATCCACTCTCCAAGCACTTTATTAGGAACACCTGTAGAACCTGCTTATTCCTGCAATTATCCAATCAGCAAATCATGTGGCAGCAGTGCAATGCATAAAATCCCGCAGATACGGGTCAGGAGCTTCAGTTCATGTTCACATCGAACATCAGAATGGGGAGAAATGTGATCTCAGTGACTTTGACTGTAATTGGATCGTTGAAACTGCTGATTTTCACGCACCAGGGTCTCTAGAGTTCACTCAGAATGGTGCGAAAAACACAAAAAAACGTCCAATGAGCAGCAGTTCTGCGGAGGGAGACACATTGCTGATGAGAGAGATCAGAGGAGAATGGCCAGACTGGTCGGAGCTGACAGAAAGGCTGTGGTAGCTCAGATAACCACTGTTTACAACTGTGGTGAGCAGAAAAGAATCTCAGAACTCTCAGAAAACCGGTCAACTGAAGACTGGAAAAATGTAGCCTGGTCTGATGAATCTGGATCTCTGTTGAGGCACGCAGATGATCGGGTCAGAATTTGGCATCAACAGCATGAATCCATGGACCCGACCCTCCTTGTGTCAACAGTCCAGGCTGGTGGTGTTGATATAATGGTGTGGGGAATGTTTTTGTGGCACAGTTTGGGCCCATTAATACCAATCCACCATGCTGTGAATTCCACAGCCTCTCTGAGTACTGTAGCTGACCATGTGCTTCCATTTATGGCCACAGTTTACCATCTTCTAATGGCTATTTCCAGCATGATAATGCACCATGTCGCAAAGCAAAAGTCGTCTCCAGCTGGTTTCAGGAACAAGCCAGTTTGTGTACAGTGGACTTCAGCGGCCTCCCCAGTCACCAGAACTGGAGATTGGCAGCATGGCTGTGCAGCTGACAAAGCTGCAGAAATGACGTGATGCAGTAATGTCAGCATGGATCAGGATCTCAAAAGAACCTTTACTGTGTCTCGTGGAATCCGTGTCATGAAGAATAGAGGCTGTTTTGAGACCAAAAGGAGGCCCTGCCCAGTATTAGTATGGTGTTCCTAATAAAGTGCTTGCCGAGTGTAGGTAAAAACGGCAGTAGTGTATCTGGGGATTTTGAGTGTTGAGCATAACATTTTAATAGCTCAAAAAAAACCCAGAAATCTTAATAGATATATTCAACAGTGAAAAGATTTGTGCTAACAGCCTTTGAGTAAATCAAGATAATATTATAATTTGAAGTTGGTACCATGAGAATGGATGCTGTGTGCACTGAGCTGTCACCTCCTTACAGTCGAACAGAAAAATTGACATGCTTGCAAGTCTTTCTCCTTTTTCTTTGTTCTGCTGCACACTTCTCAAATTAAAACGCATTTTCTTAGCTGTGATAAGCTGACTTAATCAGTACAGTCAGGAAGCTCGGGCAACCAGAACCACATCGGTGAAAAGCACTGTACCATCACTTTGCTAAAGCATTTAAACTGGAAGGTCACTCGTGGTTTCTTCTCCAGATGTGCAGTTTTAATGATCATTAGTCAGCAATGAACATTGATGGTAGTCACTGCTGTATTTTATACACTATTTTTTATTTTGTAATATAAATAATACTCCCTCCATTACTGTTGGAGGTATATTTTAGATGTTTAAAAAAACCCTATTCTCCGCTGTTCTGAGAAGGGCCCAGTATGCATTTATTTGAGTTAGGCTTGTCATGAACAGGTGTGTACCAACATTACTTTTTAGATGACTGTGTCAGCCTTTTACCAGGGTACAGAAAAGTATCTGTTTACATGAACGTTCTGGTCTTCGGGCGGTCGTAGGGTTTTGTTTACCATTTTCCAATTGGAAAATACGGCGGCTATTCTGGGAACGTTGTTATTATCAAAGGTGAATGCTAAAACACAGTCTAACAGTGGCACAAGAGAAGAGTCATTAACTCACCAATGTCAGTTACACAACAATGTCTGTCTTATGTCTGTATCTATTTTGATAGTTAGCATTAGTCACCATAAACCGCTGGTCATACCGAACCAAGTAAGGCTGTAGTTGAAAAGCCAGAGAGTGTGCTAAATTGAGCCAGTGTGTGTTCTAGTGCTTATGAGTTCAACTTTTCATTGGTAATAGAATGATACACAGTGTTGCTTTAAATGATCGAGTCTACTCTTATATCTGCAACACCTACTCTGCACTGCCAGGCTGGTCTCATCATGTAAACCATTTCACATAGTTTGCTGATTGATTGGTCTGACTGACAGCTTCTGGGCGCCATTTGCACTTAGCTCATGAAATTAAGGCGAGCTCTGAAACGGTCCTGCTTACAAGATCGTCTTTAAGGAGAACTCAGGTTCATAGGCAACAAATAAACCAGGGCCAAATGTTTAACAAGATCAGTTCGGTGTTCATTTTAAAGGTCTTAATGCTGTGTCTGACTTCTGGGTTTTGTGTCTGTGTGAACGAATGAGGGTCGCAGTGGGAGCATCAGCTGCTGCTACATTTCTCATACCTTTTGATTTGTTCCTTTTTCTACTCCTGCATATCTCCACTTGCTCTCAACCCTCACCTGCCCCACTCTGCCCCGCCCTGTCTCGCCTAAACCCACCCCACCCCACCCCACCCCACCCCACCCTACCCTGCTCCAGGCATGGCCTCCATTTTGATGTCAGCAGTGGGACTCGGCGTGCACTTCACCACTGCCCCCCTCCCTCAGCAGCAGCAGCAGCAGCAGCAGCAGCTACAGCTACAGCAGCAGCTACAGCAGCAGCCGCAGCAGCAACCTGCTCCTTTCTCTCTTCCTCCTCCTCTCCTCCCCCCAGCCAGCAGGCCCAGCAAGCCCCACAGCAGCAGCAGCAGCAGCAGCAGCAGCAGCAGTTCAGTTAGGAGAGCAAAGAGGCAGCACAGGAGAGGTAGCTACCGCGCCACCAGCCCTTCCTCCACCGTTCTCTTTTGGTCCAGTTATCATTGCCACAGGCTTCAGGAACATTCCATCCTGCATCAACTCACTTTCATTTGTCTTCAAGTGTTCATAGGGTGTGTTCACATTACTCCACTTTTGGATTTAGTTGAAAAAAGTGCTGCTGCAACTGCATTTTTGTGCAACTATCAAGTCAGGAGAGTAGGCTTCCCAGTGTGCTTTTAAACTGACCTTTTAAAACCAGACCGCCTCTCACAACTCCGATTCAGCTATCACCGACCTCTCTGCTGCTATCCCCCTCAGTTTCATACCAGTTGTTGTCGCCCGTATCAACTGCCTACTTCCCCTACAATCTTAAATCTCCATATCTATTGGTCGGCTCTCAATGATGCGTGGTCCGTCATAACAGAAAGAGTTGCTGGGAGTCCGAACAAATGTGGAATAGTGCAAACACTGCCTTAGGCTGTGCAAATCTAGCATTAGAATGTTTAACAAAACCTTCATGTTTGACAGGATTTGATAAAAGTCTGACCGCATTTCTAGAGTATATACAGATGGGTGACAAACTAATGGTAAAACCCGAATAAATGAGTGCAGGAACATGAAAAATGTAGATGCTTCTGTATAGGACACATCAACAGATGTGAACCCAACTGAACAGGATTTTTTTTTTCCCCTACCAAAAATACCAAAACTAAAATGAGGAAAGATCTTCCCATAAGCACTGAAGCTGTTCTCAAGGCTCAGGGTGGAACAACACCCTAATGAGACAATTCGTGTTTCGTTTTTTGTTTTTTTTTTCTTTTAATGTTATGTTTTCTTTTGATTTGTCACCCATCTGTACATCAGCAAAGCATTGTGTGGATGATCATTCACTTCTGGTGCAGAGGACCTCACCGATCTGTAAGCTAGTCACATTCTCACGAATAAATTGGCAGCTGGTAGTTTTAAGTAAATTTTTCAAGCTTAAAAAAAACAAAAATGTGAGGATTTCCAGCTTCTCGGGTGGGAGAATTGACTCATTTTCCTTGTTTCATATTAGAGTAAATTTAATATCTAAATATATTTTTTGGTACGTGACTGTTCCTCGGAAAAAGCAAGACATTTACTTAGGTCTTCGGTTGTAGAAAAACTTCCACTGGCATTCTGAGACGTTTTTCACTGTTTAGTAATGTTTTACAGAACAAGCAATTAACCGATTTAATCAAGAAAATAAACGCCTATTTAATCGATAATGAAAATAACCATTAGTTGCAGCATTAAGTACACTGAGTACCCACCCAGCTTGAATCAATCTTTGGAAATACTGTAGGTTATATTCACCCCGGTGTACATTAAAGGGGTTTGGATGATAAATAGATTAATACTGTTTGTTGGCCGCCAGCAAACAAAACAAAAAAGCACAGCGAGTGTCTCTGATACAGCTCAGCCAATTTAAATTGTCTTCCATGCTTTGCTGCTCATCTGCATAATGAGCTTCATTTCATTGCTGCCTCTTCATTTCTGCCCGATTTACTTATTTATTTATTTTCCCATCTCTGCATTTTTGGTGACCGAAAATGACACTCCCTCCACTCTCACTGTCTGCCGCTTCCTATCCTGAATACATGTATTTGAAATTGACAGTGGACAAGTCAGACATGAGAGTGTTCATGTCTGGAAACTGCTCAGTTAATATATTCCTCACTTATTTCTCAGCCGGGAGAAAATAGCCAACTTCCTATTATTTCAAGATCTGGAGTGAAATGGAGCCGTCTTGTGTAATAAGCCCAAGAAGACGCTTGAAGATGAATGTCTAGTTAACTTTTTAGGATTTTGTTCCCTAAACAGACTTGACACTCGCATGTATGTGTGTATGTGAGAGAACACGACAGCGATATGCCCCAAGTGTCTGTGTCCATCCCTCACGCTGCTCGTTGTCATTTTTCGTTACTACCGTGTGGTTCATTCTGTTACTATGCATTCAGATCGTCTCTGTGGCTCTACAGTATGCGTTCGCAAACTTTAGGATGTTTGATCGGCCACAACCTAGAGGCATCTATTTGGATATCTAGCAGAAGCCGAAAGAGAAGAAATGCAGAGCTTATGTGGCTAATCTTGCACTAAACTTCTGAACTGAGATATAGATTTACTTGACGCTGTGAAGAAGATCGTCTCGTCTGGCAGGCAGATGGCAGGACTTTTTGTCAACGTATCTGCTCCGTCCAGGCTCATTCATCATTTCGTGGTTTCTGCTCTGTCCTGCTTCCAGCCTCAGCTCAGAGACCTGAGGAGGTGATTCAGCGCTACATGGAGGTGGTGGGTGGAGTGCCGGATGAGGTAATTGTTTCGTGTTTTTCTTTTTTTTTTTCAGGTCTACGGGTAGATGAGTCACAGTTTTATGGGCCATTAGTGAACTAACGGGGTTCGTGTCATGGAGGGCGCAACATAAAGAGAGAAATTATAGTAAAGATTTTTGAAAGATTGTTCCTATGCCTGTATGCTGCTGCCGGCCATAAAAATGGACACATACATGCGTTTGTTATTTAATGACTGTGTTTTCCCCTGTGTCCCCTTAAGGACTGCATTATCTGCATGGATCAACTGTCCAATCCATCCGGCTACGAGACACTGTCCACAGAGGAGGGAGGCCAGAGCATCCCGCCAGACACTGTGGGGAAATTCATCAAATGTGGACACACCCTGCATATGCTCTGCATGCTGGCCATGTATAACAACGGAACAAAGGTACTGAACTCACAGCAACTGTTGTTTTTATTTACGTGGACAAATGGTTCGCCAAGTCACGCTGTGACGTAATGCAGTAATAGGTTCAGTTTGATCTGAGCAGTCTGCCTTGAAGTAGCACACAACTGTGGCGGGAATTTGACAAATGCTAAAGATAAATGAAATTTAGTAAAATAAAGTACTTTTCTTGAAGGAATAGTTGGACATTTTGAAAAATAGGCCGATTCTTACTCCTGCTGAGGGTTAGATGAGAAGATTGATACCACTGTCATGTCTGTGCGTTAAGTACGGAGCTGCGTTCATGAGCCGATTAGCTAAGCTTTGGAAAGTGCTTGATGTTAATTTAAAGTAAAGTATATGTCATTTGCAGTAAATGAGCCAAAAAAGTGTTAAAACTTGGGAACGGTCCTTTCAAACATGCATGGAATTTTTTTTTTTTTTGGAATCTGATGTTGTTAACAAGCTCTTTGCCTGCCCGGAACATTTTCTTGTCATGTTTGCAGACATTTATTCTAGGGCCATTATTTCAGGTATAGTTTAAAATAAACTTGATACCAAACGAGCACAACACGTGCCGTACATATTGTACAAACATCCACGGAATACTTGTTGATCACAGCAGAGGCTCAGTGACTTGGTGACGGAGGGAACGGCAAAACAAAAGCCCTCTCTGCGGATCAGTGTGTATTTGATCAGCACTTACCTGGTTTGTATTGATTGGTCCTGTGTAAAAGGCTCGGCGGTTGTGTTTTCTCCCCAGGACGGCAGCCTGCAGTGCCCCTCGTGTAAGACAATCTACGGAGAGAAGACCGGCACCCAGCCCAAAGGCAAGATGGAAATTTACAGCATCGCCCAGTCGCTGCCAGGCCACCCAGACTGTGGCACCATCCAGATTATCTACAGCATACCTCCTGGCATGCAGGTACGTCTGCACGCTGTAGATTAAGTATTTGCCTGAAAAATACACTTAGGCCGGGTTTTCAAATGCTGGCCCTGGGGACCGGATCTGGCATAGGACAGAACTTCATAATTCCCTCCACATGTTTAGAATATACTATTAAATCCAGGCCAACATTTCTTTTTTTATTTTCTTTTAACTTCCATTTAGATTTTTCCTCAATCTTTTGTTTTACAGTAATCATTTATTATCAACCAAGGCTGAAACATCTAAGCATAAAAACAGTGTTTTTAGCACTCTGATTTATTACAGACCACACGATACCAAGTCTCCCTCTGAACCTTAAAAAAAAAAAAAGAAAAAAGAACCAGACTGTTTTTTTTTTTTTTTGCCCAGTTTGTGGATGATTAACTATGCTCTCGTGGAGTTTAACATCTTACTCACAAGGAGAAAGCTGCTGTTCTCTACCAAACACGCAGAGCAGTGTGACTTAGCTTCAGAGTGTATTTAGCCGAAAATGAGTGTTTATTTAGTTAAAAGAAATGTTGGAATTCGTTCAAGCGGCCACTCTCTGGCGATAACAACCTGGCCTGTGGCCTCCGGGTAATTTGACTTTAAAACCCCTGCAATGCCGTCTGAGTTGTGGATGTTGGTGCTGTATGGGCGGGAATATAAGACCGTTTTTTTTTTTCCTGGAAAAAGTGTTTTGAAAAAGCGAGCTGGTATATTCAAGGACTAGAATTACAGTTTTCGCAACAGCCGATATTCTTTTTGAATGCAGAGTACACCCGTGTAACGCTGGCCCCTGAGGGCAGTGTTTCATTATGGGTTGTTTTTAGCCGTAATGTTGCTAGGCTACTAAGTTTCAGGATAAGCAAGTTTGCTCATAGTGCGTCTGTCAGAGTTAGTCGCACCTAGAGGGGCTTAGTTGGCCCGGTTTAACCTATGGGAGCTCCTGATAGCTCGTGTTAAATGTTTCGCCGCCACAGAGGAAATACGTTTCCGAACTTGTGAGAAAAACACGTCAAGAGCATTTCCGGGGTGTTTTCGCCTGCAGAAACGGACCGGGTCCCAAATACTTTGTCAAGCTGCCAAGGATTACCAGTGTCAAGAGAATGTCCTGACGAGGAGCTGAAGAGTTAGAGGAAATCATTCAGACCAGATCCCCGAGCCTGACTGAAGTGTATGTGACTGATAGACGAGATACATAAAAGCGGGATTTACATTCCGCTTTAATGAAAGTATTTCACGTTTCACTTTTACAAGAGGAAAGGCTTCGAGTCTGGAAGTGTTCTGTATCTTCAAAGAGTCTGTTTCCATAAACAGGTGTCAGAAAATGTAGTGCTCGGGTCAGGACAGTACAATACGGTACATTACATGGGACGCCATTTTTCAAAGTGGGGAAGCCAAGCGTGAGAAAATGACTGGAGGACAAACTACAGTCTGGGCTGAAGCTTGTTCAGTGTTACACCCAGGGTTTTCCAAGTAGATGTTTAACAGACTGGTGCTCAGGCTCAGCTGTGGAAGATGAATTCTCCACTGTCCCATTATGCACGGTTCACATTGACACCCTCCTTTGTTACCTTCTTTTGGGAAAACCTTAATTTCTTTTTGTGCCCTGCTGTAACGATGAGTGAAGACAAACTGCGGAGAGCCACCGATCTAAAGTTACAAGAACTTCAATCTGATCTGTGTCAGGTCGTCGCTCCGCTGTTCACAGTTGTTAGACTTTTTTATGGTTCCAACTGGTCTGAAGTATTAAACTCTCTAACTTTCCATTCATCGGTCCGTTTCTTATCCTCCTCCACCAGGGCCCGGAGCATCCCAACCCAGGACAGCCATACACCTGTAGAGGCTTCCCTCGCTTCTGTTTTCTACCAGACAACGACAAGGGCAGGAAGGTACAAAGCAACACGTTCTGTTTCTCACAGCTGGGACCGGATCCGTGCTACGGGCACTTTTATACGCTATAAGCAGATCACAGAAGATCATAGATATACAGAGAGCTAACCTGCCTTTACCTGCGTCCATGCTCCGAAAATGTAATTCTAGACTTTATTAATAGCAACGGGGGAATCGTGCTCGTACAGATTTTTCTGGTCACGGTGTTTCGTCAGTGTATGGCCCAGCACAGAGCAGCCATAGGTGCAAACCTCCGGTTAGCTCAGTCACAGCATCGCCAGAGAAGCAGAGGTGAGCCAAAGGGGACCAGCCTGACACACTGGTTTGCACAAAGCTAAATGCCATTCATACAAAACTCTGCATCGTGCCCCGCCAGGATTGAAGTGTTACTCTGATTAACATTTTGTGCTCATTACAAAGTTGAGTTGTTTCCATGGTGAATTAGTAGCTCATTTCCCTCTTGCTGGTAACCGCAGCTGTACATTTCAGCTTCTGTAAATAATCTCTGATGTAATTCACCAGTGGAAAATTGGATTAAATTATTCCAGTTGTAGCTTCTCCGCACTGTGCCTCAGACTCGCTTCCATCATTATCATCAGACTCCCCGACGTGATGTTCCCTGTACAACACTGATTTGAGATACGGAAAATATCCTCTCCTGCAGCGCAGCAAACCGTAGGAGCCTGTCACTGGTTAGAATCGGAGTCGCGTTTAGGGAACGGTGTTTATTTCCATCAGTTAGGCAGCATATCCGTCGTGATTAACTGCGCCTACGCAATCCCGTTTTAACCAAATTGTTCGTTTGAAGACCGTTGGTTACATCCGCGGACGCTTGTGATGGCAGCCGCCACCACTCTGCGCGTTGCCGCTGACAAAAGAGAGGCCGTGTACCTGGCTCCCGCTAGTTGAGTAGCTAAACAGACATTCCACTAGTTAAGGCCGGTGCGTACAGAGACGACGTGGGCTGTGTTCAGTCCGCTGTTTATCCCAGCAAACGGACTCACAGCAATGGCAAAAAACCCTCTCATGTTACATGTGCTTTGCGTTAGTGTAAAAGAGGTACGTCACCGATGTGAACAACTCTGTTCACATCGGCTGCAACCAATGATTATTATATTACACATTAATCTGACGATGTTGACTCAATTATTTGTTTGGTCTATAAAATGTCAGGAAGTGGTGAAAAGTGCCCATCGCAGGCTCCCAAGGTCACGTCTTCGGACGCCTCGTTCCGTCTGATCAGTAGTCCAGATCCCAAACATGTTCAGTTTACTTTCACATAAGACAGAGAAAAACAGCAAATCCTTTTCTCCGCTAGACGACGTGAGCTGTTCATCAATTATCAAAATAGTTTGGGCTGCAGCTAACGATTATCTTCATGATGGATCCATGATCAAGCCAGCGTAGAGAGGGGGAATAACTCTTTCAATTTAAATACGGGCATAGACTTTCCTTTAAAAAATACCTTCATTGCTTTTTAATTTCAGCAAAGCAGTAAGATGTTTCCAACTAAACCAGGTCTCTCAGAATCACTATATGAGTTTTTAACAACTTTTACGAATAGTTGATAGGTTGACACGTTTTGGCCCCGAGACAATTACATCAACCGGGTCAGAAAATAAGATGTCTACAAATATCTAAAGAAATCATCTTCTTTTTCACTATTTTACAGTGAGATGGATGCGACTATTTGAGCCGACATGGGAAGTTTCATCCGATTGAAACACAGCTAATCTCAGATTCAGAGTGTCGTCTTCAGCGAACCGAGTTGTCTGTTGGAGCTCCGTGAACATAAACAAGTTTGAACCAACTCGGTGTTAAAATGTGCAGAAAATGTATTAAAGCTGCACCCTACCCTTATTTTCATCTTCCGCTCCTCGGCCCGTCATTCTCTGAATAAGTCGATCCATCTGTTTTAGGTAAAAAAATTAGGAAACGGTGAAAAACGCCTCTCACAAACGACGTCTTCTTGCTCGTTTTGTCCCGCCAACAGTCCAAAACCTGAGGTATTCAGTTTTATGGCACACAAGCCAAAAAGAGCAACAAATTCTGACATGTGAGGAGCTGGAATGTTTGCTAGAAAAAAGGACTTTGTTGATTTAATCGATTATTAGAATAGTTGCAGCTTGTTTTTACGTGAATTGTTTCACCGCTGAACTTTATGCATAGACCCCGCCTCACATATGCTCCTTCCGTTGAAAAAGGTGCTGGAGCTGCTGAAGGTGGCGTGGATGCGCCGCCTCATCTTCACCGTGGGTACGTCCAGCACCACCGGAGAGCCCGACACCGTGGTGTGGAATGGCATCCACCACAAAACGGAGATGATGTCCAACTTGTCGGGCCACGGCTACCCCGACCCCAACTATCTGGACAATGTTCTTTCTGAGCTGGCCTCTCAGGGCGTGACAGAGGACTGCCTCAAGCCCCCAGGCGGCGGCAGCGGCGGCAGCAGCTAGGTCACAGCACCCAGCTTCACACACTTCCACTCACTGCTGACCGCTGAGCTAACCCTTCAGAATCCACCTCTGTGGCCCAGGTGGACCTCCTTCCATCACTGTCTGTTGTTTTAGTGTAAGTCGGCGTCCGCCCAGATCTCATTGAGTGAGCTAAGGGGGGGAGTGAGCTGAATAAAGGTCTCGGAGCTTCTCTGGAAGGGTGCAGTGGAGCGCTCGCTCAGAATGGTTAACGCACCACTACATTCCCTCTCATCACATATTCCAGGAGACTGATCTCAGAGAAGAACGGGGCTCCTCTTACTCTGAGCATCTTTTAACAGACCTCCACAAACTGGAGATTGTGTTTTTTTTTTTTGTTTGTTTTTTTGTTTCTTCCATAAAGCCTCATCTGTATCCCCTTGTCCAGTTACCATGGGAATGGCAGCTTACACCGGGGATAAAAATCTCATTAAGCACTTTAGTTGTGACAGTGCATTTAGCTGGTGTGTGTGATTTCCCAGTAAAGGGCAGTTAACTTGTTGCAAATTGGGAAGTTATGCAATTAAAGCGTACCTTAGTAGCAAAGTGAGTATATATTAACCTATTTGATGAGAAGGGGCAATACTTTACCGTTGTACATAAAGAAAAAAAATTAAAAAAAAATGAATGAATGAAACAAAATTATGTAAAAAAAAAAAAAATTAAACAGGTTGTGTCCACAAATGCCAGTTGAGGAGGATAAAGTTGTATATTTTTTATCATTTAACACTACTTCCAATTTGACCATGTGTTTCTATATTTTATTCCCTTAACTAATTTGATAGGCAGATGTCTAATGCACTCACATGGTGATTATTCATGTTTTGAATTTGCAGTCACCGTGCCTGCGGACGTTCTGCAGGCATTGTGTTTTGTCACTTAATATGTCACGGTTTGTGTTTGCCATGTTTGTTAGAAGGGACAAGGTTACGTGGTTATACAGCTTGACGACCTCAATCCTTTTGCCCAAAAACAGATGGGACGGATCGCTGAGATTGGAGGGGGAGAAAAGAGAGGGGGAAAAAAAAAAGAAAAAGCTCTGGTTAAGAAAATTTTACAGTGTGACAATCAAGGTCATCGAACTCGTCTTGATTAAACAAGACACGTGAAGCCGTGGCGAGCATGTTGATGGTCCCACCGGCTGCAAACTCACCTCCTGCATTCACATGCATTATTCTGCTCACAATACTGCAGTACAGTCGCTGGACTGAGTTTTGACATGTATACAGGCAAAACTGAAAAAAAAACAAAAAAGTCTCTGCAATAAAGAAATAAGGCAAAACGAATCCTAGCTCTGTCTCTGACTGCAGTTTTTTTTTTTTTGGTTACAATGAAGACTTTTTCTTCGTGGCCTCCAGTTGGAGATAAAAAAAAAGGCCAATCTACCTCCAGGACCTCTTCAGTGATGTTTCGATACACTGATCAGGGTCATGAAAAGAGTCTGAATTAATTCCTCTTGTGGGGCTCATAATCCTTTAATATGAGGGGAGAATGTTGTAGTCTTTGCACTCCAGGGTGCTCCTGGTCCTCTTAAATGGCCTCGCAACGCATTGCTGTTGTATGATCATTAAGAGTGATCATCAGACCTAATAGCTCTCAGAAGATGGCTGCCTGTGGCATTATAGATTAGGGAGGCACCTAATCGTGTCCGGGCTTCTGGAGAAAGGTAATGGGGAAAAGTTAAGACAGTCATAAGAGTTGACTCGTGTGGGAACATCTGCAGTAAGCAGTCGATCAAAAGTAGAAAAATACACTGTAGCTTTTAAATGCATAGTAGAGTTTCAACCCAGAAAATAGGACACAAAGGTTATTTTCTAAAAAAGAAAATAAATAAATAAACTGAATTGTCAGAGCGGGGTTTTGAAACTTCCATCATTTGGCGTTTTAGGTTGTCATGAAAAAGAGAGCTCGCCTGCGTTGGCCACACTGGACTCATGATTCGCGTCTGTTGTATTTAGCTGTCCACGTCGCTCTTTCCTCTTTCGTTCTTTTGTTTTCCTTTTTCCTTTGACGATCTACGTCCAAGATACTGGTTTCATTGATTTGGAGAGTGTGAAGTGGGGTGTGGCTCGGAGGAACTCGTGCACAGGATCATAGGGAACAGATTAAAATGCAACTGTAGAGAGCTCTGACATTAGTGCAAGACAACAAGAAAAATTCAATTTGGAGCTATTAATGCGACAAAGCACGAGGACAGAGTTTAGATGTTTAGAGATTCCCACATCCATACTTGGTTTACACTTGACTTTTCTTCTCTTTCACTTGGCTTCATACTACCTTTAAATGGTCATGAAAGCCACGTCGCCTGGATTGGCTGTGTGAGTACAGCCAGAAAACAGAATCAATCTGGGTGAAAATCGGTTGAGTCTACACTCACCGAGCACTTTATTAGGAACACCATACTACTAGTGGGCAGGGCCTCCCTTTGGTCTCAAAAGAGCCTCAGTTCTTCGTGACATGGATTCCACATGGATTCTTTGAGTTTCGTTTCCATGCTGACAATCCTGCATCAAATAATTTCTACAGATTTGTCAGATGCACATTCACGCTGCCAGTCTCCCGTTCTACCGCATCCCAAAGGTGCTCTACTGGATTCAGGTCTGGTGACTGGGGAGGCCAACTGAAGTACACTGGACACATTCTCATGTCCACAAAACCAGTTTTGGACGACTTTCGCTGTGCGACATGGTGCGTTATCGTGCTGGAAGTAGCCATTAGAGGACGGATAAACTGTGGCCATAAAGGGAAGCACATGGTCAGCTACGATACTCAGACAGGCTGTGGCATTCAAACGATGATTGTTGTGTGTTTTGAAAGAGTCACCTTTTATTTTATGGGTCCCACAGTTTTCTAGAGAGGAACTGATTCATGGGACTATGTAATTTGATACACTTCAGTTAATTTATTCCAGTCAGTTGCTAGCACGGTGTTTCAGCAGGCGCACAGCAGATCAGTTGAGCATGAATAAAATGAAAAATTTATCTACAGTCAAGCAGGTTGTTCAGAACATTAAGCAGCGTGAAGTTTCCAATGATAAATGAAGGATGACCAGAAAAACCGGATGTTGGGAAAAGTCTCTTCCGGTCACAATGGCAGAGTGTGTCGGGCCTTTTTGTTCAAACTCGAAAAAGAAACTGCCGTATGTGTCTTTCCATAGCTTTCCCACCGACGGAGATTTAAAAAAGGAGATGGGATTTTGTCTGCAAGAGGAAACGAGCGACCGGGGTTTACTGTGAGGAGGGGCAGCACCTTCGTGTGTCCCTCGCACTTTATGGGGGGGGATTCTTGCCCGCCAAGAATCCGGTCTCAAGTACCTGAAAACGTAGGCGGTCCCTCCCAGATGTCATAGGAACACCTGGGGAGAAAAATGAACCATGCCAGAGACAAACGGCATAAAAAAAATGAAGTGGTTGTGGAGATGGAGAGTGTGAGACTACGACTGCTTTCCATCCTTCTCCGGGTGAGTGTGGCATCAGTCGGAAAAACGCAACTGCCACAGGTGGTCTCCGCGACCCGCCGACAGCTGAAACTTGGACACTGTAGATAATTTGTTGTGTAAGATAACATTACACAAAACTGACACTCCAGTGTTTACAACATATATCAGCGTGTAGCATGTGCTAGCAGTCAAGCTAATGTAGTCAAGCTAACATAGTTAGCTTTCCGTTGGCAGTTTAGGGGAAAGTCAAGGGAAACTTAAATTATAATACTGAGCCACTGATTCTCAATTTTTTTTTTTTTTTTTTGCACCACTTACTGTCGTGAAAGTGTGTTTGACATTCTAGTTCAATCCTTAACGCCGTTTGAAACCCACTTTAAAATCTGCGAAACCATTATTCTGTCTGTGGAACAGTTTGACTCCAGCATGAATAACCTCAGCAGTATCGCCAACCTAACCCCTCGCACCGAGGCTTTGTCGCGCACTGGAGGATTGTCAAATCGTAACCGAGGTTTGAACAAAAACGCGTTGAGGCTCCAGCTAGAGTGTCTTAACACACCATCACAACAGAAAGAGGTGCAAGCAAACCAAGATCGCTGGCTCAGTACTGTAAGTTAAGTTTCCCCTCAGCTTTCCCTTCAGCTGCCGAATCGGAGGCTAACGTTAAGCACCGTAGCTAACGTTAAGCCTGGGGTTTTGTCAGTTTGTAAGCTAGTAAGGAGCATGCTCTAGTGTCACTTGTTCCACTTTTTAAATAATGGCATGTGATGGTATTTAACGCCTGGACCAGTATGGGCTGGAATCAGCAGCTCTGCCCTCTGAATTTTGACCAGTTTTAACAGTTTCACAGCCGAGCAATTTCGAGTGAAGTAGCCAAATGCAGCGTACTATTATTGCAACAGTTCATAGAGACAACTTTTTTTTTTTTTACCAACGGTTTTGCAAAACATTGCATTTAATGAGAGAAATATACTGTTTCACATCTCAGAAAGTTAAAATGGCGGCAGTAGAGTATTTTTCTCCCACCCCTATTTTAATTTTTTTATCTACACAGTTACTCAATTCACCCAAAATGAAACAAATAAAATTCCAATTAAGAAATATTCCTAAACCAATTTCTCTTATGAAACTGAAATATACTACAACACAACTTCAGTATTCATGTTTCTCTCTCTTACCGATCTGAGACAAGCTTAGTTAGCTAGCTAAACAGATTGGTAAGCCCTCAGCCTAAAAGCCTTATTGTCTCTTTAACACCACATTCAAAGTGACGCACTCTTGTTAAAAAGTGCAAAAAAAAGGAATAAATCCTGTCTGTCTCAGGTATGTGAGTTAAGCAGCCAGAAATGTTTGCTTCAAACAATTCATAGCGCTAACGTTAGCTTAATTAGCTAGTTAGCTACAGCTTTTATAATTTGCCAGTGGCAGTAGTGATTTCGTTTCTAAACACGGACCCCCCCTTTTTTTTTCAAAGATTACTCTGAACCAATGTTACATGTTACACGTTGAAAAGTAAGCATACTGTAAGTCCCATCTCCTAGTAATGAAAGCTCGTTAGCCAAAGAAGTTTGTTTTTAACTAACCCACGGAGCTGACGTTAGCTTAGTTAGCTATCAACAGCCGTCGGAGTTTGCCAGCGACAGTCGTGATTTCAGGAATGAAATTAATCAGTTTATCTGCCACTGTCTGAAAATGAATATCTATTGTCTCTTTTTAAAAAAAGAAAATAATTAAAATTTGGAGAGGTAAATCTGCCACCGTTATTATTGTAGACCGCATAACGTTAATGTACCGTGCTAGAACAGGCCGCTTAAGGGTGGCTAGGATTGATGCATGGTCATTGCACGGTTCTTTCCAGGAAACTTATGAAAAATTAAAGACTAAAACGGAGTTTAAAAAAAAACAAAAACTTTTTTTAAAAGAGAGAGTATAATTATTAGTATTTGTTCTACTAAAAAGCACAATCTAAAGTAACTACAGCAATTGGAATTTGCCCAGCATAATTAGTTTAGGACTTTTTTTTTTAAACAATTGTGAAAGTAATCAATGATCAGAGAGTAATCTTAAATTTCTTTGTTACAGAGCATATTCTTCACATTTATCCAAAACCCCAATTAAAAACAATTCAATAGGAAACTTTCTGTAAAACAATATACGAGGTAAAATCCAGGCTGCTCCACCCCGACCACTTCATCAAACGTTGGCCTGCTCACATCTGGTTTCATGCAGTTTAATAATTCCAGCACTGACTTCATTCTTACACATAATACACACAAACTGACTGAGAGGTTGGCTTCTTGTAGGTCCCTGCATCCAGCAACACATCAGAAAACGAACGCCAACAAGATGAAAGTGCAAGGCAACACATTTTATTTCAAAGGCCTAATTGGCGTTAAGGTACAGCATATTAAATATCGTTAGTCCAGAGACAGTCATTGCAGAATAACATACCATTCTTTCCTTTACATGATACATTCAGGCTGACTTTAAATGAGATATTTTACATGTTGTTAATGTGGTGCTAACATAAAAAGGCTGTTTAATTAAGGTCTGTCTCGTTTTTTACTGCAGGTGCTTCCTGCCTCCGCGGCGCAGAGGTTCTACCTGTCGGGCGAACTTTTGAGTCCATTTTGTCTCCTTTAAATTCTGATGGCTTGCGTTCGCCCAAACACCTAAGTAAGACACTTCATTGTTGCTGTTTAATTTGACTTGAGTGGTTACCTGTAGTTACTGAGTGACTAGTAGCATCTGTGTTAGTGTTGTGATAGTTCCTCAAGGAGCTGTATAACAGAATAATGTATTTTACATCCCTGCACATAATGTTATATTTCAATAAATATAATAAATAAAAAGTACAAATATCTGAATATTATGGAACCAGATCGCTATCAAAGACATTTTTTTTGTCAGTAATACATTGCAACCAATTTTGGATCCAAGAACATGACTCAGTGGCTGGACACTTCATAAATGCAAAGGGCAAATAACATGACTTGAGTGCTTTCTTCAGCTTTGTATAAAACAAACAAAAAAAACCCAACAATTTTACTGTCATGATCAGCTTTGGAAAGAAACAAAAACTGATAGCTGTCCTGCTGGTACTGTGTGAAGGCAGGAGACAGAAAACAAGCCAAGCTTTTGCCCTGTAATATTTTAACCCACGTACATTCTGTGGTTCCTCAGAACTCTGGACGTCATTCACAGAGTCAAACCTTCAGCTCCCTATGTTCGGTCTGGAGAAAATGTTTAGCTTAAGCACTCTGACAAAGTGTTAGTGTCGCGCGTGGAAGAGGAGTCATGACTATCACGTTGACACACTCCTCCTTTTTGTCCCTTTGCTGCGGTCGAGGTTTGTCCTTCAGTAATTGACTTTTCCGGGAACCTGCACATTCACTCCGCTGTAGTCCACCATGTACATGGGCCACTGCTGCAGGCAAGCGCAGAGAAAGACAGTGAAAGAGGAAAGTCGGTCATAACGGTGGAGAAAAATGCTTTCATTAGTACAAAGAGGTTGTTGACCTTGCCTCAAAACCAGTTTTAATATGAGGGTTTGGTGGTTACAGTAAAACAGTCCGTCATGTAGAAGGCAGGGCCTGATGCAGTTGTGCAAAGTGCTCCACCACTTACGCTTCTCTCAAGTCAAACTTGCTAAAATGTGTCCTAATGTTGACTGATTTCATCCGTGACCAGTGCTTCCTCCTGCCTTTGCTCATATGCTTTGGCCCCATCCTGCACTATCCAACTTTTGGAGCTCTATTTTCCAAAACACTGGGAGATGGTTTTGGACAGCAGATAACGCCGGACCCTCTGCTTGCACTCTCTGGGATCTCGTGCAGGAATAGCCGTTCAACTGGGGTCAGATAAATGGTCACAACCCTTTTTTTTCTTTTTTCTTTTTTTTTAAACACTACTGGCTCATGGATTAATTTTACTTAACCAGAAAGGCCTACAGCCTACCAGTCACATTCAGTGGTTGAGGGAGGGGATGTCAGTCAGGGAAGCTTAGATATTTTCCATGTGGTTCACCAGAAAGCTGTGAGAAAAGTGGCGAATCTTTCTGAACATTTGGCTCTAAACTCTTCACTGTACTGTCATCCGTATGTCTCCCTCTGCCTGCCAGAGCTATGGTTTTGTTCAGTATTGGTATGTTTAAAGTGGTAGTCTCGAAGATTTTCATTCAAATGAAGGTCTGTGAGTCAATATCTATGACTGAATGAGTTAGGACAGCGGGGACTGGGCCTGTGGCCCACTGATGAAAGTATTGCAGTATTTATATATTTGCAGTATTCAAACCGAACATTTCCTACTGCTGCAGCTTCGCGCTGAAAGTATTTAAC
Organism: Xiphias gladius; assembly: GCF_016859285.1. Taxonomy (NCBI): domain Eukaryota; kingdom Metazoa; phylum Chordata; class Actinopteri; order Istiophoriformes; family Xiphiidae; genus Xiphias; species Xiphias gladius. The sequence continues at coordinate 4,165,220 of NC_053416.1, read as the reverse complement.
TTGCGAAACCCGAGTTGACTTTTATTGACGCAGGAAATGCTTAGCACTTACCGCTATCGTTCATCAGTAACGCGTCTACAAAAACAATACAACAGTCATTCTGGGCATTTTTTTGGACAGCGGATCAGTTTGAACCATCGCAGGGAGTAATGGAGCAAGAGGGAGCAGCCACGGTGAGCCGCCAGATGAGGAGCCGCAGGCGCTGCACGCCTCCAACTTCTCAGCAAAGGAACCAGCTCCTTTCCCTGCGTCCTGCCGTTTGCAGACTCATGCTGCGTGCAGCATAAAATCAGATCAGGGTTGCTCTCAGGATGATGGAAGAGGGCCAATTATTGCCCAACTTCTTTATCAAAACATCAATGGTTTGTTTTGCTGCTGACCTTTTGGAATTAAACCACATTTGCCGTTACCACCACTAACTACAGATGTCGCCAAGTTAACACATCTTCGAGATTTCCAGTTTAAAAAACAATGCTTAAAAAAAACAAAGGAAGCCTGGTCAACACGGTTTGCCTCAGCGCTGCGTTTTACATTTTCAGCTACCACGTCAGATTTGAAAGGAAATTTATCAGATGAAGTTACAGCAGGGCGCAGGCAGAGGGTGCCGTCCTTCCAGGGCAAACAAAACTGAGGGCTTAGTCATCAATCAATCGGAAAGTGCTTTTCATATTAACAGAAACACTGGTATTATCAATACCTCTACATTTTTTACCCAATTTAGTAAATCAGTAGTTTGAAACCAGCTAGTAGTTACTAAGATTTGACGACGATCAATGACTTGGAGGATTTACGAGTAGCGGGTGCAACATAATCCCATTCTCTCTGACAGTTCGTTGACCTGTCGTTTATCATATTACTGCAATTATTGTTTCACAATGAATTAATTTTTTTTTTTGTAAGGAAAGTGTGTTTTCTTTCACCCGGTTTTGTTTTTCTAACATACCATCACTGGAATCTGATTGGTTGATATCCCCAGGTCAGAGGAGGCCGGTACTCGATTGCTCTCCTGGACTCTCTTGCGCTTTCGTCGACTGGTGGAGGCGTCTGTTCCTACTAAAGAGACACAAAGGAATTAGTTTCGCTCTCAGGTGCCAACCTCGGGGTTTACAGCACAGAGCTCTACTTCAGGAACACAAGGAAATTAAACAGGACCTACCTGTGTTACAAGCCTGGCTACAGATTTCTGCAAAGGGCCTGCGTGAGAAAGAACAGGCTGGGTCACTTCAGGTGACAGCACTAGTTGTTTTCAGAGATGCAAACAAGATAATTTTTTTTTTTTTTTTTTAAATTACAGAACAATAGAGTTGCGTTAGCCTACTGTTCAGGCTCCAGTCGTTTCATAACTAAAGAGGAAAGAAAGCCAAACTTTTGCATAATTTAAGTCTTCGCCTCCGTTCTTTCATCATAGCTTAACTGCTTCAATGTCAAAATATTGTTCACTGTTTCATATTATTTACATTGGCTGTTGAGGAGAGATTTAAATCCAAAGCATAAATAAGCTGTAATGAGCTTAACTACCAAGCAGCAAAACAGTAAATTCCCACTGAAATACACAGTGTGGTGACAACCAGCAGGCTGCGGAATATTTAGGTGTCTCCACACTCACTGTAGCTGGCTCTTGATGTTGAATGCTATTTTATCTGCGGCCTGAAGGATTTTCTCCAGGCACACGATGTCGTAGGTGTTTGGGTTTCGGAAGGGGATGTCGTCTGGAAGGCCACTAACTTCTACCGACTCTGGACTGCCACGGATTAGCTTGTATGGGACCATGACGGAGCGGTCTAAGCCCAGGGCTTCACCTAAAAACGCACAACGAGAGAGAAGTTAAGCTTTTGGGTTCACCTGCAAAAAAGCTGCTAACAGTAGGACAAAAAGACTAGATGCTGGTTGTTTTACTGGTAGCTCTACAAAAAAATAAAAAACCAAAAACTTTAAATACATGCAAATTTTTGTGTAGATGAGGGGTAAACTGAAAATTAGAGGTTTGAAATGTGTGGAGTAAGTGGAAGCGTCCTTCTGACTTTTGCTTTATCACTGTGGAAATGAGCAAGCAGAACTGCCTGAGGAAAAATGAGGTGGATATAAATAAGTTATTATCCTAATAAGTGTGTGCTGCTGTGCTGTAAATCTAGATTCACACTTTGTATCTGATACAAGGCATTTTTAGTTTTCCTTATTTATACTGTGATTTACTTCTCACGTCTTTAGCCTGCAGTGCATTAACGTTCATTCAGGGAAGCTATTAATCACATGTAAAGAACAGTGTGCAGCCGGAAAACAATGCCAGCGTTTAGTGCAAACACACAGTGGCGTTCGGTCCTGATGCTGAATTATATTTTAAAGACAGAGGTCATCCCGGAGCGTAACGAAAGCTCGAGTTGCTGCATCGCACAATAATCCAAATCCATTCACCGTATTTCTTGTTGAACAGTTCCTTGACTTGCTCTCGAAGGACCACTTTCTCTCCCATGCGGTTAATGTCATCATCATCTGTCAGGTGAAGAGAATCAGTTAATGACAACTTTCAAAGTCAAGTTCCCGATGAAGGGAAAAGAGAAAAAAATAAAATAAAATAAATAAATCAGGAAGCTATAAAACACTTTCTACTCACCGCTTATCGAGGCGTAGGCCTTCTTTAGTAAAGTGACTCGTCGAGGAGCTGATAAAATTGATGAATGATATGTTAACATTACATGAAGTTAATTTTAGCTCTCTGTGCTTAGATTTTGGCTAATTAATCGAACTTGATGGAAAATCTGATTCTGTTCCCACCTGGTTTTGGAATGAGTCCTTGAAAAGGTCTGCAAAGAAGAAAGGGATACGAGGATGTCACGTTGAAGGGTTAAAAGATTTGACAAAACGGTAACACATAATTAAAATCACAGTTGTTGAGACACATTCCAGTTACGATGTTTTATTTAAGCCTGTTGTCATCTGTTCTTATGATTGATGAGGTAATGTTGAGCTTACGTTTGTCCTCATCCTACCTGCCTAAAGAACAGACAGCACCTACCAGACGCTGAGAGCCTGTGACGGCATGCTATGAGCCCTGTTGACCGCGGAGCCCGGCGATGCCAAGGGGGGTTTGTGATTCAGCAGGTTGTCTCAAGAACAAGTTGACAGATTTCAATTCAGCTTTTTGCAAAACTAGAAGAAGGGCCAAGAGACTCTGATTTTTTTATTTTTTATTTTTACTTGAGTTGATCCTGTGATTTTTAAAGGATTTCTCAACATTGCCAGGTCTGGTATTTTGGAAAGATTTGACCATTTACTGTATTTTGATGCTGATCAAGTGCTAAAACTATTATTATTCAATCGAGATTAAAATAGTGTACAACAATGTGTATAAGAGATTATTTTTACAAGTCATTTATCAAGCAAATAGGCCAAATATTACCTGCTTCCAGCTTCTCAAGAATTACTAGTTGCTGCTTTTCTCTGCAGGTGACAATCTGAAGATGTATAGCTCCAAAGCTCTTGGAACTTGCGGAGGGCTGTTTTCACTGTTTAAATACTACTGAAAAACTATATACATTTAAAGTGTTGTGCAGCTTTGGCGGAGGAATATGGTCTGAGTGTTTTCAAGTTGTCACTTGGTGATGATTGTGGCTCGACCCGGTGCAACAGTTTGGTGGCTCATGTTTTCTCTGTCTTACCTGGGCATTACACACCATAGCCATTGTATGCTTATTATAAAATGGCTTTCAAAAAGTTCGATTGCGTGACTTGGACCACCCATCTCCTTATGTGAAACGTATCATAAGTCACTTTTTTTTTCGCTTCAGTGAACCCTTAACTGTTACTGAGAGAGACTGAAAAAAGGAAACTGGAGTTCCCACCTGGTGATGGTGAAGCTGATTTTGTCAGCCACCGCCAGGATCCTCTCCAGGTTCTGGGAGCCAAAGGTGCAGGGCTTCCTGAAGGGGATGCCGGGAGGAAGGCCCTCGATGATGACCGAGTCCGGGTTGTTCTTGATCCTCTTGTAAGGCACTTGCACAGGGTACTTGATGCCCAATGCCTCCCCATACTTCCTGTTGAACAGATCTTGGACCTGCTCTCGCAGCGTGTTGGCCAGGTCGATCCTGGACAGCTTGGACTCCAAACACTCTGGAGACAGGAGATAGAAGACACTTTGAAACTTCATCTTTTTAAATATCCATTCCAACGATGCGCTTCCCTAGAGTCTGCTGCAGTTATGGAGCCTCTTCCAATCGATACACAAAGCCGATTTATGTTGAAACAATTGACTGCATCAAATCTAAGCTTCAAAGCGGTGACTGAAAGTGAAAACTGAAACCTGAACGTACCTGAGAATCCAGGTCTCTTGGATATAGCTGCAGTATCCTCTGTTACTGATGCTGCGTCCTTGGCGTCCAGCTCTTTGGAAAAACATTTAAAGGTTAAACTTATGTTTTTGACGTCTCTTTAAGATTTACTGAACAAAACAAAAATGCTAAGAGCTCTTCGTTCCAGCTGTGGAGCTTTGTCACAAATAAAAAGTAGAGATAGCGGCAGGAAATCCCTGCAAGGACTCTCTTTTTCCTTTAGAGGAGCGGTTTGCAGAGGACAGTGCAAATAGTCAAATTCAAGTCAAGTCAAATTTTATATATATATATATATATGTATATATATATATATATATATGTATATGTATATATATATATGTATATATATATATATATATATATATATATATATATATATATATATATGTATATGTATGTATGTATGTATGTATATGTATATGTATGTATGTATGTATGTATGTATGTAGCCCAGTATTTGCCTGAAGGGGCTTAACAATCGGTACAGTATTAATAGCATCTTAAACCAGTACTTGGAACGGCTGCAGGTTTACATCCTTTTGAAATGTATACTGCATGTAAGGCAGAATGTGCAGAATACATTATACGATGGTACTGATCAAGAAGACTTAGGTCCAGACACAGGGAAGTTGGTCATTTTGCAGTTTCCTCATCTTCAAGAAGAGTTCTTGTTATTCACTAAAACACTGGTGCAAACGGCTGTGACAGCAGCCATTACAGACACACCAACTCTTCGTGAGCTGGTATCCAGAAGAGCACTTTCGTACAGTTCCTACCGTGATTTGTAAACCGGTCACAGTCTCAGTCTGCACTATCTAAATTATAAACAACTAATTAAAGACAAAATAATGGGACTAGGAAGACGAACACATAGTTATGTATTCATGACCATGACATGCACAAAGTGGCTTAATTTTTTCAGCAGGGCTTTTAGGTAAATATGCCATTTACGGCACAGGTCTAATGAATAATATAGCTTCCCCATTTTGTTGTTTTGCTGCAATCTTCCCAACAAAACCCTGATGTATCCAGGCCTGAATTTTAACAAAGCCTTCCTATCTTCATAAAAGAGTAAAATACATAATATAGTGGTGGACAATTTGCTTTTATTTTTCAGTTACTTGCAGTTAAATACATTATGGATGCATGCCCAACATCTCCAACAAGAAGTATAAGAAGGACATACCCGAATCACAGACGGGGATAGAAGGCATTTCTTGTTTTACTTGCTCAGTTAACAGCTCAGGCCTGGAAACAAACAAAAAGATTATTACAATATTTTCTAAGCAGTGATTTAATCCCTACATTAAAGTGTCAGTTCCTCGTCTGAAGACAACCTTGTAAACTGTCGACACAAATGTAGTTGAAAATTAAGTGCTACAAAAGGAAGTAATACGCACTTGACATGATATATACAGTTTGCTCCAACAGTTCCTTGATGTGCTCTTACCTTTTGATAACAAACTGGATCTGACTGCTGGCAGCCATGATCTTGCGCAGTTTGGCCGCCCCGAAACAGTTGGGCCTTCGGAGGGAGATTCCCTCCGGCAGCCCGGTGACGTACAGATCCTCTGGGTACATCTGGAACTTGGAGTAGGGCACTTTGGCTGGTTCAGGTAGGCCCAGTGCTTCGGCTGTGGACGAAGAGAGGGCAGAAACACAGGAAGGGACTTTACTTCATTGAATGAGACGAAGCACAATCTATCCAGGTAGAAACCTGCAGGAGAGCCAAACTTATTTGGAAGACAAAACAAAGGCGAATGGTACATTTGTTACCCAGTCAGTTGTAAACCAAAGTTAAAAGTTCCTCCCTCACCGAACAGCTTTCCTGTGCAATGAGGGCTTACTAGCAATAGTTTTGCCTCCCAATTTAATAAACATCTGGCTAAACCGCTGGCGTGTCTACAACCCCCCGTCTGACTGCCGAGCACGATCGAGTGCTATTGGTGAACCAGTATTACTGTAACAAATTCTAACTCGTGTCCTCTCGTATTACCCTGGCCTTTCAAAATAAAATCGTTGCTTTGTTATTAGTGAAAGGTGAGCTAGCTTATCAGGGGTAAGATCCAAATAGAAAAACCAAGTAACGACAAACTTAAAAACACAGTGATGTTGTTGGTAAACTGCTTCCTTCATTAAGTATCTAAATGTTACAAAACTGTTATAAAAACACTAATGCCTGGTACCTCCTGTGATGTGAAGCTGAGATGAATTTTTTTTCATCCCCTCCAGTTTGCCCCACACCGAACAGACTAACTCTGATGTGTTAAATTATTTATTAAAAAAAAAAAAAAAACTTGAATATGACTATCAGTATTGGAACAGACTTTAGAAAGCTTAACTGTTTAATCTGGTAATGATCAAAGTCTTCCTGCAAAACGAATGGGCCCGACACTAGTTCCCACCCTTGTATGAATGAGGGTAAAGCTCCCCCACTACAGGTAGCTTACCGTACTTAATGCTGAAGAGGCTCTCCACTTGTCTCCGAAGCTGAAGAATCATTTCACCAATGTCCTCCACCAGGCTCCCTGCTGAATGAGTCAAACAGATGAAAACGCCAGAGCGTTTACACCACGAACGTTACGTGAGAGAAGTCCTCTCACCAGTGAACATTACTACTTCTCCCCCTCGTAAACTTTATTTTGATTAAATGCCCCCTGTCCTACACTGACCTGGTAATGACAAACTGACTGTGTGGTGTATTAATCACCGGAGACCGTAACAAATGGACGTAAGAAAAGACAAGTGGTAAAAGTGCAGAAACGGGGTTGAAAAACAAAGTACAGGTAGATGTGAATAAAACCCACAGATTAACTATGCTGTACCTGAAGTAAAAGTAAACTATCATCAGTTTTACCACAACTACAAGTTGTAAAATTACAATAACACAGTGAATTACCAAATCCTAGTGATGGTTTTCATTTTCTCTTGTCTCTGTTACCAAATATGGGATCTTGGAGATAACAGAAAAAGATAACAGCAATTCATCACTTAACATGAAAGTGTTAGAATCAGATTTTTAAAGGCTAGGAAAACAACCTTTGTATCGGACACATAAAGGCTGCTTTCACAGAGCCAGGGCTGTAGCTGGAGTATCTGCAGGGTACGCTGTGCAGAGCGTGTCTGGACCAAAAGTTTTGTAGCTGTCATATTTTATTCCAGTCTGCCTCTAAAATGAGTTAATATGTTACAGACAGTGACAAAACAGACAGAAATGCATTGGATTTGGATCCTACATAGATCGTTTGCATCAGTGGCCTCTGGTGATTTAGTCTCCACCCTACCTTCAGAGGATCTTCTGATGCTCTGGGAGGCCGCACTGGGTGACGGAGCCTCAGCTGCAAGGTGCAAGGAAAACATGAGAGGGGCAAACGCACAGCCACCTTCAACATTTATACAGCAAAGAATCCAAAGATGGATTACTCCAACTTTGTTACTGTCTTGATGGTTTAGCATTAACTGAGCCCAAGAAAAACTTGTTCAGTGTGAGTTAACACTGTGTGGTGAGTGAGGCTTGGTGCCACTTCGACTGCAGCATTCTCAGAACTTTTTTGCAGTAATTATTGCATTAGTCATTTTTTCCTGATATCATGCATAAAAAGTGGAATAAAGTTAACTGCACTGAACATCAATTTGATCATTTTATGTGATTTTCGTCTTCAACTGCTATATTGTCATATTTATTTCAGCCAAATAACCCAGATGAACCGAACTATGGCGCAAGAACTGAGGATTATAAACTCAACAGAGTTAGTGTTTATTTCTTGGCGCGAGCTTTGGACCGCAATAAAATGCAAATTCTTCCTGCTGTCTTACACATGTTCAGATACATTCAGAATTCAGGACTCACAGACTTTGACAATTATCAATTGAATGGTGTATCTAGACCTGGAAAGACGATGTAACCCAACCTGAATCACCACAGCTCCTGATGAGAGCTGACGAGTCCCCACTATGATTTTATTTCATTGTCGCCCAGTTAAAAAAAACTCGTTAGAACCTACAACAGCAAACAATACAAAATGTGACATTTGCTGCACTTACCTTTATTTTCGTTCCTTTAGTGGTCATTTGTGAAAGAAAAGAAAACTTAAACAAAGCACAATCAAATGAAGAAAATAAAACAAAATGCCTCCTGGAGGGATTGTATGCTACACCCAAGATCACATTGAGTAGGCACCTCATTCTCTGCAGCATTGGTATAGCACTACCTTCAAATGTAGAAAAAAATGGCCTAATTTAATGGGAAAAGTAATTAAAAAAAGAAACATTAAATAGATCACACAGTACCAGCTGCCTGGTGCAAGCAGGTTGCCAGAGGTCCTTTAATCAACTTTTGGCAATTCAACATTTTCAGTGTCAGTGCAAGAACTTTCTTACTTAATCACTAACAAACTTTTAAATAAGCTTTTGGCCTTTAAACACGGGGCATCATCCTTTAATCCATCCTTAGTGTCTTTTGCACAGCTTCATTACCAAAATGTACTGTAAACCATTTTTAAATTGATCCGAATTTACAGTATTTGATAAATGAGGCAAGTGAAGTGCAGGAAGTGAGTGTAGTCTACTCAAATGTTCTTGGTAACATTACTCTAGTCATCTATGGCTTAAAAGGCAAGAGCTGCTTCACTCTACAGACAGTTCTGTGTTAGATGAAGGTAGGATTCAAGTGTTTTGACAGGATTTCTGAGAGCAGTTTGGGCTTTTCTAACACAATATCTAACACTAATTGTTCTGGGTAGCAGGACTAGAGGACAGTATGACTCAAAATCTGGAAATGTGCACAATGCATCAGTTTTGTTAAGTGAAATGGCAAAATTACCGGAGAAATTACTTTCATTTTATGCTCTGACAGAACTACAAAGGTGACCCAGAGAGTGACTCGAAGCTACAGAGTCAGTCAAATTGCTACAGCTGATACATGGTGCCTTTCACAGATGAGAGCTACTATTTGTAAGACTGTGGGAACAGAAAAGCTACAGTGGGTCAGAATTGGGGAGGTGGGATTTTTAAGGTTGGGGGTGTGTCTACTGGGGGCTGGGGATGTTTGGTCATGGGGAAGTGGGAGCGTGGAAGATAAAGTGTCTGAGAAAAGTGGTTTCATACGTGCTGCGGCTTATCTAGAACCCTAAAAAGGGCCAGAGAGTGGGGGTTTGAGTGGTGGGCGCTGGGCGGCACCGGGGCGGTTGTAAAGCTCTGGGTGGAGCTGGCATTCCAGGAGCTGCGGTGAGAAGGAGGCAGAGGAAATGGAGGCGGGGGTCGCCATGGCTGAAGTTACCTGTGTGATTTTCCATCGGGTGATGGGGAGCCGAGGGAGCAGGGGTGGCGGGGGGAGCAGAAGGCGAGACTGTGGCAGGACAAGCTGCAGCTGCGACAGGCTCGGCCACAGACTCACTGGGCTCCTCCCCACTTGTACCAGCATCTGGGGGAACAAATTTTTTTTTCCACCACCTTTTCACAACTTTTTGGTGTGATGCACTATAAACACAGGAGAGCAACAGCTTGCTGACATTTCCTGTTAATATATCTAGTTTTCTAGTTTGATATCAGTTTTAGCCTGTAACCATGTTGCTACTCAGAGAAGAAGAGAAGAAGAGAAATAGGCCTGTAAACATGTAATGCCGACATAGATTTAACTGTCTCAGCCGCTGTTTTGGAGACAGTCCCTGATGCATACAATTGCAGAGTTTTGGGAAGCAGCTGTAAGCTACTTTTTATCTGAGGTAGCAAAGTTTACCTGACATATGTTTGCCAAAACAATCAGTCAGTCCCCATCCTCTAAGTCTTAAGTCTTGTGAAAGTGAAACATAATGAAAACACCTCAGATAAAAGCATAAATCTCAGCTAGCTCTTTTCCACTATAGGAAGTTAACTGCCTGTAACTTGGAGCTTCCCATAACCTGAACTTCTAAGAACTGTTGAGGCTTCTGGTTCTGGCTTCTGCTTGTTTTTCTACTATATTTTACAAGCCAGAATGTTATGGATATACGTAACTGAGAAGGTGAAAAAAAAAAAAAAAAGATGCCATGCTCGAGAACATACATACAACACTGGTGAAATTTATGTTTTACAGGAGGTGTTTTTAAACAGTGCATTTTGCTTTTACAAGGGGAAAAAAAAGGCTCGAGGACTGACTAACTTAACGTCCTCACCTCAGTAAAAAGCAGTGCAAGGCCACTTCCTTCTACTTTGTTTGCAAACATCAAAATGGAATAAATACAGTAAAAGCTGTGCTAGCCAGGATGTTCAGGTGTAAGCCTAAATCACAAAGTTAACTCCCACTGAGACGAGTATCCCCATCCTCACTAACTGCAACTCTGTGGCTTCACTGTGTGCTAGGCTCCAGATAAGATTTGGGCGCCAGGTCAGAAAGTGCTCACCCTCAGCGGGTGACGAGTCAAAATTGAACGGCCACGACCAAACTTTCTTCTCAGTAGCAACAAGCAGTTGCTCTACTCACTGAAAGGAATTCACCAGCAATCATTTTGCTTTTGCCTCTCTGAGGGTTGGTGAATGTGAGCATGCATTGTGCAGTGCACTGAGATTACAGTGCATAGTCTTTGGTTACTGAAGTCTGCAAAGTTCAATTATGCAAAGTTGGACAGATCAGCCGGAGGGGACGGCAACAGATGGAGACGTAAGTCCTGATGTTGACATCTGATGACGTAGTTTTACATTTGGACAATGTATCACAAATCTGTGATATGTCAGTGACGAACCTACGAAAACCCATCTCTTGATACCGTGTTTATATCCTGAGAAGTGAACAATTTCAAAGCTAATGGCTGCCGAGCGTGTGCTCACTTACCTGGCACTGTCACTTGAATGATTTCCCCATCTGGAGGCTCTGTTTTAATCCTTTTCAAAGGAATGCAATCTCCTGAAGGACCTGCAGGAATGAACAGTTCATTCTGCCTGACTTCCCATCGGTCTGTGGCACTGTGTTTTACGGCTGTGTTAAACAAGTTTAAGTCAGCGATAGAGTATGTTTGAACTGAAAGGACTGCAAAACATGGAGGGAGATTTCTGTAAAAACACCTCTAAAGAGTGTTGACATTGCTTTGAAACTTTCCTTTGATACTCAGGGCTCAAATATTGTATTACTTAACATATCAAGAGTTATTATAATGCACATACCTGCTTCACAGTCAGCCAGGGGACTCACGCATGCACTTGTTGATCTGTGAAGTAAAATAAAGCACATGTAGCGGATCGCCCAATTAGAAAACTGTTTCATTAAGGTCCCTTTTTTCTAGCATGACTCATGTCAGCTGACCCCCTCCAGGCCTGTGCAGTGCCACATGAAACTGCTCATGGGCCAAACACTGGTCACTTGCTACATTTAGACATTAACGGATATTTGTTAAGTCGTGCAGATTTGTCTTATATTTTGCTTCATCTACACAGCAACAGTCTATAAGACAACTGCTGTTATTATTAGAATTAAGTAACCAGCTCATATTTTTCTATAAATGCATCCTTGTTAGTTGATCTACTGGATAAACGTAACACCGTTTCCCTCACCAGCACAAACACTATAAAACTGTGGGCCTATTACATATGAAATCACGGGATATAAAGAAGATAAACGACCAAAATGAGGCCAAATTAAAATATAAATTAAAGCCTTTCCACTAAAATTAAGCTCATCACAGCTAATGTCACAGTAGCAATGTAGATGATAAATTCTGTAAAGCAGTACATTTAAACTGTTTAGTTCGTTCCGAAAGATGAGTAATGGCGGTTATAAATTCAATATAATTTGGCTGCATGCCGCTGTCCCATATTTCCACATTATAAACAAAAAGTCTGCGGGGTAACGCTAGGCCTCTGCGTGGGCCGTCTGACCTGCTGCTCTGAGGATTGCTGACCAGCTCGGCCGCGGTGGGCGGGACGCTCAGGTTGTCAGGGAAGCTGTCATCCGGCACGGAGCCCAGGTCATGCTTTCCCTCCTCCCGTGCAATCTTGCCAGCAGCTTCAACAAACAAGACACGAGGAGATAAACAAACACTGCATCCCATTAGTGGAGAGCACCTGTGGGGTTAAAGCTATAAATAAAGGCTTGACAGGGCAGTTTTTTCTTAGCCCGTTACTGTAATTAATTGTAAAGATCCTGACAAATATCGCACAGCTAAATGCCCGGGGTTAAGAGTAGGTTCCGCACAAGGCGCACATGGAATCCTACCAAAATAATTACATTTTACCCAAAGTTTCCCTAAAAAATGTGTAGATCGTTTTTCATTTTACTGAAGATGCAGGCTGTAGTTGGGCGATGAGTCGAACTAGCAATTCATTTTTAGTTTGCTTCTGCGCACTCTAGTTTGCACGATATGGGATTTTTGAGGCTGATAATGAGATTGATATTTGAGAGGTTAAAAAAAACCACATACAATAAATAAACACTTTTAATAAGGTTTCTTGCTCTGTCTTTTTAACAAATGAGACAGATTAATGTCCTGGCCAGGACATTGTACAGTTGTTGGTAAAACTAGAATGATGACAAAGTTTCAATACATATCTTTGGCTTTTCTGTAATTCAATTTTCCTGTCATTTATCTGCTGTCATATACACCAATACCAATGTATCTGCAATGAGCTAAGTTCGGCTGATATGCAGTATTGGGCCCGGCTGATTTATTGGTCAGGCGTTTGTGTGCACGAATCGGGTGGTTAGTTTGTAGACGTGGCAAGAAGCAGCAGTCTCATTAAAGTGAATTTCGCCCTTAGTCGCTGAGACTGTCAGAATTTTCGTCTTCAGTCGGCAAATATCTTGGTGGGCATGTCTCACAGTGCATCTAGGACCACCAGTGGTGATTGGATGGCCAAATATTTCAAAACGTTTCTGTCACGCCTGTCAACTTTAGTCCGAGACAGCCCGAAATCGCGCAGCCCTTACACAGGCGTCGATTCAAATTTATGGCCAATTTGGAGGTTGGCTGAGAGGTGTTTCTAATATTTTGTCCACCCCATTTACATCGGTGAGGACGGAATAAATATTAAAAAATACCTCTCAGTGATCATTAAGTCGAAACACCTCTCTGGAACGGGAACAAAAAAACTGATCTGCAAACGTCTTGAAGACAGGATTTTCCGCAGGGCCGTAGTATAACACTGCAGTAGTTTTAGCCACGTGTGCCTAATAAACTGGCCACTGTAATATTGCCTGGACTATAGACACAGGTCAGTGGTTTAGAGTTGCAGTGGGTGAACAACCTCGAAGAAAGGGGAAGGAAGGAAGGGGATTTTTAATGCTTAGTTTCTGCTTCACAGGTACTACATCAGTTTAATGCTACTTACTCTTTAATTTACTGTTTATGATGAATTTACAAGATACAAAAGCATAATGGTCAGTCTAGAAATGGTAGGTGAGCCCTTCTGACAAATAGACATTTCTTCCCCCATCTTGCTGTCACCATTTTTCCGAAGAGAAAATGCGCCTTTCTAGCAAGAGATCACATTTTCGAGTATAATTAGAGATATTGGCATGAGAAGTCATAAATAGACAGATTAGCTGTGTTTTATTAATGAGGCCAAATCACAGCTCATATGCATGAGAAAATGGTATTAAAACAAAAACTAAATTAATCACAGTCTTACCAGTGAAAATCCTTTCATCAAACATTCTGGAATATAAAAAAGAAAAATAGGCCATTAGTCACTGAGTTCAAAGAGCGTTCCAACTCTCAGGGCAAAAAAATCATGATGCAAACACTGTACATGTGGAGGAACACATCATTAATTGCTCTTCAAACAATCAGCCTCAGTCAAACAGTCAAGTAATTGAGTCATTCCTTTGTTGTCACTGAATCCCTCTGACTAAAAATAATCTTGTGGATGCGATATACTGTACTCCCGGACAGCTACTCCCTCCCTCTGGCATCTGCTACTCCTCCGTCTGCCACTGAGAAATTCTTCTCCTGCTGTAATCGTGATTAATCTTTAGACACAACCTTTTCTTCAAGTCTTGTTTATTTACATCTATTTGTAAAACCTTTTGACATTGGGACTGAACTTCTGAAACTTCCAGCTGGTTAAGAGGGGCAGTATTTGTCGGTATTGTACATTTATAATTAATTTACTACCTTATTAAAGCCAGATGACCTTATTTTATATTTTAAGGATTTTATATTTCCAGGTCGCTGATGAACAAGACTAATAGTCTACAGCTTTAACATAAAGCTCCTAACACACCACAAACAACAGTTACTCTTCTCAGTTTTTTACCACTAGTGGGGCAAAACATTTAAAGTTTGGTCCAGAGGAAAGACCGTGTTGTTACCTAAATCAAAAGGGTTAATCCCGTGTCGTGTACGGTGGCCATGTTGGGACATATCAGACTCAGCTCTACGTTATCAGACTTGGCTAAGGGTTTCACCAGTCTGAGCTGCAGCTGTCAGGCTTAGCTCAATATCTATCAGCTACACTTTCCATACTCACGCTCAGCTCCACTTTGAGTTTAATGCTAAAATATCGGTACGCATGTTAACTTGCTGACATTATTATATATTCTGTATTTTTCTTCAACAAAACCCTTGAAAAGATCCAAACCGACAATGAATTGTTGTTACTAACAAGTATTTTCTGCGTATCATAAGCAGGATACATCTCATTCTTCTGTGCCATACAGCGCCACTGTTGTCCAAAAACCATGGGCATAGGTTTGGTATGGACAGTACGGACGTGTCCCTACCAGTGCCAAGCTGTTGCTGAATTGTCCCTTCCAATATTTTTACCAGTCTGAAACGATTTTACCATTTAAACTCCACACAGTGTTACGGGTGAGATATATGCGGAGTTGCCAGGTGTGTCTGTGTGTGTGTGTGTGTGTGTTTTCTGCAAAAAAATGATTATTATAATAAATAGTGAAAGACTGGGAAATGGGGGCTACTCATCTATGATCTGGCATCCGTCAACTTCCAACTGTATGATGGATTGTTGACTGGCTATAGCGCGGTAGTAGTAGTAGTCATGAATGTTGGTGAATCTGAAGCGGTAAGTATTTGAAGTTTTCAAAGTTTCAAACGCCACGCAATTGAAAACATTGTTAGTGCGCAGAACTACCATCAGCTGACATCATATTTAAATTTCAGTGGTTAGGTGTTGTTAGATCATTTGTGATCGTTGTTCAGACCCGACTTCATCACCGTGGGCAGAAATGCCTCTCAAAGTGAATTAAGACACCAGGTCCTTTTTTAAAGAAGAACCTGAGGTTATCCAATAAGAATGTTCTGTAATCAATCCAAACATTTATCTTCTTTAAAATTAGTAGGAGATATATTTACCTTTTGATGCCATCCCTCCCCCTTTCCATGAATGGATCAATGGATTATTATTATTATTATTATTATTATTATTATTATTATTAGCAGCCACAGCTTGTCCAACTGATTTGTTTGTTAATGTCAGGCATCATTTTGATTTGAAGGTAGGTTTGAGCATTGCTGTGGCTCTGTCATGAAACTCTTAGGTTGTGTTGCCCAAATCAACAAACTGAAAGAGGGACAGAGCAACAGAATCTCAGGTGAAATTTGAAAATGGTTTATTATAGCAGACCGTTGGTTCAAACACGGCACACTGCCTACAGGGTTTTGTATATTTATTTTCTTGTAACATTTTCTTTAAAATCTGCCACATGTCAATTTCAAATATAAGTTAAAAAAAAAATTGATCTGTTTAAAATCAGAGAGAAAACTCACGATATAAGCCTGATATCAGCTAAGTTATAGTAGCAAATGCATATTCAATAGAGTAATTATTTTAGCAGTCAGATTTTCTGTGTGTGTATGTGTGCACTTGAATGGTAAAAGAGAGTCAGAGAGCAAGTGCACAATGCACATACAGAAATGTTTATTTTTGCCATCCAACAAAAACTGTCTGTACCAAAGATAAAACCAACCCTACACCTTAGCCAAACACTATGAAACCACACCAGTGAAGCACATCCTTGAACTGGGTGTCATGTTCCTTCATTATGAGGATCATGGGCGCTCTAGTTTATTTTGACTCAATCCCACATATACAATCCCGTTTTTGTAAATGCTCACTAGAAAACCAAATGTGTATTAATCTGCGGCTCAAAAATTGGCTCTGACAAATACACCATTTACTCCTGTTTGAGTAACATTTGCTAAAATCTACTCTGCCCAGCCGTTAAAGAAAATTACTACGCTGTCTTTAAAATGGAAACTACATAAATGTGATCTATTTCTTAAACGTTTACCTCTTCACTATAAACTGGTGGGCTTGGGGATGAGTACCAGACAGTGCAGGAAAGTCCAAAAGTATTGAAAGATGGACTTACGCTTTGTTGGTATTGGTCTTTTCATGGGATTTGTTGACGATTTAAAAAAAAAATATATATATATATATATATATAAAAATAAATAATAAAAATAATAATATCATAATAATAATAATAATAATAATAATAACAATATATATATATATATATTTTTTTTTTTTTTTTTTTAGGTTGTTAGCATGCTAACAACAACATGTATACAACAAAGAACATGCCAAAAGAGAACATCAGGGCCTGCTTCTGGAACATCTCAGTGACAATGGGAATGTGATGTTATTTGGATTTAATCACATTTTCAATCTTTCCTAAAAGTATTAACGCTAATGAGCTGCGTGCAGGATTCGTTAAAAGATGTGTTATCTCATACAAAGCATGGTGGCTCGCTTAAATTTGCTTTAAGAAATGGCTGGAGCAGCCGTTAGCGCAACATGCTGGCAGCGGAAAGTCATTTGGGACATGAATGGAAATAGTTTACCAGTCAGTGGGATATAGTGTGCTGAAGGAGGCAGACATTTAACCGACAGATGGTATAGGCTGGCTCAGTTGGTGGCTGCTTATTAACAATCTTTTCTAAATAAAAGTTTCAGAAGCAATGCCATACTGTAGTTTGGTAGAGTGGAGCTGGATGATAACGTATTGGCAAGTTGGTAAAACAATGATCTGCACTCAGTGATTAAATTAAACTTAGATTTTCATGAAAGCATGCATTGATGTGTTTCTTTGAAAATCTACTAATACAAATTACAGCTTTCTGATACTGTGAATATATCCCAAAGATCAGCGTCTGCCTAAAAAGGTATATCATTCTAACAACATTCGAAAAATTGTATTTTTGTCTTTGCCATTATAGCCTTAAAGCATTCTTTACCGTTTGACTATGAAGCGGATTCCATGGCGCTCGTCCAGGATGCGTTTGAGCTTGGGAACTCCGTAGGTGCAGGGTCTCTTGAAGGGGATCTGGTCAGGGATGCCTATGATCTCCACGGCCCCTGGATCACAGGCTATTTTGCGGTAGGGGACAGGCACCATGTGATCTAGACCCAGGGCCTCAGCTGGAGGTAGAAAACAGTAAGTTCCTTTCAACTCTATGTGATGGTGGTTTCTTAGTTCTACTTCATACATTTGTTACTCTACAAACATCAATTTGCATAAGGAAAAGCAGCCTCCGGTGGGATGCATACCCCATGTATAGGTTTACAGAAGTGCAGATAATTCCAGCTAAAAGAGGAATTAAACTTTAAGGGAATGATAATTGGTGCTGTGGGCTTGGATAAAGAATTCTGGAAACAGATCCCATGAGCCATAATGTGGAAATACTTTCCCCCCCCAATTTGTGGAAACTGCTTGCAGACACACAGTATCTACAGTATAAGTACACCGCAGCATCCTTTGAATACTTTCAAATAAGCGGCAGAACAATGCAAATATTTCAAGATACGAAGTTGTAATCAGCTGTGTTTTTCTTCTGGTTGAGCTCTTCCTCAGAAATTTTTTGTAGAAAATTTACAGCATACTGTGTCTAGTGCATCACTGAGGGAAAGATGATCAAACCAAAGCGGTGACCCCAATCCATCAACATCCATAGATGCGCACAGAATCATCACTGTGCATGAGCAATTGCTTGAGAAGGCAGAGATGCCTTTTTAAATTGCACCCTTTACGTGATACTGAAGCCCAAACAAAATTAAAATGCAGAGGGAGAGAGGCTTTTTCTCACCGTATCTGCTGTTGAACAAAATCTGAACGCATTCTCTCAGTGTGTTGATGTCTTCAGTTTCCCGAATGAATGAGTCCCATTTTTCTGCAAGGAAATAAGTAAAAAAAAAACAGATCCTGTCCAGCGCTTGATTTACAATGAAAGCTTATTGGAGCTTAAACATTCAAATGAGCTTCATTTCATTGTTGTGCTAAAGATCTGAAATTAATCTTCTCCGTCTACTCAATGTCAACTTGGAAAATGACCGCAATCTTCTTAAAGGATCACTGTTGACATCTTAGTAGCTTATCCCTTAATGGTTAAGGGTTAGTAACGTTCAGCCTTGGTTCAGTAAACAATGCTTGGCTACTGCACGGGCCTACAAATCCGAGCAGAACAAAGTAAAACTTGTCTGTCTTTTCAATACGAAACTGCAGCCAGCAGCTGCCTAG
This sequence comes from Xiphias gladius, assembly GCF_016859285.1. NCBI lineage: Eukaryota > Metazoa > Chordata > Actinopteri > Istiophoriformes > Xiphiidae > Xiphias > Xiphias gladius. Next base: position 4,146,446 of record NC_053416.1, on the reverse strand, counting down.
CCAAGCTTAGCAGAAAGACTTGAAACGAGGGGCAAACAGGTTTCCAAAGACAGACACTGTATGTCATGAGAATTACAAAGAAAACATGGAAATTATGATGAACAATAGTTTTTAGAATTTTCCATTTCTTAATATATTACATCCCATACAATGAGGTGCCTGACTCTTAACACTTCACTCAGTGTGGTTTAATACAATGCCAGTGAAGCACTGACAGTATTTAATCTGACTTTGAAGCTAGTTATGAGGAAAATCAGAGGAAAATACTGGCAGTCTTGATCTATAAACATCTCTAAGTTTGCTTTAAATGTTTCTCTTTAGTGATGGTTTTAAAAGCAAAATCTGGTCAGTCAATACAGCTGACTGACAAGCAACTGCTGGCTCAGACAAAAGACGTGAGGCATTTGCTTGCTCCGTCTGTCTATCTTCAAATACCCATACAGATATACCTGTGTTTAAAATAAAGCCAACATCTATAGACACACACACACACCTATTTCTTTTTTTTGTAATATGTTACCTTACCTGATTTTTCATGCACGATGGAGAAGAGTAGCCTCTTGGAGATGTGGATGCCGGGAGGGCTCTGACCTTGCTCACCAGGTAGTCTAGTTGTCTCATCTGAAAATGCGAGGCAAATTAAAAATATTCAGTTCAATTCACTTTCATTTCACGAAGAAATGTTCACTTAGCATCTGCACAATCTGTAATTAATTTCCCCAGCATTCAGTATAACTTGACTAACATAGTTAACTGCAAAATTACCAGTATAAAGAATTAAACACGTTGCATTAAACATTTTAGAGGTATGACTTCTCTCGAATTTCAAGCATTGGCAAGTGAAATCCCCTGACTGCTGGTGGCTGCAAGTTAAATGATTCCTTTAGCGATATGAATATAACAAGGAAATGTGCTCTAAAAGTAAAGTGCTGCTTTGAATGAAATATTGAGCGGTATCTGACTTTAACACACATGGCAAATTAACCACTTTCTAGGCGCACTGGAGGTGCAGGGTTTAACACTTCACTGTTATGTCAGTCTTGAATTCTACATCACATTCAGCGAAGTAATATTTTCGGCTGAGAAAAAGCCAATGTTCTGCTTGTAGTAAAGATCTGCCGGTTACTACGATAAGAAGTATTCACTGCTAACGTTACTGGGATATAAATATCTAGCAAGCCTTCTAATCATGTTCCATTGTTGAAAACCACATTCCAATCCACACATGCACACCTTACCATTGTTGGCGCAGTCCTTGACAGACATGTTCTTGTCCGTCCCTGCTGTCCAGTTGGCCAGTCTGTCCTTGCCCAGGTTGAGGAAGGACATGGGTTTGAAATCCAGCTTGCTATCTGGGTGGGGTTTGGATGACATGGGCATGCCGTACAGGAAGTTCGACAGAACAGAGTTGCTGGAAGTGGCGGGACTTGACGACGTGACTAGCTGGGCAGCAATCTTCCCAGGGCCGTGGCTGCTCGGCGTCATGACGGCGCTCGTCGTGTTGTGGTTGCCATCAGTGCTGGACTTAACTTCTCGAGACAAATCTTCTGCTGGCCTGAGCACAGAGATAAAATCAAAATCAAGGAGAAAAAAAATAAATAAATACTTGCTAGATGTTCCACTGAATCTTAACCGCAATGGTTGATCTTTGTGGAGGGTTACATACAGTATATCACAGCCTGACATCAAGCTTTGTGTCTGCCAACTATATACTGCCTGCTATATTTGCTGAAGCAACAGCAAATCTTTTGGAGAAGGACAATCCCATCTGTTTCATTATGACATCCCCTTGACATCTGTTAGAAGTAGTAACCGAGAGATGAATGAAATGAGGCAACTTTGTGTCTACATGGCGTCTTCGTTGGTATCTGAACTCCTACCATCTGAACTGTTCTGTTCGCTCTTTTTCTAGTACTGTGCATGTCAAAGAAAATGTGGAAAACAGCGTAACCCGAATTCAAGTATGTCTTAAAAACAGTTACAGCGTTGCATGTATTTTCAGACTGTTCATATTCAACCTCATTATATAGCGGTACAGAGAGGAAACCCCCAATTTGTTGTGGGCAAAGGCATGTGACAGTTGTTATTAACGGAGCAAACACACAGAAGAGAGTCTTGAAAAAACTTTTATGCTCAGAGTAGGCTTAACTAAAACTGAAAAAAAGTTTTTTAAAAACTAATTTAATTAATTAGGAGATGAAGAGAGTCTGGGGTTTTTTTTAGCAGCCAATAGGTGATGAGGCATTCAACTATTTTCAGTACAAAAACAAAAAACAAAACAAAAAATATATTATTTTCAGTCTTGTGACACCAGATCTGCTGATCCTGACCTGCTTGACTCAGATGTTCATTTGAAACAATGGTAAAACTTCAACACAGCAAGAAGTCACAAGACAATCACACCCACACTATTCCCACACAAACTACATACTATAATCAGCGCATTCTGGGGCTCTATAGGTACAAGAGCATAAAAGGAAATCTGGATCGTCCCGCGAAAAAGTTGAACCTGGCTCAACTTCTGCAGCAAACACAATGCAACGCCATCTGGCAGGGACCTTTTTGTACTGGCAAACACGCATTCTTGGTAGATGATTTTGATTATTTTTAAATATTTTGGGTTATGTTTCCCCTTTATTTGACAGACGACAGCAGAGAGGTGACAAAGAATGAGCAGAGAGGGGTAGGAGAGGATGACATGCAACAAAAAGGTCCTCGGCCAGACTCCAACCAGCGATGTTGCAATTACAGTATGTGGTATGCATCACCAAGATGCCCATAGATTACTCTGTAACACGAAGGCCTTATTTCTACTGTTTACCTGATTAAAATGATTGCTGGCATGATAGCTTCCCAGGTTTCTGAAAGCCTGTCTCATAGTATTATAAATCGCTGTGCAGACTTAATATTTTCCCTTAACACATGTTATCAACAGGATTTTTGTTTCTTGTATGACTGCTGTTTATAAAATACATGTCACCGCTCCCTGCCCAGCCTCTGCAATTGATACTGTTAAATATTGCCAGTATTGTTATGAAGCAAACATGTTCTGGGAAGACTGACCTGTAACCTGAGAAAGTATTTTCCTCCAGCTGAATTAAAACCATGTCTATCCCTAACTCATACACTACAGCCTGTCTGCTACTAATATCTAACTACAGAAGCTGCCAAGGCAGCTATGTGCTTCCAGCCAAACACAAGTATATATCTCTGAAAAGGCATTAGAGGCTAAACTGAAATGCCAAATATCCTTTCTTTATTCTTTCTGGAGTGATCAGATGTGAAACATCTGGTTTCATGATCTTATACGAGCGCTCAAACAGAAGTCCGTGATCCCAAACACCAGCGTATTGTTCAGAAATAACAGACATCAGATATTCACTTTGCAGGCTCACCGTTTTACAGTGAGCTGGATTCGGTGGCTGTGCTCCAGAATCTTCATCAGTGTCTTGGTGTCATACTCGGAGGGCTTCTTCAGGGTGACTCCCTCCGGCAAACCGTGGGCCACCACACAGCTGGGGTCCTTCTGGATCCACTCATAAGGCACAGGGACCAGGCTGCTCTTTCCCACAGCTTCACCTGCGTATTGCACGAGGCAGTGTGAGTACTTTGGAATAGACCTTGTACAAATTATAAAAATGGTAGCCTAAGACCTAAATCTGCTTCTGCTCCGGAGCAGCTGAAAACTGTTTAATAATCAATTAATCCTTGCTTTCAGGCGTGCTGATTGGTAAAATATGTTTATTTTTTTTTAATCAGTAGTATTGATTCATAGGTGGGGTAAAATTAATGAGTAATAACTATGATAAAGCGAAAGGGTTTTTGGTGAAAAGGTAACTATACGGTGAAACATATTGCATTTGGTCCTTCCTTACTGTAAAGTACAGTGAAGACTTCCTCCACCATCTTCCTCAGAACAAAGATGTTGGATTGACCATCTGATGGAGCTCTTGGTTTCCCATGCTCACCATCCTTACTCAGTTTGCTGAGATCGCCTTCCTGGTCTTTGGTATGGGCATTCGCTGTGGTCGAATTCTGCAGACATGGCACCCCTGAAGCCAAATGACAGAAGTTACATTCCAGTAATACTAATAAATAACAAGCGCACAGGAACATTACAGATGCTCATGGGCCCAAATGACCTGCAATATGAGTTTGGAGAAAGTTAACTTTGCTTTCCTTAATACTTTTTACTCCAACAGAGTCATTGCCTTCACTTTCAAGGTCCCAAAGAAACAAAACAAAACAAAAAAAAAAAAACAGAATGATTGAGAGACTTGTTACTAAGAGTAATGAACATGTCACATTTTGAAAAATAGTGCCACGTAAAATTAATGACTTGTTTGTCTTGGAATTTGTCTGGATAAATGTAAAGCATCTCCAACAACCGGTGATTAAGTAGGCAACATAAAGCTACTTATTTCGAAACTTCCTCATTTGTTATGGTTGAAAGCCAGGTACCTGAAACCACAGACAATGGTTTACTTCTATTCTAATTCTTTAGTAAACAAAGCAAACTGGAGCTACTGTTCCCTGTAACAGGCTGGAAAAACTAATTTAACCTTGTATACACAGCCTGATAAAATTAAACTGTGTAATGGGAGGTCACAGCCCCTCAAATTAGTGTTATTAGCAGGGTAACATTGTGGCGTCTGAGAACATTATTTGCTGTCTTACCTTACAGCTCAAGGTCAGTGGGCGGGGCTTAATGTCCCAACACTGATTTCTCAAATATGACTCAGCTTGCAATCTTGCATACCGGTTTGTTGATCGGAAATGAGGGCCGAGCGAAAGCGTTTACATTTTGGGCAAGAGTTGTATTGTAATGTGTTCTCACAAGGCACAGAAATATTTAGCCGCCTGTCAAGACTTACTGTAGAAATCTGCACATCGCCACTATACTCTGAATGTGTAAGAATTGAGAAATGTGGTCAGAATTGTTATTAAAAAGGTATTCCCCTTGAGTTTGTTTAATTCTATTAAAGGATGACCTGGATTTAAGACCTTGACTCGAACCTCCCGAACAAGTAGCACCTGCAACATTAATTTAAACTTGTCTCCTCCTAAAAGTGTCTCTTCCGTACTTTGTTTAAAAAGTACCACATGTTGTAATAATTGAGCTGGCTGTAATTTTGCAAACTTAACACATAAAATGGTTTTGCCAAATGAGATGTGACTAGACAGTTTGTTGATGTATAGTTTTATCTGATAGAGGATAAAATGTGTGAAACTGCTTTGCTAATTTAATCATTTTATGTTGAAGTAATCTGATATCTAGCCATACTGCAAGCTGCTGCAGTCACTGAAGCTTTTTTGGCTGAATCTGTATCTGTGTGATCATAACATGCAAAATCCTACAGGGACAAGCCTAATGTAAATGCATTTTATGTAACTGCCTCACAGCTGTAGTTATTATGAGAATGATTGCTATATCGAGAATGAATAATGGAAAACAACATTCACGGTTACACGGGAGAACAGAACTTACGACAAAACTTGTAGAAGTCCGTTTGGATTTCCCTCCTGGAGTTGAGGAACACTCTGCCCTTTTCTGTGCCGACAGCAATCACGCTGTCCTCGTGTACGGTGACACACGCCACCTCAGCATTGAGCTTAGACATCGCCATGCACTGCAGAACAAGGATACAGGCTTGACACCAGCACCGTGACACCACAGACTAAGACACCCAAAACGAAATGACATTGAGTGAGGCTTGCTTTGGGACCTACCACTGAGTCCAGGGCAGACACCAGGCTGGTGAGGATCTCCTGTCTGGCTGACACCAGTGGGACCTGAGGCTCGCCCCGGGAGTTCGTCCTGATGCCATCACATGCCAGCTTCCTCATCTGAGCCATGCCTCTGCAGGGACCATATGAACAAAGTTTAGGCAGGCAGCCACAATGAGACATCAACAAACCCTGTATGTGTTTGAGCATGCATCCATGTACACATGCAGCAGTGATCTGCATTCAAAGCAGCTTCTTCTGACATGATTTGGTTTGGCTTTAAGCAAACGTGAGCTTGCATTCTGAGCATCCATCCAATACTGGAGACTGGGAGTTGAAAGAAGTAAAAAGGTAGAGGGTTTTTCATCACCCAGCGTGCTTATTTCATATACTAAAACAGTGTGTACAGCCACTCTGATGGCTCTGAGAGGCTTTACCAAATGCTAATGACATCATGTTAACATAGTGATTTTAGCAGATTATGTTTACTATGTTCACCATTATACTTTATTGCATTTGCATAATAACATTTGATAATTAGCACTTAACACAAATTGGGGCTGATGGGAATTATCATTAGCTTTGCTGGTATTTGGTCATAAATCATAGCAGTGGACAAATAAAAATTTAACCTGATGATGGCACTAGAGGAAAAACGAAGGGATAACCAAAGTTACTACAATTCATCATGAGGGGAACATGAATGTCTGAGCCAAATGTCATGGCAATCCATCATAACGTTGTTGAGACCTTTCACTCCAAATCACATAATCAGCCTCAATGTGGCACTAGGGGGAAAAGTCGATTAGAAAGCCAAAGTCAATAGGATACATCGATTGGGAACCAAAATGTCTGTACAAAACTTTGTGGCAATACATCTTGTACAAGTTTAAATATTTCAAAAAGTAAAAACATTAACCTGGTGGTGCTAAGGAAAAAGTCAGAGGACCACCAAAGTCAGTAGGTTTCCTCTTCTGGGGATCATGAATGTTTGTACAAAATTTCATGTCAATCCATCCAATAAAAAAAAAAAAAAAAAAAAAGTGCTGGACCATCCACCAGCCTGACACTGTCATCCCTGGAGCCACAGCGCTAGAATGGCTAAAAGTCAAATCCATTTGAAATCTGCCACTTACAGTATGCTTTTGTCAACTGGGGCTAATTAGAGCGTTCAGATGATGTCATATAAACCCATTTATGTTTTATTTTCTCTCCTTGACAGACGGCGCATGAAAAAGAGATACACCTTAAGATAGTCAAGGTAAGTCCTTAACTTTCCATGACCACTGCAGGTATAGTACCATGGCATAACTGCATAATACATTTGAACAGAAACTTCCTATTAATATTCCCTAAACTCTATATGAAAAGATAGGCAATGTTAATAAAAGTAAAGAGGCAAACAGATAGAAATTGTTAAAGAAAAAATGCTCGGCTAAAGCCAGGCACTATGTTCTCATGGCAACTGAAACCCGTCTCCTTGGAAACTAATCTCGGGGCATTTGAACAATGCAGCTCTGGCCTTTAATCTCTCCAGACACTGGGAACCATTATACTAGCCTCTGGCAAGCCCAAAACACTGACTCAATAGAGAGAGGACAGAGAGGTAGAGAGAGATAGAGGCAGAGAGAGAAAGAGGAGGGTGGGTGTGGTGGGGTTCAGCTGCACCAGTCTGAACGTGCCAAGTCTATTGGCCATCTAACTCTGCCTCCCCTGAGGCCACAGCAAACATTAGCCCCCTCCTAAATTATTACGGCCTCGGAATAGATGGCCTCTTTCCCTCACATATTTAAAAGGCAAAGGAAGTAGCGAGAAGGAGAAAGGTTGGGATAAGCACAGGCTCAGGATAATGCCATGTCAATTGCTTTCAAAGAGGAAGCTCGAACATAATGTCACGGTGCTGTTATGGTTCTCTGTGAATACTGAACACTTCAGTGTGGAACGACATTAATAAATAAAACAAACATTACCCATGAGTCTATTATGAGGCTAAAAAAAAAAAAAAAAAAAAAAAAAGGAAAAACCCAAGACTTGCTGGAGCAAGCAGTTGCACTGTTGATTGTGAATGATGCAAACTTTGTGGACATGCCAACACTATTTCGTCCAAATCACTATTTCGTCCAAACTGTCACTTTGACAAAAGCTCACTTATTCTTTGAGCCCCTTAAAAAAAAAAAAAAAAAGCCAGACAGTTATCCTTGTTACTGGGATCTCCAGGTTTTGTAACTTGGTTAACATCATGGACTTTGTGCTTTCATTTCTGGCATTAGGACAGAGTGATCCATAATAACTTAATAACACCAACAATCTGATTGTTAAAAAAAAAAAAAAAGGCATATATACTGGGCTTAATGAGCATGTACGCCCTACTCAGGCATGGTTTGAAAAATTACGTATATCACAAACATCTATGGCTTCCACCTCTTGCTCTTTCTGTTGATGTCTTATTGCGACGTATGCGTCTTGCAAAGCGTTATCTTTTAAACACGGGGCAATCTGCCTTAGTGTCATTTGGAGCTAACCTCTAAGTGAATTTAGATTTGCTCAGAAACTGCATTAAAACCTGTTAAAGAGGACCCAAAAAAGACCGTAATGTAAATAAGCTGTTTACTGGCAGAGGGGTACTTTGCCCACAAATCCAAATAATGTCAATATCCACACAAGTCGGTCAATGTGACCAATGAAGTTTTCATGTTGACATAAACCAAAAAACAGAAGTAGTTATCACAGCTCTGTGTCAGGTTTCTTTACAACAACAAAAAAGTGGCTAAGGGACTGGGTCGTTTGAGTTTTTAAAAAGGGCAAAACATAACCACATGGATTATAAAAGGGGGACACAGTATGTACACTGGCAATTGGCTAAGTTCTTTACTTAAGCCATTGTTTTGTGAAAATATTTACACTTTACATAGTAATTCTATTCTAGATAAGTAGTAAAATCTCTGACTTGGCATCCATAGTCAAACTGCTACAACTGAAGCAACTGGCCTGTCAGCCATGGCATGTGTGTCATTGTCTCAAATCGGTGTGAGAGATGCTAACGTTTCTGTCTTGCTTCACATGCAGACAAGATGTAGTGGTAATGTAACTCTGATGGTCTGGTCTGTGTGCATAATATGTATATATATATACTTAAAATATACTTAATACTTACTTATACTTAATATACTTATATATACTATATACTTAAAAGCACTAAATGTAAATGTGTGTGTGTGTGTGTGTGTGTGTATGTATATATACATATATTTATATATATATATATATTTTTTTTTAATAGATAGATGGGCAGGGCACAATCTTTATGGACCAAAATAACTGGCTGTGCTCTATTTGACCTTGCCATGTGATATTAAATCTCTATCATCATTAAATCTCTATCTTAGCACTATGGAGCAATGTTTTTAGGAGCGGATCACTGTTTTGTTTGTATTTGGTGCATGCAACCGAGAGCATGTGGGTGATGCGTTACACATTCCTGTCAATGATTTTACACTGTTCCTACAGGTAGTAGTAAAATGCCAAGAAATGACATTGCTAGTTTCTATGAGAAAGGAAATGGATTCAACACAGTTTGTTGGGCCTCAAGGATACACACAATGCCTTTTTGTGAGAAACACTGCAACTCCATGGGGTACTTTTGATTTCTTTTTCACTGCTATTATGTGTTGGCAGAGACAATATAGCATATTTTCCGTTTGGATTCAGCCACGAAAAGCCATTTGAAGCATGTGTTTCTTTGTCTGTATTTTTTATGATACTGTTGGTACTCGTGTTATTTTGTTTACGTGCCACAGAGTGGCTTAAACAGGCACTGCACCGGCCGGGTTCTGTATCGCACTCAATGATATAGGCGTAACGTGTCCTGCACTGACCAGTGCACCAAAGCTAACAGGAGGACCAGAGAGATGTCAATATAAATTCAGTTTCTACAAAAACCCATTAGGTCTTATTAGGCAAGATAAGGGAAAACACCTGTGTGGGTATCCAGGTTTACAAGGCCCGTAAGACAAATGTTTCGTGCAAAATCCTTATTAAACCCTGGTTGCTCAATTTTGAGGTCTGTGGCCGGTTCAATGGTTAGATGGCTAAAGTAACTAAATAGCTGGATTACTATTGACTTTCTTCCCTCTAGAAGAATTGTAATGTGCATCAGTCTTCACTAAACATCTGGCATTTCAGTAATTGAATAAGGGACAATCATTTTTGAAGCAAGAAAGTAGGACAGAAATTCTGACAACAATTTACAGTAAGTCAGGGTGTGGTAACTTATAATTACAAGACACAAAAAGTTTAAACCCTGAGCCTGAGGCCACAGCCTTTTGGGAATGTCATCACTGATGTTATGATTTGAACTGCTGCAATGCCAAATAGGATTCAATGGTAAACAAAGGACATATACGAATATGTTATATACACAACATATTACAAATAAAATATTCAATCATCCGATACAGGCTTAGATAGCAATATTTTAGCTACATTTTGGTTTGCAATATTGTATTCGACATTTGCAGTGCATAGGATCAATCATAAAAAACCATGAGTTGTCCTTTAAGCCCAAAATAATATTACATTACAAGAAAAGAAAAATGTTCAAAATAACAGGACTTGGTATAAGACACAACAACAAACTAGGAACAGGTACAACCTGCAAGTGTTGCAAAATTTTGTTTGATTTTATGGACAACTAATAAACAGTTGGTTAAAGGACTTATTTTGTCTGTGGTGTGTTTTTACCACTTAAAAGGAGGCTACATTGACGATGCCATATTTCGATTCGAGCTGGCCGGACAGAGATTGTGTGGCACATATAGGGATAGGAGCTGCGTTAGGAGCCTCTTGTGCTGGAAAATGCTGGCAGGAACACTACTATTAAGTGCACATCACATGAGAGTGGACAGGAATTATTTTTGAAAAGCTGGACGCAGGAGAATAAAAAAAAAAAAAAAAAAAGAAGCTCGAAACCACAGGATACGAGACATGAGTGCATAAATAAAGTCAAGGTCTGTTCCTCCAAAGGGAATGAGCGTATGTTCTGTGAACAGTATGTGTATTTCTCTCTTGTCCTGTGAAATCAATCGGCCAGACCAGTTACAGCTGACGAAGTTTTATTCCAGTCAGCTGTTTTTAAACTTTGAGGCGTCTGGTACCGACTACAACCAGACAGCTGACGGCAAAATGAGAATATTACTAATGTTGTCTGGCTTCAGAGTCACGCAATGAACCCACGTTGAATCTGCGTTATCTAAATTTGTGTTTGGTTTTTTTTCGATCATCTAATGTTTGTGTTTTTTTCGTTTGTTTGTGGGGTGTTTTGTTTTTTTTCCTTAGTTTGAGAAACACTCCTTCCGACCGTGCTACTTTTAGTACCAGATTGTAATTAACGATAGCAGTCATTTAGTAATTTATCGTTCAAGTTTAATACAGTTCATTAATACAGTGTAACAAGATTGTAATTGACCCGGCAATGCTGTTCGTTATATCTCGCTGTATTCGGATTGTTTTCCTCAAGTTTAAATGTGTTGCTTCCTTTCTCGTTCACACCAGCTAATTTAGCTAGCTGGCTTTGTTGTCCTAGCTGGTAACCTTATAGTCAGTGACAGCAATGTATGGAGGATAATTTAGCAAGCAGGCAGACGCTGTGTCCCAATCATATATCTATATATATATATATATATACACATATATATACATATATGAGCTAGCGCTCCACTCGCAAGGTTACAGGAAGGAGTCCCTCTCGGCTGAGTTTACTGCTAACTAACAATAACCTTTCTACGCTGGTTACCATATGTCTAACTAATCAAAGCTGGCTAATTAGCTAACGGTATCATAATAACGTTGAGCTAGCTAAGTAGCTAGCTTAAACTCGGTAGCTCCACTGCGTTAGCCCTCTTGCTAGCTAGCGCTAACAGTTTCCTTTCATCTCTTCCCCCGGTCCAGAAATTAGGTTATAATCCGTAATTCCTACGTGTGCAGTCGGAAAAAACCTCAAGCGCAACGAAAACACGCCATTTGACTGTTCGTGAATTTAAAACCAAGACAGCGAAATCTCACCTTAATTAGCGATTAAATAGCCTTGTTGCTGCTGTCAATCCCGGAATAGGTTTATTCCCCCGCTTTAATCCATCAGAAACGCTCACAATTCCCATCCACAATGTAGCCGTGCCGTCCGCTAAAACATCGTAATCCGGAACACCACACTGTTGACTTCGATCGCACGATTTACTGTCTCTTATTTGTGTATTTTTTTTTTCCTCAGTTTATTTCTCTTTTTCCCTTAACAGAGCAGGGTGTCCCTTTCCCCTTTCTTTGTTCTGTAATCCAGTAAAATTGAAACTCATTCGCCTCCTGCTAATCCCAGCCCAACTCAACAACAGCATCTATTGGCTGCAATTTACATACAGGATTAACGGAGGAACCTCTGGAAAAACCCTCATGGGAGCGAAATTTACATGGACGGGAAATATTCCGAGTGCATTTCTTATTTTATTAGGGCCGTGTCAGTTTAAATCACTGTCTGCCACTTGGCTGCAACTTCACAGTGACCGTTTCGCTTTAAGAAATCCCTCATAGTTTGCATGAAGGTGGTTTGAAGTGATAGTTGCGCAGTATCCAAATTATTTTTAGGATTAGGATCTGTCCAAAGTGGATATATTGTAGCTCCATGGATCTGCTGGCCATGACAGTTATGCCATGGCTCTTATGATTGCCCAAAATAGCTCATGTCTGCTTTTATATAGAGTAAAGTTCATATCCCAAAGGGAAACAAAAAGTTATCTTATACTAAACATAGTCAAAATCCATTTTAAAAAAAAGCCTAATCCCATGTGTGTGTATATATATACATATATATATATATATATATAAAAAACACTACCATGTATATAATCCACTGTGTCACTGTAATCTGGTTAGTTTCACCCACTCCGGCACAAATTTACCTCCACCCGTCTGGAAATATTAAACAGTTTCACCGTGAGCAACACCAAGATTTGTGCCTGTGATTCACACATGCGGTACTTTTTGCTCTCACTTCTGCAAATAAGTAAGCACTTATTTACTCAAATGTCACCAGCATAGCCAGCGTGCCCTCTGGCAAAAAAAAAACAAAAAAACAAAAAACTGAGATGTGTGGGTAAGACCTGACATTTGCCGAGGCCAACAAATAAAAGTCATATATCCAGAGGTTAGAAATCCAAAGATGTAAATAAAAATGCAGCGTCTGGGTTTTCAATCTTCACCATCAAGGAACTTGGCCCATTTTTCACACAAAGGAATTATTGCCTCCTCTTCTGGTCGACATCAATTCATTTTAAAAACCAAGTATGTCCCTGAGATGGGTATATGATCTACAAAGCAGAGTTTATTTTAGCTAACAGCATGTATGTGTGTGAGTGTGGCCGAGGAATAAGTAAGTGGTTATGTTTTCTGGCTGAATTTCCCAAGCCACCAGCCTCTTAGCGGCATGAAATCTGACACCACTTTGAATCAGCTCTGTAGAAATATCCAAATCTACTGTGCTTTCGTCTCAAAAACAAACTCACGGAGGAGACACAAGAATGAAGGAGTGTGAAATGAAACACCACCAGCCCTTGCCCACATTGTTAATATTTAATGACTCAGTCTCCGAAACCACTGCAGCAATAATCCAAAGGGTATGAACCCTCCAGCTAAAAAGGCCATGTACACTATCCAATGGAAAATTTAGGTTTTATCTGAGCTGACCAGCGCCTTCCCTACATGTTTTGCTCAGGAGACCCTCCTCCAAGCTTTCTACACCACTCACCTCTGTGTAATGTCTCCCGCAAAGCGAGAGCAACCTATAACCAACCACAAACAGGAACTCCCTGTTCACTCCAACAAATGGATAAAACAATATTTGGAAGACTTACGGTATTAATTCTATAAAAGTTGATATTTTTTTGCAAATGGAACCCAAATGTTATCGACCTGAGGGGGGATGAGTCGAACATCTTAAATCTATTGGTTGGATTCCTGCTCCTCTGACGGCCCTGCAGTAGACTTTAAAGATCAGTAAGGTAATCCAGGAATGTTTAGATTCATCAAAATGGGCTCAAATGGGCATCAATTACGGCCAATATGTCGCACCACATATATAGCTAATTAACACTAACGCATGGATGGAGTCTGTCTTGATACATAGTCCACAGTAAATAAAAGAGCTGATCGTTACTGACAGAGCAAGAGGTGCATTGGAACAGGGTTCAGACTAGAGATTGAGTGAACGAAAAAAAGTCTGGAATAATTCACTACATTCACTCTATAAACTTACTGTAACATCACTCAGAGCTGAATTCGGCAGGCTTCCCAGGTTCGTTAATACCAATCCTCAGTCCTAGCAGGGAGTCCACTATTGTGCAACAGCTGAAGCAAACTACTTTTTAGGGAGACTGACCCAGTATCCACCTTAACCAACACGTGAAGAGAGAAGACTGGTATTGAAATCATCACGGTCAGTCCTGTAACGGATAACTCTGTCCTAGTCTACCTTTAGAGGATTTGGACTCGTCTAGTATGGCAAGCAACTGTTGGTGATTCACAAGAGACTGTATAAGCTCTAAAGGCTGGATGGTCGATTCGTGTATGTAAGTATATTCTGATTTCTTACGTTCCAGTCACCATGTTTAACCACTGCTCTAAATGAATACCAATGATAGTCTAACCTATGTTAGACTGCAAGTAACCATTGTAACGCTAATACTGATGCTTCACAGAACCTTAGCAGCTACCTGGTGGTTAAACCAAACATACTACATACAAGCTACCTGTCCTGTAACGTTTTCTATGATAAGGAGCCATTGTATAAGCGTGTTAATGCTCTCGAAGGATGGCAGAGGGAATAACACTGTTTTGGGTCATTCCTCCACTTTTCTCCAATCTTTTTGTTTCTTTTAAATATCATGACACCTTCTCCGTGATTGGTTACTTAATGAAGACTTTTATTCGGGATAGTTCAAGAGTTAATGTTAGCTCGACAGCACAGGGTTGTTGCACACTTTTTGTAACTGGCTTCATAAAAGAGAAAAGACCAAGGCCAAACAAAATAAAAAATAAAAGGTAAAAAATAAAATCCATGAAAAACATAACGGACTGCTTAAAAACCGTCCCTTTGTGGAATTCCTTGAAGATCAAGCAATGTATTTAGCCATATTTTGGCAAAGACATAAGTGTTTGGAACATACTCAGCAGATGGACGGAGAGAGGAGATCACGTCATGGGAGTGACTGAGAAAGTTTTCTGGATGTTTTGAAACTTTTTCCATACAAAAAAAAAAAAAAAAAAAAAAGGTCACTTTTTAAATCCATTGCAACCCCAATTGATTAAACCTGATCTCAACCAAAGACAAAATAAAAGACATTTTATGGCCACTTTTTGTGTTTTATATTCAAAAGACAGATTTGGGGTGAAGTATTGGTTTTACGTCCAAAGACGCTGATTATCCACAGATATGCACTAAAGCAGGAGTGTGAAGACTGGAAAGGGGTAACTGTGATGACTTTGCTACCAGTCCTCTCATCAGGTATCGAGAAAGGCGGCAAATGTGTCAAATTCCCTCAGTGCTGTCTGCGTCATCCTTCAAGAGTTGCTCTGAGTGTCACTGGCCAAGACAGCTCACCTACAGTACAGATCATTATTACAAAGCGGAGGAACAAAAGTAAAAGTAATAAATAAAACAAACAAAGCAACTGAGACCCAGTTCTTTAGTTCTTCACATCGTTGTCCATCAGCCGTTCTGCTTTCTGGATCAAAATTCGGATTTGTCAAAGAGTTCCTGGCAACTTGTGGATTCAAACTTTCTAACTAGTGTAAAGCATCAAAAGTTGCCATACTGTATGTTATCAGCAGTTGTACCGATAATCTCTCTTCATGTCCATGTCCCATTTCCTGATTATATTTTATAGTACTTTAAGCGGTCTTCATGATTGGCTAATAGGTGCTTTCTGCAACAACACATAAATTCAATGGGGATAGAGATTTGCTGTTTTGGTATTAACTGTAAACTGCAATGTTCTTCTGGTTTCCATCGCAGGGTCAGGAGACATGTCGGACGAGCTTTTCCTTTTAAGTTGTGTCCCTCCGCACGTCTCAGTTCAGCCTCATCTCTTCTGCTCATATCAGTGTTGCTCCTGAAAAGCCAAGAATAAGATGTCTGAGCACTGACAGGTATTAATAATATCGCCACATCACATCAATAATGGTTAAAAAAAAAAAAAAAGACAACGAAAGAATACAAACATCTTGAGGACTGTCTGACTCCTGATGATGAATTCCGTTGGCGGAATTTGCACCATGCACCTGAAAAACAGTCATAAATTGTCAGTGTCGTCAAATTCTTGACATGATTTAGCTGCGTTACATTTATAAATTAAAGGACTATTTCGACCTTCTTGCCGAGAGTTTGACGAGAGGATTGATACTGCTCTCGTGTCTGTATCGTAAATATTGAACTAATCGCCAACAGCCGCTTAGCTTGGTTTAACACAAAGCCTGAAAACAGGTGGAAACAGAGTTTTAGGTGTGCTGATAAGATTTTAAACCTTTGGGCGGAACCAGGATAGTCCCCCCCGTGTCCAGTCTGTGTGTTGAGCTTAGCTCGACCGGTTGCTGTGGTTGTAGCTTCATATTTATGGTACAGACATGACAGTAGTTACCTCTCTTCATCTAACTGAGAGGGAATAACTGCTTCTCCCAAAATGCCAAACCATTCCTTTAGAATGTGTGTCTGTTCTAAAGTAAATATACAAATCCATTGTCTCTGTACAAAAACATGTTATTACACACATTACTTCTTCTGTAATGTTTAAAACTTTTACAATTGACATGAAACCCCCTGTCTCACTTCTTCCGTATCTACAACCATCTTGACATCCCTTCTGATACGGGTACGTCTTCCCAAGATGCCTGCCCCCAAAATAATTGTCATCCTTTTCCGAGGTGAATCTGCGAAAGTAAGGTCTCGTTGCGACCGTACCGGGCTTTTGTCCGGATGCTTGCGCATGGCCTGGACCAGCTGGTCGACTTGTTGGTTGTGCTCCAGGGCGTTCCTCAGGGCTTCCTCAGTGCCGAGCAGGCGCTGGCGCAGGCGGTTCACCTCCGAGTCCAGAGCCGAGGGGTCCAGCATCGAGTACCGCCGGTGGTCGGGTGAAGACCGTTCCCGACCCTGAAACACACACACACACACACACACACACACACACGAGACCAAAAGCTCATAACTAGAGTCTCCTGTTAAATAATTCATATCATGCTACGATATATGTGATTAATATCTGGAAAAAAAAGATTATTATACATTATTTACATATTTACAGCTTTTACAGCAGTCTGTATGAACACACTGACTAGCACCTCAATATTAATTTGCTATAATCACGTATTCAGTTTATGGTGCATGTCAACACTGTATTCCTCCTCCATCTTAACATTTGTTGATCTACATGGGTATATTTTCAAGGAAAATTTTGACAAGTGTACAGTCCCTTTGGTGAGTTTTTTTTAAAGTCAAACTCCACCAACCAAAATTAATGTATTCTGAATTATTAATCCCACTCAGCCTGAGAAACGTTTGATTGATGGCTTCTGTAGCTCTGAGGGAGCTTTGTCAATCTGAGTAAATAACCCTGGTGATGTCAACAGGGTTACCTCGCCTGGTGCTTGGAGACCACGGTTTCAATTTATAGGTGCGGAGCTTGAAAAATGTGGGCGCTTACCAAGCAGGAAGGGTCTAATGAAAGCGGCTATTGGGTTGCAATTTGGGAAATGTAAGATCCTGCATTTTTGGAACTTTAGCCATACAACGAACGAAATGTCAACATACCTTCACCTCTGTTGCAGCCATTTTGAGCATAAAAAAAAAAAAAACTAATAATTCTTGCTTTTGGAAAGTACAGAATAGCTTTAGTCCTGTTAACATGACAAGAAACGGGGCATGACTATAATCATTTGAAAAGATGAAAAGGAAAGTGTAAACCTTCATGATGTTAAATCATCTTTCTAGAGAAAGCTAATTGTCCATTCAGAGTGAATACCACCATAAAAAAAAAACTAAAAAAAAACCCCACCAGAATACCAATCATTTCCTATTGAACTCTGTGGCCAAAGAGAACCAATAAGCTCGTCAGCAGAGAAAATATGGCCACAGCTGAATTTCTTACAGTAACATGTTGTCTGTGTCTAGAAAGACTTGCACACTTTCTTGTTTCCAAACTGATATACGATTTTCCTCTTTTCCTAGATTTCTGGGGGAGTCCGTGCAAACCTTATTTGTGTGACACATTCTATTTGTTGAGAAATTAGCAACAACAAAATAGCTTGAATGGGGAATAAGCAGGAGTAAGTGTCTCAAAAATCATTAATGATTAACTGTGAGGGTTGATAAACCTCACAACCGGCGTTGCTGCCGAACCAGTGTTTCCTTGTTCAAAATGCCCTTCTTTCCTACCAGAAGCAGCAGTTTTTCTCGCAGGGTCTTGATGTCATCCTGGAGTTTCTGCTCCTTGACCTTCCACTCGGCCTTGTGCACCTCTCGGTTCAGGTCTTTCTCCATGTCCCGCGAGTGGCGATGCGATTCCAGGAGCAGCACCCTCAGTTCATTCAGACTCCTGAGATTAGAAAACGGTTATGGCGGAGAAAAACAAGAGAAGAAACCTTGAGTGTTTGGTAAAACTGAAAAAAATAAAAAAAAAAAAAAATAGAACCTATTTTCCACGGCTGTTTTTGTGGTCTGCAGGGTTGCGGTGACTCGCTGTGAACTTGACTGCTCCAAAGTGCAATAATAATAGAGAAGCAGTGCAATTTTGCGGTCAGGGATTATATGAGTACCACGTCTATTCAGACCTAGCACCAGGGTCATTATTATTTAAAAGCTTAGCAACCCATTATGTGTATAATATGCTGGCCAGTCTGGCCGGGGGGGGGGGGTTGCTTTGGAGGCAGCCTCATTCTCTGTGTATGTAAGACTGGCTGGTGGATGGGTGCCCCGTTCCTAGAGTCAAGCTATGCAGTTTGACATGAACTAGTCTTTGGCTGTTTGCCCGACACTAATATCAGAGAGCTACATATACACTGGGGAACTTTTTTTCCTGTATCTAGGAGACTGCATGTTACGCAAAGGTGTCTGCCCTATACGTATTTAAGCTGCCATACATTCATTTGTGATAAAGCTGCACTTCAGACATAGACCATCATTCTCTTTTTTTTTTCCTAAGACCTTTTCTCTTCTTGCTGAAATTGTTCGAACATATATTCGAGCTGCTCTAATCAAAGGTTTTATATTAACGATGCATAATACAAAAAAGGGGGTTGGATGTGTAAATAAACTGCTAAGCTTGCCACATCAATCAGGTTCATAAGGTGATAATATGTCGGTGTTACATTTACAGCTTGTACCACAGCTGCCCCCAAGTGGACAATAAAAAAAAAAGAAAGAAAATCAATTAGTGCAGGTTTAAAGGAAGTGGAAAGGTTGTTTGAATTTTCATTATTGAAGCGATGTCTTCCGCACGTACTGATAATGTACTGTATTCTTCCTTTTCCTCACCGTTTCCAACAGTGCTTCAAATGTGCTGCGCCTCGGGCAAAGAAAAATGACCTAATTCAGTCGCTACTACCTGTGTGCTCAAGGCATGACTGGGCTCCATGCTATGTCGCATTGATCCATGACAACAGAGACTTTCTTTGTGTACTTCTTCACTGACATTGTATATTGGACTCCCTTCTACCAAGTGATTGTCTTTCTTGAATGATCTTGGCAGCTTTTTCAAGATAAAAAAAAATGTGTGAGGATGTTCAAAGTTGACTTTTTTGAGGGAAAGTACTCATCTGGTTTCCCGGAATCATGTCACAGACTGAAATAGCATCAGTGTCATTAAGATAGCAAATGATTCTACCCTCCAATGACACTAATCACTAATTCAAAGGGAGACATCTGTCAGCAGCCATTTAAACTCTTGTAGGCTCGTAAACACCTTGAGAGTCGTTGAGGTCACATGTGAGTCGTTGACCCGCCCGCCCTGTGGATTCTTCACTGCATTGAACTGCATACACTGCATTGCTCTGCTTATGTCTGGGTGTTTGTCCTTACGGTGGACAAGCTTCTGCCTCAGAGTGTTACTGAGCTAGAAGTGCACAGGGATGCGGTGTTTGTTGAAAATCCTCCCGCGCTCTTCAGATACTCCTGAAACGTAAGGAACGACAATGTTGTTCCATTTATTGCTGTTTTCTTCTCCGTCTATTCTGTATCTTTTTGTTGTTTTGACGAAGGCCCGGCTTGGGTAACTGCATATCTTAAGTGTTTCTCTGATGCGTACTTTTTTCTCCTTCTCCTTCCCCTCAGTCCTTTTGGGCATGTTGAAGAAGCCTTTGGGACCAGAGGTGAAACGTCCTCAAGAACCTCAAGCAAGTCCAGCTGCCTTCGTATGGCACTAACTAACATTACTAAGATCATAATCGTCCGTAATGTAGGAACTGCATAATGTAAGATTGCCAATAATGTAATACAATTAGACCAATCTGAGTTCGTGCAGCGCTACAGATAAATGCATTGTGTAAATGTGAACGTGTCTGGGCTTTGTGAAACAGAGCAAGACCCTTTAACAAAGCCCTGCACCTGTGCAATGATACTGTGAAAAGTTTCTCTTTACGCTTGGGTGGTTGAATAATGACCTCGGTTATCACCAGTTTTATTGAATGTAGCCCGGTGTGGCAGCTTGAGCTTCAGCAACAAAATTGAACCTTGGGGGCTTGTGAAAAGTGTGCCAGATCTATGCCAGGTGGACATCTGGCAGGTCTTCTTTGTTTCCCTCTGCTGGCTGCTCCCTAAACTCAAGAGGAAAAGACCCAGAGACTCAGGCCTCTAGTTTCACTTCGCTGTGGCACAGTCGTACATGCTGGCGGGAAGACCAGAGGCAATATGCGCAAAGCTGGCAAACCTGCCATTTCAGTTACTCATGTAATTAATCATCACAGTTTAACATGAACTTTATCTGTAAAATGTCAGTTCACCACTGTGATCGATCAGCCAGCAGACAAAAAATAATTACCCTCAGCTTCTGACGGAAGTCTGAGGAGAAACATTCAGTTCATCATCCTAAACCTGCGCTAATTAATATGTTTATATTAACCATGTGTAATGTAAAAGGGGTCACCTGTAGTGAAGAACCAACAGATAATTATCCCCAAACTCCACAGTTCCCCTCAGCTCTACAGAGTGTTTTAGCATCTTTTAGGTCACTGTTTTCCATTTCTGGCCCATCATTTTACTGCTCTGGCTCGCTATCACCGCTTTCATCAACCTAGTTTCCAGTGGCAACAGGCAGCTGCTTTCAGTGAAAAAGCTCTGATAAACCCATTGCATGCCACCTAACCAGCACCAAACGTCAACCATAGTTACTGAACTAGGCGGTGAACGCAGTGTAGCATTTAGCAGCTAAAAAAAGACATCTATTACCCTCAGGAATCGGTGGAGACCAAAGCAGAGCTAAAATAAGAGTGAATGTTGGACATATATACATCAGGTTGACACAAACATGATTCCAAATGAAAGCTAAAACATTTTCCATAGAAACTTTAGAAGTTGATAATATGTCAATGTTATGTTTACAGTTTGTTTATGCTTCCCCTAAGTAGCCAAAAAAATTAATTCTGGTTTAAAATATGATAAAATCTGACCACTATACCGCTTAGTTGTTTTTTGTTTTTTTTTTAATAATCAATTCCAATTGTGTGTGCATAAAAATAACAAGCATAAATGTGTTATTCACAAGGACTGTAAAAAAAATTTGGAGCACTGATTTATTTTATCATTTAAAGCCCTGTACAATATTCCTATATATGCCCATGTCAGGATTTAGAACAAATCTGGTAAGGAATACTGATTTTTCAGTGAGCTTAACATACGTTACACTCTTGAACATAATTTACTGTATAACTTTGGTGTAATTTTTTTTTTTTTTTTTTAAATATTCCCAAACTAATTTATGATATGTCTCAGTTATCAGTACTGTATTTCTTGACTTTATCCAACAGTACCTAGTTTTACTTTATCATATCATTAAGGCCTACATTATACTCAACGGTGTATTTCGGACTTTTTCTCATATGATTTCAGTATAATATCACAGGGAATGTTAGTCTGCCAGTGGTATGACACAGGTGCTGTTTAAAGCGAAACAAACCTAAACGGGGAAAGGAGAATATTCATGACGGCCGCAACCAGCTCTGCGGCGTGGAAACAGGAAGATACAGCCGCAAAGCTACAGCCCTAAGTCTTCCCACTAAAGCCACTGAGTTCATCATCTGAGCTCAGTCTCGCCGAACACGTTTATGAAGTTAAATACTTTGTGTTGCCTGTATGCAGAACACATTGCCCTTATGGGACAATGAAGTTTCCAATCAAAGTGAAGTGAGTCAGGACTTGAGTTGGTACTCCCGTGCATCCTCATTAATACCTGAGCTGGACAGTGAAATTGTATTGTACCTCTCTCACTTTACATGAATGGGACTAATGCTGGTACAGAATGACTCTCAAAAGAAAAGCACAACACAAGGTTTGCTCTCCAGCGCATTGTTTTTTTTAACTGCTCCAACAAAAACAGAACAGAACATCTTGTTCTTGATGCTGTTGATTCCTTAATTAAATAGTATGATTCAAACAATATTGTTCAAGTTCACAATACGCGTCAATAAAATCAAAACAGTGCCCTTGGGTTCCCAGTATCTGTCCATTATCACACCGATAATATGATGTGTTTTTGTGCATCATGTCTGCATGTGCAGGGACCTAATTTTTCACTTCACTAATCCAAAAAGTGCTGAGGCAGATTGTAAAATCTCCATACCTCTCTTTCTTCAGTAGCTCCTGGCTGATGCTGACCAGCTGCCCAGATGCATCGTGGGACTTCCTGGTCATGGACTCCAGCTCTGCCTCCACACGCATCTTCTCCTTGGCCAGGGCCTCGGCTCTCTTCTCCCCTGACCGAACTTTGCCCTCCAGCGCTGGTGGAAGAGAAAAATGAAGTAGCACTTTTGCTGTGAGTTTAATGTGAATTGTCGATAACACTTCTTTTTTTTTTAAACAATTAATACATTGTTTATAACACACAACAATGTATTTGTACACATATTCTAGGAGATTTCTAAGAGTTTATTTATCTGTTAAACTCCTCTACGAAGTGTTAATAACTGGTGTATAAACAGCGGATGAATCACACAACACAGTTGAAATCATATGGAAAAATGAAATATGCCACATGTATTTATTATATTGTTACACTTATTTATTATTTTTATTAATGAAGAGTGTATTGGTATCTGGAAATTGGTCTGTCACTGTGATACTTTCTTTAACACCGCGGAAATTTCTCACCGGAATATTTCACTATTTTCAAAAAGGAATGTTTGGAAATCTAAAATATGATATTTCCTACTGACACACTGATGCAGGAGATATGAAATAACCATCTAAGGCAAACCTTTGCGCAGCACTATGTGTTTATTATATTCATAAATGTTAGGTATCTACTTTCCATGACAGGTGAGCAAGACGGAGTGCTCTGGGGGAAATCTAGTAAGTAGACCTTGAGTTAAGAATGTGCATTATTTCCGTGGTAAAGAATAAAACCTCGAGCTCAACATGTCTTCATTACTTTCGAACGCATTTCTAAACAGATACAGACCTGCCTGAGAATGATTTTTATTTTAATATTTCATAACACGCTGTGATGAGTTGTCCGCGAGTGTAAGCATGTATAATTTAATATGACAACAGCTCTGTTATGCTGTGTTATTAATCATTCACTAACTGCTCATGCCCCAGTTGAGGATGCTTCAAAGGAATACATTAATAAACAATTTTTGAAAAAAAAATGCCCCTATAACCGATTCGGCTACACCGTAGTGTGTTATGGTGGGTATGAACTAACTGTTTGTATGCTGCTCATAAATGCTAAAAACTAAATTGTGAACAGAGCTCTTACACAGCGGTAACAGAGAATGGAACATTTCACATCCTCACGGCCCTACTGAAATCGTATTTGTTTTGCTATGGGGGGATCCAGTGACTAAAATGATCAGCCCACTGCAAAAACATACTATAACATTTTAAACCCACTATATTAACAATTTATACCCATTATACCAGGCAGCTTAGGCAAGTTATCTGTCTCACGTGACAATTGCGGAGCCTCAGACAGTGGTTTGCGGGGAATCGCAGAACTCATTTATCCTGCACATATTGATTTCAGGAATCACGCTCTCAGCGATGTAAGACCGATATTAAAGGATCTCTACCAACTGAGCGAATCCACGTCAAATGACGACTTACTGCCGTACCCGTGAACTCAGTACTCATTACTTGAACAGCTCAGTGCGTCATAATGCGTAACCTTTTCTGCTAATTCAAATGTCAGTTTCTACCGATCACTTCCCCTCTGCTGTACTTCGATAAAGAATTTGCAGGGGATTTTGGTCAAAAGGTACTTAAAAACCCCCTGACTTGAACCCTGCAGAGGAGTTCTACTGTTTGTAAAAGTCAATTATCAGAACCTTCAAAATGAAGTACAGTAATGAAACCATTCTTCGCTATGTGTCTCATATTATTCTTTTCTCTTTGTAAATTATTTACAATCCATTCTTCAAAGCGTGTCAGTGTGATTATCCGAGCTACGCGGAGCGTGTCTTAAGTCCCTCTGATGTGATGGAACTTTTTGGTTTTCAAAAGACAGCCGGTCCACAGACTTCCCAGTGATGAACAAAGAATGCAGTGGAGAAGGTGAGTCCGCAGTCCACCGCACGGTGATCTCAGCGCGGCTGGCAGAAAATGAAGGGAAGCCTGCGGCCCCCGCACACTGAGACACAGCGCAGACGTACAAAGAGGGCAACACTGATAGTCACTAATGAAGGTCAATTACTACTGTTAATAGGACACAGATAACGAGTTTATATATCGAGAAATATGCCTCTTTTGTTCCCGATCTAAAACCCAAACGGGCTGAAGGGCGGGAGGCGCTTCAGTGAACCATCGAGCTTAGCCTTGTTTTAACATTGTAAGGAAAAAACACGAAAAGGCTATTCGCCGACAGGCTACGTGAAAACGCCGCGCTCCGGAAAATGACATTTACCTCCCATCTGTGATTTGAGGGCTTCCACCTGGGAAGTGAGAGTAGAGACCTCTTTTTCCCTTTTCAACAACTTCTCCATCGTTTCTAGGGAAAAACAAAACAGCATTAAGTGTCTTGCTCGGAGAACGCAGCGCTCCAGAAACCACAATGAGAGCACTGGTTGTGGGTTCTTGGGTCAGTGTAACAGTCTGTGAGGTGCATGCTGCAGGTCTGAAGTTACAAATGATCTCCTTACGTTAACATAGGTATCTGTCACTTAGCAACGTATCTTAAAAATCTTATGACCACGTGATATTTGGTGGGTAGATTTTACCTCTGGGCCAAAGGAGCTGACATTAGATCATTAACATTATGAAACCGAGATAGACCACTGGTCAGGAAAATCGACTGCATTCACTAATGCGAAGAGAATAACGAGGACTATTTCGTCCAGGAATAGTTCGACATTCCGGGAAACAGGACTATTCGCTTTCTGGTGGAGAGTTAGATGATACCACTCTCACAGCCGTCAGGTAAACGTGAGGCTACAGCCAACAGCCGGTGAGCTCTGCTTGGTGCTCCATCAGAAATGCTTCTCTTGGGCTCGGCCGGTTGGAGGAGGCCGTTGGCGTCCGCGTGCTGGTGTTGCAGGCAGGGAACGAGAGGCAAAAGTAAGCAAACCTCCGGTGTAGCCGCGTGTCACGGGCAGACGGTGCGACTGTTAGCGGCACTGAAGAGCAAGAGACACACCAGGATCTAAAAGGACCGAGGCGATGTCTGCTGGTAAGTTTACACGCCGTTAAACAGCTAATTCGAAATCTGGCCTGCGAACTGACGTTAGCACTGCACTCTTCCTGGTGAATGTTTCTCTGGTCGCTCGTTCAGCCGGCTGCTCAGGTTGGTAAATTAGATACGAAGGAGACTTTAGCAGGAAAGCTAACGCGGGTTGTTGTTCAGAGTCTGTGGCTCTCGTGTAGCCGCCGGTGTCTGGCTCAGGTGGACTTCGTTACAGTTGGACAGAGCCAGGCTAGCTCGTCCCCCACCTGCCTCCAGACTTCACGCTAAGCTAAGCCCAACCGGCTGCTGGCACTCCACCTAACCCTCCGTCAGAAAGCGATATAAGCGTACTTCCCAAAAGGTCCAGCTGTTCCTTTCAGTGGAGCAAGACAGAACTGTGCATTTCTCTGCCATCCTCAGGTGCGTGAATGGACATTATGATCAGCAGCTTATAAACAAATGCAACAGAAAGGCTGAAACATAAAGGGCCATAAAGACGTTTCGACAAAACTGATAGCATCAACTAGTTTTTATGAACTTGGCAAGTAATAACAGGAAGCAGAATATATGAACATGTAAGGAAAATAGAACAATTGAAGTGTATGTGTGTTTTTTTTCTAAAAATGTACTAATACTCAAATAAGTGGGCTGCGATACCTTCGATACTCTGTTTTAGCTTCATCTTCTCATCTGAAATTTCATTATCCTCTATCACCTGAAAAAGGAGAGTTGAGTTCAAGAGAGTTGAACTGAAATTAAAACAGTGTATTAATAATCCAAACAACATCAAACTACTGTAGGTACTGGACTTCTAGCTTGTTGCTCACGTTTGCATCATGGGAGGTGTAGCGGTCTGCCTGGATGGCCTGGAGCTGGTTCGCCGTCACCCTCAGCTTCTCCTCCAGTTTCTGGATCTCCTCCTGGCTCTCTGCCTGGGCTTTCTGCAGGGCTTGGTAGTCCGTCATCTTCTTCTCTGACAGCTCCAGTCTCTCTCTCAGCTCCTCCGTGCTTCTATCCTGCTCCATCTGAAGCTTCTCCATCTCTGCCAGCCTCTGCTCCGCCTTCTGTAGCTTATCAGTCGCCTCCTCCAGGGCCTGCTTCACGCTTTTGGCCTCTACCTCGGCCCTCCATGTCTGGTTGCCCTCGGCCAGCTGGTCTTTGGCCTCCTGAAGACGATTGCAGAGGTCCTCGCGTTCCTTGGTCAGAATTGCAGCTTCAATCTTATGTTTGGCCTTGAGATTCTCCACTTCCAGCTGGTGCTCCATCTTCAGGCTCTCCAGACTGGCTCTCAGCTCCTGGGTGTCCTGCTCTTGGCCTTCTGAAGAAGCATGATCACTACTCAATGAGGCCTTCAGTTCCTCCAAGGATCGCTGGTGGTCGCTCACTAAAGTGTCAAATTTAGCCTGCAGAGAGAAATGAGAAGAAGTATCTGGTTGCATTGGTGGTATTTGGGAAATAATCAATTCAAATTGATTGAAATGGGAAATTTTGATTTAATTCGACATTCTTATTCATTTTATACTTAATGTGTTTTCCTTGGTCAAAATTCATCTTTTCAAGGCTTTTGCTTTTGTACTCCGCTATAAGCAAAATTTCCAGGGAGTCCCTGAATCCTCTTAATCCTGTAAATCCTCACAGAATATTCGGCATAAAAACTGTCAAATTCGAAAAGGTAAATCCAATCTCACTGCTATCTGCTTTTAAAAATTTTTCTAATTCGTCAGAGAGAGCAACTGAAATAAGCCCCACTGCTCTTGTTGAAGTTCTCTGAACAGTTTGTGTTGGGTTAAAATGAATGCAGCAGAGTACCTTCCAGGTGTCCATCATTTCCATGTTTTCCTTGGTGGCGTGCTGGACTTTCTGCTTCATCTCACTGATCTCCTGGTTCTGTTTATCCACCACCGCCTTCAGCGCGTCTATCTCCTGCTGGCTCGCTGCTAATGCCGTCTCGTACTTCTCTTTGAGCTCGCTGCTCTCCTTGTAGTGCTCGCGGCCCGCCGACAGCAGCTGCTCGCGCAGGAGGAGGGTCTCTGGTTGGGCGTCGGACCCGGCGGCTGCGTCACCGTCGTTGGCCTGCTGCGGGCCCGGGTCGGACCCTCTAAGTTGAGCCTGGAGGTTCTTGATCTCAGCTCTTCTGAGGGTGAGCTCCTCCTCCAGTTGCATGATACGACTCTGCTCTTCAACTGTGGTTTGCTGACGAGAAAGAAAGCAACATCAAACACTGCTATTAGAGGTTTTTCCTCATCACTACCGCAGCAGAGAGATGTCAGCCTTTCAAAAGAATGACCTTATTACCGTAACAGGTGGGAGACCCTGCAACAGAATGATGTCATTCAAACGAAAAGGTGACACTGATTTAATGGCGGAAATCAGGCTTCAAGGAAAAAGGAAATCAAAGGGAAGCCCCAGAAGGTCCTTGCAAGGATTGGAGACGGTCAAGTGCATTCCAGTGGAATATATGATACAAAAAAACATTACATTAAGTATGTGGACAGAGACCCATTGTTTCACAGTTTGGCTTTCTGTTTGGCTACCAATGGCTCTCCTTAGGTACGAGATGGTGCACAGACTATCAGCTATCAGTTTTCCCCCTGGTGCCCAGACTTCAGAGTGCACGCGAGCACATCTGCAGATCCTACTCAGAGCATGTGTTCTAAATATTCATGGCAAAATTCTTATATTTAAAATAGGTCCCACACAACACCTGACGGTGTACAGATAAGCACACAAGACACCATATGTTCATGGTTCAGCTTCTGTGGTGCTGGTGGGCAGATTTTTATTTTAGAGCGTGCTATAGCCGTTGTCTTTATACCAACAATGGATCACGTGACTACATGTAATGTGACAGGGCTCTGCTGAAATGACAAACCCACGGAGAATTGCCACCAGACCCTGCAGGGCTCCCTTCAGCTCTACGAAGCTTTTATTGTTTCTTTTAACTCACTGTTTTGGTTTTTTGCGGCTTGCAAACTTTAACGTCTTGATTCACTCCGACTGCTCTCATTAGGGCCATTTTTTTGGCTGTAGCAGGCAGCTGTTTTCAGCCAAACGGCTACACCCACAGTACGTTACCTGCTTGGTGCCGGGCAGGTTTTTCCACTGTAAACGGCTGCCTGCTTCTGCTGAAAACAAGAGTAATGAGAGCTGAGGATTTTATGGCCAGAAAAAAAACAAAAAACAAAAACAATGAGCCAAAAGAAACTGAAAGGCTCTGTTGAGCTGAGGGAACTGAAGAGCCAAGTGGTAGCCGGTTTGTTATAAGCGACCCCTTTCACATTACACATGCTCATTTAATCTATTTTTAATATGAAAAATATTGGTTAGTGCAGCGCTAAACTCTCCTGGATTACACATTTTAAATCTGGCCGATGCATCCCAGTACCCCCATCCTAGCAGGCCATTATTTTAGAGGAGTACTGGCAGCAGTAGGAAGCGAGCGTTTCGAAGATCGAAGAAGTCTGAGCAAACCGTTGCACTCATTTTATGATGCTGCTGTGCTCAAGACTACAGTCTGCTCTAAGTACGTTAAAAGTCACTGTATCGTTTCCGTCCAAAGTGAAAATACAAAAAGGAGCCAAAGGATCAACGTGTCTCTGTCCAAATATTTGTGCAGCTCACTGTATGTGCAAAGAAGTGGAAGATGAGAGGAGAGCACAGCCATTCTCTGATCATCTAGAAGCAGCCAAGCAAATATAATAAAGCCGACAGCAAACCTCCACACAGTGACACAGCGCGCGCACACACAAACACACACACACACACGCGCACGCACACACACAACTGCAAACATCCTCCACACATTTGTATCCAGTCAAAATAAAAAAGAGATTAAGAAGGAGGACCTGCTGCACAGTGCACAGATGTTAATTTCAACAATCTGGGAAAACAATCCGCCAGACCTCAGAGTTACTAGTTGATTCATATCAGAGCTTTTGCCTGAACAGCATTCAGATTACGGCACATCACACAGGAGTAAAAGAGTAAAAAAAAAAGGTCTATGCAAGGTTAATGTCCTTGACAGCGTCTGAAGTCGATTTGAAGTCAAGAATTGAGATAGCTCAGCAGCGGATCAAAGCCAAAATAAGATCAAATCTCTTTTTCACCTTGGTTCTCTTACCCAACCTCAAGGATACTGCATCCTGAGTGCATCTTCCCTGTTGGCAGAAGCAGACCTTACTGCAAATATACGAATCCAGCATTTCAAAGTGTTTTGTTATCTTTTGATGCCTGAAAATTGAAAGCACAAGCTTGTACGCTTTGATTTGTGTTGCTGTGGTCTATTATTGAAGAGGCTTTCACTCTGAAGTGCAGCGCTGCATGTCAAAGTGATGTAAAGCTGTAACTACTGATTGTAAATGGGCATTACCACGACGGTTTGCCTTGAAACATTCATCTGAGAATCGGGGATGAATCCCATCCACAATTTAGCAACTTCTCGTGTGTTACTAATTACGGAACGGCTCGAAAACACTAGCGTGGAGCTCGGGGAGATGTATCCACTGCGTACTTTAGAGCTAAAATGGAAAAAGGTGTTATGTCAAACGTTGTGTCCTGGGATCTTAAAGTGCAGCTGGCAACTGATCCAAACGCCAACCTTTAAATAAAATAAAATTAAAAAAAAATTTAAAATCACAAATTTAAAAGAAAATTAAACACCAGCTACTGCAACTGAAGAGGTGAAAAGCCGAAGCAGCTGGAGAGCCACATCTGATACTGTGTTTCCTTTCAAAGGCAAATGTCTCAGGGGAAGCTCTGGGTCAACGGTGAGGAGGAGCGGGATTACTGCGATTCATGGTATGATAGTGACAGAATGAGGGAGAGGAAGGAGCATATCAAGTCAATGTGCATATATGTTTGGCGTGTTTCTACGCTCACACACGGTGATAAGTAACCATCCGTCAGTGTCACGTCGAGGATCTGTGGCCATTACTGAGGTTCAGGCTTTTGTCTGTGGCTGTTTAATCGTGACGCGGAAGAACAGTGCATGGGGCGCCCGCGTACTTGACATACCAAGACGTTTCAGACATGTATTTTGAAAGATAAGGCTGCTGATATTCAAAATGTTCTCATTTTCAACAAATCCCACGAAGGGACCAAAACCAACAATAAAACTCGATCCTACTCACAGGTAACGCCGGCGTGGCTAAAGCCCGACACAGCTTATTCCTCTCAGCTATATAAATCAGATCAGCGAGCCACACTGCTGCACCGGGTTGACACGCTCCTCCGTTACCACGAACACAGGCCCTGTAGTTTGTTTTGAGTCGGTCCCACGAGCACCATCCTGCCGCTGGAAATACCCACTAGAGCACCAAATGCAGATTAATCCGCAGGTGAAAATAGTCCCGAGCAAATGCGCTATCTATTCCTGTTTGAGTAACCTTTACTACAAAATTATTCTGCCTTTTTTTTTTTTTTTTTAAATAGAAAGAAGACAAAAAGAAACTATTTTTATATATGTGAGCCTACATGTTTTCAGCAGGGACCATGGGCTGAGGCTGAGACGTGCTGTGGAGGTCAGAAAGTTTGGAGAGACGGACGAACACATTATTGGTTTTGGTCCTTTTTATAAATGGGATTTGGTGACTGAATTAATTTAAACAGCCTTTTCCATTTAAACTGTAAGATTTTTAACACTTCGATTTGTTTCATCTTCCCAGAAAACAGCCTCATGAATATTCACGTCTTGAACTGTCTACCTCCGCTGTATTACGGCTGGATCGATATACACAGATACATACTGAGAATATATACCCGTAGCATAAAATCTGTGGCATCAGAACAGACGGTGGATCCAGATTTTATACGCTCATTTTCAGACGAAAAAGTGGAGCTTTACAAATACAGGCCAATACTGGCCAGTGTACTTACGTGTGTATTGATTTTCAAGAATGACTATTGGTATGTCTCTAGTTTGATTTGATGTGAATCTGGACATCAAAGGTGGACGGGTGGAGTACGACTTTAACCCGTGCAGCTTGTGAGTTATGCTACCATCAACAAAGAAGCAAACAGGTGCAGAACCACACAGGACAGTGGCTACAGGCAAAGGGCTCGTGCTTTTTACCCTCCTCCTCTCTAATTCTTTCTGAAGTGCCTCTGCTCTCGACTGTTCGAGGAGCAGGCTCTGCTCAAGCTGACGAATATGGGCATGTTCCAATTTCGTCTGTGTCTACGGAGAGAGACAAAAAGAGAGAGACAGAAAGGGGGGGGAAAAAAGACTCATAGGGAGAGAGACCCGTAAAGATCGGAGGGGAATGGCAGAGATCAGAACAACTGTCAACAGATGATGAAAGGGCAGCTTTGTAGACAGCAGCACTGTGCAAGAACTGAGCTGATCATATGATGGGAAGATTTGAGGAGAAGAGGCTGGAGAGCTAAGTCAGACCCCGTCTAAAATGGTTCAGTTTCAGACTCTGAAGTGAGACGGCACTTGCAGAGAAGGTGCACTTTGCAGTTGAGAGCGGGGAGGGACAACTCTGTGCTCCTTGCTCGCGTGTCAGCCCAGCAGAGTGCTTCAGAGACATGTCGGTCTGAGCTGTTTAATGAGTTGAGCACAGTGTACGCTCACACACCAGAACCGGCTGCTCCGACGATGTGCTAAATATTCACACAGTTTGGTTTTTGTTTTCAAATATCTAATCTTTATATTTCATTAAACTGAAGCATTTATTCTCGTTAAAAAAAACCCAAAAAAAACATTATTTGGTAACACTGGAAATTTCTCTCCAAGTTGATAATGTGATTTCTCCGCACATCAGTGAGCCACACTCTTGCACTGGGTGACATGCTCCTACATGAACACAGGCACTGTAGTTTATTTTGAGACAAGCTCACATGCACCGTCCTGCTGCTGGGGGGGAAAAAAAAAACAAAACCAAAAAAAAACAAAAAAACAAAAAAAAAACGCCACGTGTATTAATCCGCAGCTGAAAATAGTCCCCAACAAATGCACTATTTACTTCAGTTTGAGTAATGTGTGCTAAAAACGACAGTGCCCAAGTGTTTTAAGAAATTACTGAGCCATTTAAAAAAAAAATCTATATCTATATATCTATAGATATATATCTATATATCTATCTATATATATCTATTTGTTGCTGTTTTTTAAAATGGACATGTTTAATTTCGACCCATGCTTGGGACTGTGCCACAGACATGGCGGAGATGTCTGAAAGCACTGAGAGATGAACTAACACATTGTTAGTTTTGTTTTTTTTTCCCTGGGATTTGTTGACAATATTAAAAGTATGAAATATGGCAGGACTTGTCCTTTAACAGGAAAGCCTCTTGTCTTTGCTCGTCTTTCTTCTGTAAACGTGGCTTCCATGCAGTGTTGGAACATTATGCTAGATTATAAAGACCGCAACTGCAGATGGAGTATAAATGTTTTTTAAAGAAATCCGTATCCTTAAATAATGGTCGAGAACCATTTTATCTAAAGGACGTTTTTAAGGATAAACATTTTTAGAATACTTCAGTCACCATGCGACAGAATGTGCAATCACAAATCTGTTTTTTTTGGGGGGTTGTGTACATCTGGAGACTAATTAAAGCCAAAAGCATATTCAAAAGTGAACAAATGAGATTTACCTTCCATTCAGGTTCTTTCCCAGGGGACAGACGGGAGAGGGGACGGATAGTGTACTTTATCTAATGGATTTCCGGCTTTTTTCCGCCCAGCTGGAAATTAGCGACGAGTCACACGTTCGCTGAAGCCGGCAACTTATTCATGGTTTTTTTTTTTTAAATCCTCAAACTTTGTTTGACTTCTGTCCCAAAATATGCAGCGACTGAGAGCCGCCGCTCTCCTTTAGTGAAATTTCTGTGGCGCCGCGGTGAGCGGCATAGTGAGTGGGGAGGCTGTCAATCAAACTGTCTGGGGGGTTTCCTAGTCCAGATCTTCCTCCCTGCTGAACCATCTTCCCAAACACATTATCATCTGTTCTGCATGTATAAACCCATTGTAAATGTGCCTTTTAGCCTCGATCTCCAGGCTTTGCATTTATGCTGACGGTGCCGTCTCGTGTTATACGGCATGAAAAACGGTCTACGGAAACACGGCTCATGATATCGAAGGACAAACTGTAAATTAGTGTGAGGAAACACAGACATTCAATTATCGATCGTGTGCAGGTATTAATCATGCTGATAAATACCTCCAGGTCTCCCTTGGTGATGGACTCCTCCTCTACTCTGAACTGGAGGTCCTCCACTTTCCTGTGAATGGAATTTGTATGAGAAGTGTCACAGGGAATGAGAACAGCAAGGGATCAGTGGGAGCCTGGTTCTTTTGACCAGTGTTCCCATTTCATGTCTTTACCTGCTCTGTGTGCCGTCATAGTTACACAACATGCTGAATACGGATTTTTCTAAACTTTACACTTGACCGTCTTGTTATCTCTCTTTCTCTAACCGATTCTCTTCGAGCAGATGCTCTTAAGAAAAAGTGAAAATGGCCATTTCTGATTTTAGCTGGTCTTTGCACAGGCACGGCGGGAAACGGACCCGGCTATGTACGCTGACCTTTCGCCGTGGCCCCTCTGCTGAACAACGGTAAGCTAACCACACCCTGACTCCAGCTCTGTGCCTAACGGGCACAGGCCGTGGGATTTCATGAAGTCGTGAGGCACATTTCCCAAAACGTCGAAATACCCCTTTAAGAGTCGGTCTAGACTCACTGTAGTGGAATGTATAGTCGCTGAAGAGAGGCCACGAGCAACGCTTCACACTTTAATTTGGTTAAATTGTGCCACGGTAATCAATTCCCTTATGAAGTCGTGGTCTCAAGATAAACAATTTTTTTTTTTTTTTTTTAAAATTCTAATAATGACACGACTATCATCAAACAGAAATGAAATATAATGAGAAAACCAAGTTGGAATTCTTCGGCGACAGCAGCAAAAGCACAGTTTAACGTATAGTGACGTGAGAATTTGTTTTTGTCGAGGCCGGCAGATCCTTCCAAATGGTCCACGTTTGGACTCCGGAACCACCGCCGCCGGCCCACGAGAGACCGCGAGCAGCACGGGTGACGTTTGAGTGATGTTACCTTTTCTCCTCTTCAAGCTGATTAGCCAGTTCCTGTTTATCTTTCTGCGTGCTGGCCAACAGGGCTTTGACTTGCTGGAGGGTGCTCTCATTCTCCGTTACATACTGTAGCAGATAGTAGGGGCAAGAAGAAACGTGCTAATGAAGCATAACGTGCTTAACCACAGATTTATTGTTGCATAAGTCATTGGGCCGATTGTTTTTTTTTTTTTTGTCAAACACAAGAAGGGAAAAGGCCAGAAGGGATTGCAATACGACGACTCTGCTAGTGTCTTCCGTTTCCCCCCCGGGAGGTGATCCGCTTATCTGTTACGTACCTGCATGTGCTGCGCCTTGTGGACGCTCAGCTCCTTCTCCACCTCGCAGATGTGGCTGGTCGCCTTGGCCATCTCGGCCCGCTCCAGGTCCCTCTCGGCCAGCAGCTGCTCGATGTGCTGCTGCTTCTCCTTCAGGGCTTCCTGGAGCGCGGTGGTGCCGGAGATCTTCCGGGCGTAGCGCGAGGACGTCTCCGTCAGCTTTGGAGGGAGAGAGCATTACAGGATTTCGGAAATGTGGGCCGAGGAGAGGGGGGGGATTGTTAAAAGGGACAGGAAAGGGAGGAAAAGAAGGCGAGAAGGCAGGAAGAAATGGAGAGATGCACGTAGGGTTAAGGAAAGATTAGACTGAATGTAACTGAGTCGAAGATCGGACGCGAGTAAACCCTCTAATTGTCGAGAGACACGAGAGGCTTCGCTTTTTTTGAGATCTCCCGAGGGAAATTTTGCGACTGTGAGGAAACTTAAGGTCAAAACCAGTGTGATGGTCATGTTTTTGATCATGAAAGTAACTGCTCTGTGAACCTGACACTTTGCCTTCATCTGATCACATGGGAATTATCTCACGATCATGAAGAGGCGGAGCTTTTTATCCCTGAGAATACTAGGCTTGTTAAGGTGGAAATGAAAAAACACTTACTTCCCCCTCCAAACTACAAATCAGAGAAACACCCAGCCTTCTGTACAAGTAGCTCCCTCATCCTGACAAGAGTAAGATCTTGGTGAAACTATGAAATAAGCCGCGTTCCTTCTCAGATTACTTAGATATGGAAATTCTCAACTTTTAAGTTATTCTATGAAATGCTGGCTACAGGAGGCTTTAAACAATGTGTGTCCCACAACCTCGGTCTAAAGTTTGTTTTCCTTTTATCCCCTCAGGGAATATCTGACTGCTTGGGAAAGTATCAGATGAGAAAGCGCAAGCGTCGAAGTTGTGATGAGAGATGCAACACTTTCTTTGGCCACTAGAGTATGCTCTTTGAAAGGAATCCTGCCTGACCTATGGGATGAGTTCAGACCAGTGGCTTTTACACAAACAGAATAATACTAGACGAGGAAGAAGAGGAAAAAAGAAAAGAAAAAAAAAATTCCACGCATTTGCATTTTTTCGTTTGTAGGTTTTCTGGTTCTGGTTTCCTACACGAGGACATTGCACTGAAAAGGCAAAAGCTGGTGGAAAAAAGAGCCTGTTTAACTACAACTACATGGGCACTGGGGGTCACTGAAGCAGTGGAGCCTTGCTTTTGTGTGGGCGCCAGCAAGAACTGCCGAGGGGGGTTTTTAATTCATATTTCAGCATCTTTATTTTCACAGTTACGAATGCAGCGCGAGGTCCTAACACGGTGTTAAATGTGTGTCGCGACGCCCGTTTGCGTCTGACATCTTTATGTAAACCTCCACCTCTGTGCCTGCCGTCTCTACTTTCCTACCGCTGCCGACAAAACGAAATCGCGGGGCGATCGTGGTACGAGATCTTTAAGGAGAGGCAGCCGGTCCAGAGTATTTTGTGCTGCGTGATCAGCCTGGTGATTCACAAAGGTCGCCTTCGGTGCCGTCTGACACCGCTGGCAACAATTAAGGAGAGTGAAGGGCAGTGTTCTCCACCCGAGGTCTGGCGCGCAACCAGGGGCCGAAAACGTTGCGAGATGCCCCGATGTCCCCGTCCGTTTTAGTGCGTCGCCGGCCATCCCCGGGGATGTTCGGCCTAAAGACGGACTGTGTTGAAACAAGCTATTTGAATGCTCTTTCAGCTGCAGCTCTGCAGATTGGTCACGCAGGAGGAAACTGCAAAGTCAGTGAATGAGAGCCTCACACTGCACGGCAACAAAATGCTAATTATTAACCACTCGGCAGTTCAGAGAGTGTTTCAGTACAATGAAGCTCTTTGTCGTCGCACTGTTTGAATTTGTAGACATATTATTTCACGAACCAAAATTAAAAACTTTTAACCTTTAATCAGACGATGCAATGTTTCTGTTTTGTTTTGTTTTTTTAATATATGAATCGCAAAATACAGATTTAATAAGTAATAGAAACTAGTAGGCATCCTTGGTATTCAAAGGTGTGGAAGTTTTAAGGGTTTTAATGAATTTTACAATACTATTTGTTAAAAAAGGAAAATTATAACAAACTGAAAGGTACCTTAAAATTCAGTTTAAGCCACATTTATATAAGGAAATCTTCTCGGTTAACCGAAGTGCATTTCTTGGTTTCATGTCCTATATATGCCAATTCCATCCACTTCTGTATTTTGTTTTTTTTCTATATGTTTGGCCATTCCCTGACATTCTCGTTTTTCTTTTATGGAATTCTATTCTTTTTTTTTTTTTTAGATATATTGCACACCCCTGAAGCACCTTGTAACGCTAAATTTGAAAGGTACTATAGAAATAAAGTTCACTCACTCACTTACCTACTTTTAGGGAATAATTTGGGGAAGAAAAAAAAAAAAAAAGCTTAATCACTTTCTTGCGAAGAGTCGGATGAGAACATCGACACCACTGTCACGTCTGTACGGTAAATATGAATCTACAACCAGCAGCCGGTTATCTTAGCTCAGCATGAAGACTGGAAACGGGGAGAGACAGTTCGCCTGGTTTGGTCCCAAGGGAACATAAGCTGCCTACCGGCTCCTCTCAGGCTCCGTGGTTCAAATGTTTGTCTAATCCGTGCAGAAACCGAGGTGTAAATATGACTCGTTAGGGTTTTACGGGGGGGGGGGGGTTCGTGCAGGACTGTATCTTGGCCTGGTGCAGTGACCTCGGGGGGCCTCCCCCGGCGACCTCACGGTGACGACTGGACTGGCTGCGGCTCCATAAATCGGTGTGCAGACATGACAGTGGTGTCGACCTCCTCGGCTGACTCTGCGCGAAAGCGTCGGTTTGAGCGCATCCCGCCAACTCTGTATGACCAGCCCCCCCACCCCCGGCTCGCAGCGTGTACTCGAAGCGCATTGCACTCATCTTACCAGCCCAGCTCGGCTCGGTCGTCCACCCACGGAGGAGGCCACCGAGCTGACTGAACTGATGGAGGAGCTGCTGGGGCTGTGGGCCAGAGAGGAGACCCCCATGGCCACCCGCTTGCTCTTCTTAGCCTTGGCCGGGCTGGTGGAGGGGAAGCCGATGCGGATCACCTTATGGATCGGCGCAAACAAGCCGAACTTGGGAAGACACTGGAAGTATCTGTAGGAGGGAGAGAGGAACGGGGTGAGGGGTTTTGCGAAGAACTGAACACAGACTCCCTTTGTGTTTAGTTTGGATCGTCAAAACTTTTGTTACGTACTTCCACTGACATTTCCAGGCATAGAAAGAAAAAAACATGATCGTAGTCTGCAATCTGAAAATATTTCAGTTTCAAACCAGCTGCGAATGTGTCCCACATGGTCAATCATTGAAATCATCTATAAAAGTCCGCTGCAATTAAACAGAACAAATAAATAAATAAATACAACTTTGAAACACTCATTATGTGAGAATAATGAGCGCGATGAAACGGCGGTCCTTACTATTGGCCCTGAGAGCGCCCAGAAGACCCTGCAGCAAACTCCGGGACCTTTACCCTCTAACATCAAGCTGTGTACCGGGAATTGAGGTTTCACAATACTCTGGATTTTTTTAATTCAACTAAAGACACGTGTGCAGTTGAAGTCAGCCATATTTGACCTTTTTTCACAGTGCGGGTGTATTAAACCTCACAACTAGATTACTGTTACTCTTTACACACCTGCACCTTGAAGGCAGCTGGTATAAAACGGATGCTCTGGATGTTCCCGGAGCTGGACCTACACCAGCCAATACCACGGGAGACCGAGCATTTCCTGCCATTGCCTCTGAACTTTGGACTAGTTTACATCCCAAGACTCACTTACATTCACTTTCTTTTTCTTTATTCTTAAAGTCTTTTTTTTGTAAACTCTGTTTCGTTGCTCTTGTGTTTGTTTCCATTGTAACTTTCAGACGCATAAATGAATCTTAACCGACAATATTCTACGTGCATAAATTGAAAAGCAATGATCACCATTAGCAGTCGCTAACACTTGAACTACTTTTAGCTACAGCATCAGCTTATCATCATGTCTGAGGGTTTTTTTCATGTCATTCACGACTTTCCTGTGTTTTCATCTGATGTAAAATGTGCATGATGCAAATAGTTTGAAAGTCACTGTGACTGATCATGATGTTTCCATATTTTCTCTCTCACAGCTCTAAGAGTTTGGGTTTTTTTTTTTAAAACAGAACACGTGTGGTTTTACTTCTGTTGATGCTGTGAACATAGTTTCCCCATTGTCCATGTAGAAGCCACGAATAAGCCCCCTCTGGGCTTCTTGACTCTCCCTGCTGTTGTTCTAAAGTCTTCATAAACTTGCACAAATAAACTGTGAATCCTACAGGATTCGAGAATTACACTGGGCGAGGTTAGAAACTCTGGAACAATTAGACCAAAACTTTAGTATAAAAAGAAGGTGCATCTGGATTTGGACTTCTTCATGAAAAATGTGACAGTGTCTGGGCTACTTAGACAACTTTTTTTTTCCATTTTTGTCCTTTGGCTCTAAATTTCAAGCAGCACTCCAGAGTGTCAGTAACCCTACAGTATTTCACCCATCCCGAACAGTTTTCCACTGCCGGTGGGGGGGGAAACGGTGTCGGACTATGAAATAATAAATAATAAACGGAAATCAGACATATGACAAATGTGAGAAACATTGCGAAGGACACGCCCAACCACTGGTGCAGACTGGCTCTGGCCTAGAGGGTCAGTCAGTTTGATTTCACGAGCAGGCAGATGAGAGAACAAAGAACAACCAGCTGAACAGATGGATCCACAGTCTTCCCCTCAATTTCCTTTTAGGGGAAAGAGCAAAGGAATTTGAGGCGCTTGAAGCATACATAATGTATATGTGTGTGTGTGTGTGTGTGTGTGTGTGTGTGTGTGTGTGTGTGTGTGTGTGTGTGTGTACCTTGTACCAGCTACCGCACCGTCATTCTTCCCCAGGGGCTCATCTAGCTCAACCCCGCACCATTCACCCTTGGCGAAGTCTGTCTCTCCCATGTAGCGTATGACTCCCATCTTTGAGCCTCCGACCTGACAACAGGAAGCGAAAAGACCTGACTGCTCACATCTTCAATGGCGCCAATCGAACGCTTTACATCGAGCTGTTGCGGAAGAATAATCATCACCGATTTTTATTTACATTATGAGTCGCCCTTCTCTTGGGCGCATATTTAATGCACCCTTCTCAAATTAGACGTGATACCGTAGTTTATTAAAAATCAGTAGCTTCCGTGTCATGTTTTTTGATATGGCAGGAGTTTCTCAAAATTTCACACCGCATTTCCCACAATCCCCTTTGCTTGTGTAACACAGAGGATGCTGCCGATGGTCCCGATCTTCACTATTTCTCCAGGTGTTGTCTACTGGTGTCCTCTCCATTAACTTGTTGTAACTTGTCGGTTGGTACATATATCATGGTCATAACTCTCTAATAAGACATTTTGTCATGTCACAGTAGGAAAAAAAAAACGGATGCCGGCTGAAATCCACTGAGCCACTTCAGTATCAGGGTCCCGGTATTGCGCATGCCGGCTCGCTGTCACAGTGTCACGCCTCGCCGGGAAACTTGGACTAGAATAGAGCCATTGTTGATGTTATTGGTAGCACCTGAGCTTTTCCTACGATCACACGTCGAAAACGTCTCTGTTGTGAAAGAGACTCGTAAATAAGCTGAAACCGTGTTAAAGCTCACGCGGGGAGAAAAAGGGATTAATTTTTTTTTTTTTAGCAAACATGCCTTATATATGGTCATCAATTTGACAAAGAGAACTAACTAATGCAGTGTATTTCACAGCTGAACAATGGACCCATTCATAAAGAGACTCACTGTCACTGTCTGCTCAGCTGTGATATGCTACTCTGCCAGGCCCCGTGCTGTGCTGGGGTCTGCTGGACGAGCTACGTTACTTTCTTTACATATTGCCCAACAAACCGATGCTGATGAATTGTTGAAACAAAAGACTAAAAATATGATGATTTTCAGTCGCCCCGTAATACAACCGTCAGGTTCTAGTGACGTGATCTGTCGGTGTAAAATAAGCGTTTGTTTTGGTTGCTCTTTTTCCACAACACCCTGGCTGTCGGTGACTCAGTACAGTCTGCACAGCTTTCCTGGTTTATACTGTGTAAATTATTAGAAATACGGGAGATACGCGCTTGACAACTTGAGATCACGGGACTGAACAAAGAGCAACATTAAAGACGAGCAGGATATTCTTAAACTTTTCTCTGGTAATTTATTTTTTGGTGACTCGCTTGGTCCAGATGTTGTCAGAAGACAGTGAAAAACGCCGGTCACAAGTTCCAAGAGGTCAGGGTGTTGACTTCACATGCCTCGTTTCATTTTACCAGCAGCTCAAAAACCAAACCTATTCAGCTTACAATTATAGAAAAAAACAGAGAAAAAGCAGCATATCCTCACATTTGAGAAGCTGAAACTGCAGACAGTTTGTTTTCCTTGATGAATGCCTCAAATGATCAATCGGTTATCAATCCTAATTTCCTGTCAATCCATTAAAGCTGACTCACCGTTTCAGCTGTACCCTCCACATGAATCCGCTGTTAATATGTCAAGTTGTACAAGCAAGGTTTTCTTCAGCAATTCACTAAAGCACAACAGAGGCGACTGACAAATTAATGGATAAATATGTTTTAAGACCATAAGGTTATTTGTGACTCCTCATTTATTT
Source organism: Xiphias gladius (assembly GCF_016859285.1). Taxonomy (NCBI): domain Eukaryota; kingdom Metazoa; phylum Chordata; class Actinopteri; order Istiophoriformes; family Xiphiidae; genus Xiphias; species Xiphias gladius. Next base: position 4,104,707 of record NC_053416.1, on the reverse strand, counting down.
TTGTCAGCTAGTATTTCAAAAAAAGTAATCTCGAGAAATGCGAACCCCGAATTCAAAAGGAAAATCATCAGCCCTCGTCGATATATTTAGGGGGCCACATCGGCACTTGTCACGTCTTCTCAGTCGGGAACAGTCGGTTTCCTGTTAGGAAGACTTTCTAAAGTCCACACACACGCTGCCACTTGGGTCAGCCAGCACGCAAAAAACTGACTAGTCCAGCTGCTGAATGTCTTTCACACATGGCGACCACATGTGTGAGACACGAATAGGCTCATCAACGTGTGCAAACATCCCACTGTTTGCCATTTCCTCAAAAAACGTCTGAGAGGCACACTCGCCTTCATCGAAATGAAATACCAGACCATGGCGAGACAAGCCACGTAAGATATTGCTTTAACTCAATTTGATCGCCATTGATTGATTACGTTTGATTTCACCGATCGTTTTTTAAAAATTACTCTTGTGGCTTTTTTATTCCAAAGGACATTTTCTCTTCCTTTATTTATTTTTAATCCTCCAACTAATGACCCTCATTCACCAGCATCTCTACCTGTAATAGATTACATTTAAGGGTTTCTCTAACTACATTACTATAATCCCATTCCCAGGACATTCCCAGTTGTTACATTAAATGTGCAGAATGTACAGGATGTGTGAAAATGCAAAGAGCACCAGATGTTTAAGCACCACATCTGCCCTTAAAATGTTTTTTTTTTTTTTTGAGAATGCATACAGGTCATATTTACATACATACATTAGAGTATACCGGATTTAACGTGGAACTGAGTACAAGCGCACGCAAAAAAAGAAGAGCGTGAAAGGGTGTGTTGAGTCGCTCTTCGGCTTTCTATTGTCAAATCATTATTCAGCTCCTCCACTGACTTGTCCTCCTCCTAAACCACGGAGGGCCAAGGAGGAAAGCGTAGCAAGAAACGCCGTTGTGTCACCGGACGTTAAACCGAGAGGATTTGCTGTCAGCACGACTGTGCGATGTCTCGGCGACTCAGTGTCAAAATACCAGCAGTGCTGAGGCAGCCAGTCAGCACAAGCCCCCATCTTGGCTCCTGTTAAAACCAATCTCATCTAAGGGCTGCATTCAAAAGGTGTTACACAAGAGCTAAATCCGTACCTCGAGCGTTATCCTAGGGGGTATCTCTAGCGCCATTTTAAAAAAAAATACCGTGGTGAAAATAAACCGCTAGGACTTAAATCGTCATCCTCTGTAAATTTCTTGTGACCACGAATGAAAAAATGATTTAGTTAATTCTGCATATTCTGATTGTGAGGTTTAAGTCGTGCTCGTCGGCCTTTCAGTCGGTCCGTCAGTCGGACGGGTCCAGACTAAAACAGCTCCACAGCTACTGGGTGGATGAAGTTTTGCACAGGTGTCCATGGTCCCCGGAGGATGAACCCTACTGACTTTGGTGATCGTCTGACTTTTTTCTCTAGCACCACCAGCAGGTCGGAATTTCACTTTGTCCAGTACTTTGGCTTATGACTAAATACTTAAAAAACTAGTAACATTTCCATCGGCCTCAGCACTTTGCCTGCTAATGAGATGCGAAACAATTAGTCAATTAATTGACTAGTCAATCGAATAGAAAATTAATATTCAACTATTTTGATAACCAGCTTAGTGTTTCAGTAATTTCTTCAGCTCACACTGCATGAAATTCATTTTGGAATGATGAATTGTTTGTTTTTGAGGTTGAAACGTGAAACATTTTAATTTCTCACTTATCTGGTTTGATAAAAATCATTCAGATTCCCTGTACACCCCATTGATTCTAATACAACCGCGTCATGCTAGTGCAAAGGGAGAATGTCATTGACTAGCGGCCATTTGAGTTACTTTCGGAACATCCAAACGAAGACCAGCCACATCACATGCAGCCCCACTGAAAGAAAACACTCCTTTAACCTCTACCCTAACTCAAGCACAGAGGGCCTCCGGTTAAATACTAAAGCGAGCAGAGAAGAGGCAGTTTTGTGCTTCCTGTGGGTGCTCAGACGTCAAAAAGATGCCAAGGCAAATGGAGACAGTAATCATGTGTTTAGCCCTCTGAGGTTGTCTCTCTGTTTGGAAAGATTTCTGCAGCTCCTCTTTGACATTTTCTGACTCCTCTTGAGGCAGTCTCCAGCTATTTGGTCACGAACGCGCAACATTAGCAAAGGCGCTCCAGTTCGACAGAAAATGTGAGCGAAAATGATGAGCCCTTCTCCCGCTACTATCACATAACTCAATACCACGTGAAAATAAATAAATAAATAAATAGTCCTCACGTTGTGTCCACAACGCGCCATCTGAGTTTCACATTTTGTGCTCGTTTCACAAAAGTTTTGAGGCAGTGTTGTATTTCCAGCAGCAGAGGAGGGGCGTGAGACAAGTGGGATGGCAGCACATCCGAGCCACCGCAGTAAGATAGATTACATGGCAGGGGCTTGGGAAATAGATGGATTCACTGATCAATGTGTCAGCACTGGCCTCTCCTCTCTTAAGTGTTGAAAGTAATCCAGAGTGATCTGCAATATTGACCAGTAGGAGGGCTTCCCGAGCCCTCCGCTTCCGACGGCACAGGACCTGATGTAACTATCCCCTGTGCCCATCAGTAAAAATGGAAAGCAATGTGACCCGGGGGCAACAATTCCACGCAGTGGACATTGCATACACTGATGGGAAAACAAGCAAAGAGCAGATAAAAGGCGTTTTTCCTGCTAGACCAAATACTACGCAATAGCCGAGGACATTCCGGCCAGCTTTTCTTGTGCAAGGGTAGGCCGAAGGACAAAGGTACACTAGAGGCTGGATGAAGGTTGGATTGTTGCACTAGACAGAATAAGGAGAAACAGAACTTCCCAGTGGGCTTCAACAATGCATCATATTACACTGCACCAATCCATCGTTACTAAGACCCGCATCAAGTTGGACTTTGCCGTCCACTGGGACTCTGAAACGTCATCTACTTTCAGCTACTATGGATTATGTTAGTCTAAAAATATATACAGAAAAAATTGAGATACACGCTTCAAATTATATTTAGATAGTGAAATTACCCCTCCGGCAGGTGCAACTCTACCGCCGGCAGCCGGCTAGCTTAGCTTGGCGCAAAGACTTGAAACAGGGAAGCAGCAGGCCAGGGTCTGCTCGTAACAGAATCCACCTACCAGCGTCTCTCAGAAGCTCACTAACACATCGTGTCATTATGTCTTCTTTATTAAATCTGAAAAAGCTGAACGAAGAACCACCATCTTGCAGCCAAGAAATAGTCCCGCACATAACACCCCATATGTTGTCAAATTCAAGTTTTTACACACTTTTGATCAGAATAAATAAACACAACGTAACATGTTGATCGCTGAGATTCAGGGGTGTGGGAAGGAGGAGGTTGTTAATGGACAGAATCACGCTAGCTGTTTCCACCTGTTTCAAGTCTTTGTGCTAAGCTGAGCTAACCGGCTGCCGGCTATAGCCTTAAATTCAGACAGACAGATATGAAAGCGGTATTGATCTACTGATGTAACTCACCACCAGAGAGCAAGTGTTTCCAAAGATGTCAAGCTGGTGTTTTTTTGACCTTTCACAACACACCTGAATAAAGCTGAGGAATCACCTGAACAAGCACGATGAAATTCCTAGGCGAAAGATGTGTAATATGAAATTGGTCTCTTGCACAAAAACTACATGGGTCACTTTAACCCCCTTTTTTTTTTATTTCACTGCACATTTTCAGTCTCACTGCTCTCATTAAAACCCCTGTACGGTGCCATGTCCAGGAAACAAGCTCCGATAAAACTCAGGACATCAAAAAAGAAAACGCAGATAAAGGGAGAGCGAGTACTGGATTCACCTTCGTCAGGTGGACACTAATGTGACTCCAGATGAATGCCAATGTGTCTGCTGGATGTGTAAGTAAACCGATGCTCTACATAACCAAATTTAAAAAAAGCTGTTTACATTTACTCACTAGATCTTGAACTAATTGTTAGGGACCTGCAAATGCTGTCTTTTCTAGTTTTGATCCAGTACTGAAGCTTCTAAACTACCTCACATATCTTCTGTCATTTAAATCATGTAACTACAGTCCATGATCCAGTAACTACATAACAGATATCCCATATATGTATGCACTAACCTCGGCGAACTAGTTTTCAGCGATATGAGTCTTTTAAATGGACTGAGCTGCAATTTGCCCTTGAACTAAATTCGTTCATTGTTCTTGGGGACTTTAAAGCCTTTCTGGAGATTTTTTTATGACTCTTGTAACTGTTTTTTATTAACACCGTTGTTGATCTTCTATGTCGGTGTGGGTTGCACGGTTGTTTCTCGTTCTCAGGTATCTTCGTGCAGGTTAGTCGAAACGGCTCTTCCAAATTGCCCGTAGGTGTGACGGGTTGTCTGTGTGTGTGTTGGTCCCGACAACACAGACTGGCTACCTGTCCAGGGTGTACCGTGTCTCTTGCCTGATGTGCGTCTGGAGAGGCTCCAGCACCCACACCGACAATGAAAAACCACTCCCGGCACAGGATAAGCACAGGATAAGCAGGTACATCCAATGATGGATGAATGGAAAAAAAAAAAAAAAAAAAACACAGCACTTGGGTAAATGACTTTCCTACAGCTGATGTTTGTGGGAAAGCCACAAAGTGGGAATATGTTCTTTCTTCCTGGAGTGCTGACATGCAAATAGTCTGGTTCCATTAGAACCATTGTGTACCTTAAAATTACCCATCTCTACAATCTTTTGATATTTCCCTGCCAGAGATACGTTGTGTGAGGAATTAAGTTCTTAAAATTCACCGATACTCCAGAAATTCTAGGCCTGGAGGGAATGCGGTCTAACAAACCATTCGTTATCCAACACACGATTACTCACCAAAACTCGGTCTCCAACTCGAAGATCCTTATCTCCACCTTTCTTCACTGAACCGCTGTCGGACATATTGGACCCAGACTCGTTGCCTGTTTTCACAGCGCTGTTAAGCAGGCCCTCCCTGAGGGGCACTACCACCCGCTGGCCAGGGGGGGCGGCGCTGCCACCCTGCTGAGTCTGATTCTGGGCAGAGATTGAGTCAGTGGAGTGGCTGTCGCTCCCTTCTCCGACCGGCTGTCGGGTGAGCTTCGAGGGTCGCGTGAAGATGCCCTGGAGGGGCTGGCACTCAAAGTAGCGCACGCCACCCACTGAACCATCGTTTTTGCCAACTAGGTCATTCAGTATCACGCCTGCCCACTGTCCCGGGGCAAACTGGGTCTCCCCTAGGTAGGCGATAACTCCCAGTTTGACGCCGTTGACCCAGACCTGTTCACCCACCGTGTAGTCCCCCAAAACATCATCGCCCTCTTCAGAGATTTTAGTTGGCGTGGTGGGCTTCAGTGGAGTGTCTGGAGAAAAAGAGAAACGTTATTTTACATTTCTACCACGTTCCAGGGCAGCGTTAGTGTTCACACAACAAAAACCAAAGCAGGTAACAGTAAGCCTGAACATTACTGAATTAAGACGAATGTTATAAAATGTGCATGGAAACTAAATCGAAGCTTCTTTTTGGAATCACATTCTCTCAGCTAAAAACCCTCCTCATTGGACTGCGTACACTGTGACAACATCCTCATTCACAGTCCAGCAGAATCTCCTTCACGCCATTCGCCCTGTTTGACAGTGTCATACCAGCAGAGAGAAAAAAATAAATAAAAATAAAAAATACTGCTTGTGTGGCAGCATCCAGCATCACAGTGAAAATTGTGCAAGATTAGGCGTTACTCTAATTCCTCCCGAAAAGTGGGTCAGAGAGACGGTATCTGTGATGTGCCGGTGATTAACCCTGCCATGCAGCCCTGTGATATTGCCTGTTTGACACATAGATGAGCTGGATCTGCGGGTTTTTTTTTTTTTTTTTCCACAGCAGCCTGTAAGCTGAGCAGGGCACCATTAGCACGCGGTCTACTGCACCGCACTGCCAGTAAAAGCCTGCGTTTATCTGTGTCTGTCTGTGTCTGTGCAGGAATGGTTGGTGCCAGGGCTGTCTCCCCGACACCCTGAGAGAGGGCCTGGGGCTTTTGTGGGCCCCAGTGGTCCGGCTTTATGCCCCAATTGCTTCCATATGTTGCGATGTGAGACACATCCGGCAAAAATGCAAATGGGTACAGCTTCAAAAGGGTTTTAACTGGACGGTACAGTTTGAAATCTTTCTAGAAATGTTGTGCTTCTGGTGGATGCTTATTGTGAGGAAAACTCTTGCTGACAATTGTGCTACGTCCCAAGTGATGAACTGCACAACTGGAACGTGCTGCCGGATTTTAGAGGAGACATTTTGAAAGTTGTAGTCCACTGTCTTTTGTCTGAATCGGGGAAACAGTTTATCATTTGCTGCGTTTTGTATTTCACACAAAAAATACCAGATGAACAAAAGATACTGACGGTCACAACATGGGAGCACTCAGGTCCCTTTTATTGATCAGTAATGTGTCAAAATGGACGTCTGACATTCGGCATCAGCAACAGCCTCAAGTCACTTTGTGTTTGGCCCATATTGCACCGTGTTTTCTGCAGCGGGGATCACCGCTGGATCGTGGTCTCCATCCAAAGCCCCGGAGGTGGTTTTGGAGACGCATCTGAGAAACCTTCTTGCTTACAAGGTCGTGGTCCAATATCGCGATTGGTCACAATTCGTCTCGACTTTGATTTTACTACGTCCAGTTTAACCGAGCTAAAAGAAAAGGGAATGTACGATTGAAATTAACATCTCTTAAACCTGTAGTTCTGTAGTGAAGCAGTCTTCAGATCCAACTGACAACTATACTATGCTCATCTTTACAAATACACGCTATTCTGTGAGCAGACACAACTTCCACTGCTCCTCTAGTGTGATATAAAAGAGTATGCAAGCAATTTAGTAACGCACTTGCATAAAGCTGGGAAACTTGCAAGGGACAGGTTAAAAAAAAAAAAAAAAAAAGAATAGTCAGAATCGATGCAGCAGAGACTGAGATACCGTAAGATTAGGTCCAGAAACACTACATCTCCCATAATGAGCCTTGATGGCGTAGCCTGACAGATGCTGAATTTTTTTTAGCCAGATATTTAGCCAGATCTATCTGAGTGGTTAAAAAGGGTCAATCATGACATATCAGCCAATATTCATTTTTGTATATGAACATACACTGATGCCAGTATATCCGCAGTGAGCAAATATTGGCCAATATAATACTGTTCATAGGCCCGGACGATTAATATGTTTTTGTTTATAATGGATGAATTATAAGGATGGATGAATGACAAAAGATAATGACACACTGTAACATGTTTTTTTTCTAAAAACTCCATTTACCCAAGTCCCTGCAGGAATATTATCTCGTATTAATTATACAGGGGTTTTTTGTAAAGGTTCAACCGACGCAACGTGTGATGCGGACCAGCAGAACGCAGCGTAGCAGTTAAAACCTGTGCTAACCCATGATTTGTGTTGCTGAGGCAACAGGAGAATGAGGGTAAAAGGATCCTCGGCTGAAGGAAGACTGGAAACACAGCCCTTACTTTCACCATTGTGTTTGGTCACCTCCCACCACCATCTGAATCCCACTATTCATCAGCTCTGCACAATGAAACCTCCACAGCTTCCTCCCGTCCCTCCTCCTCCCCCCAATTATCCCCTCATCTCTCCCTTCTTTGGTAACACACACACACACCCACACTCTTTCCCTGGCCTCTTTAACTCTGCTTATTTATGATCGTTTTCCACAATGACGATCATATTCGCTCCCTGACTTGCTCTTTTTTGTCTTAAATGGGGCTAATCAGTTAGTCAAGGCTGATATTGTGTTGTTGTCTTCAGCAGTGGTTGTGGCATCTGCGTGCGGCCGAGCAGCACAGACACTAACAGGCGGAGGGGGGTTGCACTTGAATGTTTTTGACTCTTTTTATTTGTTGTTGTTTTCTTTCCCCCGCAATTTGTTGCTTTCAAATGTTCTCTGTTTTCAGGTAGAATCGTTTTACACATGAAGGAAATCAACACCCAGACTGTTCTGTCCTCCGAATGCAGAACATACTTTCGAAATAACTATCAGAGGGCACAGAGAAAGGACTGAAAACAGCCAATTATGGATTCAGCTGTGGATTTGGCTGGTTCTACCGGGGTAGCTTTCCCTTTAATGTCTCTTAGTGTATTAGAACCAGTGTGGGTAATGTTGCAAATCAAAAAGCTGGACTGATTTATGGCAAAACTAGATTTACAGGACTTTTGCATCAATGCGATGAAATGCGCTGATTTGCCATGGACTCAAGCTATGAATTAAGGGAACAAATAACTAGTGGATTTATACAAATTGGCATTTGAGGTGCAGTAAGTACGGGTACTGTATGTACAGTAGGGAAACTTTGAACATCGGCGTCAAACAAATGGAAAAACAGCTGTATGTCTCCAAAAGGACAAGAGCCTACAACTGCAGCAGAGCTATTTCTGTTGAGAAACTAGCTCCCAAGGTTCACAGGAGACGTGGCATCACGAGAGGTGGCACAACTCTGTTATTTTCACTTCAAAAGCAGCCGGAGGAAAGCTCAGATACTTTCCTCCATTCACTTCCTTGACTACAGCCTCCCCGAGAGGATGAAACAGTTCTTTAAATTTAGGAACGTAAACTTTGCCAGCTTCCGACAACAGTGGCCCCTTCTCACAGTCCTCCCAGTTAAAACCAACAAACAGGCGGTTGAGATTTGGAGCAGAGGCCAGGTCAGTGTTAATGCTATCTGGGGCAGGAAACTAATCCCTCCATGTACTCACTGAGGCATCAGTGTTGTCTTGTTAGTGCTTTATAGTCAACTTGAGGTACCGAGAAACCGTGAAATCAATCATGATATCATGGGTGCAAAGCATCCTCCTATTAAAAACGGGTAGGTTGACTGACTGACCAGTGGAGGACCCATACCTACATTTTAGTTTTGACTCTCTGAAATGTGATTTCCAGATATTTCACTGTGAAGTTTCAAATTTTCAACTCAAATTCAAGATATCTTCAGTGTAGCTCTGACTAGAGAAAAAGTTCCATTAGATATCTTTAAATGTGCCAAATTACGGACATCTTAATTATCTCTTCGGATGTCTAAAACTAAAATATTACTAGTCAAACAGTATCTACAAATTCACTTTGACTGGACAGAATTACAATGTGATTACAGATACCTTGAAAGGCTTTTTGACTAGTCGAAATTACATGCAGCGAGTACAAGAGTGGGAACAGAAAGCCATGCTACATCCATCACGCTTGTGTATTTTCTTTTGTGGATAAACAGGACGCGAGCACGCTAATGAGTTCGCGTATGGTCGAAACAAAATATCTAAAACCGCGGGAAAGAATGTGGATGAGCGCTCGTCACGTACGGACAGCTAAGTAACAGCTGACGAGCCCCGGGCAACAGGCTTCGGTCCTGCCTGCAACATTAAGGGATTAAGCTTTTCGAGCTGGTAATGGACGAGTTCAGGATGATTTCAGACACGGCTCGAGCCGCTATGCTGGCCACACGGAGAGAAACAAAAAGAGAGCGCCCCAGACCAAACATAAATTCGGACGGATGAATGGAGGCAATGTGTGTTTACTCGCTTTCAAAATGTTTATGAGTTGCTTTAACAAACCACAGAGAGAATATGCTTACCGTGCTTACGTTGCTCACAGATCCACAGGCATCAGCACTTTAGTAAAACCCAGTTTTGGACTGTGATTCACATCTTATTATTTCGCTAGGTACAAACATACTGCCAAAGTAATGACACGGCCTTTCGTGTGCGGTGCTTGTGTGTCATTTGTGGGAGGCTGAAACACTTATTCCAAAAAAAGAGAATTAGAAGTGCTTCTCATCTAAGAACTATCTTTAAAAATCACAGCATGCAGTAGGAGCCTTCCTGTTCACAATCACGCAAATATGAACTGGAAAAGGGTAGAAGTCACTTGCAAGCAGTTCTAATACCATTCTGCTCGGTTTAGGTTTAGGTCTGCGCCTGCGGCGGTTAAAAACAAGAAAACCATCACTGTAACATAATATCCAATTAGAAACAGTGTAAGATTAAGTGAGTGAAACACCTCCTGTGTCAGAACAACTTGTGTAGCTATAATAGTGTTTTCTTTTCTTCCTCCGCTCTCACGAAATTCGGCAGCCAGCGCGAACCGTGACCCACTTGTAGCCGCCTCTCGTACACACGCCGGGAGAAACAGAACGCACGTGTGCGCGTGAGGCTGGTGGGATGGGGCTGTCATGTGAGCTAAAACTGGGGGGGGGGGGCAAACAGCGGGGCTGCGTTTAAGGGTGAGAACGGCTGTGATTACTTTTTGCAGACAGGGGTTGTAATTTTGATCCAAAGTGTTTTTCTGAAAACTCTCATCTTGGTTAGTAGTCTCAGTTTGTTTTTCTATCTGCAGCACTCAGCCTTAAACCCCTTGGGTCCTACTGAAGATCTAAATCTTTAAAAATAAAAAAATATTAAAAAATTAAAAAAAAAGGCCCCAAATATATAGTTTCAAATTTTAAAAAAAGGCTAAATTAATTTCCTAAAAGAGCTGAGCACTGTAGTTTTTAGCAGACAGCTTTGGAGTAATGCACATTTGTTGCTCTGCCAAAGGTGATTTTCGGAAGCAGGGACAGGGTGTGTGTGTGTGTGTGTGTGTGTGTGTGTGTGTGTGTGTGTGGGATTGAGTCAAAATAAACTACAGTGCCATGTTCGTGCTAACGAAGGAGCATGTCACCCAGCATGCAACAGTGCGGCCCGATGATCTGTTTTTAATCGTTGTTTTTTTTTGAGCAACAATGAAGCTCTGTGGTACAAAGAAACAAGATGTATCAGACTTTGGATACATAGAGAGTATTTGTTAAGAGTATCACCAGACTTATCCTTTAAAAAGGTCTATTCTTTTCCACCCTCTCTTTTTATCTTAATTACGATAAAGTTGTATTGTGTTTTTTGGACTTCTGAATTCCCTGCGGGTGGATGATTAGATGCCGTCAAGTGCTGTGTTTTGGTGCAGTGAGTCATAACATATTTTCCCATTAGGTCTCAGGGTATTTCTATGCTTAAAACTGAAGTGGTACGTTTCAATTTGTCTTTTTGGCCAGGTGCGGAGAAGCACAACAAGCCGTAAACATAACACTGACATGTTATCATCTTATGAGGTTGATATGCTAAATACGTTAGAAAACAGTTGCATGGAGTAAGCTTATCAGAGGCATGTTTCTGGCCGCCTCACGGACCTTTTTGCTCTGGTTTGGTTTCCACCTCAGGAAACTATCTAGCTCTTTAGCAGCCAACGTGCTGTTCCATGTTCACCGGCTAGTGTCTAACTTGTCCGCCTCCTGTTTACTGCCTGACAGATAACGCACAATGGGCTTATCAAAGCTTTTTCCAGTGAAAACAGCTGTGGAGAGAGTAAACCAAAACAGTTCGGTTTTGGGCCATAAAACCAAAACGCTGAGCTGGAAAAAAAAAAAAAAAAAAAATTCAATCCACCGCTAATACAACAAAACTGATTAGTACGGCTCAGCAAAATCACCGCACAAGAGAAAAACTGCACCAAGTAAGAAATTAGCAGTTACCACTCTTTACATAACAGAGAGAAAAGTGAACCAAAAAAACAGCAAAGCTGGAGAAATCGTACTGAGCTTAGATTCTCTCAGGCTGACGCATGATTATTTATCATCTTCTATATAAATGTGGATTATTTTCAATGGAGAGACTGTGGCATCTATTCAAACTATTGGAAGCTAACAAGAAAAATAGCTGCACTGGAGACCTTTGCGCATACACTGGAAGATGAAGTTAAAGCAAACACTTCCCAGCTTCTGTGTGCGTCTAACCTAATGCAGCTGAGCTCTGGTGAGTCATCAACACAAATAAATAGTCTAACCCACTTCCGGTGATGAGAAGAAACAACTGGAAGAAAGAAATTCCTTTTTTTTTCCATGGGGTCAGCAGAAGGAAGCAACTTACTGTCTTTAGGGACAACGGGGCTGGATGTTCCACCCGCTGAGGTCCTCCCCACTGGGCTGGAATGCTTGGGACCACGGCCAGGGATTTTCAGTCCACTGGACTTGAGCATATTCATTCTACAGTGGCGGGGAGACGGCCGGGGACCTGAGAGCTCCTCCCTGGGTGCTGAAGGCTTGTGGATCAGGCACTAGATGTGGGAGTGGTGGCTGTCGCTCTCCATGTTTAGCCGCTGGGATGAGAAAAGGCGGGACAGGGCAGTCACACATATGGGAGCAATTTAACAGAATAACAGGCAAATAAGCAGAATGAGGCCCGATTTAAAGGATGCATGCTTCAAGTGCATCCTTGTGTGTCACCAGACCAAAACCCGTACGAATGGACCAGACTGTTGGGGACAAAGTAGAATAATCGACAACTGTTTTTTTTGGAAATGACCATATTTTATATTTTGTCCATACTTTAGATGGATTCATAGTTTACCAGAGTATGGGCTAACAGCAGCCACCTGGGGGTTGGGACGGCCCTGAGGAGTCACCAGATAAATATGAGACTCTCTCTTTTTTTTTTCCTCTTACATACTGGATATTTCTACCTCTTCAGCCCTCCTAAAATCCGCCGGATGAAACAATCCGAGAGGCTTGAAGAAGAAAAAAAAAAAAATCAGTTTTCTTTCCAGGAACCACTCCCAAGTCACTTCCACACTAGGCCATAACCTGTAGCAAGGGGGTAGAAAATATATGAAAAATGCTGGGAACCGCCGGTTTACTAGAGACCTTGGCCCCGGGATGCGACTTCTATGCTGCTTCGACTTTTATGGAAAAAAAAAATAAAATAAATAAATACTATAAAGCACCATATGGGGGTTTGTTTACATTTAAGAGTCAGATGTACTTGACCATGCCATTCCCAACTGGCACCGATAACAGAGGAGACTTCATCGGTGACAGTAGCAGAAAAAAAAATCCTGTGCCTTATGGGCTCATTTGTGGCTACCAACGTGTTCACATTTCTGCCGGCCGCTCATCACGGCGACCTGAAGGAGGAAAAAACAGAAATTCATGAGACCTGGGCTCCTTTTTTCTCGCATATTTAAATCCCACTACTAACACTGCTGCCGTAGTGCCCCTGAGCAAAGCAGGGAGCCCCAAGCTCATTGATCACGGGCCTACCACTGTGGTCGCTCCTCCGGATCAAAGCTGAGATAAGTTTACGTGTTACTTTGTTGTAGTTACATTTACCTCTGTTGAGACCGTTTTTTGACAGTTTTTAAAAATCAGTTTTACCCAGTTTGACTATTTAACACCTGGCAATTCAACCGTACATTTAAAATCATGTCATTACTAGAAGAATATTCTTGTTTTTATCATCACATTTGTCACGGTAAAGGTATTATTCTTAACAAAACCCCGTTTCTTCATATATTTCTTTTGATAGTCAACTTATCAGATCCCTTTAATGTGACTTAAAGCCGGTGTAGGCCGGGTACCCAGGTGGAGCAGGGCCTACGAATCCATGGCCCGGGGACCACTAAGGAAAATGTGATGCCATTATAGCCGTCGATAGACAACAACACACCTGGTTGAGGCTTTTCAACCGGACACTGGGTATTGGGAGAGAAGGCGAAACAGGTTTCAGGCACAGCCAGTCGACCATTTTCCGTGTTATTTACTCACATCCAGACCACGAAAAATGGGGCATATTCTTATCAGAGCAATCGGTGCCATTAGACCTGTCGAGAATGGTGGTTTTGCTATGACTAAAGTCAAAAACTGGGCCTTTGAGTGTCGACTGCTGAGATTTAGCCTGAGCTTTTCTATATAGATATAGATATAGATAGATATACATATATTTTATTTATTTATAGCTATATCTATATCTGTACACAACGGCCTGAATTAATTTTCCGGTCGACACCTGGTTTTGCTGAAAACAGGATGAAAGCGCCGGGATGATAATGCGCACCTCACCAAAATGTAACACAACGCCAGTTTGATCCATTGTTGTAGCTACTGCGACAACGTGGTCCAGACTGCCCTTCACCCAAACCCCAAGTCCCCTTCCAGGAAGAAAGAGAGAAAAAAAAAAAGAAAGCCATAAAAGCAGAGAAATGGGTGGAAATACTCACCTTCCTAGGTGAAATTAAAGCGTCCGAGGGGCGTCCGACAGCCGGCCAACTTTCGATTTCTTGCCTGAATGAGGGGGGATTAGTGGTTGCCACTCCCTGGGATGCAAATATGGATGCTGAGCAGAAGCTGAAAGGAGAGCCAGCGTGGATCGGCGGATGATGGCAACTACCGCTCGGGGTCAGCAACGCACCGGCGCCGGCGTAGCGGCGAGCCCGCCGGTTCGTCTCTCACGGTGATAGCTGGAGCGGCCGCCGAAGGGGCGAGGATGGTCGACATGTATCGCTGTTTTTCAGTAGCCGACCGCTGGCGCACGGGTCCCGACGGTTTTCCGAAATGAAACGCAGCATCAGCAACACTCAGAGCCAACTTTTCTGTTGTCTGGCCCCGATGTAACACGCCAGCAGTCTTCTGGACGCTCTTAGGTCAACCTTAGATATTTCTTTTTTTCTTTTCCGGCCTCCCCTGGCTCTTGTCGGGTTTCCCCACAGTGGTAAGGATTTGTTGGGTTAGCACAGCCTCCCTCTGACTCAACCCACCGGCTAGACTGAACAAAGGGGTTGGGAAGCAGAGCCTCCTGTGGGAAAGATGAGAGTAGTCTCCAGTCTAGCGCATCCCCGTGACGTACTCCTTTTGAAAGTATGGGGATTTAAACTCGCCCTTACTTATCGGTCAAAATACATGACTCATAAAGCATGACTCGATACCACTTCCACTTATCGGTGCCCGCTTTTTTTTCGGCGTCCATAAAATTAGCAATACAACATTTTTCGCAATAAAATGCCACATTTACAGGGGGACTGCTCGCGTTCGTTATCCGCCTTGGACAGTATATCTTCAATTGGATAACACCATCTGGCGTAGCAATATTAAAAGTCGTAATTTTCCACGAATTAATTGCTTGTTTAAAACCCTACGCGTGTGCCGAACTGAAAAGTGGTTTCTATTGATCCATAACAAGATCTTAATTCACATAAAAGTTGTGCACACTTTCGCCAGTACGCGAGGAAACATGAAATAGAGAGAATTCTGAATGCAGTTCGGTGCAGGGCACATGTCGAGACCGACCAAAGGCATGCTACAGACAGTTGTTTCCTGGTAGACCTGAGATATCTGAACCATACTGAACGTGTGGAGGGATGACAGGGAAAAACTCGCAGCTTTTGGGCTCAATGGCCACTGACAACCCGCGACCCCAAACAAACCCGTGGGCGATTCATTTTATCTCTCTGACACTGTGGGTGGGGCCAAAACCTTTCATACGGCTCCCTCCGTCTTTTCCGGCCTGATCAAAGAGAGCGTGGGATTGGTCAGAGGACTCAAAAGTCGACTTTAAAAGCCCTGTGATTGGTTAGCTTGTCTGCTCCTGGGAGTGCCCCAGTTCGACAGCTGAGCCGCGAAACAGAGACCGCCGCCGCCGCCGCTGCCGCCGCCGCTGCTTCCGCCGCTTCCGCCGCTTCTTCTCTTGGTGGTGGTACTGCCGCTGCCGCCGCCGCTGCCGCCGCCGCTGCTTCCGCCGCTTCTTCTCTTGGTGGTGGTGGTGGTACTGCCGCTGCCGCTGCCGCCGCTTCTGGTGGTGGTGGTGGTGCTGCTGCTGCCGCTGCCGCTACCACTGCCTCTGCCGTTGCTGCCGCCCGCTGCTTCCGCCGCTTCTTCTCGTGGTGGTGGGGGTGGTGGTGCTGCCGCTGCCGCTGCCTCTGCTGCCGCCCGCTGCTTCCGCCGCTTCTTCTCGTGGTGGTGCTGCTGCCGCTGCTGCTACCGCTGCCGCTGCTGCCGCCTCTGCCGCTGCCGCGTCTGCCGCTGCCGCTGCCTCTGCTGCACGCTGACCTGATCCGCACCCCGTCACGGCCGTCTCATTGCCTCTGGTCATGTTTTCGCCCGTGTCTCCTTACTTGTCAGGAAGATTAGGCAAAAAGTACCGAACCGATTCGCACCGAATTTGATGGGGGGATCTGGCACGGGCCAGGGGAGAACCCGTTACATTTTAGGGCAGATCCGGATAATTTACTATGAATTTTATTTATTTTTCTCTGAACTCTGGTATGTGTCGTTTGACATTTTCCTTGGCGGAGTGCCACTCTGGTTATGTTAGACTTCACTGTGACTACAATGTACAACTCATGCCATTTGATTTAAAGTAACAGCTCTTCCTTGGGTTTTGCATTACAGTCTGTTATGCCGCTACTTCAGACACTTCAACCAATACTGTTACTCCACTGCGAAGTTACCCGGTGATCAAAGGTGTTGATCTTTTTGACCTTGTTAGACTTAATCCTGAAGCCGCACTAATGAATATTATATTGTTGACAGTGGATCAGGTGACTGTGTGTCATGTGAAAGAACTCACAGAGACGTTTTCCAGCCACAGGAGGCAGCTGTTTTCAGGGGAAAAGCTCTGATAACCCCACTGTGCACTACCTGCCCGGCACCAAACAGAAGGTGACAATAACATGCCCATTTTCAATGTTCTGCTGCTCAACGTGGCCAAACAATTAATGAATGCAGGTTTAATCTTTATTACGATAATCATTATCAACCATGCATTAATGTTGCAGATGTAGGATCCTGTGCTAAACTTATTTTATATTAAACTGTGAAGCAGATATCGCAGCTGGCACCCTGCTTTCTTTGGTGGTTATCAACCATACAACACGAAGCTGGCATTTAGCAGGCCGGTCATGCCCCTAAGGTCCAGTGCTGCCAGAAGAGGGAGCACAGAGGAAACCAGCAGACGTGTGGGAAGGTCGGCGAGAGCGAATGTGTTTGTACACGTATTGTTGGGAGGTGGTCTGCAGAGAATTCTCAGGCTCTGGTGTAAAATCCAGGACGTGGCTTACGCCGGCATGTTTGCCTTGGCACGCCCGAAGCTGACGTGAGTAATCAGGAGGAACGGTTGTAATTTGGCGCCTGCGGTGATCAAAAATGGGAGCCGAGTTAAGAAATTATATATACAAGTATAGAAATATATTAAAGTCTTATGCAGAATGATTCAGTTAGATAATCTTTGATATCTTCATAGCGTTACATTTCCACTTTGCAGGCCTTTAATGCTGACATTTGATGCTCTTTTCCGTTACATCACATCTACTCATTTGGCAGACGTTTTTATCCAAAGCGACGTACAAGTTAGGGACAACGCTGAAGCTTCAGTACAGTGGGAGACCTCGAGGTAAGTGCTAAGCGCTCGATCCTTTCAGAAGGCAACGTGCGAGGAGATCAGGTGAAGAAGTGGTTAGGGATGTTGGAGTGTTAGAGGTGTTAGGAGAGGAGGTGCTCTCAGAAGTGATGAGTCTTCAAGAGCCCCTGCTCTGTTAGCCTTTGGTAGCTTGTTCCATCATCGGGGAGCCACAAACAAGAACGGTCTGGAGTGTGATTGCCTTGTGTGCAGGGATGGCAATGCCAGCCGACGTTCCTTGGAGGAACGCAGGAGCACAAGCCTGTAAGACTGGGTTCAAGTAGACGGGTGCAGACCCGGAAGCATTAGCGACTTGGATGTGATTCAGGCAGCCATGGGTAGCCAGTGGCGGTCGGTGAGCGGCGGCGTGACGTGCCCCTTCGGGCTGATCGAAAACCAGACGCGCCGCCGCATCCTGGACCGCCTGCAAGGGTTTCCCTGTGCGTGAAGGGAGGCCCGCTAGAAGGGCCTTGCGGCAGGCGAGGCGACAGATAACCATGTCCTGTACCGAGAGTCAGGTAAGGCCCGATCAACCGGGAGACAGATGCAACACGGTCGGACGAGGATGGCTGGCCGTTAAACGTGACACCCGGGTTTCTCACGACCTTGGTTGGGGTGAGAGATGAAGAGGCGATTTTGATGTCGATATTGTGATTGATTGGCCGGCGAGGGTTCAGGCAGGGGTTCGGTCTTAGTGAGATTTAGTAGAGGGTGGCGTTCCCTCATCCACGTGGATATTTCTGAGAGACAGACTGAGATCCGTGCCGAGACCCCTGGGTCACCTGGCGGCAAGCTCTTAACAGCTGATACGGGCTGTCTGTTTGCCCAGTGTTGTGTCAAGATGTTGGGTAGCACTTTATAATACAGCCTGTGATTTACAGTATAATTTTGTTGTACGAAACAGGTACCAATGAAATTGTTACTGATTCCTGCTGGTACATAAATGCAGGTACAGTGGAAGAAAACAAGACTTACGGAGAACAAGGTAGTAACAACTGGATATATTAATGGAAAAGAGAAATAAATCATACTGTAAGTATTTTTTGTGAATACTGGGTATCTACTCGGTACAGTGCTGGGAAACAAAACTGGAGTTTTGGGGAAAATTGTCTAAAAATGAAAACAGCGACACATTATATTACAGCCATACATTATTCATAAGACTGAAAATAACCCAAAAGACAGAAACGTAAACTTACCCGACCGAACTCTTGAACACCTGGGAACGTTTTTTCAGCGACAGCTTCATGCATCAGATTCCTAAAACTGTTCTGAGTGCAGATTCTTTCTATTCCAGTCTTATCATTCGGTGTGCGTGTGTGTGTGTGTGTGTGTGCGTGTGTGTGTGTGCATGCGTGTGTGTGTGTGTGCGTGCGTGTGTGTGTGTGTGTGTGTGTGTGTGTGTGTGTGTGTGGGGATGTGCGAGCTCCTCTGTGCTCCATCCAGCATCACTGGATAACGAGTGACCCTTGACTAACAGGTTGACCCCACCCTCCATGCTCTGAATGATGAACTGGCACCAGATCCGTTTGACACAGGGTCACGCTAAGGATAGAGGGCTGCGATGAAGACCGACTGTGAATTGATATTTATTCTTGTGTGTGTAAAAAAAAAAAAAAAAAAAATTTGACTCAACAGATGTGTGAGAAATTCAGCTCCTCTCTGCTGTTTGTAAAAGCCCAGTTTAGGGCAGAGCTACTGATTTCTGTTATTATTATTTTATATCATTGATTAATAAAACACTGTAGTATTAATAATTTAAAAAGCAGCAGCGGTGTTTGTACATGTCTGCGCCCCGTTTATTTACTGTTAGAGATGCAGAAAATTTCAAGCATTTAACCCCAGGAAGTTTCCAACGATGACCCACCACCCAACACTCCAGGCGGCTCCGCTCCTCAAACACGTGGCTGTGGCCTGAACACATTGGGCTCTCTATCTCCATCTGGTGGCACGAGCCCAAAGCTATAGCCTCCTCCTCAGAGAGAATCAGAACAGTTGGATCTCAAACCTGTTTTGTTTTTTTAGCCCCCCCCCTTTTTTTTTTTTTTAGTTTGCTCCTGTCCCCCTAAAACATATTCCTATTCATATTCCGTGCAGCCCGTTGTCCCTGCTGTGAGAGTGCAGTGACTACATACTTCCATTGGGTATTTTTTAATTGTACAGAAACAGGAAACAGAGTTAGATATTTAATTTTACTTAAATAAAAAAAACTGAGGGCAGGACTAATGTTTACTTGATGTTGGGTGAATACCTTGTGTCTGCCATTTTGGGTATGTTCACCCTTTCAGTTAATGTGGAGGACTACATGCTCCTCTGTGGATGGAGGTGTTTCTTTAACCTCTATCAAATGCCTTTGGATAACAACAGTAGCAATAGTAATTTAGGTGTTCACTTGAAACCAGTGATTACTAACTTGTAAGTTTGGGGGCCCTCTGGTGGCATTGTGCTTAGCTTGCACGCTACACGGTCTAAAGTATGTGTACACGCTGGATAATAGGACATTTATGGAGTCCACTCTACTCCTCATCAAGGGGGTTCTTGCAGAGAAAAATAAACCCAAAAAGCCTCAACCCCCGACCACAGAGGGCCAGCGTCCAATTGGATTCCATACACCTCACTAAAAGCTTAAAAAAATACTGATCCAGAAGGTGGAGAGATTCAGATCCAGCCAGAACATGTGCATTAAGTCTGCTGGCTGGCCTCTACATCAAGGGGCATAACGGCTCAGTGTTCGGACAAGTCTTTGCCAATCTAGCATTAGTTAAGTGAACTCTGTGTACCGTTTTCAGTTGTGTTAAGCCATGTTTAGCGGATCTAGACCATGTGGTTACCAAGTCTAAGGCAGAGTCCCATTGGTCGTCTGTTAAAACTACTCCAAGATCAGAGTCCCAGGCCATTTGTTAAATTTTTAGGGGCGTGTGGAATGATGTCGTTAATGAGCTCATAAGCCTGGGATATCAGTCCTTTACGGTCCGAACTCAATTCAAGGACATGGACGACGTGATTTTACGGGTTTACCTGGGTAACGAAACAAAAGGTTCTTAGGTAAGTCGTAGATTTGGGATAATTGAGAGAAAGACGCAAATGTGTCTTCTATGTATAGACTGTGGATTGCTCGAATCCCTTTACTAAACCATGAAGTAAATGCAGGTTCTGCACAGGAGGGAATGAACATGCGATTTGACTTAATGGGGGAAAAGGTAGAAGTTCCTTGCAGCCCGAAACGTCTTCTCAACTGAGCCAATATTCGTATTGAGTGATTAACTATTATATTCGAACTCTAATTGTTGCTAAGAAGGGGCCAGGCTGCACAAACCATTTAGCCCAGGTGGTGCTGGCATGATGAGAAGGATACTGATGATGACATTTGCACCCAGTCTGCCTTTTCCTGAAGCCGGTATGTCTTCAAACCAGCGCATTGAATGTTGCATACCCAATAATAAAAAGAGGTATTCGGCAAAGGCAGACCTCCTGAGCACTTTGGTCTTCGGAGATTGGGTCTTTTAATTTTATCAAATGTTTTAAAGAAATATAAATTTTTTTTTTACTTGAATGGGGATGTTTTGGAAGAGATATAAAAACTTTGAAAACACTGTCATTTTAATTAGGTTAACGCACCCTGCTAATGATAATGGTAAGGATGCCCCACGATTCCTATCCTGTCTACACTTATTAAGAGAAGTGAAGTTTTTTGTAAAAGTAGTAAGAAAAGAGCGAGTGACCTCAGTGCCCAAGTATTTAAAACCATCTTGGACCAGGTTCACAGTTTTTTAAGTCTGTCTTAAAACAATAGCCAGGTGCCGATATGTTATGTATATTCTTGGCCATCGAAAGATCCCTTTCCAAGGTGCCTTCAGTGTAAGGGATGGGGGACAAAATCCACAGTCCTGTGCAAAAATGTATTAAAAAATTTATGTGATGCTGATATGGGGCTTCAACAGTCTGAGTCAGTTCAAGTGGGTATCCTCCAAAGTTAAAGTCGAATAAAATTGCTTTTTTGTGCTTCGCTGAACAGTGTTTTCCTGTTGAGCTGCAGTGGAGGGATGTTAACAAAAAAAGGGGAAAGTTGTTCGTACTTAAAAACACTTTAACCCTGGAATATACCCTCCTGATTGACTGTGGATTTTGTCCCCCCCCTGCCCCCACTGCCACTGAAGACACATCGGGAAGGTTTCTCTTGATGGCAGCTTCAACAGGATGAATGATGACAGCAAGCAAAACCTTTTTCAGCGTTCATACGGGCGCCTGTTAAGTGAGACTTGAAAAATTCTGAAACTGTTTTTTAATGCCACAGTGGCGACACTTCAGACAATGAGGTGTATGATCATATGTGTAGGATATAAATCACGTGTGAAAATAGAGGTATGGCTCAGAGGCCATAGGTCAAAGGTCCTCAGAAGGGGTCTTGCAGTTCCCAAAGGCAGGTAATGCTTTGTAACTAAAACCATATGTGAGTGACAGTTTTTTAGGAAAACAACTCTCCTATTTAGGAGTCGGTGACCAAGGCTGAATTTCAGAGTGGTTCATCGGCTTCACACCCTCTCACAAGCAGATCTGCAGATGCTTGACTTGACGCTGTTCTTCTTTGTAATAAACCTTTATATGCAGTCAAGACAGTGTCAGCGGAGTCTCCTTCATCCTCTTCGCATCATCAGCACCATCAAATAAACTACAACAATATAGTGCTTTTAATGTTGTGGCAACAGTTTTGGGGAAGGCCCTATTTTGAGTCAAGAAGACAGCGCCCCCATGCACAAAGCCAGGTCCATAAAGAGTTTGGCGTGGGAGAACCCGACTGGCCCGCGCCGAGCCCTGACCTCGACCCCATCCAGCACCTTCGGGATGAACTGGAACGCCGACAGTGAGCCAGGCCGTGTCTCCCAAAGTTAGTGCTCAACTTCACTTTCAGTGTGTCCTTGAGGTCGATTGGGAGGCAAGTCCCTGCAGCCAGGTCCCAATGTATTGTGCCTCCCGAGAGGAGTGCAGGCTGCTATAGCAACAGATTAATGCTCAGGGTTTCGGAATGACACGTTGCACAAACACGTCAGACGTCAACGCACTTTTGGCCTTGTCGAGCATTTTTTCCGAGTGCTTTTCAAAGTCACACCAACGAACGTTTCGTCCGATTTCGATGGTTATGATGCTTTGATTAACACTGTGCAACATGATGCACTATGTTCCTTTCATTCATTCGCAACAACCGACCACCAGTCAGTAACAACAACATAACAAAGGGGCACAGGCTGACCTGAGCTGCCTCATTAATATGCAGCGTGTCCATATAATGCCCCTCTGTGGTTTATAATAATGGCTCAGTGTTTCTGAGTGTGTGGACGTTGCCCTCTCAGGCTGCTTCATAGGGGAAGTGACCGGATTATACGCTAATCCCATTATGATGCTGCTGCCATGTGAGAACCGGTTGGACGGATTAGGAGCCCAAGGGTTGAGCTCCGGGATCCAGATCGGCAGCGAACTGAGTGACTGTAACTGCTGACACCGATACACACTCTGACGGCACATGTAAACAGCTGCGATGGCAACCACACTGACCGACGAGGGATCCTCATCTGACATCTGGAGTTACACTGACATGGTGTGTATTATTTGCTCCTATGACTTGATTTTTTGATTTGATCTCAGCACCAGCAGTCTTCAAATTGACGCCCCAGCAAACATTCGATGGATGACAATGCACGAGCGGCAGCCAAGTTCGCTGTCAGCTTGAATGAGCTGTAAACTCACAGTGTATCGTGGCAGGGTAAAAATGGTTTTTGTATGGAGTCTGGAAGGTGTCATCAAAATTATTCTTGACATTTACATTTGTTTAATTAAAATTAAATATGGTAAAAAAAAAAAAAAAAATCAAAAACAAAACAAAAAACTGATGAATTAACAAATTAATGAAATAATTTTGCCTTTAAATGATACATTGATAAACTCGTTATATTTGCCCACTTTAACTGCTTAATCTGTCTTTAAGCGATGAATTAATAACTGAATTTTAACACTTAAAAAGAAAGCTTTTTCATTGGACTTTTTGTTGTCATATTCATATCCATCATATTCCATCTCACATGTTATTTATTTCCTACTTTAACATTTATAGTTTCATATTTTTCTATTTCTTTAATTTCAGACAACTCTCTTTTATTTTAAGACAGCGGAGAATATTAAATGAAGCATGACAGAGAAGTTGTGGTGGACCAATCTTTAATAGCTCTTCTAAATGTTTTACTTCAATCACTGATCATAATTAAACACTACTCCTGCGGCACACTCCACTCTATGTAATCTCGGGACAAACAGCATTATCAAGCCTCGTCCAGCAGCATTTCAATCTTCGATCAGCGTGGACCTTCAGATCGACACCATGATGTCTGCTGTCATTTTACTGTATGTTGCTGTAAGACCTTAGGCTGCCTGAGGTTGTGTGCATGTGTAGAGACGGGCCTGGTGTAGCTACCACTGAGGACACTGAGGTCATCTCCTCCTCACTGTTTCTGGGAATTTGGGGGTTTAAACAACCACAACAACAGCTGATGCTTACATTAAAAAAAAAAAAAAAAACCTAAATATCGCTCAATTTGACTGACTTTAGGCAACAATACTAAATTAAATTAACAATCATAAAAAGGATTTAATATTTCTCCCCCTGAGGCATATTCAGTTTGGAGTGTGTGGAGAAATGCTTTGTAATCGAAAAACCATCGTGTAGGACGGTTAAATGAAGGAATAAAATGAGAAAAAAAAGTTAAATGATCAGATTGTTGTGATGTCTAGTTAAAAATGCTTGTTCACTGGGAGGATTCTGGAGGCTTGCCCTCAGTATTTGCAGTGGAAACAACAGTAACAGTAAAACAAGGCACACTATTCCCTGAAGAGCCTATTAGTTTATAACAAGTTTTTAGGAGACTGATTTGTTGGTGGGCTTGCTCGCTACGTTACGTGAGGGAAACGCCGTCCCACAAACACCAGATCCAGACCCCTGAACCTCTGCCCACATCCCTGATTTGCTCAGCGATTCAAACAGTAAGTGGAATTAATGTCCAGGTGAAACGAAATGGCAGTCCAGCCTGATTATCAGGCTGCTCAACGCTAACATGTTAGCATAAACACTCTTGGCAGCATGTTGCATTTACATTCGTCAGTTTACTCTTGTTAGGATACTTCATCGTGGCTTTTTATTCCAGGCTTATTCTGGAATCTATTTCAGGCAGACAAACGCATATTTAACAACAGCTTAGTGATTTTTACCTGTGCCCAGTCCCCCCGTCACCAACCTCCTAACGAAATCGGGGAAAAGTAGTCCCTGCTAATTCTAAAACAACACTTCAGTTTGATCAGCTTGTTTACGTTGTACTCACAGAAAACAGATACTTTTAAAAATACGTTATTATTGACATCCAAGTTTTAGAATAATCCTAATTTTCATCAACATATTTTACGTCAAGTGTTTGCATGAAGTATCAGAGTAAACATTTGATGTCGGCGCGGAGGATTTTGGCATCTCCTGTTCAGTGGGGGACTTGACCTAAATCAGCACGGATTGTGAAATAATTCAGTTTGTGATGTCTAAGAGTTTTTCGGAACAACAGTCTGATGAATACTGAATTAAAAAAAGGCCAAAAACGTACTGGTGTCACTCTACCATTTGAAATAAAACTCGAAATGTGGACTGGAATAATGGAATAGAAGTCGCGACTCATCTGACTGAGTGAATGAAGGAATGAGGAGGAAGGGAGGGAGGGAATAGGAAAAGGGAAAAGAAATGACAAATAAACTAAGGCCAGCATTAACACGTTTATTTTTTATTTTTTTTTACTTTTAGTCAACTGTCTTTCTTCACCATCACGTGTAACACAGTGGGGAGTGTCTCTTTTGGGAAATCCATTGAATAAAATACGTAAAGTAAAACGGAAAACTAGATCAAATTAAATTTAAATAAAAACATTTTTTAAAAGCGAAATATAGCATTTTCCCTTACTCCTTCTCCGCCTTGCTGCAGGGCGGCTTACTTCATCGCTGATTTTAATTAAAAACACCAAAAATGCTCAGGAGACACTTTTTCCAATAACATGAAAGGATAACTGTTTTTTGAACTCTTGTCTTTTAAATCTTTTGCTTAATGAAACAGATTTTACTCAGCTATACGGAAAACTGATGAAATGAAACATTTATTCTGTTACAGGGGTCTGCTCAGGTTTTTGTTTTTGGACCGAGCTGCTGCTGACGATGGTGTACCAAAGGTCTGTTTTGGAGAAATGACCGACGAGAGAATGATTAACCTGCCTGGCCGAGAGGATGTGTGTGTCACTGTCAGAGGTGTCAGTGTCAGTGTGTGTGCACATGACAGGAGGTGAAGGTCTGGATGAGGAACAGATATCTCACTCCCAAACAAAGGCAGCAGAACATCTGACCGAGACAGAGACGGCGTCAGGGAGACAATGTGCAGGAACACAGACTGTGACCGTGTCCACTGTCCTCTACTATAGTGGTTTCGAGTAGATAGCCTTCTGCAACAGGCAGCACATAGAACTCAAAGGATGGTATTTCCTCTCAAGCAGCAAATGTTCTGAAAGTGTTTTTTGGGCTCCCTTGGTCCAGTGCAGCCAGCAGAGTTAGTGCCATTTGAAAGTACTGCAGCAGCAAAACAGCTGCGACTATATGTCAAAGTCTGAGGGAGCAGTCAGAGTCTGAAAAAGCAACAGCAACATTTTTTTTTTTTTTTCTACTGAAGAAGCAGGAGAAGGTTCATCAGAAATACCAGTGGTGAGTACAACCTGTACAGGCTGCAGGCGGTACTGTATCTTCATCCTCCACCTCCTCATCCTCCGCTCCAGCTGCATCTTCAGCTCCCGCAGCAAACAAACATAATCAAATCCTCGACTAGTCCAGCGTCTGGCTCTTTCAGCAGTCTCAGGTATGGCATGAATGTGGGCTGTGTGTCTGTGTGTGTGTGTGTGTGTGTGTGGCACATATTACTGAAATGTTGACACCTCATGGAAAGGACTTACCTTTGTCTTAATACTATCAGAAAGACGATGCATAAACTTGTTTGAAGGTCAGTTAGCAGCATTTAAATGAAGTTTGGCAATTAGCACTGGGGTTTTTTAAGCCAACGACTACCAGCAGAGTTTCTAAAGAGCCAAATCCCTGTCTGCGGCTGCAGCGGTGATAAAACAAACATGTACGTTGTATATGCGACCTACACGACCCACCATTGTACCAATTTTTTCAGCTGCGATTTGGTTATCCACCGTTAGAGTGCATGAGGTGTTGAAGTTAATTTGTCCACCGCATCTACTTTATAAGTATGTGGTTTGAGTTGAGACGTGGTGGTATTTGTGTTTGTGTATTCGTGGACTTAGAGCAAAGTCGGCTAGTTTCCCGGACACAGGTCATTGCCACGTTCACGTCGTGACTGTAATTTTGACCGAATAACCAAGCAGAAGAAAATCTTTCACATCAGCTCTAGTTGTGATTTCGAATCAGAGACGATGGGAACGTCCGACATTCCGCCACATCCACACAGCGAAAGCAACTGAGAGTCATCAAGCTTCGGCAAAATGGCTGCAAAAAGCCACCTTCACTGGCAGTTACATCTCAATAAAATTCCATATTTAGCTAATCGCAGCTTGTTAGCTTGCGGGCCATAAAGCTACGTATGCTATGCCTACTTGTTTACACAGCTGATCGGAAAACTAGTCAACGTAGTTAAATACATAAAATACATTTAGCATGGGGGGGGCGTTGTAGCAGAGGCTGTTTGAATAAATTAGTCTGCCGGACAGTTTGCAAGGGAACAAAGCCAAAACCAAGACTGTTGGTACAGCTCAGCTGTGCTGAAGCTACAACTCTTGACAGTTTGGTAAGTAATAAAACTTAAATTTAGAAAGAAAACCAAATTCAGTTGGTACATAAAGTTTCATAAACTGGCCTTAACATAGCCCTTTTCATTATATTGCTCTTATTCTGGTACTGCTGTTATTGTCTTTACTGTAAGGGTTGAAAAAATCTGATCTGCGCTGATCTCCTCTCTGTGTTTTTACCCTCGGGTGTCCTCCATCACAGTCGTGGCCATGGCTTCGGCAGCTCTAGAGCTGATGGGCTTCTTCCTGGGCCTGCTGGGGATGCTGGGTACCCTGGTCGCCACAGTGCTACCGTACTGGCAGATTTCTGCCCACATTGGCTCCAACATCGTCACGGCCGTGGCCAACATGAGGGGCCTGTGGATGGAGTGCGTCTATCAGAGCACGGGGGCTTTCCAGTGCGAGACCTACAACTCCATGTTGGCCCTTCCCTCCGACCTGCAGGCCTCCCGTGCCCTCATGGTCATCTCCATAGTGTTGTCTATCCTTGCAATTGCCGTGGCAGCCCTGGGGATGCAGTGCACTCTTTGCTTGGAGGGCACAGGTGCAGTTAAGAGTCGCGTGGCCGGTGCCGGCGGCGGCCTATTCCTCACTGCGGGCTTTCTGGCACTCATACCTGTGGCATGGACCACGCACGAGGTGGTCCAGACCTTCTACAGACCAAACGTACCTGCCAGCATGAAATTTGAGCTGGGGGAGTGCCTATATGTCGGCCTGGCCTCGGCGCTCATCTCCATGCTGGGAGGGGGGTTGCTGTGTGTGTCGTGCTACGAGGAGCAGGATGGCGGCCGCGGGAGACGGCACGGCGGAGGGTATCCGTATCCAGTGGGGGGCGGCATGCCCGGCGTAGGGGCACGGACAACCTCACAGATCTACCGCAACCCCACCCTGCAGGTGGGGGGCGTCAACACATCCAGCAGGGGGCAGACACTGGTACGCAGTACCAGCGACAGCTCCCACTCGGGTACACATGCAGTCCAGGGAGTCAAGAAGCCCACTGCGGCAGGATACGACATCACAGGATATGTCTGAGGCTACTGCCACTCCATCACACCTTTACATATCGCTCTCCGACAACTTACATTCAATGAAATGTATTTATGTAGTGTATTTAATCCAATGTTGTCATTACATAGCTGATGGAGCAACAAGCTGTTGCCTCTTCATGTTCTGCAATCTGTGGTGGATCTGCTTGTTTTAGCATTTTCAAACGCTTGTGAAATTAAGAGAAACTGTGGCGTTTCGGAGGAGGCCAGTTTAAAGTGTCTGCGGAAAGAAACGATAACATCCACTACACAACCCGACCGCAAGAACTATTATCTACAATTATCTCTCTGTATCTGTTCTGAAGACTTTGTGCCTTTAAAAATGTGCAGGATGTCACTCATTTGTAGAAAAGTCATAAAGTGTCGACCACACAAACACAGATGTGTCGCAGATGACTAAAAACTAAACAACCCTTTTATTCACTTCGTTTTGTTGTTGTTTTTTTGTAAACACTCTGGTAACTAACCTTCCCAGTGGCTTTCAGCATGAAAGCTAAAGCCAGGCCTGACATTTCTAATCTGAACCCCGGCGATCGCCTCTCACAGTGGGCCGGCTGTGTCGGCCGAAACTCAGACTGCTCCACTGGTAGTCAGTTAGTCCACCGGACCGTCCGCATCAAGTGTGACCAGACCTAAATGCAACGCAGTCTCCCTGAGAGTAATTCAGAGAAGTTCCCAAAGCTTTTAAGTGTCAGTGTGCTTTAATATCACAGAGTGAAAAAGGGTGTTGCGCCTGTTTGGATCGCAGGCTGCCGTCTGTAAAAAGCGGTGTAGAGGTCTGTTTGACCTTTTCTCTTTTCTGCCAGTCTGAGGATCTTCAGCACATGCACCTTAAAACACGGATGGATACAGCGACTTGATGCAAAGCGCGACCTCCCTTGCCACGGGACATTTACACCTCTCACTTGAGGTCCAGGCATCACCCCTTCTTCTTTGGTCCTCTTTGGGTCATTCCCACTCAGCTAAAAGTTCTCGATGTTTTTTGCGCCACATCCCTGATGATTATCGTGGATTTATTTCTGGTACATTGAAAAACCTTCTGTCGGCTGATTTAAACAAAGCTTCAAAAGTGTTTTTTTGGTTTATTTTTTACTTGGAAATAAAACTAAACATTTCCTACATGCCATTTGTTGAACGCTTTTTTCCTTTTTTCTTTTTTTTCATACAACTTGTTCAGCACCACGAATGGTTAGGCATGCGCCATAGCACATCACGGCAGCGGATATTTTGAGCTGACATAGCAGCGAAAGCGCAGGTGGAACCAATATCTAATCGATGTCCGTGCTGCTGCATTTAGGTGTCCCGATAGGCCATGACGGTGATTCAGTACCAGCCATTATTGGTATTATTAGCCACGCCTGTGTTTGACAAGGTTTTGATTTGTTTTCTTTTGGGTGGAATTGGTCTTTTATCTAATGACTGCTCTGAATTTCCTACAAATCCAAGTTTAAAGTATAGAGGTAGAACAACTGCCACGTAAAGGCCTTTTTATGAGGCACTTGTTAAAAGACCATGACTGTTGGTGTTACAGGAAACTTTTGACCGGTGTTTTTTACAGTCCACAATGGGGAGAAAGATCAGGGCCCTGAACTGAAGGCAAACAGAGGATCAACACAAACAAACCTAAACAAACAAAGCCACTACTTTACTCCAGTCGATATGCAGCTTAGCTCGGACCAACAGGCACATGCTAACTGGGTCAGCTTACAGTCGCAAAACTGTGATAACGCTTGAGGCTTGGACGGTTGCCCTTTAAACATACAAGTACATTAGGTGATGACTGGATCTCGACCCTCTTTGAACCGCCGTACTTGAATTAGTGCGGGTCTTCATTTGGGTCTGTTCCAACGAGAGGACTTGAGAGCAGGTCCCAGTGTAGGATGAAGTGCGAAGATGCAACGCAGTCCGTGCTGTCTTATAATAAACGGCATTTCTTTAGCTACTGGTGGGTTCCGTTCAGGTTTGAGTATACACAGCGCCCTGTGGTCAGGTGGGATACAGTCCATCAGACCCATGAGGATTTCTTCTCCTCGTGTTGGGAAACGCAAAATGCCACAGACCACGGCTCCTGGGGGTCGAGCCCAGACCGAAACTGGAGTCTGGGACGTTCAGGAAGTGAACCGGTTCAACCGACACACTTTCGACCGAGAGAGCACCAGAGATAAGCGGACCAGGGACACATGCACGCCGAGGCTGTGATAAAGACCAAGCGCGGTCTGAAAAAACATACGGTGGATGCTCCTGAGCACTTTGTGTGTCACAGATACAGGGTGTACAACCGGCAGCGCCGAGTGAACAGTCCCTGTTTCCTGGTGCACTGGGGATATCTAGGGAGAAAATAAAATAATGCATAAAAAAAACCCACCGAATTGAATAAGACTGTAGTGATGAATTAACCACAACCATCATCTTAAATTAAATACTAGTTGTCAGCATGAGTTTTTGAAGGAAACCTGGATCACCCATTAAAAAACGAAATAATTGTATTTATCAAGGAAAATGATCACAAAAAGAAGTCAAAAACCAACCACCCGCTACTGACGGGACGGTTAACAGTTTAACCTTGGACGGAAACGGACCGGCGCATCCAGAGACGGACTGCCCTGGCAGTTTGTGGGAAACACAGTTCAGGATCTGAGAACGGAGAGCTAACAGCAGCACCCTACCGCAACTGAACTCATGCACTGGGGATACCAGTTGAAGGGGGGCACTGGTGCGCTGGTGAACTTCGCCGGCCAGACGACATAAATTACCGGCCAAGTTCGAAGCAAAGCAGACCGCCTTCAAACTGGGGCGCAAATATGAATCCTGGGGAGAAAAGTTCCACAAAAAAAAAGGAAGAAAACGATAGCAGTATTTTTTGTAGTTGCATCAGGTCCCTAAAACAAGGTGTGGCAAAGGTTTGGCAAAGGTTGCATCCATAGGTGCTGACGTTGGCCACCAAAAATGAAAAATGATTGTGTATTATACACGTGAAACTTTATATTGTATATAAAAAAGGTCCAGCTCAAATTGAAAATCTGACAATAGTCCACATTCGTCCTATAGCCCATATTTTTATTACGAAATTAAAATAGCAGGAAAATTCACATCATTCTGTTAAAGTCAACACGGTCACTGTGTTGGTTCAGTCAAATCCTCTGCAGCAGGGAAGAGGTAACCTACAACCGAGCTGTCACCACATCTAATGAGCATTTTCAGTTTCCCCGGGACCAGGGCCGGTTTGGTCTTCGGTGGGGCCAAACCTCTGAGGCAAGAGCGCGCCAGAGCTGGGATTTCCGGCTCGACCGCTAAGCCTTCGCCGCTCGGTGCTGCAGCACACGAACCATATCGGTGTGGGGGCAGGAAGTGAGACGCTAAGTGACACCAGAGGGGGATTGTGCCTGTTCTGCTTTTGTCAGGAAACTTTTTTTTTTTTTTTTTTCAACTTCAGGGGCTGCACTGATTCCCTTCTCAGGCCCAGTCCTCGCTCAAAAGAAACCGACCAACCTTCAGTGGCCGAATGGCTCCATCTGGTGCCCGAGAGAACAGCGGCACCGAATTTGAACAGGAGCCTCGGAGACAGCGCTGAGGTTGACCTTGGTTTGACCCAGCGGCGGTTACTGCCCGAAGTGTTTCAGCCCAGATGAAAACCGAGCACCGCGTCTCCGCCTCACGCGACCGAAAGGGTGAGTCTGAGCGCGTTCAATTCACGCACGTCACGTGCGCTACTCACGTCCGCATTTATCGATCGCGCTGAGGGTTCGGCGTCCGTCCGAACCGCCCCGACTGCTCGGTTACTCGAGCCTCGTTCAGTCAGAGCTTCGGTCTGGGCAGTTCCCGAAGATTTATTTGGAAGAAGAATATTTGAATAAGAAAAGCAATCAAATTATATATATATATACATATATGTATATAGATCTCTCTCTCTCTCTCTATATATATATATATATATATAAAACACACACACACACACACACACACACACACACACACAATACATATATGTATGAAAGAACCTTTTATTTAGATATAGAATTTAAATCCTTGGTAAAATCTCAACAGAACCTCAGCTTAAACTGAGCATTTTAGATTCTCTGATCTTATGGCTACGTTATGGTTAAAAATATCATGTCCTGATATTAAACCAGAGATAAATGACAGGAAAAAAATAATCTAACCATGGGGCGAATGGCATTGACGTCAAGAGGGAACATTTAAATACATGAAAGAAGATGGAGAAAATGGTTTTATTTTGTAAAACTCAATTTGTATCATTGCTCCTTTGTCAGTTTTTATGTTTATATTCTTTATTTTTATTTGCTCTTGTTCTTCTCTTATTGTAATTTGCGTGTTTTATGACATGTATTTTCTAAGTCTGCTTGCTTATATTGTCGTAAATACTGTATTATCAAGATGACAAGTAAAAAAAACCCAAAACTTTGGTGTAAAACATGTAAAACAGACATTTATTAATATGAAACTGGCAAAGATGACCACTTTATATTCAGAAAAAAATAAATAACATACAATAACATTCGTCTCCGCCTGTTATTCACAGCTCTGGAGGATCCACCTTGCTGCTCTGAATAAACATGTTTTTGTTTTTCATTTCTTTTCTTCCTGCACCTCCTTCTCCTTCTGTTTCTCCTCTTCCTGTCGCTCACGGCCAAACTCAACCACCAAAGGTTTCCCTAGCAACCGGTATCCATGGACCAACAGCAAGGCTTTCTGGGCCGTTTCAGCATCTGCCAAAGGAAAATAAACACACCTAATCACAGAGCTAGTGTGCAATGTATAAGGGAAGGTAGAGACCATCACGGCCGACAGCATCCTGGGTACAGAGGCAGCGGGCCGCATCCCTCCCTCATCTTTTGTACGCGAGGGACCGTTTCTCACCTGGCAGAGCGATGAAGGCCTGACCCTTCATCCTTCCAGTCAGCAGGCGGTAGATGACTGGGGGCCCGGTCTCCGGCTCGAACCTGGAGAACAGCGCCACCAGCTGGGCCACCGACGCCTGCACACTCAGGTTCTTCACACACAGCACCTGCAGCGAGTCAGACGGAAACAAAAAAAAACCGTGGGTAAGTATCCACTCACCGCTTTCGCTCTACAACACTGCGTCACATGCACATATAGTTGTTCTGAACTTCTTCCCCCGTGGTTTTTGGAGGGGTGAGGTCATAGCACAGACATGGAATTCATATGGATCCTCTCATCTCACTCCTGGGGAGACAGCAAATCACCACACTTGCCAAACCGCTTAACTATTCCTCTGCCCGCATGTCACGCCGCTGTCACTGTCACGTCGTGTTCAGTTTGTACCTAAATTTACGAGCGCGGGGTGTTCTGTTCGGCGCCGCAGCTCTAAGTACGGTCCGCGGCAGTTATCGGCCTTTTCTTTTGACGGACTGATACGAGTCCAATTTATGAGACAGTGGTTCTCGACCTGCAGACATTGAAGGTTTTAAATGACCGTGAGATGATTTATTTCATTTCAATGCTTCGCTTTAAGAGCGTTAGGTTGTTAAAGACGTGACCTGCCGATGTGAGTGTCTCGGTGTGCTGCAAACATCAGCTTTAAATCGGTGCTGCGGCTCTAATGTTATTCCTGTGAGGAAAGTTATTGCATTTTAATTTGTTGAATGACTATTTATCCATCAGCGCTCGTCTGATTAAATGTAACATTTTATGACCATATGCTGTCCATAGAGATATTGCTCTATCACCAGTGGCATATAAAACTGGAGGTTGAAATTAAAATGAAAGTATCTACTCTGCTGTTAAACGGAGGGAAGTGCATACTTTGAGCTGATATAATGACTCTTATGTTACCTGTGTTGGAGGGAAACTATGGCTGGGGAAGAGCTTGGAGCTTTTCTAACCGCTTTTTTTTTTTAAAGACACATTTAAACGATTTTTGAATCTCTGGACTGGTTTCGACTGGGAAATAAGTGTTCTTTTATTTGTGTTTGAAAACCATTACCACTGGAGCTATCTTAAAACAAGAGTCCGATGAACTAACCATCAGGATCATCTCGCTGACACCAGAACAAACACTTTGTGGCCGTCGATACCTTGGAGGGTTTTCCCGGCTGGTAGTTTCGGAACCTCGGGATTGTCCGGATCCCTTCCTCGGATTCACGGTTCTGCAGGATTTCCTCGTCTGTAATTGTCTCAATCTCCCCTCTGACAGTCAGCGGCCCCCCTGACCCCGCCTTCACCGCTCCACGCAGACTGCCGATTGGCTGGCTTATTTCTATCTTTGTTGGAGCGGCCAGTCGTGTTCGGCCCTGTAGGTCCTGACTGTGCTGCTGCTCTGACGTATCTGAACTTGACTCTGGCGCGCCCGATGATCTCTTTTCACCCTGCGCTTCCGATTGACGCGCGGCCGTGTCTTCAGATTGGTCATTGTCTGTCTGTGAGTTCTGTGATTGGTCGGTGCCCGGCTTGGTGCTGTGTGCTGCAGCTGTCTTTCCCTCAGAGTCCTGTAGTGAAGCTTGCTGTCTCTCCTTGCTGAGAACGTCTTTATAGAGAGCGTCCATTGGATCAGAGGAGGATGCCCCCTGCTGGTCCTCCTGTTTATCTTCATCTGTGGAGAAAAATACAACAGACCAAATGAACTCTTGCTATATGGACTTAGAAGGACTTAACAGTGACTGTTTTACCCACTTTCTCTCCCCTGTACTGTTGCTTCGAACAGTTTTATTTATCCTAATATTAGACTCTGTCAACACAGTCTGTTCTGATTTATTATTTCTCCTGCTCTACTCTGCTTTACTCTATTCGTTCTAACTTCACAGAACACTGTTCAGTTGCAACCTGACGGCTCTCTCTCCGCACAGAAACGGGCACCCCGGTGACTCTGTAGCGCTCCATACCTCGATGGTAAAGCGCGGTGAGGAAACCCAGGCGGTCCGTTCCCTGGAACAGCGCTCGTTCAATCTCCATCTCCCGGCGTGACAGTGGCCGGCTGGTGGCGAAGCGCTGTGGGCGGGACAGGAGCTCTGCCCTGGCTTCAATCTTGTCTCTGATCGCCTGCAGGCGCTGCTGCTTCGCCCCCGGAGCTGCGCACACTCCATGGGACTGCGTGGGCACAGAGTCAGGGGTCAGACATTCGTTTGCTGGATGAGCTTTATATATATATAGTATGCATATCAGAGTTAAGAAGTTAGATTTACATAAAGGGTTATAGATTTGGATGTCTGATTCATCTGTTGTTTGAATACTGAGCAGGGAAATCATCTGTCACTTTTCCCCGAATGGAAAGTAAATTGGAATTTTAAAAAACAAAAACACAACAAGTATTTCTTAGTCCTTACACTTCACACATACAATGCAGTGGAAGATGGGGAAAGAATGGAGGCTCATCATTCACAGCTGTGAGTAGCCAATTCACATGACCTGATGTTTTTTGGGGGGGTTTTTTGCATAAAAGGAAACCAGAGCACACATGCGGAGAACATTCAAACTCCACACATAGAGGGCAAGGAATCAAACCCAGCTCGTCCTGTTCTCAGGTTTTACCTTCTCCGCTGCCTCTGGTGCGTCTCTGCTCTGCCACAGCTGGATCTCAGCTTCAGTGAGGCCCAGCTCCCGCAGGCTGGCCAGCTCCCTCTCCCCGTCCTGCAGGGCCTGGAACTGGGACAGGCTCCTAACTCCGGCGGCCTGCTCCCCAAACGGCCGGTAGAGCGCTGCTGGGGCGAAGCACTGCCTCTTGGCTACACATCTGTGAGACAGAATTTCTTCCGAAATGAGATCGACGGTAAGACTTTTTGTGTACGTGATGTCTGCATCACGCAGGATCCGCTCACAGCTCTGACAAAGGCAGCTGCAGGCTGACTGGTATTAAAGGGACGTTTTCCAAGTCACATGGCCTCAATGTTGTTTCTGATGTTACAATGGGAATTTACTGATAGAGAGATGGCGGTGTAAGAATCTGTAGCCCTGAGGGTTGTGTACAGAAAACCCTCCATGCTGCTCTGTGGGACACTTTGAAGGTAACATGACAGAGAATTCGACTGACTCTTTTATCCAAAGCGCCTCACAGAAACAAGAGTGTGGGAATTTTTTTTTTTTGATACAGCACAGAGAGCTCTGTTGGGGATAAAGCCTCAGACACTGCTTTCTTTTCCCAATGAGCTACACATGAACACACAGGCAGTTTTTATTCTCTGTGTTTAGTCTTTCTTTATTGTAACCGTGTCACAGTAAATTCATCCAGTCACTGTTTAGCTATAATTTGGATATGAATGAAGTTTGAGACAAATATTTTTGGAGCCAACAGAGCAACAGAGCCAAAACCTGATCCTAAACTCAGTGTTTATAAATCAAACTGATCTTCACACAGATTCATGTTTTGTGCTGGAATTGATGAATAATTTCAACAGGTGTATTATCTTTTTTTTACTATAAACTATACCAAGGAACAGCTCAATTGTTAAAATGTCTATAGTAAGAGATAGCTATACCTACAGTGCAAAAATATATCCACCAATAATTTGTGGTTCTGTTTATAGATATCAACTGACCTGAATTAAAAGTATTTTCATTTCAGTCCTTATTAACATAAAATTTCAGACGTCCCTTTGTTTTATCAAACTTACAAGCCTTAAATCTAAGTACTTTAACTAGCTGTAAGGTCAGACAATATTAAGTGGCTTGAATTTTATTCTTCTTTCCAAATCTGTTATCAACTGCGAGATCTTTTGCTTGATAGCTGCCAGTTTTACTAACTACAGAACAATTTTGTTTGTGTGCGGCAGGGAAATCTTTGCAAAAATGTTAACAACATCAGACAGGAGATCACATTGTGGTAGATTGTTGCATCTACTATTAGTCTCAACGCTGAAGGAAAATCTAGTTGGCTGGAAGTCCAGAAGACTGGACCAAATACAGTATAGTACTAAACTGGTCTGGAGAGGAAATCGCTTCTGTACAATTCATCCATTCGATGTTTCCATCGATCATTATCAAGGAAAGACGGTTCATTTCATATTTTCATATTTTTACGGTAAACACATCTTCTGGAGATACAAACAGATGGTTTCTGACCGGTCGATGTCAACGTCAGTGTGGAGCTGCTGCAGCAGGAGGCTGTGCAGCTGCCGCTGGCCCTCCGTCTCCTGCTCCTCCAGCAGCGGACCATCCTCACAGGTTTGCCGGCTCACCCTGACAAATTTAACACAGAGAGACATCGGGTCAGACACGCACTGGATGCTGATATAACAACAACTGACAAGAATATAACACACGAGCCAAAGGAATTTTGTAAAAGTGAAGTGCAGTTATGCAGGAACTTAAATACATAACGTTCGTCTCTGGTTGGACAATGAGGGCGGATCCATTAATCTGACGATTATTTTCTCGATAAACCGACTGACCATTTCATGAAGCCCAAGGTGCCACTTCCAGGTTGCTTGTTTTGTCCAATTAACAGTTAACGTGAGAGAATAAATGTCTCAGAGATTTTTCTGGACTGTTTATAAAGAGGTAGGGATCCATCCATCCATCCATAGTAACTCTGGTTGTATTAGGCCACAAGCGGGATTTTTTTTTTTTTTTACATCAATAAGCAGGATCACTTCACAGCAACCCATTTACATCGATGTGATTTAGTATTTTAATTTACGAGGCGTCTAAATCTATCAAAAACTGACAGCCCCAAATTTTGTTTAATTTAGAAATATTTTCTCAATCAAACTTCCAGACAATTGTATGAATGACAGTATAGAGTACACCGATATCAACATTGCAAAATCACACGTTCCGTAATGAAGATTTTATCCATATTGCCCGACCCCATGCTTGTCTGAGGTGAACTAAAAACAAAGATGTCAAATAAAATCAGTGGTGGAAAGAGCTAAACTTTTTACATGACGTGAGTATTTCCACTATAATACTATTTTATACTGCCACGCCACTACATTTTGGATGCAAATATTAGACTTTTTTTTTTAACTACATTTATCTGACAGCTGTACTTTTCAGATGAACATTTTACAGCTAAACAAACAAACAAAAACTGTCAAGCTGCTAGCTTGCTGCTCCCCTCGAAACTTCTCACGGTTTCATTTAAATAACTGCTGGAGGCTCGAGGAGGTAAAACTCTAATATTCGTCCAAAATGGTGGAAATACATTTAGACACACGCGTTTTAATCCAGTTGCTCTGACACTGACAGAGGCGGAGGTCTAACGTTACGAACCGCCTTAACTGTCTCTTGAGAAAGGGTAATATATTTCTGTTATGTTTAACTTTTTCGTTTCCTTTCAGTCCCCTGTGATTTCATTTATTGAACTCTCAGCGGGCCGATACAAGTGATTAGCTGAAACCTCCGGGACGACGACGACGACGACGACAGCAGCCAGAGCTGAGGCAGCGGGGTCTGCGCTAAGCTACGAGTCGACGGAATATGTCAGTAAAAATGGAGAAAGACAAAAAAAGTCCTGTTTAATGTATTTTTAGAATTAAAACGTGGATGACAAAACATATACGAGAGCAACAGAGATCAGCCACCGCTAGCTTACTTGGCTGCAGCTATCTCCATGACTACAGCGGTGCCAGAAGCAGACCGACTGATCGACGTAAACGGTGCGTAACGGCTCTAAACTAATATTTACCGGTAACAACAGCGTCAAAGCGGGTCTGAAAACCAAATCAAGTGCGATTCAAGGCGCCACGGTTCTCCTAAACGTACTGGTTGGCACGTCGGTTGGCGGCTGAGAGTTTTGTTTACCTTCGCATGCTTCCGCTTTGTGCCTCCAGTTCCGGCGCCCGGGGAAACATGGGGAATGTAGTCGAACCCCGACTTGAACCGCAATGAACTTCGAGCTCCGGTTCGTGGTCACACGCGACGGAGATAATACGGAAACGCGGATGCGGAGCATTTCGGGAGCGAAAACAGAGCCACCTGAGCTGTTTTTAGTGCAGAAATGATAACAACTAAAAGAAAAAAAAGCCTATAGATGGTGCTTTTTTTGGGGGTTGTTTCTCAATGGAAATCCACAAAAGTCCTAAAATGCTGCATGATTCCCCCCCCCCTCCCGTTTTTAAATATTCTTTAAAGAGAAAAGGGAACCATAAACCTCTTACTGTGCCACACCCATCTTTATTACCGAGGGTGCGGCTGTAGCCGTGTTTTCCAGCCGAGTTGGTTGTCCTGCCTGTTATATTTATCAAATAGGATGCTGCAAAGCCACACTGGATATATACCCTAAATCGCCCCAACCCTCCCCTCCCCTCCCCTCCCCTCCCCTCCCAGCTTAAGTGTCCTCAATTAGCCTGCTGGCTGACGTCAGTAAGGTGACATGGGTGCCTCTCTTCACCATCACTGAGCAACGAGCAGCCTGCTGCTGCTGCTGCTGCTGCTGCTGCTGCTGCTGCTGCAGCATGGCATTAATAGGTGGGGGTACGTGGATGCCAGGAGGGTGGTGGTGGTTGCGTGCAATTAAAAATGCTCATGCTTTAGCGCCCGGTTCGGCTGCTGCTCCTCTCCTCCTTCCCGCCCGCCCGCCTGCCTGCAGCCGGCGTCGGGTCGCCGGCGGCTCGGCTCGGCGCTCCTCTCCTCTCCTCTCCTCTCCTCTCCTCTCTGCAGGGCTGCAGGGCTGCGCAGCTCCTGACTGACAGAGAGATGAGGGGTGGGGACGCAGGGTGGGGTCACAAGCAGGGAGAGGCGGAGGAGGAAAAGGCAGAGAGAGAGAGCCCAGCCCTTGAATACACGGCAACAACACGCCGACAGAGAGAGAGGGAGAGGCACAGAGAGACTGGCTGTTTTTTGGGGGGAGCAAAAGGAGCCTTCGACGCTGCGGATATGAACTGAAAAGAAACACTGGGAAGAGGCGGGGATCGTGTTCTTATATCCCGAAAAAATTACTGTTAAAGGTGTTAAACTAGCCCCCCTGAACCCTCCTCTCTCCCAAACAGTTCTTATTCAGATAGAGCTACACCCAAAGCCCCGACCGACCCCCTCCTGCTCCTGCTGCTCCACCCCTCCGCCGCTGCACCGCTCCGGCAACCGAGATGCACACGGAGACCCGTAACAAGAAAGTAAGTGCACGTTATTGACTTTGCCCCGGTCGGTGGAGAGCAGACGCGTCTACCTGTGTGCACGCTCTGCCCGCGCACAGGCAGAGTTGACATTGTCAGCTCAACATGTGCCGCAAAATCTGAATGTCAGCGAGCGTGCGTGTCTCTCGACTGCCAGCCCCCGCCGCGAGCGTGCCCTCGCAAGGCTGGCAGTTTGATTTTGCAATCGCTGGAAGAGTTTGGTAACAGCGTCCTCGTTGCGTTGCGAGGACATCACGCTGAGAGCACAGTCGTTTGCACGGCTCACGCGGAAACCTCTCTGCGTCCTCCCCTCATCTTTCTCTCCCCCTCTCTCTCTCTCTCTCTCTCTGTGTGCGCCCGCGCGCGAGGTGAGCTCAGGTTCAATTCGAAATGCTCTGTGATCAACGAGAGGCAGGAAGGAAACGGAAGACAGAAACTGCAGCTTGCAGGACACCATCTTAGCTTTTAAAGGGCCAGCGGCCGCCGCTGAGACGCGCGGCCCTGGGGAGCAGCCAGGTGCTCTGCCCCCAGACACGCTCCTGGGGGCCCCGCCTGCCGACTCGTGCCTTTTTTAACTGAGTCTCCCTGCAACAGACTGTGTTTATGTGTGGCCCGGGGGCTGGCAGTGGACTCAAAGAGTAAATTACGTCTGGCAGGGGATCCAGACTGTTACTGGGAGCAAGCATTAGTATCTCCACTGCAGCTCCAGATCTGTTTGTTTGGTGGTTTGCGGGGAGAATGATGGAGCGAGGTTAGTCGGGCACACACACCACGTCCAACTTCCTCAATAAAGACGTGAACTTTGTCCTGCGAATTTTCATGGCCGACCAGTGATGACATTTAATGTGTCTTGTGTCTGAACATGGACTGTTTGTTTGGTTGAGTCTAATTGTTTAGTTGTTCAGCTGCAGTACTTCACTACCAGACCACACACTGCAGTCGATTAGTCTGCTTGGACCACATTATCTCTGGAAAGAATTAAAAATATCCACCGCATTTTCCCAGAGCCCACGCCGAGGTCTTCTGGTCTACGGCTGCTGATCCGAAGACTATTTCTCTCGCTTAATCAGTTGATTCTTTGGTCTATAAAACATCAGAAAACACTGAAAATTGCCCATCACAATACCCGAGAACACGAGGAGGTTTCATTCAATTTCTCGTTTTGTCCAACCAGCAGTCCAAACCCCAAAATATTCAATTTGCTATAATGTAAGTCCAAGAAATGCGGCAAATTCTTACACTGGAGTCATCAAATTTTTGACATTTCTGCTTGAAATGCAACTTAAACGATTAACCGGTTATCAGAACAGCCAGTTAATTTTCTTTGGATTGACTCATCGACTAATCATTGCAGCTCTATTCAAGTTGTTCCTCTTTTCCAGCCACCAGCCCGACGATATTCAATTTCCAAATGACACAAAACAAACAAAAACAAAAAAACCCCATCAAACCCTCACGTTTGAGAAGCTGGAACCATAGAATATTTATGTGTATGTGTGTTTGCTAAATGATTTATTGATGATCAAAGTCATTTGCAACTGCTTTCCTGTCGATCCACTGATGGATTAAGTAACAAATCTTTTCAGCCCTAGAATGAAGCCGGCAGCTGGTTGAATGACACTTTTGACCGGCTGCAGGTGACGTTGTTTTAGGAACTGGTTAAGCAGGCAGTTTTTTTTGTTTTGTTTTGTTATATCGAGTTTGCATAAAATATAATTTGATGGCTTTCCAGCCTACATTAACACCTGCCTAATTATATTTCAGCCCATTTTAAGAAATGTCGCTGCACAAATTCTTACATCTGTGACTGAAGTCTGCATGTCAGCGTTGTTTGCTTGTGTGTGTGACTGTTTGAACCTGAAGAAGACAGATGCGCAGTCAGTACCTGTGGGAATTGTTTTCTGTATGTTTGGGTTTTATTTATCATTCTGAGAGAGCAACACCGTAATATTTAAACGCATCAACTATCCAGATGCTATCCAGCGATCCCTCACGACGACCCTTTATTTCACACTTGTGATGAACGCCGGATTCCCTGGTATTTGTGGGATGGTCAGTAGAGTGTAAAATGGAAATGATTGCTATTATTAGGGGACTAAGACAGACAGGAAGCATTGTTATACAAACATTTCTCAGCGGTAGAGCTGTTAGGGAAGTTGAAACAACCTCATTGGTGTGGAACCAAAAACGGCAGCGTTCCACTCTGAGTAAGCTAACGGGCAAATTAACAAAAACTCAAAACATGACTAAAAACTTAAAAGGGAAAGGACTTCTATTTGATTAGTTCAGAAAAGTTAGCAGACGAGTTATCTTATTGATCTTGATAGCTACTATTACTAGTATTTCGTTTTTAAATTTGGATCGTTTTGTACTCTATGCTAACATAAGTATTCCTAAATAGCATTTCCTCAGTCACTAATAAGAAATTTTAGTCTTCATAACATTACATTTCCCCAAGTCTCTCGGCTGCTGCCTGTTTTTCACGGAGCTTCGCCAGAAGCCAAGGTGCCAAGACTCGACCCACTTATAGTTAACCCATCCGACTTAAATCATGTCTGACTCCAGGGCAGCTCTGGCCCCGGGTGAAGGTGGATTAGCATAGCCAGCAGGTTAGCCGTACCCTGTCTGAGTGTCTGTTTTGTAAAATCTGTTTGAGTGGTCAAAGTACTTCGGGCTCCAGGGGAAGCATGTGACTGCTTTGCTCAATGAAGGGCTTTTAACTGCAAGTGGAAACCAATAGATCCGTCTGTAGCCTCGTGACTGAAGAAGACCACTCTCACCCCCACACTGCTTTACCTTGCCAATTTAATAGTTGAAACCACAGTAAGTAGCTTTCAGCCTGCAATTAACTAAGGGAGGTGTCGCCATGACCTCCCCTCTACAATTATAGTTATCCTCGATGAATCCATTGGGTATAAAAGAGACATTTATGACTGACTGCATGTGAGAAACCCAGACAATGCACATGAACTTTATTTGCCAAATACAATAAATCAGTTGAAATCTGCAGCACGCATTGCACTGGAACAGCGATGCTTTATCCTCAGTAGGTTTTAAACACAATGAAAGAGGTTCTAGCAGAGTTGCTGCCACATGTTGTTTTTTTTTTCCACAACCATCTTTGTTACACGCAGACATTTAATGCTGAAAAACATCTAAAAACCAAAAGCCGAAACAGCAGGATTGACTTAAAAAAAAAAAAAAAAAAAGCTGCTTCAGTCATGACAAAAAAAGAAAAAAGGTATAGATGTGTTTTCCAGATGCAAGCGGCATTTTTTTTTGTTTTGTTTTTGTTTTTTCAGAGGCACAGGGAGATTTTGAAATATCTATCTATTTTCAGGACTATCATCATTCCTCTACTGTGGCATCTTCTTTGAAGTCGAAAGAGCCTGAGATTGTGTAGGTGGTGCACTTTCTTTCCCCGCCACACCTGCCCCATTGTTTTGTTTCTCCTCTTTGTTCCTAACAAACCAGAAACTTCAAATTCATCACAACATAAAGAGCTCCATATCGGTTATTGTTTACAACAGTGACTCTGAAAGCTTTCACGAACTTTAACGAGAACAGTTAAATACACTTTAATGTTACATCAGCCGCTTGATAGTGGCAAAGCAGACGATTACTTACACACTCTAAATATTGTGGGTTATTCCCTTAAGTTGTGTGCTGTTCCATCACGTGCTCTGATATTACAAGTTATTGTGAAACTGAACAAACGACAGTAAGTAAGATGACTACAGCGGACCATAAAGTGACAGAAGGGACTTAAGTGTGTAAGATGTAAGGGGACTCTTAGCTCAGTACAGCCCAGATGATGATTTGTCATTGCTTTCTCACTGTGTGTGTGTGTGTGTGTGTGTGTGTGTGTGTGTGTGTGTGTGTGTGTGTGTCCTGGATCAGGAGCTCGGCTGTAGACTTGAGAGCAGTGTCAGTTGTACATTCGTGGGCAGGGCATCAGGAGCAAAGAGCCCTTGAATACAAAGTCTGCCTGTGTGTGTGTGTGTGTGTGTGTGTGTGTGTGTGTGTGTGTGTGTGTGTGTGTGTTTGTCTGTCTGTGTGCGCGTGTGTGCGTGTGAGAGACACGGGGAGAGCTGATTCCCCGCAGCAGGCAATCATTAACTATGCTGTACAAAATTTGACCAGACTACTGAGATAGTGGATGTTGTATGCATATGTATCCCCTTCTACACTACACACACTCGCATATATGAACACACACATGCGGACGTAAAACTTTACTGAGTTTTCAGAATGACACCGATGGGTGGAGGGACCCATATCAGCCCGTTGTCGCCAGCGTGCCACCCCAGCCGTCTGCCTTTCGGTTAAAATTTTAGTTAGGGGAGCAGCAGTTCTCTGGTAAAAATGACACTCCTTGCTGTTTGTGTTTCATAAAAAATAGAATTAATAAAAATAATTTTTTGCCACTTCTTGCCATCTTATCAACATCTGGAACACTGTTACCTGCTTTGAACTTTGTAAATTGAATGACACATTGCACAACTGTTCCCCTGCAAGTTTCATCTCATTATGTACACATGGTGCATACTTTACAGCACTGGTGACAACATTATGCCAGTTACAAAGAGTACTGTATGTTCTGCTTATTTGCAGCCACTGGTTTAAGCTAATGTTAATACATCATGAAAATCAACTTGCAGAG
The DNA here is from genome assembly GCF_016859285.1 of Xiphias gladius. NCBI lineage: Eukaryota > Metazoa > Chordata > Actinopteri > Istiophoriformes > Xiphiidae > Xiphias > Xiphias gladius. Next base: position 4,059,841 of record NC_053416.1, on the reverse strand, counting down.
ACGTGTAGAAGCTGTAGTGCGTAGGTTAATCTTTCACAATGAACCATCACCTTCTTCTTTTGTCCAGTGTTGTAATTGTTGCCTGGCAATGCAGTAAACAGCACAGACTAAAAATCCACTGTTTTTTAGGAAAAATAACTTGAATGCAATTAGCCTTAACGTGACATCCATATTTTCTTATTTTTGTTGTCATCTGGGTTTGATTTTTCAACTACGTACTTCATTAAATTGGTGCTTTTCAGAAGATGACTAAGAGTTCTCAAATGTTGGAGCTTCACTTGAATGTGCCACGAAGAAGTGTTTTAAAAAAAATAAAATAAAATGCTGTTAAAGCCAGTATGACTAGATGAAAATACAGCTTTGACAAATCAAGGCAGCATACTGTTCACGCCGATGGGTTTGCTTCCAATTAAAGTTCAACTCAGGAACCAAAACATACAGGACCACCGCTGCATATCTACAAATTATCTCTAAATGCAAGTACGTCAGACATCGCAGAGTTAAAAACATATGGAAAATTTCAGCGCCGGGATTTCTTTGGATGAGTCGTCGTAACGTGTAAGATGTGTAATTGAAAATGATTAATTTGGTTGTTTTTATTTCACATAAATAGTCACGCTACACCTTTAGCCACAGGTATAGTTAGAGACATCACAATTCACTTCAGTCAGTCACCAAACTGTGGCTCTCGAAAGTATTTGCCAGAGGTAATTTCTTGGAAAAATGTTTTTTAATCTGTTGTCATACCCATATCAGTATGATTAATGTTGTGGCTCTGAAACTTTTTCTGGCATGCCCCCCTTCAGATGCCAAAAAAGTCAGGACTTGACTTGAGAGCGATCGCTCTATCGGGTTACCAGTACGAAGGCTGAAAATGAAAAATCAGCCGTAGTCTCAGAAAAAAGTTGCCGCACTCTGCATTCTGACTACATTGGATTTTGTTTTCTAGAATATTTTACTTATTATTCTACTATATTTTCACACCAGAATGTAGCAAAGTTGAATTTCCAAGTGATTTGGTACAATTAGTGTTATAGTGCAGATTATGGGTCAGAGAAGTTTATGAATTGAAACTGGACACAATGTTAACTTCCTGCAACTACTACTTCTTTTTTTTTTTTTTTTTTTTACAAATCACAATATTGGTTCTATATAGGGATCTAAAATGTCAATGTACATGTCAGGTTTTAGTGTCAGTTCCGTACAATCAAGGGCATTATTCTTAAACTTAATTCCCATAAAAATATCACAGAATGAGAAACCTGTCATAAAGGACACACAACAAGCAGAAATCTGCAAAAGAGGATGGGTTTTCCAGCGTGCGGCTCATCATTGTTTTCTTCAATAGGAAAACGAATTCCAGTCTAGGCCTAGCCGTTGCATTACACTTCACTTCTGAATGTAACCAGTTCTCACCAATGGGTATGTTTATTATGGGATCGTTTTGCACTAATTTGCAACGTTTCTTTGGTCGAACTACATCTTTCTTTCCAAAAGGTGTGTGACTTGACTTTGCAGAACTAAACGTTGGTGGTTGGAAGACAGTCGAGCAGTGATGTGTATAACAGTGCTGTGTTTCAGTCAGCCATTATTGCACCACAGAGTGAATTTTGCACCGTTCAAGGTGCCGTATGTAAGTTTTTGCTATCTCTACATAGCCGACGTTAGCATCGTCAGCTGTTTACTTACCAAGAGCTTTAGCCACCGTCGAGCTTACAAGACAAGAGGTTAGCATGCGCCCTCTAGGCAGCGCTACTTCTTCATCCTCCAATACTGGACTGGGGGCAGACAGGATGCTACAGTGACTCGCTATCAAAGTGGTATTACGGGACGGGCCGGAGCTAGCTGGTTTGCATGTGGAAGACAAGAGGTGATAGAAATAGAAACAAGAAGTAGGTGAAGTAGGTAGAGGTAGGTGAGGTAATGGTTGTGCACTGAAAAAATAGACCGCCTGGTCACAAAGATGGACTTGGCATGTGTTGGATGTCATAAATCGATTCTTTGTAATGATGTAGAAGTACCTAAGGGTGCATTTGTAATTTAAAGGCAACTGTGACCTGGAGATTAGGACTCTCATGCTTCACTGACTGAGCTAAGGGCTCTCTGATAAGCGTTCTGTAAGTGTTTTCCAGGTGGCGAGGAGGTGTCGGAGCTAACTGGCTCACTGCACTTTTCCATTTTCCATTTTATGTGGTGCTCTTATTCAGAATAATTTACGGCGTGTGCAGCAGTACAATAAGCTTCAGTTCCCCGGTCACCAACATTAAAAGCGACCAGCATGGACGAGTGCAAGGGGATGGACGACCGTGTGCTGGCAGAAATGTCTCCGTGACCACCGGATGAGATGATGGTCACAGGAGTATTTTTAGGAAGAGTAAGAAAAGCTGGGAAAAAAAGAGAGAGGAATATAAATGTTGACATGTTCCCTCATGGTTGCTTGTTTCAACCTTTGACCCAGTATTTGTGTTTCTGTATCAGGTGGTGAACCAAAACGATCTGGGCGGATGACTGGTTAGTTGGCCAGCTGGCTGCCTGACTGCTTGTGTGTGTGTGTGTGTGTGTGTGTGTGTGTCTCGAGTGTGTGCGCGACAGAAGAGATAAATGAGAGCAAGGTATGAAAACACGGCGTGAGGAATGGACCGGGTGCGTTAGGATCATCACAAGGGTCACTGCTGGCGGGTGGCGTTTTGCTGGGGTCATTCAGTCCCTGGATCACTGAGAATTATTGGGAAGCATATCGGCGGGAGAGCAGAAGGAAGGTAAATGTCAGATCTGTTCTTTTAATGTGTCTGTATTTCACTTCAGAGCTTCTCAGATATGCAATTTTTCATATTTTCTCAGGGACTCCGTTTATTATAAAGACACAATGAAATAACATGAAATCTACAGATACCCTTCATCTTCCTAACAAGGTATATTTTGACCACATACTGTGCCACTAGGTGCAAATCTAAACTTCAAAAGAAACCCCGATACTACACATCCTTTCATTTATGCTATCCAGGGTGGGGTTGTGGTATGCATCGCAATGTATGCTGGACTTGATTCAGGGCTTACATACGACTCATCACAGAACCAGGACATTTCAGTCACTTTGGGGTTTGAATGTTTGTTACAGGAAGAATAGTAAAAATAATAAAGCGCTGAAGGAGTTTCTTGGTTGGGGAAAAAAAACAATATCAGGAGGGTGCATTGTAATCAAAAACACCATTCACTTCAACTGAGAGAGGCCTCTTCCACTAGAGCCATTACAAAGCAGGGACTTTTGTGGCAACGGTTTGTGTTCGGCCCTTTCCTTGTTACAATATGACAGTGCCCCCGTGCACAAAGCCAGCTCCATAAAGAAGTGGTTTTTCTGAACTTTCTGGGCTGGTGTGGAAGAACTTGACTGGCCCGCACAGAGCCCTGACCTCAACCCCATCCAACACCTTTGGGATGAACCGGAACGCCAACTGCACGACCTTTTCAATTAACATCGGTGTTGGGCCTCGCTGATGCTCCCGTGGTTGAATGGGAGCAAATCCCGGCAGCCAGGTTTCAAAATCTTGGGAAAAGCCTGAAAGCAGAAGAGTGGAAGCTGCTTCAGCCGCACATCAACGGCAACGGTTTTGGAATGAGAGTTTTCGAACAATCACATATGGGTGTGAAGATTTGGTATCCACACGCCTTTGTGTACCTTTTGTGTAACTGAGAGGGTGGAACTTCCTGTTTCAACAGAAAATATGTTGCATTAAGGGTTGGTCTGATTTTGCTTAAATCTGGGTGTGTGTGCGTGTGTGTGTGTGTGTGTGTGTGTGTGTGTGTGTGTGTGTGCGTGCGTGCGTGGGGGCGGATTTTGATACTGACTGGTCCAATTGTTGACTTGTTGCTACTCTGCTGCACTGTATCTTGCAGTGTCAGGAGGAGGGTTAACAGACTTTCTTGCCATGAATTCAGCAGAGCAGCGCAGGGGGGGAAGCAGAGTTGTTGGTGGTGTCACAGTTTTTTTTTTTTTTTTTTTTTTTTCCTGTGTTTGCTGGGCAGCCTTGCTTAGGCTGGCCTGCCCCAGGCGTTTAAGGCTATTTATAGAGACACAGCACCGTTTATATGGAGAATGCAGAACAGAGCGGAGCTGGCCGATTCTCTTGTCACGATACCAAAATTCACCTACCTTAAATACCATGGCAAACGAGACCAAGTATCAAGGAATGTGCGTCCATGCAAGAACCGTCTTCACGCAGAGTGTTTGTACTGAGCTGTTCAGCTGGATGTCTGACCTTGATTTGGTTTCTCAGTCTCATCTGCTTCAAACCTTGAACAGGATTCAGGCCTGAACTGAAGTGTGTTAGCCGTTAAGTGCAGCTGAAAAAGAACAACATCAAGAAAAACCGCATCACCTTGTCACCAATTTGTACAGTGAACGTAGTCGAGGTGATGGAAAATCACAAATCACAGCTAGCCTCATGGAGATGTGGGTCGGATTCAGTCAAATGAGATATATTCACTGAGGCCTCTCAAATCTACGTGGCTTGTTTGCTCTGTTTTAAACTTGTGTTACGAGATAAATATTCATTAACACTCTCCTGCTTATTATGTGCAGTCAGATTCAAACTGGAGTTCTTCACAGGAGTGTCGTTACACTGGTTCAGTATTTGTCAGATCAGTCAACAAAACAGTTCCTTGTTCTGCTCCTGGCACTAGTTTTGTTAAACAGTTTAAGGGGAAATGGGATCCAGTTCAAGTCGTAATGGACTATTTGACTCTGTTACAAGATGTCCAGACTGCTGCAGTGCACGGCTAAGAGGGATACTGCAGCTCGGTCTATTACAGGCCTCCTCCTCCCTATTTTTCAATACCACATTCTACACAATTACACCATCTGGAAGTGACACTGAACTGGAAAGTCTCATCTGTGTCTTTACTCTTGTTCTGGTTCTCCCCTCCTCCTCTCAGGCTCTGTGGTCCTTGTTGCTCCATCTCAGCGTCAACTGGCTGACTGGTTTTTTTCATGGATTTAGAGATTAGCTTAAGTTTTTTTTTGGCTGATCTGTTGATTTCCTGACTGACTGGTTTTGTGACCATATTATTGACTTGATAGCTGTAATGACTGCCTTGTCCAGCTGTTTGACAAGCAGACTTGTGCAATGAATGTTGGTTAGCTCAGAGGCTTGTTAACTGGTGCCGCGAGTGACTGAGTAACTAGTTCACTCATTGACTGAGTGTGAAAGTGCATTTTTATGCTGGAATTCCATGCATGACAGAGGATAACACACATTCAACATGTATGTGACCCTGCATACCAGACTGCTGGTCACAGTATTTAGCTGTGACCAGAAGCGTGGTGATTGGAGTTCATACAAAACCCATGGTTCACAACTGAAGATTAATCATGTTGAATTTCTGTTTTTCTATTTTCATTTGCTGAGATTTGGAGGTATCCCTCTTTGAGTTTTCTGACCCCAGTACAATGGAGGTAAAGTCTGAACAATCATTATAACTTTGACGATCCCCTTAATTTCCATCTAACACCACCATCAGGTCCAAATTTAAATTTGTGGTTTATGACCAAAACACATTTTATTCCTGTCAGACTCACCTGTAATTTGTGTTTTAGTCTTAATTAGTACATGTTAGCATGCTAGCATGCTAACATAAAAAGGAAAGATGGCAAACACGGTCAATATTATACCTCCTAAAACATCAGCATGTTAGCATTGTCACTGTGAGTATTTTGGCATGCTAAAGTTAGCCTTTATCTCAGAGCCCAGCTGTGCCTAGCACGGCTGGAGACTCTCACCAATGTTTAAATGTATTTTTTTTGTGCTCTTCAGTGTTTTTGTGAACACCAAAGGTGAAATTCCATTCACCTCCATACTATTCAGGTGGAAGAAGACATCTCAGAGGCCGAAATTTCAAACCCTGGATATATTAAACCGATGCATGGCTAAAACAAGTAAGTGAGAACGTGTTTTTTTTGTTTTTTTTTTTAAATGGTTTGTAGTTACTGTAGGTATGGGAATTTCATGTAATTTTATCGACATTTGTGCAACCAACTACCTGATCAATCTAAGAAAAAAGTGTGAAATGAATGGGCTAGCAAGACAAGTCAACCAAAATATAATGTAATTTTGTGGTTTATCGGTGTACAATCCGACAGCGGTCTCATATGGCTTACTGGCTGCTTCACCTCTAGCTGACAGTTTATCATGCGGTTGCCTGTCTGGTTTGTGGGGTGGTGGCCTGTGCCAGTGCTGTTAACGGAGCCTGGTGTGGCTGATGTTTATGGAGTTAGCGCCCAGAGTCCTCTGGAGTAAACAATACCAGCTCTAATAGCAGGAACAGAGTTTAAGTTTATCTGAAGGTCATAAAGCTGCTGAGGGTTTGTCATGTGAGCTGCAGCTTTAGAAAGCATGGCTTTGTTAGGACTCTGTGGTTTATAACATTTCCCATCTCTTCTTTCTGTGTCCTGTCCATGTTCTCAAACATATCTTCCTTTCTGCTTTCGGTTTTCTTCTCTGACCCTGCGTCCGTCCCTCTTTGCTTGCCCTCCATTCACATTCTGCACGAGATAAATACAGATTTAAGTCGTGTGTTGATAATGGGCTTCTCTGCTATGTGTAAGCTATCCGTGCACATGCGTCCAGTCTTGTTTATGAACTCCCAGCCAAATATTTCTGTTGAGATTTTTCATCCGCAGTATCCGTACAAAATGATGACAGCCCAAAATATTTGAGTCCTTTTAGCTGTTGAGTATTATTCCTTTTTCCGAAGGTGTCGGCAGCCTCGGTCGGAAGCTTATAGTTTTAGTATTAGTGCTAACTCTGCGCATTGAACCACTGTAAGAAAAGAAAGTCCAAACTCACCAGTAGACCTCCTTACAAGCTTTGTAAATTGTTCAGAGCAGGAATGTGTGTAGAGTGTGATTTCCAGTGTGGTGGCTTGAAAGTAAGCATAGTTTCCTGGTAGCATACTGCACTTCCAAAGAAACAGGACATGATGCGTGTGTGTGCGTGTGTGTGCATGTGCGTGTTTATATGTATAAACAGGCGCACACACACACACACACACACACATCATGCATCTGGAGATTGTACTGTAACAGCGGGACTGTACTGGAACTTGGGATTGTGTATGGGCATATCGGTGTATGTCATACTTATAATACAGAGCCAAGAATGAACTACTAGTAGAAATGATTGAGAATTTTTGGGAACAAAAAATAGAACAGTCACATAGATAGGGTGTGTGTTAAAAATAAGCTCTAATGATCTGCAAAGGTTGTTAATGTTAACTTTCTGAAGTTTGTCAGAAGCGTGTTTTTTTTTTTTCTGAACAACTCTGTGTTTTCTTGGCAGAGCCACGTGCGATGGCTCCCACGCTGTGTTGTAAGCCTGCCCTCATTCAAATAATTGAGAGGGCTGCATTTTTTTTTCACGCCGAGCTAAAGTCGGCTTGAACACGGCCTAACGTTGTGTCCGCTGCGGGAAAGACTTCCCTGTCCTGCGTTTGCTTCACTGCCTTTCAGTCTCCTTGGGTCCGCCTGTTCGTTTCTTACAGCGAATTCCATTTCTCTCGGCTCGGATATGACGACTGTGCAGTGTGCACTTTATATGGTTGTAGTTAAAAAAAATGGCCTCCTCATTGCAGATGTTGTGGCAAGATGGTGGTTATTGTTACACGTTTGTCGTTGTCGATATTGATGCGATGTGATGTGATGTGACGACAGGTCAGTTGGCAGCCCAACCTGAAAGTATCTGGAATCAGGATCTAGCAGCACCCTCTGAGCAGGGCTTAAATTTAGCTCCGAGAACGAACCGACATTCGAACTGCGCGTGAACCGAAGCCCCTCATTCATTTTTGATGAGACCATTGTGATGGACAGTCAGGGGGTTGATGCAGAGGGTCCTGGCAACAAAAATGCAGGGATGTCCTCCAAAAAAAAGCCAGACCTGGCGCAAGCACTCTGTATTGGCCAATCAAATATATGCAAGCACGCATGCCTGGTAGATTACTGTGTAATGAGCTTGCTGTAATTCTGCTGTTTGATGAGCCTCTGTAATTCATGGGTCTGTCACGAACCAGCCTTCCTAGATCGTGTTTAATCTAGACCTGCAACGATTAGTCGTTAATTGACTAGTTGATCGACAGAAAATTAATCTGCAACTATTTTGATAATCCGGTCATAACTTTAATCAATTTTTAAGCAAAACTGTGAGCAAAACCTTCTAAAATGTGAGGATTTAGTGCTTTTCTTCTGCTTATTTGATGGTATACTGAAAATCTTTGGGTTCTGGACCTGCTGGTTGGATAAAACACGATATTTGAATAGATCTCCTTGGTCTGTGGAAGATCATGACAGTCACTTTTCACTATTTTCTGACATTTTATAGACCAAAAAATTAATCAATTAAAAGGATAATCAGTAGATTAATTGATATTGAAAATGTTTGTAAGTTTTTAAATGTCTCACTGGTACATTGACGAATACTTCTTCACAAATGTAGCCCCTTATGTTTATTTAACATAGTGTGATTTTCTGTCTGAGTGCCTGGCAATGTTAGTGTAATAACCTAAAGTTACCTGAAGCTAATTCAACAAATATGCAGCTAATAGGAAGCTAATATTCAACCCACATGCATAATGACCATCACAAATAGCTGCCATTTTATAACGTTCATGCACACGCTGGGAGATTTAGACAGATTTCAGCATCTAGGCTGCCGAAGTTTGTTGTGCTTTGGCTTTTTGGACCACACCCTTGAGAGGTTGAAAGCAGAATAGATTTAGTGCTTAAAACTGTAAGTCTGGAATTTAGAAGTTGGAGCTTGATGTTTATGTACGGAGTTATAAATCAGCAGCTAGAATTACAGGTTTTTCCTCTTGTTAGCAAAGGGAAAAGAGATGAGAAGCTTTGGTACTGAATGTTCAAGGGAGAGGAAGTGAGTGTGTGTGTGTGTGGGGTTCATTATTGAAGAGTTGAGTGGTGCTGATTGTGTGCTTCTACGGGAATGTGCGACTGTGAATTATGTGAATGAGTGTGTGTGGTGTGGCGGGAGGGTGGTGCCTGTGAGCATATATGTGTCTGTGTGTTTGTGCGCGTGCACTTGTGTGCACACATCCTCCTCAGTGGGCTCCTGTGAATGTTTGCCGCATGCCAACGTGCATGCCTGTGTGGACGCGCGCGCGTGTGTGTGTGTGTGCGTGCCAATATCCTCGCACACGCGTGTGCACGTGTGTGAGGATATTGGCCGTGTCACCTCAGATTAGGCCCTGATGCGGTGGCGGTGGCAGTCGAGAGTGACCCCCTACCAACCGCGGCACAGTCATTAACAGGGAGAAAGAATCCCGTCGCCATGGCAACCATGGCCGCGCTGCCAAAATGGCCACAATGAAAAGAAAAGGGGACGTGGGAGGGGAAAGAGGGGGGTGGGGTGGGGGTGGGGGGGGTGTGAAGGCGGAAGAAGAGGAGGAAGTTAGTTGGGAGGGGTGTCTGAAATTGTGTGTGTGGTGAGAGATAGAGGTTATAGCAATGACAGAGCGATGTAGAGAATAGTGATGATGACACAGAGAGAGAGAGGGTGATGATCAGATAATAGGGTTTACGGTTTCTAACATGAACACACTCACGTGCAAAATATTCTGGGAGACTGATACTGATCCGCTACAGTGTCGATGTTTTGGAAGTATTCACCTGTACTTTCGCAGCCACTTGAGATTGAACTGGAAGTGGAAACAGTGTTGAACGTGGTGGAGGTCAGCTGATCATCATTACATGACTACACCACACCCATTTTCAGTCCATATCATACAGGGATAATAGCACATGTGAAAACAAAAGCCTCTTTTTTTTTTTTTCCTTTTCCCCGTGTGGCCTCATAAATTCAAGGTCCTGTTTTTCTGCCAGTGGGTCTGGCTTTCGCCCCCCCTCATACATCTTGCTTTACTGGGAAATTTTTGGCCGATTTTGGTATTTTGGAACGCGGGACCGTGACTCAGAATCAGTAAACTTGGAGTGGTGATCTAATATTTTTGCCCCAGACCTGATCAAAATCCCAGGAATCTTCCTCTGCAATGTTTTTTTTTTTTTTTTTTTTTTTTAAACAAAAGCTTCCCAAGACAGATAGGCTAACAAGAAACTCTGGGACTGGGAAAAGCGCAAACATTAAATCTCTTAATTTAGATTTTGTATGTTTGTTTTCAAGACATTACTCTGCACTTAATTACCAGCAGCATTTCCCAATCTTACTGTACCTTTCGGTACTTGTGTGTTTTCTATATGCAGACTTTACAGGCATCTGTGCTGGCGTCTGGGGATCTTATTCTACCACTGTGGGGTCAGACCACAAACGAGTCTTAAAGGACATCCGCAAGGTTGTCAGAGTCATGGTGCATTGTTCACGTTGTGGAGTGTAGGGTTTTGATCATGACTCAGAGGTAGGAAGCACTCTGGACTAGCTGCGGAGGTCCGGTGGCAGGTGGAGTTGCAGCGGTCCGGGTGAGGGATGACGAGCCCTGGACGAGCTCGTGGGCTGCCCGCCTTAGTAAGGAAGAGGCCGGTCCTCCTGATTTATAGGCGCGTGCTACTGCTGCCATGTTTGCTGAGAGGGATAGTTCATCATTCAGGAGCGCGCCCAGGTCACTCGCTGTCTAAGTTGGCATCCCCTGGTATTGTCGTCGTTGCGATGGACAGGGCTCGGTGTGGGCATTCTCACAAACTCAGTCTTGCCTAAGCCGGGCTTCAGTTGCTGCCTTGACGTCGAATTCCCGGGACGTGGTACATGCCTCCAGCCGAGCGTCAGCCGGGGGGAAAGAGAATTGCTGGCTGTGTATTTGTGCCACATTGGTGTCAAACAAAAACGTTTGTTTTACGTTTTCGAGCCTCAGTGATATGAGTGATCATAGATACCACATCTCTTCGTTGACACCCCCCGTCTCTAACCGTGTAAAAAGGAAACCTAACCAAATCGATGACCAGAATAGGCATCCGTATAAAAACAAAATAAAAAAATAAAAAAGCAGATCAAAATGTCTGCCCTCAGCTCTTGGCACATTCTTAGTCCTTGAGCTGAAATGCAGTTTAACATATTCAAAAGTGAAAGCTCCCCCAGGGCTGAACACATTAGGTATTGAATAAGCAGGGTGCCTTGCACCTGCTGAGCTGGTCTGAAACTGTTTGCACAAATGGCTTTACAGTCTGTTCATTTTTTGTCATGTGTGACTGGACGTCTGTAAGAGTGTGAGCCCTCCTGTATCACCAACGGCAATCTAGCATGGAGACAGATACAGGTTCTGCACATTCTAATCAGTGAACCAACTCTGACGGCTGTGAAACGACTCTGTCCAACACACACATTCATCTGTCAGACACTTTTGTACAAAGCAGCGTACAAATGAGCTAAATACTAATTATTAAATGTGTAGACATTGTGAACTGAAACTGAAATGTAAAATTTGTTTTGTGGGGAGGTATTTTTTATTTATTGGTTGACTGCTGAAGCAGGTACTGCGACATGAAAGTGCACTCGTGATGTTGAGAAATCAGTTTTCCTCAGTCTTTATTGCATCTTTAAAGTAAGTAAAAGTAGTTTATTTCGGTCCTTATCGAGAATTTTCCAAAGTGAACGCACACAGAAATAAATAAATAAAAACCCGACAAGTAGCTTTCGCCGAATCTGATTGATCCTCATTTATTCGCACATAGGGATATCTATCATCAAGGTAACTTCTTAGCCCTGAGTGTGCTGTTGCTCTGATACCGTACTTCTCCAGTTTCTTCAATAATAAGCTAGGAAAGATAGTATTGGATGCTTTTGTTTAGCCTATAAAGTCCATAAACACCCCCGCGGTTGTCCATTGGAGTAGAAATCTCTTCTACCAGTTCCATCACTGCCACTGAGGTGGACCTGTTTGCCCTAAGGCCGTACTGATTGGTCACTCGGTGCGTTGTGTTTTTTCTATGAAATTATCAAGCCTTTGAACAAAGAGTTGCGAGCTCTAATTTTTTTGAGAACTTGGGAAGCAGAGAAATTGGTGTATAATTGGAGAGTAGGTGTGTATCTCCACTTTTATAAATGGGAATGTTTGCTGGGAAACATACCTGCTGGTAAGGATCTATGGTAGATATGTGTCAGCGGTTTCTCTATAATATTTTTTACTAACAGGATATCGATTTCAGTCCAATCAGTGGACTTGTTGTTCTGACATTTTTTAACAATATCAAGTATTTCCTTCTCATCAACACCCCTAATAAAGATGGAGTATTTGTTTTTATGATTTGTTTTTATCCTTATTTCTCGGCTACACGATCTCATTTGCTAAACTGTATCTAACATTTACAAAATAATCACTAAATTTATTGGCAATTTCTTTCGTTTTATTTATAATTGTATTGTTGTCTTTTACAAATTAGTTTGGATTGTCACCTTTTCCAATACCCTTTTAAATGATGCTGTTAAGCACTCTCCGTGTTCCTTGAGTGTTTCTCCTATACTGCTCCAATATTTTGTGATGATAGTCCTAATACTTATTGATCTTATTTGTTTTTCTGCTTCTTTTGTTCTGTGTTTTAAAAATCTCCCGTAAAATGACTTTTTCTTGTGACATGCATTCCCTGTCCGCTTTGGTAATCCATAGCAGCAACGTTAATGTGGAGGGAAAAAAGCCTCATAGGCTTTGTTAGGCTCATCATGAGCGAGGGCAGCGATGGCTTCGGGTGTCCTGTGTCCAATCAGTTCACAAGTGTTTCGACCTATTTTCATTTTTTTTAAAATCTCAAAAGAATTCTGAAAAACTGCAAAAACAGGAAGGCAATCAGTTATGTCATTAGTGAGTAGTCCACCTACTATTTTACTTTGGGTTTTATTTGCAAACGTTATCAATCGATGTAGCAGTGTCCGTTGTTATTCTGCTTGCTTTCATAATCACAGGAAATAGGCCGGGCAACTTCTACTCCTCCTTTTTTGTTAAACTTATTAATCATAAACAACTCGTATCCTCCCAGTTCCAACCTTTCTCATTTTCAAGCCAAGTCTCAGGTACAGCGATTAGATTTAAACTTACTGAATCGACTCAGATAATCCTTCATTTTAGAGAAGTTTCTACAGAGGCTTCTACTGCTGGAGTGTAATATTGATGAAGCGCCTTCCACTTTCAGATTATTGTTGGATTGCTCATCTGTGTTGTACTCACAGTTGGAGTTGATTGATTTTATTCTAAAAAAAGGGTTTTTTCAGGTCGGTATCATTTTCATTCTCATCCCTTATGTGCTCTGTGTGGTCTAAAGTTTTAAAGTTCAAATTTTCCTAGTTACTATTTAGTCTGTGTAAATGATCCCCCACACAATGTGTTGTTTTGCCAGTGTTTCCTCAGGATGCGCGCGCGGCGTGGCGGCGTCGGCGCTCTTATCTTTTTTTTGTCAGACGCTCATTGGAGTACACCCTTGTCCCCTTCAGCTTCTTCGCCTGCCTCGGTAGTTCAGTCTCATGCCTTCGATTCACAAGCCGAACCATTATGGCCGGCTTTTGTTTTGTTATCCGTTCGAGGAAGGGCGTGTAGCAAGGCGTGACGTTACTCATGTTCTTACCGTCAGAGAACTGCATGACATTCCAGCGTCTTCCCCGTGTCCACCTCCGACCCTAGTCCTGGCTTAAGTTCGGTGTGTGGGATCCAGTCCGCTTATCATTAAATCCTCCAATTTGCTCATCCATCTCCTCAACGAGGTTCTTCGGTTGTTTGACTTGGTTCCTCAGATCAAGTAACACAGCTTGTTATTTAGCCCCTCTGCTCAGCTCACCCGACACGACATGAAGTTCAGAGATTGTCTGATCTCCTCCAACTCTTCCTCGGCTGCATTACCGGCTTTTCGTTTCATACCGACATTTTTCATTAGGTGTTCGCTTTCGTCTTCGTATCGTTTCGTGTCTTTTCCCTTTGCTTCTGTTAGAGTAGCTGCATGTCTTCATGTTTCAGCACATGATCCCCCAAAAATCACATCACCCTTTTGTTTTTCTTCTTTGATATGCCATCTTTCCCCCTCAGCCAAGTTTAAAAACTATTGCTATGATAATAACAAGAAGTTGGCTGTTTTTTGTTTGTTTTTTTTTAAATTCCGGCATTTCCAGTCGAGTTTTTTTTTTTTTTTTTTTGTTATATGTGTGGCCATTCAGAACAGGTATAAACATGCTTGCTTTTAAACATGGTCCGATAACTCATTGTACAAACTAGTTTGAAGCCTTCTGTGGGCTTAACTGGCCTGCTTCGGATATTATTTGGAACCGATGTGACTCTGGTCCTGGGTCAGGTCTTGGATACTAGGCACTTAGTGGAGCCGCGAGGACCTTTTTCGCTGTGGGTCCTGGTGGTCCAGCGGTCTGGGATGCAAACCACGTGGCCGCAGTGTTCCACGCTGGTTCCCACCCAGGTACTTCTGAGTTGTTCCCCGTTCTCTCGCATGTTTGCGTCTTGTCACTCTGTACTTATCTAAGGAAAGCAGCAATACCAATATAAAAAAGAAAGCAGTTGTATTATATCTCCCTCTCATAATTTAGGGGCCGTTGATGGAGATTGACCAAACTTTCGGTTTATTTTTGACGACGTCTGCTCGGACTGTGCGACAGACGGGAGCCATGTTACAATTGCGTCAAAGAGTATAAACTCTGTGAATTTGTGTTTGTGTGTGCCTGTGCGTCTGCACACACTCACCCATGTTTGAGGTTAGTACTGGCCTATAAGTACTTTGAATTCAGTGTGAGCTTTAGAGAAGTGCTCTGACCGCAGCTTTGTGGTTTGGGCACGTGTGTGTGAGCTTGTGCACGCAACACGCGTTCAACTTATTGCAGAATACACTAACTTTTTTGTGTGTGTGTGTGTGAGAATAAAAGGGTGTGTAGGGAAGTGGTGGCCTGCTTTGCGTCAACAGGGTGTGGTGTGATAACAGCTGGGCAGCTTCTCTCTTGCTCTCTCTTGCTCTCTTTCTAGGTCTCTCTCTAACTTGCTCTCTCTCCCTCTCTGCCAGCCAGATGGAGACACACCCAGTTCTTCTCTGCGCTCGTCTGCATATACACAGTGTGTGTTCTTTTTTTTTTCATTTTTTGTTATTTTTCTGCTCGACGTTTCAGAAAAGGCGATAGCATGTAATTGTCTTTTTGGTCTACATTAACGTAGACCAAATGTTGTAAGCATGGCTTTGTAAACATGTCAGCTATAAGGGAGCCAATCAGCAGCAACGTGAGTCAACTACCAGAGCTCCAGAAGAGACCAAATTGTCCGAGCCTAAACAGCAGGAGCAAAAAAATTCCACCGTGCAACATGCGAAGAGTCTGGAAAATCATGGTAACATCTGGCAAACGCAGAAAATCTGCATTAGCAAAGTGCAGCAGAGGTCACAAGCTGAGGCTAAACAATTTGGACAAATAATGTCCATGTAGTTATAGACTTTATTTAAACGTCCACCAATCAGTCTTTTTATATCAACAACAGATGAAATCAGTTTAATGTGAAAACTGTTGCTCGCAGTGATGAGCCCGCAGAGAATAATCACCCATTTCAGCAGCTTCACGGAGCTTTTCAGCCTCTTTTAGCTCATTCTTTTGTATTTATTGCACATTTACTATGTGGTTCAGTCTCACCCCTTTCACCAGCCCCCTTCCCAGCAGCAGCAGCAGCAGCAGCAGCAGCAGCAGCAGCAGCAGGCAGCTGTATTTATAGAAAAGGTCTTGATAAAACCCACTGTGTGATACCTGCCCACCAAACAGCCGTTTGTTGTTTTTTTTTCCATTTATTCTGTAGCCAAAAGAAGGTAATTTAGTTTTTAAAAGTAAATATAATAAATATAATTTATTGTCTTTATTTTTACATCACCTTTCATAAATAAAATGCTCCCAGTGCTTTTACATACGATTACAAATAAAAAGAAAACCAGTGTAGCTAATAAAGGAAAAGGTTGCAAACAAAGGATGTAAAGTAAAATGAAAGAGAGCAGAATAAAAAAACTCAAGCATTAAAGGCATCTTAAAATTAAGACGTAAAAAGATGAATACAGTGAAATAAGACTAATGAACTAATAACTCAGGAAAAGGTATCATACAGCACAGTATATACATAGTTAACTAATACAGCTTAGCTGAAGGCAACCTTATGTGACCCATCTGTGCAGCAGTGTTTGCATTCGCGCTGTTGTTTTTTTTTTTTAATGCCTTTGTCAACGAAGTGTCTGTGTTATTTTATGGTAAATATGAACCAGACGGTGAACCAGCGTTGCAGGATTCCTCAGTAATTCCCACGTCGTCTCAGCCGGATCCCCCACAGCTGAGAAAAATTCCCTGCAGCATTTTCCTTGTGGACGCCGAAGAAAGAACCCAGGGGTTTTGGCCCGGGAATGTCAAAACGCACGCGATGTCTGAGGCGACTGAAAGTCTGTGGACAGTGATGCTGTTGGAGGCACTGAAGCACCTGACGTCTGTTTGGTCGGCTACGGCGAAGGAACAGTTTACCGATGTCAGCGTAATGGACGGACGTGGATTTACAAAGCCAGTGCTAACGTAATGTCAAATAACAACACGATATTGGTCAATATTGAGAGATTTAGTACAACTGCTGATGCTTCAGGTAGTTAAGTGGATTTTAAGAAAACACTGTGATATACTTATTGTTAAAAGTTACAGTAGCATGTTTAAGTGAAGGACTGTGACTCAAACCTCGACAGTTTTGATTGTCAACTAAATTTTGTCCATTTAAAAAGTTGAGACAGGATTTTCTATTAAATAAACAGGTGGAGAAATGTGCAGGGTAGTTGGGAAAAAATAGGACATTTCTATTGGTATTGAAATTGTTTCTATCAGTAACAAAACCAAGTCCTAATGAAGTCATATTCTACTAGAAGAAAAAAGGAAACAAAAGAAAACAAAAAAGAAAAGAAACACAAAAATGACAGACATTTTTGTGTATGCACTGATACCAATGCTGGTGTATTGGCGCATTAAATATAGGTCTGTTTGGACATTTTTAGGTTTATTGTGTGATTTTTAAAAAAAAAAAAAAAAGGAAAGAAAAATCAGTCACAGACACACCTGAATACAGACTATGCAAGTGGGGAAAAACACTCAACCAGGCAATGAAAACAGTCCATCTGTTTTTGTTATAATAATGACAAAGGGAACAAAGCAGAAAAGTGCTAAAAGCATGTGCATTCAAGGGGGGATGAACAAAATGAAAAAGAAGAAAGGAACTAAAATGGAAAACCCAAATTAACACCAAATATCGGTTTGTTGAGGCAGAGTGAATCATCAGAATATTCCCGAGTCCGTGTTTCTTTTCTGCAACATGAATGAAAGAAATGATTGTGTTAGGTGTTTTCTTATATTTACTGTGAAATCGAATCTGTACCCAGTTAAAAAACAAATGGAACGTCCTGATCTCTGCCTCCTCCATCCACTAACTACTCGTCCGACTTTTCTTCAGCTTCTCGCTCTCTCTATCTCTGCCCTTATTATTTTTTTTCATGACCTCCGCAAGGAGGACAACATCGTGCCACAGCAGTGACCTTTGACCCTGTGGCCAGCAAGCACCTCCGGTTGGCCAATGCGGACTCGTCCCTCCTGTTGTCGTCGTCAGCTGTCGTTTGGACTTTCTGTGCAACTTAGATCCAATAAGAGGTGTGCGTGCGTGTGTGTGTGTGTGTGTGTGTGTGTGTGAGAGAGTGAGAAAGAGAGAGAATCTGAAAAATTATTGAGATGAATCCTGCATTGCACCCAGGTAGACTGGTGTCTTGTAGCTGCGGTTTCTGTTGAGTTGAAAGTTGACACTCTGATCTGTGGATTTAGAAATAGAAAAAAAACCTCTTGGTTTTGTGCAAAGCAATGGTCAGACTAGGAGCAAGGCTGAGCTTTTGGAGACACAAGGTTTTTTTTTGTTTTTAATCTTACAGGCAAAATGAGATGTTAATGTTTTGTTGGGCAGCCTTAACTGAAATTTCAGGGCAAGTTGAGGAAATCTGCAGCTAGCATCCAAACCTACCATTTCCAATCGATGTAGATTACAAAATGTATGTTCATTACCTCAGATTATGCGGTAAAAACAGAGGCGGTGTTACACTGTGCATGGATAGTTTGTTGTGGTTGCTTTTGCCTATGGTAAATCGACACTAATGCAGTACTTGTACCACGGCACCAGTCTACAGTTCTGCTTTTCTGGCTCGGTCGTCTTGCTTCGTAAGGCAGTCAGACAGAGAACATGTTTATAACAGGTAGTGGTTTGGTTTGTACTCGTGTACGGTCAGGGCGCCACATCGGCCCTTTCACACGCACCGTACCGTATCTGCTTGACCTGTCCCTCACTCTTCGGAAGACCCTTGTCTATCCTCTACTTTAAAAGCGCCGAAGTACTTCCAGTGTTCCTGCTGTGGTCAACGCTGTTGATATTTCTGGTAGAGTAAGGAACTGTAATTTAAAAAGGAAGAAAAAAAGTTAGGTTTTAGTTTTACCTTTTCTTTCCCTTGTTCATTTTCGCTCTCTCTCTTTTTTGTTTTTTTAATCGACATTGCCTTTTACAAGGGCTGAAACAATTAGCTGATTAATCGACGGAGATAAGTTTTCCTTCTCTGCGACGGTGCGAGGCCGAGGAGATGTGTGCTGTCTGTTTTCTGTTTCTCTGTGTACTGCATCTGCGTGCTACGATGTGAGATCGCCTCTATTCCCTTCTGCAGTCGCTGTCTGACGGTTTACTTCGGATGTTTTATCATTTTTCTGGGTGTACTACAAATGTATTTGTGTACTCAACATTCAAAACCGAACGGCGAAGGAGATATGACAGTGAAGGATTGTGAGACGGTGGTGTGAGTTAAATAGAGCGGAGGAGGAAGACATATACATGTAAGGTCACAGCTGGAGAGGCTGAGAGAGAGTTTTCCTCTTTCCTCTCCTTCTCTCTGTGGTTTTGCATTTTTTTTTTTTTTTAAAGTTGATACTGACGTCTCTGGTTTTTAGTTTTCTCCACCTTGCCTCTTCACCTCGCCCTCCTGTCCTCTCTGTTCCCCCTGTGTCCTCCTACCTCCGTTTAAATCTGTTTTCTGCCTCAGTGTCACCATATTGGTTCTCCTCTCCTCTCCCCTTTTCCTTGCAGGACAACGTAGAGATGGCACTGCTCGGTACAGTGAGCCTCAGGCCACAGCAACATGGAGTGACTTTTACTAATGTGTTGGATAAATGACTTTATCTAATCTTTGAAATTGTGCATCTCCCACTTCGTTGCGGCCTTAAGAGCCAGGTCACGACATTAACGTTTCTTGTTGGAAAGTGAGAAGGAGGGAATTTCTGTTCGGGGTTTCATCTTGATTGTCTGATTCCGAGTATCTGCCCACACTGAGTCAGATCTGTCTATAGATTGGTTTCCTTTTTAGCCACACAAAATGGTGTGACTATGTCAGCCGGTCGCTAAGTGGGGGCACCTTGGTTCAGACAGAAGTGTCTCAACAAACAATGGATAGATTGCCATGAAGTGTTTTACATTCACGGGCACCCGTGGTCCCCAGAGGATGAACCCTACCGACTCTAGTGATCCCCGTCATTTTTCCTTCGGCGCCACCGTGAGGTTTACATTTGTGGTTTTGAGTGAAATGTCCGGGCAAACCGTTGCACGGATTCGCGTGAAATCTGGTCCACTGTTTCCCTCGGGATGAGGGAAACAGTGTGAGACATTTTTGCCTTGTCTAACAGCTAACACGCTACAATAAGACGGCGAACGTGGTAAAGTAATACCTGCTAAACCTCAGTATGTTAACATGAGTCACTGTGAGCACATCACCATGCTGATTTTACCATTTAGCTCAAAGCGCCGCTGTGTGTATCTGAAGTAATTAAAAACTGTCGAGATGGTAAGCACAGGAAACATTTTTAGACGCTCAGATTTCAGCCTGCTTTTTGGTTCTTGTTGTTGTTGGTGACCTAAAAACAGGTTTTTAGTGGCATGGCCCTTTAGCACCCGACCAGCCTCCATCAAATGCCCAACTGCCTTTCTTACCTCTGTCACTTATTAACCAAGCCCCACCCTTTCCGCACACACACACACACACACACACACACACACACACACACACACACACACACACACACACACACACAGAAAAAGAAAGTAAAAGAAAGAGAGGGATGTGTATGTGTGTGTGTGTTCGTGCTTGTGTGAATTGTCTATATGAAGGAAGTGCAAGCCAAAAGCCTCGGACCCTGATAGCTCACACAAACACACAGACACACACAAGGACACACACACACATACTGACTTTGTGTGTTTCTATGTTTTCCTTCATAGCCTCCCTCCCTAAAAGAGGGTCCTCTTGGTTCTCGGGGCTGAGGCCATACGGGGAGGGGCGCGCGTGCGTGTGTGTGTGTGTGTGTGTGTGTTAGGGACTCCAGTTACAAGAGTTGTGCAATGTTTGGACCCTCAACGGGAAACCAATGGGAACTGACCTCCCTGCCCTCTCCCAACTTATCTGCTCCACCTTCCCTCCTCTTCCCTTCCCTTCTCTTCTCTGAAGTTTCATTTGGTCCTGTATTTTCATTGAAAATGAGTCCAAGGCTAAGGTCTGAGGAGCTCTTAGGTCGCGTACAGGTTTGATAGACGCTGCTCAAATTTCATTGGCCAGCCTGACCAACTGAAAGTGTCAGAAATATCCGCCATGATTGATTTGGACTAGACTCCCTCGAAGTGTAGTTCATGCACTTGGAGTGCAGCAGGGGACACACCTTCTTGGCCTGCGCTTGAACTAGTCCTGCCCTTACATGGAAGCCTGCCCTCGGGTGTGTGGTGTACGCTTCCGTTGCCCATTGATAGCTTGCCAAACATAAGTGGAATGATGTCATATCCAACTATTTCCGGCAGCTCCAGTAGAGTTTTTTTAGCCAGAAATGTTTGAGTGCATCTAAAGATTCTTTCAGACAGTGACTGGTTGCCGCCGCGGCCTCCTTTGTTTCCAGTGTAGACGTGACGGCCGACTGCCGCGCTCTTGAATGTGCACAGCTGTCTGCCGCTGCTATCTGAGCTGCTGATGGTTTAACCGTGTCAATGACCATGGCAACCACAGAAACAATCCAGGAGTTTATTTAACTGGTATCTGAGCTCTCTGAATCATACAGCGTTTGCTCTACCGGGGCGGCGAACAAGCGGATGAATGAGGAGAAGTGGTCCCGGGGCAACGTCAGCCTCAAAAGTTGATAATCCCATCCGGGCCAATAAACAGTGTTTATGATAGGATTCTTCTTTAGAAAACTGGCTGTATTAAATGTGTCATATTGCTAACTCCTCTGCTCTCACTGTGCATGTATGTGCACAGCTATGCAGCGAGCTGGACATGCTTCCACCGAAGGCTGAAGACAGACGATCGCCTTCTAAGGTTTTACTGGAAGCAACTGTGAAACTGTGAAACCAGAATTTGACCACAAATTCAGTGTCAGTGACTACAAGAGAGAAGACAGTGAGATTCCATAAACAAGGGCTAGACCGGATTTATTGTAAAAAAAAGCAGTTAGTACTAGACTGAGTAGGGATTTTAACAGTGTCCCCTGGGCCAAAAGGACTTTCTACCATTCAGGAGGAGTTAAAAAGAAAGGAAGGTATTTTACTGAGCGACACAAACACTGTGAAATATATCTTTGTATGATCCCGGTTTGAGTCATTAGGTCCAATACAAAAGAAACAAATCCCTCGTTCCTGGTCCCTTCTCTCTCTCCCTCCACTCCCATTATCTACTGTCATCTCCACACGGTACTCTATCTGACAAAACGGCAGAAAATGTCCAAAAAATAATTAAAAAAATCACAAAGAGCCATGTCGGTGTATTGTTTTTGTGTTCTTGAAGTGGGAAAGGCCGTGGTTTGGACACCCCCAGGAGTAGCAAATTAAGAAAAGGACAGGCGTGGATTGGCGTAAGGAGTGACTGGGGAACCTTTTTATGTCCCCACTACAGGTCAGTCTGTAACCAACCTGCTTCTCCAGCACCTAGACTCTGTCCTTTTTATTTCTCTCTCTACCCAAACCCGCCCAAATAATCCGAAGGGTGCCACAGATTTTAGAAAGATGCATAACCTCCCACCTGAGCTCCGACTGTTCTTGCATCCAGTGCACTGCCAAACTGCTGTTTTATATCTGAATGCGATCGGCAGCCAGTCGGGAGGATGTTCGACGGCGCTATAAACTGAGAATGAACCCCCGGTGGTATGAGGAGGCGGCCGTAAAGGGGAAAAAACCCGTCCGCCTCTCTCTTTAGTTTGGTTGTTTTTCTTCCCCTTCCACGCTGGTCCTACTCTCAGTTACATTCGAATGACAGAGAACCCCAAACTGTAGCTACTGCTGCTGCATAGTTAGATAATAGCATTATAAAAAGGAAACTCTGAGTCCAACCGAGGCGGAATACCGACAGGAACCGAAAACTGGAGCCCAATTATCTTCATCTGCACCTCTGATGAAAAGGCCTGAATGGTGTGTGCTTGTGTGTGTGTGTGTGTGTGTGTTCGTGTGTGTACCTTCGAAAGGGTTTTTTTTTGGAAGAGCTTGGGAAAATTGCTGCGTGTGCGTTCAGGGGGGTGGGCATAACCGGACGTGAAACGTGGAAGTCTACATGTGTGTGTGTGTGCGTGTGTGCGTGTGTGCGTGTGTGTGTGTGTGTGTGTGTGGATCCTTTTGGGGCATGAACAGAGTGCGGCTGACTGGGGCAATCCCCCACCCCCCACCCAAAACACACACACACACACACACACACACACACACAGAGGGCTGGGGGCTTTGGAGAGAGGCAGCGGAGCAGTGACAGAGAGGAGAGCTCTGACCCAGATAGTCTCTCTGTCCCACCCTCTCTCTCTCTCTCTCTCTTTCTCTCTCATACACTGTAAAAAAAAAAAAAAAAAAAAGCTCATCAAGGGTTTTTATTTTACACTTGAGTCTTGCTCCATTAATGAAATAATGGATTTAAATAAGGCTGCAACTGAGGATAACTGTCATGATCTATTCTGCTGATTATTTTTTGTGATTATTCTAGAAAATCTGGTGGAAAATGGTGGAAAAAATCTCAAGTCGAAGAATACATCCACATGAATCCGGTTACATTTGTTTTCTCTCCGTTCGGGCCTTAGTTCTCACGAAACCGATGATTTTCTCCACAGTCGATAAATCTTAACGCATCGGCATGTACGGACAACCCAGAGCTTATGCAAAGCACAAAAAAACCCACTAACCTTCTCTGGGATCAGTTACTTTAAATGTCAATATAGCTGATTAGCACAGTGGTTGTCACTAAACTGTGCTACGATGATTCTGCCAGACAACGTCCCACTTGTTTCGCCGTCTTCCGGGTGAAACGGAAAAATGTATAAATTAGAAGAACTAAGTCATGGACTCAGCTGTACTACGGTGATCACAGAAAGCTGTGATGCACAGTTTTGTTGTCTGCACGCTGAAAAAATGAGTAAGAAGAGATAAGCGGTTTCCCTCTCGTTTCACTGTGGGCAGAGGTGTTTATGGAAACAAGCTAGAGTCATAAGTGTTGATGCAAGATGTTTCGAACGAAAACAGCATTTTTAAAAATGAGATGGCGCAGTCTAAACCAAGGTGGTGTCTAGAAATGAGTTGTCTTGTCTGACCAACAGTCCGAAAGCCAAATATATTCAATTTACAGTATAATAAAACAGAGAAAAGCTGCAAATCCTCCCGTTTCTGAAGCTGGAACCGGCAAATGAACGAATCGTCGATCATAGTTTCAGGACTAGATTTAAATACACGATGCCGAAAACTCATCGCTCTCAAGATGAGAAGGGAAGTGTGGTTTGGGGGATTTTCAAAACCCACCGAAGGTTCTAAATTGCAGCAATGTCACCCAGGTGGTTGTTGATTATCATCAAGCGGGTGTGTTCTTAACAGACTGAAAGCCCGAAACAATGTATAGAAATAAAAAGCAAATAATCTGTCATGAAATTTAAAAGGTAATTAACCACAACACAATCCTAGACATTCAGCGATTTTCAAAACTAACAAAAACTGCTCCTATGTGATGCTTTGCAGACCAGTATTTTTCCAGTCTCACTCAGAACGTCTCATTACCTCGTCCTATGTTTGGCCGTATTATCGACTTGAGGTCTTGGTTTAACTGGCACGATATCCATGTCAGACAAAAGAGTGGCACCCTCGGCGCTCGGTTTGTCTCGGTTGACTCTGGACAGTGCGGACGCCTGACAAACCCTCTCCGAGTGGTGTGTACAAGCGATGGAGGGAGCTTTCCCTGATCGCTATAACGCGTTACGTGAATTCGTTTCAGCCCTCCTCTTCTTTTTTTTTTTTACGTCCCGAAAGGAGATAATTTCACGGACTCTTCGGTTTCGACGGAATGATCCATCTTTAAGGACGACTCTGAGCCAAAGTTACGCCGAAATTCCCCTCACGATGGTGGGTTCAGCTGTACTATAAACTCTATACTCTTTTATACTCTATAGGTATAAAAACTTTTTGGCATAATGAAACAAACATTGACAGGCAGAGCCACATGTGAGAGGAAGAGAAGGATCACACCAAACCTCCGTTTGCTTTTAACATTTATTTCTCTCACTGTGTTCCTTCCTGTTTTAAAACAAACTAAAAACATCTGGGAAGTCATCACTTTTTTCAGCTTGGACGTCCAGCACCCCTCCTGTCAGGTCTCCGCCATATCCGTCTTGTTGGGGCTGCCATCTCCTTCCACTTGTCCCACATCAGAAGCATGAAAATCAGAGATATATTTTCATTTCCTGTCGAAGCATTTGGGATGGCGGATGATCTGAATGTATCTTGCTTTAAATTCCGTTTAGCGCTGTCATCTTTTTTTCCCAGTGAGGTGGCGACATGATTTGAATACCGCTCTGTGTCCCAGACCAAGGCATAGAGAGTAAATGAGTGCACCCCCCCCCACCCCGACCCCTTCCCCTCCCTCTCAGAAGCACTGCCACATGACTCCTCTCCTCAGCTCCCTACAGCTTAGCAGTAACAGACTGGTTGTTCCGAGCGGGTGTGAATGTGTGGGACCGTATGAGGATGAGGCAGAGCCTTCAGTTCACGCTCAGTCAGCCTTCACCGGATAAAAATAGATTTTAGAAATGTTCAGATTCAAGCCCGGAGACGGATCCTCTAGCGGACGGCCGCAGAACGACTCCACAACAAATCTGACTTCTCTCCAAAAATTACAGTCAGCGAATTATTTCCACAAGAGTATTTGGCCTCTGTACAGTAGCTGATGTATCATTTTTAGGTCCATAACTGATTATTTGTATCATTCATTGATATATTGATTATTCTTTCTTTTGACTAATCATTTAGTCTATTAAATATTTTAAAAGAAAAAGAAAAATCCCCATCATCATAGTCCAAAAGATTTGATATTCGTTGAATAATGAGTTGAGAAAGAAAAGCGGCAACTCGTCAGATTAAGTTTCCGGTTTTACGTCAGTTGTCAGTTGATCGATGACTAAAACTGACTCCATCTTGGTTCTGCCCACTGCCGTGCTGAGCCCGCCACCGGAACGGACAAAATGCTGTCTGCGGGACTGATCGATTCTCGATTCCCACTCACGTTATTCAGGCTCAACAATCGAAATCATTTTGGTTTTGGTCTCCCAGCATTGCAGGAAAAAAAAAATTGATTTAATGATGTCCACCACAGGGAGCAATTTTTTTTGTCTTGTATAGAAAAACTGAAACGTGAAGAAGAAAAGTATAATTAGCAAACAGATACCAAAACAAACACAAAACAAAAATGTAATGGTTCATTTCCTCCAGCAGAGGGAGCTGTTTAAAAAAAATATATATATTGTTTTCATGCCAAAGTTCTTTAGTTTGTAGATAAAATCAATAAATACAAACATTTATACACAGACAATGCACTTACTACTAAATAAGACATGGATAATAAATACATAGCAAATAGATACCAAAACAGGGCTGTAACGGTTGTTTATTGTCCACCAGAGGGAGCTGTTTAAAATCGTGAAACCCGCTGCGCTGTGGCATGAGCAGCGTTGCCACGTTCGGGGCGCCAAACAAGAAGTAGCGTGTTTCGGGGACTGTTATCCTGCCGTTTAGCTGGTAAAAGAGAACAGTAAAAATCGCCAATCCTCTTCCGTAGCACAAAGTGACGTCATCAGATATTTTGTTTTGTCCCACCCACGGCCCAAAACCCAAAAATGTTGAATTGATCCTCACGTGAGAACCAAGAAAACCTGGAACTATCGAATTGAACGTATTAATGGATTATCAAAGTGGTTGCCGGTTATTTTTCTTTTCTGTTGACGGATCAATTCGTGGACTAATCATCGAAGCTGGAGCTCAGATTCTGACCGACGGCGAAACTAACCGGTGACTTTGTGTCTCTGTGAACTCATGAAGTGGAGTCATACGGCTTTGGGATAACCACAGATTTTACGCTCAAGTTGAAAACTTTTCGCCCCACATTCACTTCAGTCTGCATCGCTCGGAGCCGATTTGTGTCTGTTGGCATCCACACGTGTTTGCATTGGCCCTGCGTGCACTCCAGCCAGCTCTGAAATGTGCTGCAGTGTCAGTGCGAGCACATCTTTATATCAGGCTTTTTTTTTTTCTTTTTTCTTTTCTTGTTTGTTTACACTAACGTGGAACTTGTAAACAACGTAAGTCATTCACCGTGGCTGCCGGTGTGGTATGAGTTTTGTCGCCCGCGCACGCCCTCATCTGATAATGTTGAAACGTGCGTAATGGGGCCAGGTTCACGGAGCGGTTTGTTGCTCCCTCGGCCCCGCAGTGACACCGTTTCAGTCAAAAAGTCCCGAGTCTCTCCGTCTGTCTTTTCTTCAGTCTTCCTTCTCCCTCTCTACCCCCACCCCGACTTCCTCTAGTGGGATCAGAGGCTGACAGGGTCACACCCACCCCACCCTTTTTTTTTTTTTTTTTTATTCCTGGAACTCCACAGTGGGACCCCCTCCTCTGGGGGGAGGCACACACATGCACATACTCTTGTCACTCCTCGTTTACACACACGCGCACACACACACACACACGTGCGCACACACAGCATGCGCATACACGCAACATGCGCATACACACTCACACAGTCTCTCACTATATCACTGCTCGTTAGCGCTGCTCTCCACACACACACACACACAACTCCTGACCCCCCTCACTGTACTCCTTCCCCTCCACTGCCTCGTTTGCCAGCAGATGTGGATCAAGCTGGATTTGCAAAAGATTCTCAGTGTTTGCTTCATTCTGTGCGGCGTGGCAGAACGAGTGTGGTTTATAAGCTGAAGCACAACTCCAGAAAGTCCAGACAGCTAAAGATTCAATTTGGTGTTTTTTGTTTTGTTTGTTTTTTTTGTTTTTTCTCTCCTGTGATTTACGTCTCGCTCGGTGCCGTCGGAACCGTCCTGGACCACTGGACTCCGCCCAGCTGGAGCTCCAGATTAGGTTAAAACAAACAGCAAAGAATTATCTGCAAATCCTGTTCGATCCAGGTCTGGCCGCATTGTGCAACCCTTCCAGTCCGGAATACTTTTGAACAGATCTACGCTCCACTCTGTGCACATGCAGCATAGAGTAACAGGTCATTAGGAACTTCTGAAAAGGCACTAGTGCGGTTTTAGTCAGTAACAACGGACTGCAGTGGTGATGAGTTTCAGAGTGGACCGACTTTTTCTCTCCGCTGTCCACCTGTCTGACCAGTATGGTCCGGTCTGTGGGGGACAGAGGTTTCTGTATTTCTCGGTGTACAACTCCCGGTAACGGTTGATAATGGCGGTAGAATGGTGAGGTTTTAAAGGAAAAGGATTTTTCTGAAATTTCAGTCTGGAGCTGGGATTGAGGGAGTGTGTTTGGCTTAAAGCCACTGGTGGAGTTTTGCCCTTCAGCTGTGCCGTCTTCAGCCTTCAGCTCTTTCCAACAGACAATAACAAATCCTCCCTCCTGAACATTCGTCTGACCCTTGCCTTAAAATGTAAACAATGCGCTGGTTTCACATCGTCAGGAAGCGCTTTGTGTCATGTCTGGCTGTAGGGCACCGAATCTGACGCCCTATTATTGATGTTCACAGATCACTCCACAAACTCCTTCAATCCCGACTACGAAATGCAGAAGTAAGAATGTGATCTGACTCGGTGAGGCGAGTGAGATCGCCTCTCGAGTTTCCATCCCGTGACCGACAGCGGCCAATAACTGTGTACAGTTCTCTTTCACGCTGCTTCCACTGAACCGAATGGACAGGTTTGATATGAATCGCGGGTGAGAAGTGGCCAATCACAGGAAAGAACAGACAATAACAGAGCCGTCGGAGGGGAGCAAATTAGATTAGAAACAATATGTTGGAACAAGCCCCAAAGTTTTACAAGTTACAAAACGTGTCATAATGACATTTTCAGTTTTGATCTGCACATACTGTTAATTCTTAGGATCCATATTTTTCTCTGACGCATTAATAAAGTACATGGATTTAAAGGTTTGCATAATTTCCTGTTTCCTCCACACTTCACCATTGTTATCTTCCTAACACTGATTACATCTACATACATCAAGTAAAAGTGCGTCCTTACGACGGGACAAAAGCACATACAAGAGTAAAATCTTGTAAATAAAAAGTTAGAGTGTAACCTGTCTTGTTGCTGCAGTGCATTCTGGTCTATTTCTGGCTCCGGTTGGTGTAAAAATCAGGCCGTGCTTCGCTTTCTCTGATGGATTTCTCCCTGTGTGATTGTGTGATTGTTGGATGTTGGTGCCAAAGGGCAGCTGTAGAGAGAAGCTTTACCTCGGGGGGGGGGGTTGTTACCCTCAGTGTTTTAGATCCGTTGATGTTTGCAGCTATTAGATTCAACCGTAGCAGTGTTAAAAATAACTGAACACGTCACATGCTCTGACTGGCCTCTCACACAAAGAGAAAAGACCACACGAAGCGGAGCCACGTGAAGTACAGGACACTTTAACGTGTATCAGGGAGGGAGTTGAATGTAATTTCAGACCCTGGCTGTGTGAGGGTCGCCCGTTGGGGGGGAAGGTGCGGCATCAAGCTGCCTTTTACCTTTGTTTAGACACACAGAGGGGGCTCTGTCCCCTCACAATGGGACTGAGATTCCAGAGTGCGTCCTCTGTGTGTGTGTGTGTGTGTGTGTGTGTGTGTGTGTTGCGTGCGCGCGTGTGGGAGGGGTGGTGCTGCTTGCTGCCACACCCAGGCTGATTGGCTGAGGCCCCACCTCACCGTGGAATCCACTGAAGCCGGGTCACATGCGAGCCTGCCCCGAGAGCAACGCACAGTCTTCGTAGACAGTCGCGAGCAGAACCAAACAAAAAGTACCTGTTAGTATCACTCCGCTGACGGAGTCACGTCACACACCGACCGTGATTTTTCCTTCATGGCTTCCTACTACAACTACTTCTATAACTGTTATTGTGATTGTTAGTATTATTGTTACTCCTTTCGAAAACCTCAAAGGGGAACATGCACCAGATGCGTATCAGCCACCAGCATCTATGCACGGAGAAGCTCCAGAAAAGCAGCTATTTCAGGATTTCATTTTTTTTTTTTCTCTGCTGCATCTGTGTGACGGATGTAGCTACTTTCACAGGCAGAGCTCATCGTGAGCTTAGAAAAGTGATGCATGGCCGTAGGTTCATTGCTGTTTACAGTTCCGACACATCAACAGATTAACAGCCCGAGAGAAACTGCTCTTCGCACTGAGCACATTTACTTTTAATACTTAAAACGTTACCACATGTAACGGCTAGTACCTTGACGCTTTTACCCGTAACAACTGTGTTCTTTTACTCGACTCAGGTCTTTAATGCCAACATTTTATTTTCAAATGACTGTACTGCTCCGCTGTCACTGTCGCTATCAGAACACTCCAGGTCATTTGAGTAATGCTAATGCTGTGGGATGGGCTCTACTGTTTAGTCAGTGTTAATTCACCGAGGCCTCTGGACAGCTAACGCGCCCTACAGTTACAGAACACAGTGGATTTTACTGTACGCAGCACTACTTTTTCAGCAGGGTCGCTACTGCAGACAGGAAGCAGAGAACCTTTGTTTATTCAAGACTCGCTGTTCACTGTTCTTTTTTTCATTGCACGCTTCCTGGATGACACGATCGATACCGAGACATGCTGGATCATCCCGTTTGCTCTGCCCCAAAATGTCCTTTAGCGTGTTCAGGTCCTACCACACCTTGAGTGGGAAACCCAACAAGATGTTTCATATTGTGTTTAACCACGTTGGGTGCACATCCAAGGCACTTAGACGCAGGGCTCGCGAGTGCTGACACACAGATCCTCTCGAAGTCAGATTACGTTCCAACAACCACAACGCTAGAAGAAAAAATTCCACTCAAATGTTGGCAGTAACCGCGTTCGCATCGGCAATGGCTGGGCTCAGACGGGCCAGGCAAAAAAGAGAGGGAGGGGAGTTTTCTTTTTACAACTTCCACTTGTGTAAATCAGTGGTGTTCAAACGGCGGGTAACAACCCAGTGGCGAGTCACAGTGTGGAGAAGAAAGATAAATCAAACAGAAGTTTGAAAGGAATTGAAATATAGATTAGATTTCACTTCTCACGGTTTCTACCTGCTCTGGAAGGAAACAGGTTTCTAAGACTCAAATTGCAACATTATGAAAATAACCATTTTTGCTGCTTTGAGTTACCTCGATTTATCAGTTAATTGATCAACAGAAATTGAACCAACACCGAATTTGATCTTTGATTCATCGGTTTACGAGAAAAGGGAAAAAGGAAAAACTTCTCTGGATCCACTGTCACAAGTGTGAGAATTTGACTGTCAGAGCTTCTGACAGGCATTTTTCCTAATTACAAGGCAAATCAGGAAATGGTGAAACAAAGTAAATGAGTATTCAGACACATAATCAAAAGATCAAACAGATTACAAAGGTATGAAAATGACCTGTGAAATGGTTCAAGTCACAGTATCTTTCCCACTTTCACTGTTATGTTGATGTAGTTTTATGTGTTTATTGATTGGGAATCAATTCTGAATAACATTAGAGGCTGGAAAGGTGAACTTACTCTTTCATATGTTCTGAGTTTTTTTTTTTTTCTTATCTCCTCTTAAGTCACTTCACTGGTGCTGTGTCTTGAACTGTCACGTGCTTCCTCGCAGTCACGCTCTTCTCTATTTATTCTTTCTGATTTAAATCATAGTTTTGCCAATATTAGAAAATGATTTAGACAAAGTGCTCGTGTGACTGCTTGCATTGGGATAACATTTAACATTTGAAAATTTTAGCGTCTTTTGTTAATTGGAAAAAAATATTCTGTGTATTGCTCAAACCGAGGTACTGAGAAAATCGATAGCTGGAAGTGGACTAGGAGAGAAAATGGAGACAGAAAAGAAGAGAAGGGGTGTGTGCATTACTAGAAGTGTGTGTTGAGTCCCTCTGCCTTGGCACTCCCCACACCACTCTCTCTCTCTCTCTCTCTTTATGAGTGTGTGTGTGTGTGTGTGTCTTTCTCTTGGCTTCCAGAAAAGGGTGTGTCTGCCTGCTTGCCTCTGAAAGGGAGGGAGGGGTCAGTTCACGGCTACTCCTCCCTCCACTCTCTCTGTATCTCTGTTATTTCTCTTTCGCTCTCATTCCCTCAGTGGCAGCCTCAGGATTAGGCCTTTGTCTCTCTTCCTTCTCCGTCTCTTTTCTCTGTGTTCAAATTTCTTTCTTTTTTAAACAGAGCGTGTGTTTGTGTGTGTTTTTTTACCCCCCCACCCCCCCCACTCCCATTCTGGCAGATTTTTGAGAGGGGGTTTTCCTTAGCTTTTAGAGCAGAGGTAATGCTTCTTACCTCCAAACTCTAGCGTGCCATTTCCTGTCTCTCTTCCTCTCCTACCTGTCTTCCTACCCCTCTTCCTCCACTCTCTTCTGTTGCTTCCTTTCTTTTTCTTCCCTCACCCACAACACTTTTCTGCATCTTCAAATCCTTTAACAAATCCCCTTCCTTTCACACTCTCACCCTGGCCTGAAAGTTTAGGCTTTTTTCCCCCTTGTTCTCACCCTTTCCTCCCCCTTCTTCCCGTTTCTCTCTGCAATTTCACCCCCCCCCCCCTTTTTTTCACTCCTCAACTACCCCCCTTATCACCTCCTTTCCTGCCTTCCTCAACCCCCCCCTTCCTTCTAATCTTCTTCTCCTATTTGTCATCAATCCCTCCTCTCACCTTCGGTCTCTTCTTCTTCTCCTCCTCAGTGCCAGTCGACTCCTAAGCAGAAGAAGAATGCTGTCGGCGCCCAGAAGAAGCAGAGGAGCCCAGCCAAGCAGAGCGCCCTGACCCGAAAACAACAACAACAGCAGCAACAACAACAACAACAACAGCCGCCGCCGCCGCCGTCGTCATCACCTCTGCCACCTGCAGCCCAGGAAGAGGAGGAGAAGGAGGAGGAGCCGCTGACCAGGCCTCGGCCGCCACGGGAAGAGGAGGAGGAATCGGGCGAGGAAGAGCGAGAGGAGGTGGCGACAAAGACTGTGAAGAAGAAGAAGAAAGGAAAGGAGGAAGAAGCGGAGGGCGACACAGACATGCCCTCTGTACAGATCAAACCAGAGCCAGAGGAGATGGAATGCACGGTGAGGAGGGGGAAGGACGGGTTGGATGGAGGTGATTGGTTGATTGATGGGAAGGAGTGGGATGGAGGATCTGTGGGTGAAGAAGCCGGAGGATTGATGGACACCTGGATGGATGATAGTCAGGTGGGTTGGGGCGAGCGTGTCTTGGGGCTCCCATCACGATCAGACGTGTTTGATCAGAGTTCACACAGGATTAGAATCAGACAGACACCGGAGGAGGATTTTATTTTGAAATTAACTCGCATCTTGGCCTTAGCAAGCATGACAAACAGGTCAGTGATTAGCGGAGTCTCCATTTATCAAATATTAATAGGAATCTTACCTTTCCCAGTGTTCCAACTTTAGGGAGTCCAGATTTGATCTTGTACCTTTTATCAAAGAAAGAGCAGCAAACACAGAAGCCGTGTGCAAAGCAGAGCCATGGCGTCCATTTCACAGCAACACTTGATCACACAGTCCACTGTAGATGATCACTCCTGCTCTGTGAGGAGGGATTGTTGCCCACCGACTGCTCATTTTCAGTTCAACTGAAGTGGTTTAGACAATTTGGTGAAGCTACTGGCTTTTGTTTACAACCTGTCCGATCACCTGACTGCCTGTTCCTTTGGGCCACCATAGGCAGAAATGATGGACAGGACTACAAAAATAAGACTCAAGGTGTAAATATCTAGAATAGACATTGTCCTAGGATGGTAAATCAAGTCTGTTCTCTGTTTTGCACTGGGATAAACCCATGATAGAGGCTGGTGTGAATGGGTCAAGACACTATCGGACCCGGAGTAGAGTGGCCGTTCAGACTGAAAACAGCCATGCATTAGAAAAAAAATTGTTTGTCTCAGGCACCGGCGGGACGATGAGACGCAATCCCGGGAAGTCGGTCTGCGCAGCAGAGCCATGCGTACGGCCGCTTATCAGGTGCCAAAACTCTGCATCGCGGCGCTTTATAAAATTACAATGAGGGACTTTACTGCTCTGAAGAGTTATCGCAGGTGATCGTTTTATCTTTTCTCGCCATGAGCACCAGATAAGCAGTAGAAATATGATGTTCAGATTACTAAATAATCGACCGGGGATACGCACAGGTGCCTGTCTGCAATGATAAAGCGGCGCCGTGCTGCGGGATGGCGCGTTGCGGTTTGGCGAAAACGCGTTTCTGCTCTTTTCAATCTCAGAGATGCTCGAACGGGATGCGAGATGTCAGTCGTGGCATTAGATTTTTCCGATACAGAAAAAAAATCCTATGGATTTAAATCTCTTCACATGAACCTTAAGGCTCAGTATTCAGTGTAAACATGCCAGCGACTACTGAGCTTACAGGTTTGTACAAGGTCTGGTGTAGTTCTGCGGTTTAGTAGCAATGTGTGTTCATTGTGAAGGACAACTCCCAGGTATTTATCTTTTTATTAAAGGTCAACTGTGAGTTTCTGTCTTTCCTGTCTCATACATGGAACTTGTATGTGAAAGTGCTATTACTTTCACAGTGCTAAAAAAATGTTTTGGCATTTTTGGCAGGATCCCAGATCCAGATCACAAAAACACAATCAAATTGAATCAGTTGTTTCGCACCTGTTCGGTTCACTAAATTCAACTTGAATCGGTTTTTGAAAACCCTGCTGACAGTCAGACAAACAGGGGAAAGGCATTCTTCAGAACCTTACTAGAAAACCCACGATTAGCTCCGGCATTTTGACTTTGAATGGACAGCAGGCACCAAATTTATTGAAAACGTGGAATTTTAGCAGCGTATTAAGATATGAAATCACGGCTCTGCCTGTGACTTTGTGGAACTGGATCCTGCTAATGACTAGCATCAACTCTAATCGTTATCCGTACAGTTTTCCTTGCCCCTTACCCACGTCCTACTTTAATATTTTGAGGATGTTTTTCTCACAAAGTGCCCTCTGATGCGAGTGTTATTTATCACATTGACACATCAGTGATATTGCATCAGTCTTTAGTCACCGCTTCCTTTTATCACCGCAAACTTGGTAAGAATTAGCTGGAATTTTATAAAAGGACATTGGGTGAAAGAAGTTTCCTATAAATGAGAACAGAGGATGCAGAGGACCGATCGAAGGGGAAGTACCGAGTGAAATGGGAATTGTGGGTAATGGATTGGTGGGTGGAGCACAGAATGAAGGATGAGTTGATGATAGATGCCTGACGATAGATGGAGTGAAGGAAGTGCGAGAGTAAAATTGATGGAGGGGTGACTGGAGATATGTACGGGGCGGCGCGTGAGGGTGAAGGGGGGGGGTGGGATTGGGCAGTGCGGTGGTGGGGAAGAGGAAGGAGTTTGGTGACGGCCGGGATGCAGGTTGGAGACATCAGATGCTCTAGTTCTCTAGAAATGTAGCGGTGAAGTGGTAATGTGTGATCCCTCGAAGCAGCCTGAGCTGCTTCTCGTGACGGCTTTCACAGCACGGTCTAACTTCCCGCCTCTTCCGCTTCCTCTTCGTCGGCCGCCTGTTCCAAAGAAACCAGAATTGATAAAACCCTATCTTTTCCTGCCCAGCTCAAGCTTTTTGTTCCCAGGAGGAAGAGCCGCCCGGCATTGAGTTTGCAGATCATAAAGAAAAAGAATTCAGTCAGTTTTCAATTTTTTTCGGTTAACTAATCAATGGCTTAGCTTATAAAATGTCAGGAAAAAAAAAAAAAAATGCCTTCCACAGCTTCCCCGAGGCCAGGATGATGTCTTTTGTAGAGCTTGGTTGGTCCAGATAACAGTCAAGATCCTAAAAAAAACCCAAATCAGTTTACAAAGAGAGGAAAGGGAAAAATTCTCCGGAGAGAGAGAGGGAACCAGAGAATGTTTGGCATTTTACTCGATAAGTAATTCATCTATCAGAATCAGATTTTCATGTTAGCACAATGGTAGCTTGAGGGCTGATGCCATAGGACTTTAACAGCAGGTTCAGCAGTTCCCAGACCAGTGGGAAGTCTCTGGACATTAAAACTGAATGAGGCCTTACTGCTCGAGAGCCTTTAAGCAAAGCTTTTAACCTCCCAGGGATTCCAGCAGCGGGGAATGAATTAATTGAACTGTGTGAATGTGAAGTGAAGCAGCTCTGAGGGGGGAAAAAAAAAAAATCATGACCTCTGCCTTGCTTCTGTGGATATATAAAGATGACAGGATATATTAAGATCATGATGACTCTTTCTGATTTGTCAGCATGATGTCAGGAAAATGAGGGAGCAGGAAGAGCAGGTAGTCTTCATGGCTGGATGGATAAAAATCTGTGGAAAGTCTTACTTGCTCTCACACGGTAAAATGTATTGACATTTGTGCTTTTGCATTTCAAGCAGCAAACTTGACCTTTTGTTTGTTTTTATCCTGATTGTCTTTCTGGGAGCGTATCAGCGGGACAAGCTCCATGAAACAAATAGAGAGGCGGTTCAGAGGTCACGGCGGCGCCAAAGCGCCCTGACAAGAGACTGTGTGAATCATTTGGAGGAGAACGGTTTCTCTTGAAGCGTTTTTTTTTTTTTTTTTTTTATCTTTCAGGATCAAATTATTTCTGACCGACTGTTTGCCAAGAATTTAAGCTAATTCGGAGCGTAGAGCTGCATGATCATTTACACAGAACCAGGGGTTTCCCTAAAGCAGGCGGGGAGTGCCCGGGTCCTGCAGCCGACTCCTCGTTTTCTAACTTATGACTTTTTATTTTTGCAGATGTACTGTAAATGTCTCAGAGGATTTGAGCAGGACAAATCGACCTGGTCATTTTCCCAGAGATATTTGTTGTAGTCGTTTTAGGAACAAAATGTCTCGTTGCACTTTCTGCATATTTAGGTTGTTCTGACCTATGGCAGATGATCAAATCAAAGCAAAACGTGCACTTACACTGTTTTTATTGCTGATATGATGGTATTCAGTGATGACTGTAGTTAATTAATGAATTTGTTCAAGGACAATATTGGGAATAGACCAAAAAAAAAAAAAAACACGAGCACTTCATAGCAAAAGACTTTAACTATAAGTAATTAAACCCACGATTTTGATAACTCATATGTCCAAGTGGTCAAAGTCTCCCAGGCCTCTTTTTTAAATTACCCTACATTACGTTCATTTTGCAGATTTATTTATTTATTTTTTGTCCAAAGCAATTTAAAACAAGTGCATTCAGACTTCCATAGCTAATAATTGCTGCAAATTGGGGTTCAACCTTATTTGACTCACTTGTGTACCAGTGTTTGTGATCGCAGTTGAAAAACATAAAAGCCCAATACTTACTTATTTATTGATTTATTGCTATTTTTATGACGTAAATTTTCTTCTTTTTTTTTTTAACCATAGTTCACTCAATTTGTCTTGTAATGCAAAATCAGGATTCTGTTTTTGTCCAGTCATAATTGAGGACTAGACCTATTTTTTTTTTTTGTGTGTGTTTGTTTTTGTGTTTACGAAAGTACAAGATGTAAACCAGTGGTTCTTAACCTGAAGGGTTGAGACCCTGACATTGGGTCCTGTGATGAACCTCAAGGGTCACTTGAGGATTTGCTGATAACTACATAATAAAAATCTATATCCTGCCGCTCAAATTTTACAAATCTAGTTTTGGGGATTTTTCTCAAATTTTCTCTTTTTTTTGTGTGAAATACCAAAATGTTTGACTCCTTGTTAAAGCCTGTAAAAATTATTCAAAGGAAAAAAATCTGAGAAAGGGAAATCACATTTAGCCGCTCACATGTTTGCAACTTCTAGATGTGTTGTGATTGGACGCACGTCGAGACGGCCTGGTACCAAAGGGTCACAAGCAAAAAAACGCTTGGGAACTGATGTAAACAGACATTTAAAAGCACCGGGAAACATTTATAACTTAAATTTGGTTGTTGTTTAGGGTCTGTCCTGTGGTAAAAGACCTGTGGGCCAATTTGACAATGAAAGCAGGTTTTTACGCTTTGTTTAGAACTCTTTTATCATCAATTATACCTTTTAGGAATTTAAATCCTTTATCAATGAATTATGAAGATCATTTCATCTACCTCTTGTCTTCCAAAAAGCCACAGTATACATTATATATTTATTTATATTTACGTGTGTCGTATGGCTGGTTGTATCTTCCTATCCTGATTAGGGACATAGACCTTCTGTATGCGAATTAAATCTAATCATAAGCAATAAATACACTGGCGGTGTTTGCATTTTGCCCCGGCTGAGATCACAGGTTGGCAACGCAGGCACACGCTTGTTACACCTTTGACACTCCTGGCTGAATTGTTAAGCCCGTGGTCACGTCCATGTACCCTGTTCTGATCGGAGACGGAGGAGGGTATGGAATAAAGGGTGTGAGCAGTGATGATATGGCGAGGCTCGTCAGGCACGCTATAGCAGCCATTAATCCAGACTACTCACTGAGGAAGGAGGGAAGGGGTGTTGTCAGCTGGGCGAGGAGAGGAAGCTGGTAGGAGGTGTGAAAAGGCAGAGAGGGAAGAGGAGGTAGGGAGAGAAATAGAAACGATTTGGTGGCGAGGAGACATGATGAGGCTGCAGATGGAGAGCGGAGAGATATGAGGGAAGGTAGGGAGGTGGAGCAGGGTGTGGACGTTCAGATAAGGACAGGCTGCACTACAGGATTACAGGACTGCTGTACATTTTGTCCTCCTTTGGGTTGCATTCAGAGTTTTTCTTGGTTTTTTTTTTTGTTTGTTTGTTTGTTTTTTTCATTTTCCATAATGTTGTTGCCCCAGTTGGCCCTGTACAGCCAGCAGCAACAAGATACAGACTGAGGCTAGCGGCTCCATTGGGTTTTTCTATAGGAAAGCTAACAATGCTAACAGACCTTTTTGGGGGGATCTGCAGGGCAAGGGGACAGAGAGTCACTCCAGCAGGCTGACGGCTTGAAAATGGGAAAACACGCTGAAATCAAACCCAGAATTGACATTTTATCCTGGCGCACCTCGCCAAGGCTTTGGCATACACTGCAGTATCCAAAAGATATTTAAGTCCAGTAGATTCATTAGAATATAGAATTATTCTGACATACTAAATCAAGTCTGGGACTATTTTTGGGGAACATTTCAGGAATATTCATCCGCCTGAGCAGAACCTTACTGGCCACCCATGGGGAAGCAGGGAAACAGGTCCTTAAACGCACAAGTCCCGGGGCCTCTGAAAAATCATTACAGAGAAACAGTTTGGTTCAACTCTCGCACATTTTCAGCCCCAGGAAGCTGCAGTAATGCTGTAGTGCTGGTGCTGATTGATGTGCTGAGCGAGTTTTGTGACACCATGTGACAAAAAAACCTCCGGCCTGTAGTGATCCGTAAGGCAGAGCGCTTGCAGCGGGTTGTGGTATGTGAGAATGTGAGCCAGGCAGGACCGACTTTAGTAGAAGGAAGTGGTGTGTGTGTGTGTGTGGGAGGGGTGACTGAAGGTGACATTTATAGGTAAGTGCCATGCAGAACAGGAAATCAGCTGTTCTTCATTCTCAGCTCATGCTCATAAACTGTAGCGTCTTTAGCTTTTAAAAAAAAAAAAGAAAAAGAAGAACGTACATCTTCACGTATCTACCTTCAGATGTGCTTTTTTTACGTGGGAATTCAGCAACGTCCTGGCGAAATTGCGGTCCCAGGTTGCCTGATAGGGTCACGTTAGGTTTGTTTGGACATGAAGTCTGACAAACAGGACCGACAGGGAGCGGGCTGCAGAGAGAAAAATGAGAGAGAGCCAGAAAACAGGAGCCTGAGCAAGGACTTGACAAACTTACCGATGGAGGTTTTGGTGTCTCTGAATGTCTCACAGTGGTGGTTTGTACTGATTTATGTTAAAGCTGAGTTTAAGACTGGGGTTTGGCTAAGCCTCCAAGGCATGAATAAAAGTGCAGAGTTAAAAGTGAACTGTGTGTGTGTGTGTGTGCGTGTGTGTGTATGTGGATATACGAGTCTTTAGAGAAGTAATTGAATAGTAAATGAATAGTTTATAACAGTCAAGCGAACCCTCTGTCACCTATACAGAGGCTGATAAATGAAATGGACTTCACCCACTAAGATTAATTTGAGCTGGAGAAAAGGAGATCACAGTCAGTTATACCTTGTTAGTGTCATATTCATGGGCTGGTTGCATTTAAAATTTTGCCTTTCTTCTTCATTTTTGGTGGCACATACATGCTCCGGTTCCCCTGTTTTTCATCTAAGAAGAGAGAGAGCTTGAGATTCTGCTGTTTGTCAGCAAACCATCAACCAGTTTGATACAAAGCTGTGGTTTTTATTTGACAGGGTTTAACAAGGTTGAACATTTGACTGCTTTGACAGAGAATCGCAGTTTTGCTTTGATAGCTCCTCTATTGTTTTTAGTTTTTGCTGACCTCCTCTTTGACATTTCCAAAGCTTCCCTTACCCAGGAAACAGAGTTGCGTCATACCTGCCCAGACTTGACACCATTTCTACTAAGACGCCAATTAGATTTTGCCTCTGGCTCTGTGATGGCTGGACTTTTGTTTCAGTACAACTGATTACACAGTTCAAACTTTGTCTGTTTCTGTTTTCCAGATAGAAAAAAAAACAAAACAATCAGTGGTTTCAAAATGTAAATTCTGGGATGTTGGAAAAACAAGTTTCACTTTCTTATGTCTCCATGACAAAAACCACTTGGTCTCACTCGGCAGCTACATCCAAGCATACCGATTATGATCTGTGGAGTTTCCCAAGGCCCGGTACTTGGGCCTCTTTTATTTCAAGTGTACATGCTTCCATTCGATCAGTGCCAAACAGCAAAATCTTAATCATGCCAATGACAGATAGGTCCAACAAAAATCCAGCCGATTCTCTCCATAAGTGCACTTTCACTTTTGTGTGTGTTTCTGGTGAGAAAAACAGAAATATATTATAGTTGAAATACACTATAACTCTAAATATGCCAAAAAAAATTTTTTTTTTTAAAAAGAAACCGTGGATTTGAAAAATCTGAGAGGGAGATGTCTTTTTTTGTCGCAGGAGGAACGGGTCTTTATTTTCCATGTTTACAGTGATGCAGTTAATAACTTTTATCGAACTTCTCGGCTGATCATTCATCTCGCCGAACGCAAGAACCGACTGCCCAGTAATATACAGGAAAGTGTAATGTCCAGCTGAAGCGTTAGGTAGCAGGGTTTGGAGGAACTGGCGGAGACTGTCCTGTAATTCAGCCCCGCGAGAGCCAAACGGTCCACCTGCCGTTGGAAAATAAACCCCCGATTCGCTGATTTAAAAACATCGAACATTTCAGAGTAAAAAGCAGAATATTGTCAGTGTGTTCACACGAGGCTGAGTAGAGGGGTGGGGGAGGGGAATGGTAGAGCCCTATGTGTGTATGTGCATTTGTGTTGTGTCGTGGCATGGTGTGGTTTGGGTTAGAAAAAGGGTGGGGGCTGGGTGGAGTTGTATTGCATAAGGCCTCATTAAGCAGCCTGCTTGTGTGTGTGTGTGTGTGTGTGTGTGTGTGTGTGTGTGTGTGTGTGTGTGCGTGCGTGCGTGCGCGTGTGCGTGCGTGCGCTGCGTGCGTCGCGTGCGTGTGTGTGCTGACCACACCTCTGTGGTTGCCTCGAACAGAGGGGAGTGGAGTTTCCTGTCCAAAGATAAAGTCTCCAGGAAGCAGATCCTCCTGGTATTCACTCCGCTGGGAACCTGCAGACACTTAAACGCCTCGCATCCTACTTAATGTTACATGGTTTGACTCAAGTTCATTATTTTCACTTTTAATAGGACTCAGCCCATCCAGGGATCGAAGGGCGATTATTTTCAATCTGCCCATTATTTGATTGGTTAAGAGACTGGTTCAACAAAGTGTCAGAAAATGGGGAAAAATGCTTGTCACAAGGTGACCGAGGTCCTCAAGTACCGTATGTCGTTTTGTCCGCCGTCGCGCTTAGATCTGAAGGTATTCAGTTTACTATCACATGAAACAGAAAAGCAGCAGATCCTCACAACTACGAAGCTGGAACCAGAGAGTGTTTGACATTTTTGACTTTTATAATTGATCGATTATTAAAATAGTTGCAGATCATTTATCTGTTACTGGACTCATCGACTAACTGAGTAACTAATTGCTTCAACCCAAGAGTTCAGCTTTGTGTGTTTTTGAACAGCCCCAAACGATCAGCGTTGTGCAAAGGAATCTGCGGTTTTTTGCTTGGATTTTATGCCAGTGTTTTTCTTTTGCTTTCTTTTTGATTTTTTTTTTTTCCCCAAAATGCAAACTACAGTGTTGGCCCGCAATAAGAACTTCTGTAAGGGAGAGAACTTGCCGTGGACAGAGCCCATAGGGCTACAGAGGAAATGGCATAGCATGAGACGACGCCGAAACACTAAAGAGGAGACAGACTGTTGGTTGGCGATCACACGTCGGTGTCATGGACAGGGATAAAGCCCTGAATTCAGGAGAGGACGCGGTCCGGTGTCCCGCTTACTGTTTAAAAGGCACCTGTGCTGCCCAGCGGTGCGGTTTGAAGGGAAATGCCTTGCTCAAGAGCAGCCCGGCAGTCGGTTGTCGTCGAAAAGAGATAAGCAGGCTAAGAAAGGCGAGGACGGAGGAAAAGGAGGAGGATGTGATTAAACAGGCTGGTTCATACAAGTTAACGATTGTTTTTCAGTGTGTCAGAATGAGGTCAAAGGTCATTTTGTGGCCTCGTTATGGCTTTCCAGCAAAAGTTAGAAGGAGTCTCTCCCTTTTTTCCAGAACTCAGACACACGCGCACACACACACGTACACACATATCTCATCTCTCTTTTTCCCGCCGTTGTTCTTCCCCCTGCTTTCTCTTTCAACTATCTCTCGCTCTCTCTCCCCTGTCTCTCCTCTCTTTCTCCACTCTCTCTCTCTCTCTTTCTCTCTCTCTCACCCTAATAGGATATGTCGAGGGAGGCTCTGCTTCCGCTCGCCCCGTCGCCATGGCAACCGCGGCTCTGGCGGGAGTTGCCGAAAAGACTGTGTAGCCCGACCCCCCTCCCCTCCTCCTCCTCCTCCTTCTCCTCTTCCTCCTCTACCTTTCCAAACCAGCTTCTCTCTCTCTCTCTCTCTCTCTCTGTTTCTCTGCCTCTCTCGCTCTCTCCCTGCCCCCTACTCGCTCTTTCTCTCTCTCCCTTTCTAACTCGCCACTTCAGCCAAAGGCAAACACACACATACACACTCACACGCATACTGAATACCTGCCAGCACAGCACAGTGAATAGCCCTGAAATCTCTCTCTCTCTCTCTCTCTCGCTCACTCTCTCCCTCTCTTGCTCTCTCTCTCTCTCACCCTCTCTCACATATACACACAAATAGAAACACAAACACACAATGAGGTCCTCTGTGCATGCGTGTGTGTCACTGATGTATGCACATAAACAAGTCAGTTGTCCTCCGGCAAACAGGAGCAGTCATGCACAAAGACAGGCCACAACACATACACACATGTACACGCACTTTATTACTCCTTGTATGTTTGTTTGTGTTTGTGTGTGTGTGTGTGTGTGTGTGTGTGTGTGTGTGTGTGAGCATGACACATAAGATGTTAGAGGCCTATTTACTTTGCCAGGAGGGCATTGCTAGCATGAGTGTTAGTCAGCGTATGCACTTGTGTGAGAGGGATGTTGTGAGGGGTGGGGCGAATGCATTGCAGATATGGGACGGGTGCAGTTTCCTCTGCTGGTGCAGGATGATGATGTCATTGTTGGCAGCCCACTTCCAGGAGCTTCCAGGAAGTAAAAGCAGCAACTCTGATTGGGACGGGAGGCAGATACGACTCTGATGGGGGTGCGTTTTTTCTCCAGAGCTAATCTGAGTAACATTCAGTCCATTAAGCAGATCATGTGATGTTTAAAACTGATATTATTGATCATGTTGTCTCCAGTGTATTATGAAATGAAACAAACACAGGAAGGTGCGGGTCAGTTGGGTTTAATGATACGGTAATTGCTACAGCTTTATTGCTATTATTGGATCCCTTCTCCGGCTGCAGCGTTAGGCCGCCAGTGCTTGTCAGGTGGTCGAATAGCTTCGGAAACCCCCTCCTCACCTTTCCAACGTCGGATCTGAACTTCCCTCTCGAACTCCGTTTTTCCGTCCTTCACACAACTACAACAAGCGAGCGCGACACTAACATGGTCTTCCAGGAGACACGGCGTTAGTCCCATATTTAAACGATCATTGCGTCTCCAACCTCTCCACGGCGGTCGGCCTTTCACACCATCCTCCAACGTTGCCGCTCAGAACAGATAGATAGACAGGTTTGATTTCCGACAAGGTCAGACGACACATTGTATGAGCCGTTCTTTTTTTGAGCATCGCCCGACCCGTAAGCTCATTAAACAAAGAACTTGCTTTTCACCAGTTTGCTTTGCGAGCACCACTGATCGCATACGTGCCTGTGTACTTTGTTTGAAAATGTCTCCCAAGCAGCAGATGAGGGCCCAATCATCCTTTGCTGTCACCGGAGAATTTGCACAACGTAAACAATGGTGACACTCAATGAAGTAAGGAGACAGCGGCAACAAAAGAGGTCTTAGACATCTTAGATCCGTTGGTTGCCCCTGTCACAGTCTGCTGCTGACCTTATCTCACCACCAAATGCTGCCCAGACTGTTGCGCATGTGCTCGGTGGCAGTGTGCGGAGGATGCTTAGTGTTAACTTCCGAGGACTCGCACAACCAGGGGACGTGGACAAACACGGGATATGCGATGGGGGGCCATCGAGGTGCAACAGTGTTGTTCCAAACGGCCATACTGGAAGGCAGGTTGAGAATGCATGCGCCTCACATGTACTTCAGATAAGGCATGCACACAGTTTTCTGGAGCCAGCTGCGGGTGAAATGATAAGAAGAAGAATACATCAAAGACAAGAGCCACAACCTTATAGGAAAACATATTTGTTTAGCTGTTTCGTTTTTAGTTTGAAATCCCTGTATGAGTGATGAACTTCTCACTCTCTTTATTTATATTTGAGCCATTATTTCCACAGTGATCCTCAGTTTCTTTTAATTTTATCCTCAAGTGTGTGAGGAATCCTACTCTGCACG
The DNA here is from genome assembly GCF_016859285.1 of Xiphias gladius. Classification (NCBI taxonomy): domain Eukaryota; kingdom Metazoa; phylum Chordata; class Actinopteri; order Istiophoriformes; family Xiphiidae; genus Xiphias; species Xiphias gladius. The sequence goes on along the minus strand of NC_053416.1, from coordinate 4,015,304 downwards.
GTCTGTTTCAATACGAATGCGTTGAATCAAATCATCGATCGTCTTTCCGACGTCGAATAATGACGACTGAGGTATCGCTGTGACAGTGGTTCACAGGTACATGTGGATAAACCTGCGCTACAAAAAGCCACAGCCGTGCATGACCCTCGTCCGTAATGACAGGTGCGACTTAATCGGTAAAACTGGACTTCTTCTTCGCTGTTCTTTTCATCGGCAGGTCTCTATTGGGTGGCGAAACAGGCTCAGTGATATACGAATGGTGTTTAAGGGCGTTACACTCATTTTATGGCTAATCGGTATGATCACTGACAAGCGGTATCGGACACTGATAAAGACGGTATCAGTGTACTTGTACTGTTGTGCACAGTTTTCACTTTCATGACTGCGCCCCCTCTGACATCAGCAGCAAAAATCTTCTTCTTGTCAAGTCATTTGGTCTTTTCGCCTCTAAAATTAGGATGTTATTCAACCAAGTAAAAAAAAAAAAAAAAAAGGGCCCAGCATGGTGAGATAAATTCACCTGGTTCCAACATAAATAGACAGTTTCACAAGTGAAGCCGAGGTGTTGGTGCAAACGTCTGTAACGATTACTACTGGTATTGAAAGTTTCACTGCCAGGAAGACTGAGCCAAGATGTTTGTAATTTTCCATTTATAGCTATGATGATTTTGAAATAATGGATGGGTCAATAGATTTGCCTCGACAGTGGTTTCTGTTTCTACTGGAGCGAATAGACCGGTCTATGTCTCTCCACCCTAGGCAGCATGTAGCCGAACTGAGGTTTTTGAAGAATGAACAGTTGAAAACAGTGTAATTACATTTTTTGCCATTTAAATGTTTTTACTTTAAAGTCTTGCTTCACGATCAAGACATCCGTGAATTGCTCGGCTGTCGAATCCGAGGCTTCTTCTTAGTGCCTCAAAAGCTTGACACTGAATGTGTTTTTCTCAGCGATCATCTTTTATTCCCGGAGTACTGAGAGCCTCTCTTTCGTGTGTGACATTGCATTTGAAAAGGGAGGAAAGGGAAACTGCTTGCAGCACTTTGTTAGCCACCTGAAAAGAGGGCAAACCTGGATTGCTGGAAAACTGGCTTTAAAGAGATGTTCTACAGGAATTTCTAGAGACCTTGTGGATATGTGAGCGATTGCGAGCCATCGGCCATGAGCATCTCTTCCTCTACTCTGCCTACACGTAATATTCCCCGGCATGATGCAACAAGTTCAGGTACATTCCCATGGGGTTACAGAGAAGTGTGCTGGGAAACGTGGGAAACTGATAAATGAACCATAAAGCAGATTAAGGGAGAAATTCCCGGGTTTGCCAAGTAGATTTCATCAGAACATTTCAAAACAGCAAAATTCTCCTGAAAGAACAATGGTATAATATAAAATCCTGCCAGTCAAGTGCCTGACGTTTTGTTCAATATCTTTATTTTGGAGACAGAGAGAGGAGAGCCACTGCCAAACTTTTACGAGCGTTATAAGCGGTCAGGGTGTTGCAACACAAACAGTCGGGCAGGTTTGAAATAATTCCTGTTTAGTTGGCATTGAAAATGAAAGTGAAAAGTAACAGCATCCAGATTTGTTTGTTGCAGAGCACCCTTCTACACATTTCCGTCAACAAAGGGTTCTAGTAAAACGTGTTCGTAGTTGGCAAATGAAGGATGGTCAAAACTGTCAAAACAGGCACATCGTGTTGAGGAACAGACCTTTTCTTTTCTTTTCAAGAGAAGTGGTAATTGTGCAGGGCTTAGAATGAGAAAAAGTAGGTAAGGAAGAAGTAAACATGAATTGAGGACTATTGGTGACTTTTTGTTTTTTTTGTAAAAGAGCTATCTCGAATCAGATTTAGTCTAGATCCCAATCATAGTAATAAGAATGCGTAACCGACATCATGCTGTGTATGAATTCGTGTCTACATGTGTTTTTACATGTCAGGCTTTGGATCGGAGGTCTTGACAATGTCTGCAGGCCTTTTCGTGCTCAAAGACAGTTGACATCCATTAGTAATTTCTTTGCAAGGCGAAACTTTCTTTCCCCACACCGATAGAAGCGTTATTATGCGACTGCATAATAATCCAAATCGCTGTACTGTAGCACCTATTCAGTAGTAATACTCATGGTGTTTCTATTCCATGCTTTAACAAAAACAAAGGTCCACTAATTAGGCCTGTATATGTAGAAGGCACGTACCAGGGTAGCGTTAATTACAAGTTGAATATACATGATCCACTTGCAGACCCTTCATTTGATTCCTCCCTACACTTATTTTCTGCTCGGGTTTTTTTTTATTTTTTGGAACTCACCATTAAGAGTTTTTAACCCTTTAAGGCTAAAAAACTGAAATATATTTTACCTTTTTTGTGTGGGGGTGTCTGGGGGTGAATCCTCCTTTTTAATTGGAGAAAACTGAAGCTGCGGTGCGCATCCGCACGCAATGGGGCTTCACAGCTGTAATTAAAACTCAAGCAGAGTTTGCTTTAAGGCTCGAGTCAGGCCGTCCTGTTTTGGTGTTTGGTACGGACAAGTTACTAAGCACCCGGGGAAATCAACACTGGCAACTCCTGTTAGGTAACATTGGGCTGAGAGTCGGCGTTAACGCTGGCTAACAGACACAGTGAGCTCTGCTGGGATCAGCCTGCTAACAGGTGGGTGAACCACAGAGAGAGAGAGAGAGAGAGGAGTAGACTTACCCTTTAACACGGGGAGGGGGGCACTTGGTGTTCCTTTGGGTGGGTCGGGCTGTAAGCGGTGGAGCTGCGTGTGTGTTTGTGTGTGTGTGTGCGCGTGCGTGCGCTAGGCGGGGCCGCGTGGTTCATGGTTAATATCTCCCCCAGCTGTTGTTTTTGCTCTCTGTCTTTATCATATTGTCCATATCTGCCTTCACACTCGACTTCCTCGGTTCTACACGCTGACACAGAGGATATACCAACATTCGACACATGCACACGTGTGCTCCAGAAGTCGTAATTAAGTAGTGCTGATCGCAGATGACGCTGACACGTACACACTCCCAGCAAATCAGTGCCTTTCCCCTCGTGTCTCGAACATCCCCTCATCATTCTATCCTTCTCCTGTTCTCTTTACCTCCCACTGGTTCCCTTTCTTCCTCCGTCCTCCCTTCACCTTTCACATGTACAGGCACCAGCAGTGTCACCTCGAGACCGGTTGATTTCTTTCTGTGGCAAAAACAACAATAGCGACAATTCAGTTTCTACTCTGTGTACCATCCTATTTTAGTGGGTCCTATTCTGTAGTTGAGATTGTGTCTTTAGTTTTTTTATTTTTTGGAACTCACCATTAAGAGTTTTTAACCCTTTAAGGCTAAAAAACTGAAATATATTTTACCTTTTTTGTGTGGGGGTGTCTGGGGGTGAATCCTCCTTTTTAATTGGAGAAAACTGAAGCTGCGGTGCGCATCCGCACGCAATGGGGCTTCACAGCTGTAATTAAAACTCAAGCAGAGTTTGCTTTAAGGCTCGAGTCAGGCCGTCCTGTTTTGGTGTTTGGTACGGACAAGTTACTAAGCACCCGGGAAATCAACACTGGCAACTCCTGTTAGGTAACATTGGGCTGAGAGTCGGCGTTAACGCTGGCTAACAGACACAGTGAGCTCTGCTGGGATCAGCCTGCTAACAGGTGGGTGAACCACAGAGAGAGAGAGAGAGAGAGGAGTAGACTTACCCTTTAACACGGGGAGGGGGGCACTTGGTGTTCCTTTGGGTGGGTCGGGCTGTAAGCGGTGGAGCTGCGTGTGTTTGTGTGTGTGTGTGCGCGTGCGTGCGCTAGGCGGGGCCGCGTGGTTCATGGTTAATATCTCCCCCAGCTGTTGTTTTTGCTCTCTGTCTTTATCATATTGTCCATATCTGCCTTCACACTCGACTTCCTCGGTTCTACACGCTGACACAGAGGATATACCAACATTCGACACATGCACACGTGTGCTCCAGAAGTCGTAATTAAGTAGTGCTGATCGCAGATGACGCTGACACGTACACACTCCCAGCAAATCAGTGCCTTTCCCCTCGTGTCTCGAACATCCCCTCATCATTCTATCCTTCTCCTGTTCTCTTTACCTCCCACTGGTTCCCTTTCTTCCTCCGTCCTCCCTTCACCTTTCACATGTACAGGCACCAGCAGTGTCACCTCGAGACCGGTTGATTTCTTTCTGTGGCAAAAACAACAATAGCGACAATTCAGTTTCTACTCTGTGTACCATCCTATTTTAGTGGGTCCTATTCTGTAGTTGAGATTGTGTCTTTAGTTTTTTTATTTTTTTGGTTTGTTTTCTTTTAGCTGAACAGGATCATACTCTCTTCCATAGGCCAGTGTAGGTGCAGCAAGGGTCGTGTTACCAGTTCTGCTGTAGGTTTCTTTTCGGCACTACCTGGGCCGTAACTTGGCCCTTTTCCACTAAATACCTAGGAACTACTTGTCAGTTTAGCCTGTACTTGTTTGCATTTTACACAATTTCCATGGTACCCGAAGAACCGCGAATATCAGGAATATCAGACCGATAACGGAGTAAACGTGCAGATCTTTACAGGACGACGCATCGTCAGCTTTTTGTTGCTTGTGATTTGTTTGAATGAACATTTGCAAGGAGACGTGGAAAGGTAGGGAGGCTAGTAGTGGCAGAGAGAGAAGTGCAGCTCGGCCTGGTTACTGCAGTTTGCACAGTTTAAGCAATCAGCAATCAATCGGTGATTTGTAGAAAAGTCCCAGCCAGCGCATCAGTTTGTGACTAGCGTGGCCTGCTTTTTAAAATGGAGAGCTGTCTTTTTTTTAAGACAACCTCTCAGGGAGCAGACTCTGACGTACCGTATGGAAGGATTGTGTCGTTAAAATGTACTTTCTTAATGGGACTTTGGTGCGGGAGCTGTTGCTGTTGGCCCCACTTGTGATGAAAGCTGTCACCAATGAGTTACGTGGCCGTTGACATAGGTGTGCGATTAGCCTGTTAGTGCTGCCGTCTTTATTGTTACCTATTAACCCTCTGTTCAACTGGCACAGTCCCGTCTCACACACTGTACCATGTGAGCATCCCGAGGCGGACATATGAGTTTACTGGTGGCAGAGCTGTATAACTACTGAAAATCACTCATTACTTTATCTGTACGAGACCCAGCGCGAGTACAACACGATTAAGGGACCTCTGGACACGTTACATCTTTCTCTCTGCCTGGCTGTCTCATCACTGCAGTCACAGCTGCTACCCGCTTCCATTCAAGTTAGAGATCACATGAATTAATTGCAAGGCGAAGACTGGGTGACCCATTTTTATGATGGAGCAGTTGAACTGAGGAGTGCGAGGGGGAGAGCGGAGCACTCTGGTAAGATCCGCTGCAGCATCTCTAGCCCAGCGAGGGTTTTTTTTAAAATCATTTTGTTGCATTCAGACCCGTCAAGTTTGTTTGTTTTTTTTTAAGGTGAATTGTCTTTCAGCCCTGGCACATTGTTGTGATTGTTTCGGAGACGGTTGTTTTATAGCCCTGTGCCATTGTCTGACTCACCAACAATGCAAATAAATTTTACCTCTACTTCCCAGTGAAGTTCAGTGTCTCGCCTTTGCTCGAAACATCTGTGGTTGACCTTGATTCCTCTCAAAAGTTTTTCTCCTGGCGGTCTGTTCCTGTGCGCTCTCATAGTAATTGCCAGATTTATGTAGTGATTTATTTATTAAATAATCGCTTTTGACCATGACCAAGCTGGATCTTTTAGAAACAGTCAGGGGATATATTTTAAAAAAGCCTGTTTGCTGGAGTGGACGGTTATTATTGAAATTATTGTTGTTGTGAAAGTTCAAATGATGATGGTCTTGTACACCGGTGTAAACCTGCTTGCTGAACGGGGTCTGTGCATATCCAATAGAAACGATTTAGAAAATGCTCGAAAAGGCAGGATTGGATGAGCCACCTGAAAAATGATAATGATACATGCAAAGCGATACGGTGAATGTGCTGAAATTTCAATGGTTCTTCATTGGCTGTGGAGAAAGGGCTCCGCTGTATTGTGACCCAGTCGTAGCTTTGCTCCTTAAAATCCGTAAAATTTGTAAAATTTCAGAATAATCGCTTCTCTTGTAAGAGCCCAACATAAAAAAAAAAAACCCTCCTCCTGACGCAGAGCCGGATGTGTCCTCTAGTCTCACCCCCAAAATTAGCATCTGTATATCAGCATGAAGTGTGTCAAGTTTTTTTCTTCCACTGGGTAATGAGCTGCTATACATCCTCCTTTTTAAGCTAATCAGTCCGTGCTCATATCAGAAAGTTTCTCTCTTTCTGTCTCGCCATTTTTTCTCTCTCTCATTCTGTCTCTCAGATCACGGAGCCTTGCAGGAGTGCAATGAGGTTTTTTTCTTTTCCTCCAGTTGACTCCAGCCTTTCATTCTCTTCTTTTGGGGATTTTGCAAAGAGTTGTGGGTTTAATCTGAGCAACTGTGAAAAGAGGAAAAGAGGAGAGTGGATGAAAAAACCCGGAGAGAACGGAGGAGAACAGACAAATACGAGAGTGGGTGGGTGAAAAAGAAGCTGCCAAGGGATAGGAGGGTGAGGTGGGAAGAAACAAAGGTGTGGCTGATGTAAAGAGCGAAAGATGCTGGAGGGAGAGGTGGGGGTGTGGGAGCGAAAGGTGAAAGAGGTGTGGTCATGATAGAGAGAGTGAGAGAAAGGGGAAAAAAAGAAGGAGGAGGAGGTGGGGGTTGAGTGATGGAAAGATGAACTGACTGGGAGAGAAAGGGAAGGGAGTTGGAGGTGGGTGGGGAACGAGTGGAAAACAGGGAGTCAGCTGATAGCTCCCAGTTTCCATGGCAACACTAGGCCTTTCACACCCACTCTCTTTCTCTCTCGTCTCTATCTCTCTTCTCTGCCTCAACCACTCCTTCACTTCTTTCACACTTCATTTTCTGTACAGTTTTTTTTTCTTTTTTTTAGGCTGTGTCTCTATAATCACATTACGGCCCTGCTTCCTCCTCTTCACTGATCTCCTTTCTTCGTTTTTCCTTCCTCCTTTCCTTTCCTGTCCTTTCCTTTCTTCCTTTCCTTTCTTCTTCTTTCCTTTCCTCTCCTTTCCTTTCCTTTCCTTTACTCTTCTCTCCCCTCCTCTCCTTTCCTTTCCTTTCCTTTCCTTTCCTTTCCTTTCTTCCCCTCTCCTCTCCTCTTCTTTCCTTTCCTTTCCTTTCCTTTCCTCTTCTCTCCTCTCCTCTCCTTTCCTTTCCTCTCCTCTCCTTTCCTCTTCTTTCCTTTCCTTTCCACTCCTCTCCTCTCCTCTCCTTTCCTTTCTTCTTCTTTCCTTTCCTCTCCGTTCCTTTCCTTTCCTCTTCTCTCCTCTCCTCTCCTCTCCTCCTCTCCTTTCCTCTCCTCTCCTCTCCTCTCCTCTCCTCTCCTCTCCTCTTCTTTCCCTTTCCCTTCCTTTCCTTTTTTCTCCCTATCTATTTACATATACGGTGAGAGCTCCTTAAATTCCTCCTTCCTTCAGCCAAGTGGTGGTGCAGGTTCTGTTTCTGAGTTTTGTTACGTGTTGTCAGGGCTAATGTAAAATAGAGAGGACGAAGATTACACACACAGTCCAGGAGAGTTTTCTGAAAATGGCGCCTCCTCCTTGCGCCTGCATCACCATGTCAAGAGAAAAAAAAAACTCTGACCAAGAAAAGGTGGTCAGTTGATCACTGAGATGAATTACCTAAACCGATCAAATTCAGTCCCTCTAATGCACTAACAGATGTAGAGCCACTGGTATTTGTATATGTAGTGATCGCTAAGTGGAAGAGGATGTATTCCAACCTTTGTATTTGTGTCTTCATCCACCGTCACACAGCCCAGCCTCCAGCTGAACTGTATGACCCGATAAAAAGGCGTAGCGTAGTCTCCACCCTCTCCTCCTCGCCCAGAGCCAAGCTATGCTCAGCTGAACTGGACAGGGGCCAACTCCTGGACTGGAGGCTCACTGCTGCTCCCCCTCTCACTCCATTTCTCCTGACTCTCATTCACTTTCTTTTTTTTTTTTTTAGATTTTAACTCTCTCTCTCTCAGTCTGTACCAGTCTCTCTCTATACCCGCCCAGCCCCTCTCTATCTGTCTCTCGCTCCCTCTTTCTCCTCCACCCCCTCCCACCCCCAGTGTCCCACACAGCAGCCATTGTTCCCTACGCTTTCGAGCTACACTGCAGCTGAGCCCTGGGTGGCTGTAGTGGCGAACGGGGTGCCCCACATTCCTCTGATGAGGCTGAGAAAAACTAGGGCATAGTATGAAAAAGTTTGATGCAAGTTATATGAAAGTATTTATTCAGGATGAAGCAGTTCCTCAAAGAAAACCTTGCACGTAAACATTGTCAATCATAGTCAGTTCACACCTTGAAAGATACAGAGAGTGTACAGGGTTGAGCTGTTTCGGGAATATATTTACCCACTGAAAAGTCCCATTTCGTACTTTTCTTTTAATGGTATCATCAGTATTCCTAGTAAGAGAAACCCAGGAGTCTCATGGATAATTTAATAATATGATTTATTTATTTTAGGTTTATGTTGCAGCCATCAGCTTCATTTTTGAGGTTAGGTACGTACACAGGCTGGCACCTTTGACTTTTTATCAGAAGAACCAGATATTTCCTAAAGCTGCTGGCACTGACGGTTTACCCAGGAGAGTTTCTTCTCCATCCAAGTCTTGAAGTGACCCTACTGTCAGTGCCCTAACACTGTCTTTGCAGAGGATGAACGGGACTTTTGCTTCTGGACATCTGAAATAAGCTCCTGCTTTTTTGCACCTCTGTTATATGTATGAATATGTGCAGTATTGGTATCGCGTCCAGTGCCATCGCAATGTAACACCCAGGTGAATGTGACAGAGACAGTTTAAAGAAGCACAACGCCTGTGTTTCCTCTGTCTCCGGCTCAGTCTCACAGCAGAGACGAAAAATCCAGTTTACTGCGACAACATCGGTCGAATTAATGACTCAGCTTGCAAATGAAATTAGGCCTATGCTGTTATTTCAGAACAAAAACCCCTGAGTGACCTTCAGTTGAGAGTATGAGTTGACTCAACCAATTTCAGGAGTCGGTATGTAAAATCTGAAAATGAAACCTGACTTAAAAAGCGACTGATAGAGTATCATAATGACTGAAATGCTATAGAGGCTTTTCCATCCTAAAATAAAAATATTTCATGGGGTTAAAGTTGTTTTCTTTATCTGTCATGGAAATGGTCGTTAAAAAACTAAAAAATATAATCTTTCAACCTACAGTAAGAACAATCAGTTTTCTAAACTTGTCTTATATCTCTTTGAACCCGCTCCCACCCCCCGTTCTCTCTAGCAGGCAGATGTAGGTGTCGACTGCCCACAGCCAACAGACCTAAAGGTGAAGACTGAGTTGCCTGTTTGCAAGACAGAGCCCTCTTCGCCCCAGCCGTGCCCTGCTGAGGACCAGACTGAACCTGTCGACCTGTCCCTCAACAAACCCCGCTCCTCTTCGCTCCCTGCCTCTACAACGAGCGCCACAGTCAACCCTGCGCCCAGCAGTGCCGTGACCCAACCCAGTCTGTCGGCCACACCGGTCCCCTCTGCGGTACAATCGATAGGCTCCATGGTAACTACAACCTCCTACCTCCTCCCGTTGTTATAGTGAAGCTGTGGAACAGCGCACACAGGACGGTTAGAGCAACAAATCATACATCCCCCGTTCTTTCCCCCTTGCAGGTCCTCTCTCCAGGCTCCATCCTGGCCACGCAGGGCGCTGGGGGCCAACAGATCCTGCACGTCATTCACACCATCCCCTCGGTCAGCATGCCCAGCAAGGTGGGCCAGCTGCAGACCATCCCCGTGGTGGTGCAGTCGCTGCCTGTTGTCTACACCACCATGCCTACTGACGGCGTTGCCACGGCGGCCATTACAGTGCCGCTCATAGGAAGCGACGGGCGCTCAGAAGGATCTGGTGAGTGCCATCCTCATAGCGTCCCTATTCTCAATTTCACTAACAAAGCTTGATTGGTTCTGTTGTTTATGCAACCAGGGAAGCAGCCGTCTGGGAGTACAACACCAGACCTAGTTAAAGCCTAATACATTGAAGGGGAAACTCTAAAGTTGTCTCGTAATTCCAAATAGGAACGTGCTACACGGGTGCCGCATGAATGCTGAATGAACCCGAGCGTGTACTTGAGCAACTCCTGCTCCTGAAATGTCCTGACCTTCTCCGACACTAAGATTAATTAGTGTGTGAAACGGGGATCAATACTGAGGAACCAGTGAAAAAGAAGTGGTAAAGTCTTTATAGGAAACAATGCTCCGAAGTCAGAGTTTGTCCTGTCGTGTCAGCCGTAAGTCAGGAGCGCCATAAACACTCCAAGCTATCCGGTCGATCGATTAAACGACGACGAACGAAGAGGTTAAATGAGGTGTAATCCATCCCTGAGTAAACACCAGGGGAAGCTCGACATTTGTTCAGGCAAGCTGGAAAAACAGGCCTCTTCACCTTTGATAAACTGCGGCGAAGTCCCTCAGTAAAAGTCAGTGTAGTTCACCTTGGTTTCTAATCCAGACCAGAACGGTCTGCACTCAGGAATGTAAACGAGGGAGGCAGTGACTGCGAAACTTCTACAAGAATTTGAAGCACACACAGCGGCCTGAGGATGCTCTTAACTCTCTTACACCTCAACAGCCCGTGACGTTCAGCGCTTGCCAGGAGTTATTGTGTCACAGAGTGTTATGATTCACATGTTTGACTTTCTTTCAGCTTTGTCCAAAACTGCCTCTTCAGTTGTCTCCCCAGCACGTTTTTCCAAAAAAGCTCAAAAACAGGCATAAGAACGTGCTGCGTTGAGTTGTGAGAGTAATGTATTTAGTGTTCAGGCATGCTCTTAATTATTTGTGCCCCCATTAGGCTGTAGGAGGAAAATACATTATGCACACCCAAAAATGTAGAGCCATATTAGAATCGAGTCTCCAAAATCCTTTATTTTATTATAATCTTCAGAAAAGTAGTGAATGTTACAGGTTTGCGGTATGTTAATCCCTTAGATTATACGTGTGCCCATGTCACCGTGCCCACCTGTGCAATAGTAATGCACAGTGAGAGCAATGTCTTTAGACAAAATGCGACTTTGTTGTATCTTGTGTCCGTGCTGCAGTCGGTTGTGCTTTTCCCCTTCTCCTACCCCTTTTTCTTTATGGTTTATATTAGATGCAGTAGCAAAGCGTCAAATTAAGCGAACGCATGCTCAGCCCCTTTTTTCATGACTTTTTTTGCTGCCGTATTAACAGTGATGCCACACAGTCTCTAATACCTTTAAAGGCCCGATGAGATGGAGGCTCGAACACCCTGGGAAACAGTGCATGTTCACTGGTGACCTCATGCAGCGCCAGTAGGTGTGACTAGTAAGTCATCGCAAATTCTTCAACAATCACATCTCCCCGCCTGTCGAAACGAATTGCCTCCCTCTCCATTGCTGCTAGTCTCTTTAAACTTAGGATCCCCCCCCCCCCGCTGTCTAACATCCAGCCCCAACGCCGTGTTTCAAAAGGAATCACAGTTTTGATATGGTTTCATTGGGCCTTTGAAGCTGCGTTTGGCAACCTTTCTTGTTTCAGTGTCTGTAAATGTCAGCAAGTGGTAACAGTGATCTCTTGGCACTGAGGAGCAACTTAATACCAGGCTGAATAACCTGCACCTGCAACCACCTCTAATGGTGATGTTGCATTATGTTGACACACGCTGGTCTTCTATGCTTGAGCTCAACAAAATCAACCGGTGTTAAGTGGGTCTTTAAAGTATTAGTCCGCTTTACAAGTTTGCCTCATTTTTGCGTCTTTGACCATCGTTTCCGTTAGTTATTATAACGACATGAAGTCCATCCAAAGGAACATTGGGCAGTCAGATGATCAAGCAGGTCGTAAACAAGCAGTTTAGCCGCATTATCCAAACCATTCTTTTCGGGGGTAAAACTAGAAGTGGCCTGAAGTGTCTAGTAAAAGTCTCTCATTTTATACAGGAAAATGTGCAATACAGTAGGTCAAAGTTGAACCAGAAAGTTGGTCTCTAAACTCTGGTGGCTGTTAACAAAGGACAGTTTGGGCAACAATTGTACTGTGATAACTAACTCACAGTTAGCACCGTGATCTTTCAAGCGTCCCCTGGAGTAATGTGATCTAATATCATCTAATGTAGTGAGTAGAGGCCAGGTGGATTCGGAGGGTTCAGCTCAGATCAGCGAAGGAGCCACCTGCTCCTGGAGATCACATTGAAATTCTGTTTCGTCGCTGCATTTCACAGCCAGGAAATGCTTCTGTTACTTAGAAGAGAAACAGAAACAAAGAGAGAAGACGTGAGCCAGACAGGGGGGGGTGAGTGAAAGCGAGAGGAGGAGATGGGAACTTTGATAGTTTCTGTTCTTTTTCCTGTACCTGCGCCGAGAGCGAGCAGGAGGCAGCTGATATCCTCTGTTCGCGTGCTGTGGTGTTGTGTAGGAGAAAAGGGAGCGAGGGGGCTGGATAGGTAGATCCAGACGGAGGAAGAGAGTGAGACTGGGTGGGTGAGGTGGGGGTTGGTGGTGGGGGGTGGCACAGAGTAGACGATATTGACAGAAATATCACAATATTTTAACATAGTACCTCATATTTCACCTAATTTCCTTTGATGGGGGGGGTTGAATACGTCATGGGGCTGAGGAAGGATGAGGAGCAGAGGGTGCAGGGGTCGAGAGGAGAGGAGATGGGTTGTTTTGCCTTTGAAAAAGGAAGGCTGCAATGGCGGAGGGGTGGGGGCGGCTTAATTGTCTCCAGAGACAAGGGACACTTCTTTTGGTGTGTGACCCTCCCCACACCAACACACACACACACACACACACACACACACACACAGATACTCCACCCAAATTCCTTGCATCACCCTTCCAACCCAGCACACCTCCTTTCTCTCCAGGCTGGGTGGACTTTGAACAGTATGGCTGCCACATTCCTGCAGATTGGGGGGGGGGGCTTTTGTTTCCACTCATTGTGTTTTCAGACCATGTCATTGATCACTACTGATTTAAATGCATAAATTGTTCTTTGTTTGCTCATGTAATGGTTTCCGCTTTTAGTAATATTGCTTCTGATAAGCAGCAGCCTTTGAAGTTGTCAAATTGTGAATTTAGGGGAAAAGAAAAAAGAGGGAGCGAGGAAGGAGCGAGAGACACTGACAGACACAGGGGGAGAGAGAGAGCGTACCAAAGGTCTACATAAATTAGTGCTGCTGTCTGATCCTGGCACAGATTATTGACCACAGAGTAGACAATATTGACAAAAATATCACAACATCTTAACTCAGTACTTATATTTCACATAATTTCCTTTTGATTGTTTAAAGTCAATCAAACGAAATTAATAATTGTATCATCATATCAATCACTCTGTCCTGACTTGAGGAGCTTCTGTGTTATGCATATCACTAATGCTACATCCAAGTTTTACTATAAGCTACGATTTTGTGTGTGTGTGTGTGTGTGTGTGTGTGTGTGCACACGTGTGCGTGTGTGCGCGTCTGCTTCCTGCGCTGCTGTGGGCATTGGTGTCCATTTTGGAGTTTATCAGGGCCTTGACTGTGGCCCCTCTGGGCGCCTTTGCTGTCTGCTTATCATCACACTGGTTTGAACAATTCTGGGCAGTTGATTTCTACACTTTGTTTTTTTAGATGGCCAGAGCCTGCCCATAAATAATAGTCATTAAAAAAAAAAAGAACCTCTCCACCAGGCTGGCTGGTCGTAGCACAGAAACCCCTCCAGGTTTTTAAGTAAGAATAATCCTTGGTTTGCTTTTGTACAAGTGAAATCATTGTGACTGGATAAAATCAAATTATTCATCAAATATAAAACTTTAAACCTGCATTAGCTGATTTTTTTTTTTTTTTTTTTTTTTTGGGACACTTGGCTCCAGTGGGAACCAGCTGAACACAGCAGCGACCTTTTAAAGAGTAACTTAACACCCCCTGAAAATCCAGCCCTGCCTGACCTTCAGCGGTTTGACTTCTCAGCTCGCTGCAGCGATGCACAGGTGTAATCCACGACAGTGTGACATTGCGGTCGGGTGTGGCTACAGGTGCAACAAAGGTCACTTCAGATGCAGGCCTGAAACTTTCAACAAAGCAAAACACTGCTCTTCGGCCTGTCGTCAAGTTGCTCTGCGAGTCAGCAGAACAGTTGCTAACAGAACTTGGAAGCAAACAGTTGCCTCTTTACGCGTCCTGCAGGCACCGAGCACCATTCGCATTCATTTAGGGGTCGCGTTTCTGGCCACCTGATGGATCTACGTCAAATATTGGCTCTTCTTTAAGCTCCAAGAAAGAGAATATCTAGCTCTTTTGCAGGTAAATGCTCCGCTATGTTCACCAGCTTATCGCTAACGTTGTCTGCCGCGTGGTGCTCGGGAGGAAGCGTACAGCGGACCTTCAGAGCTTTTGACTAAAACGGCTGTTGACTGCTACTAGATGAGAGCCGTGAGAACGAACCGAAACGGTAACGTCGTGAGCCGTAAAACCAAAACAGTGACCCGAAAGAAGCTGAAAGAGCTGAGGTGAACTTCAGAGCTGGCTGATAATTATCGGTGGGTTCGTCACTATGAGCGACCTTTCACATACGTGCAGTGTATGCAGTAATTTTGGTCCACTGTTAACATAGAACTATTGATTATAGCAGCTTTACATATAAAATTTTGTGATCTTCACAAAAAAAAAAAGCCTTCAACAGAAAATGTCTTGCGAGCACTTTCTCTCAGCTGTCAAGAATTCAGAAGCTAGACCACAACTTGTAAATGACTATGCTGCTTGGTGAAAAAACTAGCTGGAATTCATAACAGCTCGCCAAAACCTCAGGACAACCAGCGGAGACTTCTGATAGCCTCGAGAGATATGTGTTTCAGTCATTTTCTGTGACTTCTGTAAAATGTTTTTCACAACATCTGCCCACGTCAACATTGTAAGAGGTTGGGGAAATCGGAGAGACTGAAAGAGAGGCTGCCTGGACGAGATGTTTATCTCAGCAGAAAGCAAACACTGAAACATATTTGGAAATGTTGATAGAGTGATGTAGAAACGAGGAGACATGCAGAGAAAGTCGGCATGGGGCTTGGCCACAAATTTTATCCATCAGTTCTGCAGCCTAGCAGACCACACCTAACTACACACACACACACACACACACACACACACACACACTTGGAGTCTTTGTCTTGCTAAGTTGCTGGAATCCAGGCATCGCTTTTAAGAAGTTATTAACCCCCTGCTGTTCTCTTCTGTCTGTTCCCACCCCTCCTCTCCTTCTTTTGTTCCCTCACCTCTCTGTTCTGCTTCTTCCATTTCCTCATTTCATTCACCTATTTATCTCTTGTCACTTGGCCTCATGCCCTCCATCCTCTTTCTTCAATCTCTTTCCATCTGTTTAAATTTCCATCTCTTCTTCTCATTTGTACCACTGTTTCTGTTTTATGTCCCTCTTTTCCCTCTCTCTGTCTCTTCCTCTACCGTCATCCCCCCGTCCTGTCCTCTCTGCAGTTCGTATTAAGCCAGGTTCAACGTCTCCGGTGGAGTATCAGACTGACAGTGATGCAGAGAGCGGTACAGAGTCTGGATCGGCCTCCCTCAGTGCCCAGAGCCTCGACGCAGGGTGAGTCCATGCTACACGTGGACAAAAGAAGCAGACTATATTTAGGCACACTTTGTAAACCAATTTCTCCCACAGTTGTGTGAGTTTATGTACAATTATAAAACATTCGTACATGAAAATGTTCCAATGCTGGAAAAAAGTACAACGAATTTTGAACAGATTGGCAGAAAACGACCAGAAAAGCCTCATTTGCTGTAGGATTCTTCCGAACCTTTGACATTTCTTACGGTCAGTCGTGTCTCAGATTCATCGGAGCTGGGGATCTGCGTGATTGTCCTCCTCGAGGTGATAGTGGGGATAGAGCATTGGCATGTAGGTGATACAGTCCAACAGAATGAAGAGCTGACACTGAAGCATTTATCTAGCCAGATATTCAGTTAATAGAATTTAAGACATTCTTTCTCAGACGGCTTCCAGCCTTCATGCTAAGCTAAGCGAACCAAATCCTTCAGCTACGTACTTAGCGCACAGAGATGAGAAGGATGTCAGATTTCTCATCTCACTCTCGGGCAGAAAGCGAATAAGAACATTTCAAAAAATGTTGAACTACTTCTTTAAGGACACCGGATTCTGTTTGCTTATAAGAAGACAGCACTGATGGAGCTGGATATGGCCTGGAGAGTCAGCCTTGCTGTGCCAGTGGCCAGTCATGGTACTACAATAGAGAGAAATCCCTAGACCTCCGTAATAAATCAGACGTCTGTAAAACTGTTGACGGGACATAAATACCATGAACCAAGCGTGAGGTCATCTGAGTGTAAAGTCCATGATAGAGGTCAGCAGGGCCGTGGAAAGAGATAATGCACAGCGGGGTTTATGAGAAATTCGGTCTTTGTGTGGACCGCATCCCTTGCCTGCAGTCTCCTGACTGATTACATTACTGCAGCGCTGCCATGACTGGACACTTATATAACCTTATATAACCCCGTGTACAGCAGAACACGCTGGAGACACCCTGGCTGTATCACATGGAAACAAGTGCACGCATGTGTTTACAGTGTGTGTGTGTGTGTGTGTGTCTATGCATGCTCAGTACACACTTCATAAATGAGGACATTTGGTCCTCTTAAGGAAAGCTTGGAAATTTGAAAGGTTGCGTGCCCGTGACGGCTCTTACAAGTACAGTAATACTGTGTGTGTACACGTTTTTGTGACCACATTTGGACCTTTTCCAGTGTAAACACCGACCTTGTTGGGACCCGTAGTCCTCATGGGGACCAGAGCCCGGTCCCGAGGTCCCGGTTAGGTTCAGGGGTACTGTTTGGGTCAGGCTTGAACTGGTCATGGTTAAGGTCGGGGTCAAACTTGTGCGCGTGTGTGTCCAGCTTGTTTATTAGAACCATCAAGACGGACCTCCTGCCACACCCAGCGGGCGAGGCCGCCTGACTGTAACAGAAATTCTGGGTGCGGTTAGCAGTTGTGTTTCTGTGTGTGTACCAGACACACAGAAGGAGATCGTTGATGCTTAGACGTTTAATAGTTAGAAAATGAACAAGCGTGTTCCTGATTACTTGGGGATTTGTGTGTGTGTGTGTGTGTGTGTGTGTGTGTGTGTGTGTGTGTGTGTGTGTGTTGGGAAGATTGTTTGTGCGAGTGTGCTTGTGTGTGCGTTTCTGGGCTGGGCTGGGCTAACCCCCAGAACTGGGGGTGTAAACAAGGTTACGTAATGCGGTTTGCCGTCACACCTCCTTGTAAAATAGCTAGGGAGAGCGGTGGTTTGTTTTTTTTCATATCAACTTTATTTACACCGTGCTTATCAAATGAATGTAAAAAAAACCAAACAAAAAAAACCCGATAAATCAGAATATCGCATTACAGTCATGATTCAGGAGGAGGGAGGGAGACAGAGGTAGAACCAGAATGACACACACGCAAAAGAGGGAACGGGCTTAGTCGGTCGGATTCTCTCTGCTGTTGATGTGAGGAGAAGGGGGGATGATAAACGGAAAGGGTGAAACGATATGAGGGAACCGAAGAGAAGGAGAGAGAGAGAGAGAGAGGGATACAGTAATGCTGAAGCGGAAGAAGTCACTCAGCTGTGTTGAGCCCGGCGTGACTCTCTGACCCCCCCTGGTGGCCTCAAGATCACTCTCAAATATATCGCTCTCACCATACTAATTAGCAAAGTTAACTGAAACATAGATGAACGGTTTAAATAGTAATTTGCAAATTTCCACTACACTTACATTCCTACTAGAGCCAGATTCATACTGACTGATACTGGAGTTTTGAGGTCAATAACTGTATTAAACATGTTAGATGTAAAAAAACAAACAAACTCTGATGACAGTATAAAAGCCAATATTAAGAACATGACTAAAAATCTTGGATAAGAATTCGTTAAATTTAGTTTATATGTACGGAGTGGGACTTATCCCAGCTATGTGATGGACAAACTATGTAATTAAGAAACTATTCCTAAATGTACAGGACATGTACGTGTGATGATCTGAAACTGATCACATTCAAACAAAACTGTAATTGTCACTTCTGCCGTTGTAAAAGTTGTAACGTCTGAGTCTTTTCTTTTATTTTTCCAGCCTCAATGTCTCCCAGGTACGTTTGGATTTCCCATGGTGTTGACCCTAAAGTTAGAGAGACACTGCCATTTCTGTTTTCAGACAAGAAAATACGTCTGCGATGTAAACTTCTCATTCTCTATCACGGCAACTGCTTGATGTCAACGCAGCGCGGCGTGCGCGGAAATATTCACATGAAGGAATCAAAAAGGTGTACGGCGTCGTTTTAGGGTGAAACAGGAAACGGTCTCATCGATCGGCATCGCTGACTCCTTTGTTCCTTTTCCTCAGGTCGGTCATGGACTTGGAGCCCGTCGATCCAGATTCGCCGGACATCAAGAGGAGGCGAATCCACATGTGTGACTATGAAGGCTGTAAAAAAGTTTACACCAAGAGTTCCCACCTCAAAGCCCACAGGAGGATACACACAGGTGAGGCCTGAGCCGAACAGACACCGGCAACGCAACAAGATCCCTCCAGCCCGGGGATTCTTAACAGGTTTAAGGGAGCCCAGTATTTAGCGAACACCAAACGAGGGCTGAGTCTTCATTTCGGGGCAACCTAATCGAACTGCAGGAATGATTAATTTTCAGGTTTCTTGATAACACTCTAGCCCTGTCTGTTGTGTCTTGTTGTGTTCTGGTTTTTTCTGAAGACATCTGATGAAAGATTACTGCGACGCGCAAATGAGCCGCAGGCCGATGTGATTGGTTCATTGCATTGAGGCGGGGAAGGCTACACGCTGTAGTCGCCAGACACAGCGTCTAGTCAGTGAGATGAAAAAAGACTTGTTGTCGCAGAATGTTTGAAGTGGATTAAGATCGTCGCATTTTTTTTTCTGAGCGAGCGAAATCCACCGGCCTAATGCTTTTGTGTTCATCTTCAGATATTCACCTTTTTCCACTAACATTCAATAATCATAGAGCGAAAAAGTCTCTGTAGAAGAGGCAGAGACCATAAAACTGGTCTCTGCCTGGGATGAGTTGGGAATTCCGGAAAATCTAGTAAATAACCGAGTGCAGCGGGATTACATGGGTTGTGAGAATTTTCTCTGTAAGTCGCTGGCGCGGCTCCGTTTCCCAACCGTCCTTCCCCGTCCCTTCCTCCCGTCGCTTCCTCTCATTCTTTCCTCCCCCTCAACTCTACTCTTTGTCTCCTGCCCCCCTCCAGGAGAGAAGCCCTACCACTGTACCTGGGAGGGCTGCACCTGGCGCTTCGCCCGCTCCGACGAGCTGACCCGGCACTTCCGCAAGCACACGGGCATCAAACCTTTCCGCTGCACTGAGTGCGACCGCTCCTTCTCCCGGTCCGACCACCTCTCCCTGCACCGCCGCCGCCACGTCATGATGTGAACTCCGCCCCCCCCCTCCCCAAAAGCCAACCTATTACCCCCTGACGTTTCAAAATCCCTCACAGCACATCTTGTACCAGTGCCCCCCACCCCAAACGAACCCCTGCTACTTCCTGTTTCCCTCCTCACCTCTGCTGACCCCCCCCCCTCGTTAGGATTTTATGCCTCATCAGCGGATATAAGAGACACTGTACCTGCTTCGTCCTCCTCCTCTTCATCTTGAAATTGCAGGAACATCAGGAATGTGTCTGTTTGTTTCTTTGTGTGTGTGTGTGTGTGTGTGTGTGTGTGTGTGCACAGTGGAGGTCACAGGATTATTTACTGTGTGTACTTCAAGTCATCATCATCATCATCATCTTCATCTTCATCAACATCACCACCGTCCACCAAACGCCCCTCCTACCCCGAAACAATCCCCTCCCTACCCCCCTCTTAACTCGAACCCTTTCGCGTAATACGTCTCCTCATCAGAAAGAGACGGATGGACTGAAGGAGATCCAGCAGCAGGGACGTTCATCCATCCATCACGTGCATCCATCCATCCGGAGGAGAGGAGGAAGAGGAGAGGACAAGAGGAGGAAAGACGTGTGCATTGCTTTTCAACTGAAAGGACAGGGGGAATCTTAAATGGATGTCTCTTCAGCTGCTTTGTTTTTTGTTTGTTTTTAAACAACAAGTTTAATTCTGTACATATCCAGAGTTGGGAAGTAAAGTGAAGCCAAAATTTCATATATTATGGATTTTTGGAAGCAAAGGTGACTCCCTAAAATGACCCAAACAGCCCTTTTCCACCACAAGAACGTTTTCCAGGAAGTTTTTAGGAACTCAGGAACTTCACTTTTATTTTTTTTCTGACCCCGCCGTTGTGACGGCAGGAACCACGGCAAAATTGGCAAATTCTGATCTAAATCGGGAACGATCAGGAAAAAACACAAAAAAAATCGAGTAAGACTCTAAATCTGATGCCAATCTTTGACGGGTGAAAGTGTTCGATAGTCTGTCAGTGCTATGGACATTTTCCGTTGGTACCAGAAGACGCATTTAAAAGAAATCTTTAAAAGATCCGTAAACCGGCTCATTTCCCAAACTTCTCCAGATACGGTGAAAATGTACAAACAGGCTTTTAGTTCTTGGGGTTCCTAAGTCACCGGTACCGTTTGGAAAAGGCGCTGAAACAACCAAAACTGTCGGATTATTATTTCTTTTTAATTGCAGCCTTCAGATAAAGTTTTCACTGTGTTTGAAAGCAAAGGCTTCCCAACTCTGTGCATATCAGTGTATGGGTCTGTGTTACGTGTGTGTGTGTGTGTGTGTGTGTGCGCAAGTAGTGGGCTTTTTCATGGCAGCTGAAGTCACATCAAACACATATTTCCTCTTAGGGAAACTTACCGTATCTGGAGTGTCTGAGGCCGAGATCTAACGTAGTTTATTTTGTCTTGACCCCCCCCCCCTCCCCTGGTACAGGGAGCTACAAGACTGTGAACTTTATAAAGATTCATTAGTTTTCATTTGTTGTATCAATCACATTATTGTCGTTTGCGTGTCCCCCCCCCCCGCACACACGTTTCAGATTCTTCTTTCGATAACAGTATTTGCTTTTTATGCGTCTTTGTTGCTGTCGTTTTTTGAAATAAGGCCTTCAGTCCTGTCCTCTTCTTTTCCTTTGCCAGGTTTGGCAATCTTAACAGAAAGGCACCCTTTTTTTTTTTTTTTTTTTTTCAAAATGATTTCAAATCCTTTTGTTGTTTTCTGAGGCTGTGAAAAAGGCAGAGGAGACACAAATAGTTTGAGATTACAAGTAAAACTCTCACGCAGGGAACAGGGGAGCTTTTCTGTGTGTGTGTTTTTTGCGTGTGTCGTCCATGTGTTTGTGTGTGCGCGCGTGCGTGTGTGTGTGTGTGTGTGTGTGTGTGTGTCTCTTTGGGTGAGTGTGCATGTTTTGAGACAAACACATAATCAGAATTTAAGATTTTTACGAGTGTGTGTTCCGGGCACTTGTTGTTCTTTTACCTCTTGCCCGTCGAGCCTTAATAAATGAAGTCAATCTGTAAGGGCGAAACCAGAACCTCTGACAGAGGGTGTCTGGCCAAAGATCAACTGTGAGTCAAAATGCTGTTTGTCCATGAGAACCTTGATTTTTTTTTTCCTCATTGCTTTCCGCAGACAGGATGCTTTTCACAGCGGTGAGCACTCAGCATGCTTTTTAGGGTTTGAAACCCAAGACGTGAGAGGTGCCACGTAGAGCAGTTTTAAAAACTTAGCATTTTAATTTGGAGACAAATTTTTGCTGGAAGGTCCGTCAGTCTTTGCAGGCTTCTTCTCAGTATTTTACATTGTGACCCTGGACAGTTACGGCACAATTCGGGGGGGGGGTGCTGTTCCTCCAGAACAAGCAGAAAATTTTTATAAATTTTCAATGCTACAGAAGAGAGAAATTTCCGCTTCTGCAATGTTAAGGAAAGGATCGGCTTCCTTTTATTCATATTTAGCTTTAGGGGGAAATCTGGTCTTGGTTTTTTTATAGCAATTCTAGCATTTGTCTCCTTAAAAATGCCACCTGAAACACCCAACGATGTAAAAAAGCCGTTTGCACTGTTTTTATGACCTTACAAAACCCATTGGAGCAACAGAACTGTGGAGCCAACATGGCTGCCACCGAAAGTCGCGCTGGCCAGGCCGTCTGTCAGTGGTTCTGGGAGAAACCTGGCACTGTGTCGGGCTGGCAGGGTCCGCAGTGCCTGGGGTTTAAACCACGGGGAAACTAAGCGCTCTCCTCACTAGCATTTCTACCAGGGTGGGGCTCGATTCTCTCCCAACTGGGTTTATTTCCATTACGGCAGAACTCAGAAAGCTAACTTCAAGTAATGTCTAACCGAGAATCTTGTTTTTACGCCTTCTCCTTAAAATGCTGATAGCTAAAACCTTCCTGACGTAACAGCCCTAATATCTAGCCTGTGCTGAGCTCTAAATCTAAATAAACAGCGCAGTTTTCAAACTAAATGTAGGATGTTTGAACACAGTTGGAACAGAATGGACCCCCCTGACCCTGCTATTACCTTTGGTGTCCATGTCTTAAGGGGGCTGTTTTTCAGCTCCTTATTCTGGGCTGAACTTGATTATGCAACATAACGCAGACCTCGCTCCAAGTGCTGTCCTGAACTCAGTGGCCGAGCACTTGCTGGTAGTCGTACTGCTGACACGCAGCTCACCTTGGCTGCAACTAGAACCTTAAAGGGAGGTCAGGATATGTAGAAGCCTGCGCCGTTGGTCATTGAACAAAGCCACCTCTGAAAAGCTAGTAAGTGAGAGCAAAACGTGACACGTCTGACTTTTCATAGTATGATAACTGAGATGGACGTGCAGGCTTCCTGTGAGCTGAGTGCATGCCATGAACAGGGCAGATTGTTATTTGGTCTGCACACTGCAAAAGAAATCCCCCTGAGAAAGTCACTGAATCTGGTTTGGGATTTTTAAATCTCATAATAATAATAATAATAATAATAATTGTTATTATTAATAATGTTATGATTTAAAGAAAACAATAAAGATTAGCCTCGTTGGAGGAAATCGACTCATAACAAAAAAAACGTGGAATTTGTTGAACTGAGTGTAAAATAATTTAAAAAAGAGAAACACTATTAAGAATCGGAGCTACATTCCGTTACTTGCCTGGTGGGGTTCTGTTCTTTTTCGCAGTGCAGAGCAATGCAATGTCCCCTTTTCTCTTAACATCCCCCTCTGCTTCAACTTAAGAAAAAAAAACAAAAAACATAGTTACTAAGCACATCTTTCTAGAAGAGTATATGCATTTGATTGCAATTTTCCTTCTTTTGTAAACTGTTGATAAAGACATTAAGGACAAATAATTAAGAGAAATCCATGTACATAAATGTATATAATCAAAAAGTGCAGAGTAAATGTAACGGGTGAATTTCTATTTTTAACACTGACTAGATAATGTGAAAAAAATCTTTTTTTTTTCTTCTTCCTCTGTTGGTTTGATGAAGTGTGTTTCATCATGTGTTCATTTTTTCAAATCTAATAATACATTTGTTTCGTAGTTTCTTAAAAAATGGTCCCACTTGTGTTGTGCACACTTGTGTTGCATGGAGCGTAGCCTTCTTGTTTTCTTATAGTGACGTTGGTGAGCATGTCCGTGTGTGTGAGACGGTGGGGTTCCTTTAACATGAATGATCTGAGGAAAAAAAAAAAATAATAATAATCACCGTGAAAATGATTAATTGGGTGTCAATTTAACACAACAGAGCTTGATCTTTCCACACTGGACCTGGTTTAACATATTCCCCAAATCATGAAACAGTGAAATGTGAGATTTAGTCCGGTTTGGGTCAGAAAACGTTTTTTTTACACTCTAGCTTCGGGTGTGTTCAGACAGAAACTTTTAGGTCAGAAGGGGCTAAAAAATACGAATCGAAAAATGTTCGCACTTTCCATTAGTACAGTACTCGACACCCATTCAGCTCAGAATATGGTCCGGGAAAAAATCTTTGAAAGATACGACATGAGCAAACACACTGTGTTGCAGTGGCTAATTGAACAGAAGCTAGCTAGGGAAGGGGGCAGGCCTTGGGCCCTTAATAGACGTTAGGTTCCTTTGAACGAGGGGTCAGGTCTGATTTGATTTTCCCAGCTTAAAAGCGTCTGTTCAACCAAATTACAAAGAGAAAAAAACCATTTTCTCACCTCTAGTTGTGTGTTGCCGTGCAGATAGTTTTGGCTCGGAAATCTGCCCGTGGCATTTCTGCCTCTGCCACGGCGGAACGGAGACCTGACAGACGACATTCCTGGCGATTCCACAGAACTCACTGAAGAGTTTTCCGGGGGTTGGTGAAATGTTTTCAGCTAGCATTTCCAGTGGATGGAGTTTGCTCCGTTGTTATGGAGATGGCATGGGACTTTTGGTCATGTGATGACAGGTGGCCGCAGGAGGGGGTCATAACCTCTGTGTCTGTTCTGTCCCATCCTGTCCGGATGTGAATGACCCACTTGATCTTCCTCCGGCCGTCCACCGACTCCTGCTTGACGCCGTGGCCGCTTTTGATCTGGTGTGTCACTGGAGATCTCATCGACAAGCTCTAAAACAGACCTTTGGTTAAGATTAATCTGTCAAACTGGCATTTCCCGGGCCGAGAGGACAGCTGCGTCTGTAGATTAACCAGAGTGTTCAGCATATTGCTTTTGGAGGGAAAGATGTTGCTGCTGAAAATTCTGAAGCAATGTCTTAATCGTCTGAACACCACAAAGAGAGGCAGATAACTGCAACCTGGAAAAACCAATCCAAAACTGTCTGCATGGCTATATACCACTAAAAGTAAGTCAGATATATATTTTGGATATATATATATATATATATATAATATATGAAGCAACCCCACAAACATTTTGTATGTAACAAGACCGATCTTAACCCCCTTTTGTTTCTAGGATCCTTTACTCCACAGACCACGTGTCTTTATGTAACTGAAAATGCAGCTACATCGGTATTTTACAAACAGAGACAAACACACACACTAAAACCTCCAGTGCCACACTAAGGATAGTCAGTTATTACGCCTCAGAGCATGTCGACGATAACCCGGACAAAGTCTTTTTCGCTGGTGTTGCAGTTGTTGCCGGGAGACTGGTGCATGTGTTCGTGTTTTTCCCGCTTCCTGTTGTTTTGGTTGCAGTTTGTGCAGGCTTGTTTTCCCCGGTATCCTCCAAAGTTTTCCGTTTGTGTTGTAAAGCAGGAACGCTCATCCGAAAACGGCGACATGTTGGAGAGTTTTGACCCCCTGCCGAGACCTTAACGGGAGAGAGCTCATGTCTGAGGGGGACGTCACTGACTTGTGTCCGTCTGTGTGCGAGTGCCTCAACTCACCACGAATCACTTCCTCTGCAAATCAGAAATTTTAGGTATTTTCTATTGAATGCAGTAACTTATGGGCCAGTACTATATTTACTCAGTGCAATGCAGTTATCATTATAATAATACAATTATTAATAATATTTTTTCTTTTTTTTTTTGTATTTGTACAGAACAAATGTGTAAAGATCAGTGAGGAAAACGTGAGCTTTTTGATACTGTGACTCATGGTGTTTAAAAGTCAGTTTCTCCCTGTACAGTTGTGATTATTTGCCCCTCCCTTCCTTCTTCTTTTATAGAATAAAAAATGTTTTTGGTGCAATTTAATGCTTGGCGTCTCTGTGATGTTTCTTATATTTTGCATGGTGCTTCTATCCAGGATCCAGTGGTTCATCAGTTTTATGTAAGAGGTAAAAACAACAACGACAACAACAACAAAAAAAAAACAATGATGGAAGAATAAATCTGATCAGTTTTGTTTTTGTACAGTGTGAATTGTACAGTGCGTATGAATTTTATGTTTTGTTTTTTGTTTTTTTTATTTTTATTTCTGTTGGACAGAAATAAAAACCAGCAAGGCAACATTTCAGTGAATTATTACAGATTTGTTAAAAATGAAAAAAACATGAGACAATAAATGAATATTTTTCTTCAGCAAGCAGCTGTAACCTTGTCTTCAGTTCGAAGTCAGTGTCAACGCGTTCAGTGTGTATCTGCAAAGTGTTCTCACAATCTGGTGAATCTGACGGGCTGATGTTTAACTGGTAAAATGTTTACCATGTTTACCATCTTAGTTTACTGTGTTAGCGCGATGATATTTGCTAATTAGAGTTAAACACTAAGTACAGATGAGGCTGATGGGAATGTCATTAGTTTTGCAGCTACAAACCACAGTGCTGGCCACAGTAAAATTTTGACCCGACGATGGCGCTAGATGAGAAGTCAGGGGATCATCCAAGTTGTTTCCACTCATCCTCTGGGGACCATGAACCTCTGTTGAAAATTTCATGCAACCTATCAAATAGTTGGGGAGAGACTTCAGCCTGGACCAGAGTGGTGGACCGACAAACTGTCACTGCAGTCTCCGGAGCAAACTTAAAAAATAAGATTTTGTTTTATTAAATGTAAAAAAAAAAAAAAAAAAAAAAAAAGTGTGTAGTAGTGTAATGAAATTAAAAAAAACCAAATAAATTCACTTCATTAAGTTTTCCCGCCATTTTAGGCTGAATTATTTGTCACATCACATTTTGCAGGAAGCAGAATAATAATTTTTTTTAAAAAGGAACGGTTTTGTGGAGGCGCATTGCTCAGAACGCAAAGAACTTGATTGGAAACTTTAGACTCACAAAAGTTTTCAAAGATATCGTTTGTGTGAATAAAATGACATCATCCTCTATTCTTTCTTTTTGGTTTTATGACACAGCCATTAAACAAGCGGCGTAAACACATTTAGGTATCATATATTTAATGAAGCGCTGGAACAAGCAGATTGAATATTACTTCTATTCTAAGAGTGTGAGGAAAATGTTTTAACTTTAAGCATATAAGAGGAGTTTTAATGGGAATGTTAGGAGCATTAAAGGGCAAGTTGATTTTTGTTTATATTATGATGATTGTTGTTGGCTGACACATTAATATTTTACTGTCATACCATGTTCTGGGCTGAGGCTTGTCCCAGTGGATCCCAAGAGATAACCCGGGACAACAGCGTCAGTGAAAGTCAGTGCAGTCTCTGCCACAACACACTTGTAAGTTGAGATGTCTGCCAGAGGAGGGCGCACTATAACAGAGGATGGGAGGTCGACGGGAGGAATCCCACCACAGAGGAGGAAGAGCCAAAACATCCAACGCGGGTAGCAGAGGCAGTGTCGGCCGAGATAAGGTTGCGGGGGCAAACATCTGCTTGAGTCAATGATCAGCTCATTTAAAATTTGGATTAAACACTTTAAAAGTTACTGACCTTATATTAACCAAAAAGAAAACGAACTAAGTTTACGCACCTTCATTTTACGATTCAAACAGAGGGAGATCATTGAGATCAAACCAGGTTAAAAAATAAATAAAAAGAAACTTACAGAATAAAGTGCAAAGTCATAAAAACCTTAGTGTGTGTGTGTGTGTGCGCAGCGGCTCTGAATGAACCTCTGTCTTTGCCGTTTGCTCAAAACGGGTTTATTGGCCTCTTGCAGTCATGATCCGGACAATCATTAACACACACAGCGTCAGTCGTTGGAGTCATATAGCCGGAGACGGGCGAACTCCATATAAATGCAATAAAAAACGAAACGTTGCTGCTTTATGTGATTTTGGATTTGGCACTCCGCGGTAATGACGCTCGGCGAGGACAGGAAGCGTCCTATGCACTGGTGATGTGCTTCTTTCGAATTTTCGGGGGTCGAGAGTCGTGCCAGTTCACTGCCATCCTACCTCTCCGGTTCTTTTTTGGCCACGAAACAAGTGCGGTCGGCTTGGTGGAGGAAGTTGCTTCGTCGGTTTGGTTGTGTATAAATTTCCCGTCAGTTTCATAGAAAGTAGTTTAAAAGTAGGGTTCATATGATTTCACTAGGTTGTGAAATGCCCATGGACACACCGTGTTAGTGAACAAATATTATTTATACGTGTTGCATCTGCAATATCAACAGAATCTAGGTTTATTACAATAACTGCTTTTTCAATCGCTAATGAGAACTCTTATCAACTCCACAACCCCTACAACCAACAAACTGTGTGTATGACTCAGTGAACTTTATGACACATCGTGCCCCACAGTGGTTCAGACCATTTTCAAAGCTCGTGTGGATCTACATACAAAACGAAGCTGCCAATCTTCAGCTCTGCCGCAGCCCGAGGGTGCTCTACCGGATGCAGGTCCCGGTGACTGGGGAGGCCACTGAAGTCCTCTGAGCTCATTTTCATGTTCACAAAACCAGTTTCGGACGAAGTTTGCTTTGCGACATGGTGCGTTATCGTGCTGGAAGTAGCCATTAGAGGACGGATAAACTGTGGCCATAAAGGGAAGCACATGGTCAGCTACAGTACTCAGACATGCTGTGGTATTTAAGCCATGATTGATTGGTATTATGGGGCCAAGAAAACATTCCCCACACCATTCTATCAACACCACCAGTCTGGACTGTTGACACAAGGCAGGTTGGGTCAATGAATTCATGCTGTTCCAGTCTTCAACTGTCCAGTTCTGGTGCAGCCTGTGCCCACCGCAGCCTCAGATTTCTGCTCTTGGCTGACAGGGGTGGAACCCAACGTGGTCCTCTGCTGTAGCAGTCCATCCACATCAAGGTTGGACGTGTTGTTCATCCTGAGATTCTTTTCTGCTCACCACAGTTGTAAACAGTGGTTATCTGAGCTACCGCAGCCTTTCTGTCAGCTCCGACCAGTCTGGCCATTCTCCTCTGATCTCTCTCATCAGCAATGTGTCTCCCTCCGCAGAACTGCTGCTCATTGGACGTTTTTTGTGTTTTTCGCACCATTCTGAGTGAACTCTAGAGACCGTGGTGCGTGAAAATCGGCAGTTTCAACGATCCAATTACAGTCAAAGTCCCTGAGATCACATTTCTCCCCATTCTGATGTTCGATGTGAACATGAACTGAAGCTCCTGACCCGTATCTGCAGGATTTTATGCATTGCACTGCTGCCACATGATTTGCTGATTGGATAATTGCAGGAATAAGCAGGTTCTACAGGTGTTCCTAATAAAGTGCTTGGTGAGCGTACACAAGGAGTAACCGACCCAAAAGTCTGTTTAACTCTCCCTTTCCCCCCACTTACTGTATGCAAGTATGCTGTGCACCACTTCAACACATGTATCTCATCATATAATGGACAAGTCACCCTGCCATTCCAGGATTATCCTCAAGAATATTTCCTTGCCACAGTTTTCTTCTCACGGGACAGAAAACTAGAGACAGAGAGCACACACATTTCGTGAAAGGAAGTTGTGTTTTTGCAGAAACTCGCTTTCCGAATGGCTGCCTGACTGATATGCATCTCTCCCATATTTTCAGATGGCATTTGTCCGGGGGTCAGCTAACTTGCGAAACACTGCAATCACGGATGACAGGGTTTCTTGGAGGCTGTGAATACCTCCGAGAACACGTTTCGTGTCTGACTGCAGAGCTCAAACGCAGCCAGTGTAGACAGAGGACTGCCATAAGTATCTTGCAACATGCTTCTGTGCTGCCTGTGCAATGCAACTGCTTTTGCGTCACAGGACAATATATACTTTGTGGATTTGGCGAGGCCTGCCCAGGCATCTCTTTGCCGAACTACAGAGCCAGGTGAACAATGCAGCTGATCCCTGCATTTCAGAGTGACAAATCACAGTCTGCAGGTGCTGGGGTTTTTTTTTTTTTTCAACAGCTTTGTTGGCTCGTTTCCCTTTTCCATCTTCTCATATGCCATCTGGGCATGACATACAAGCAGCTACAACAACGCCTATATGCAGCAATGCTGGTCTGGCCACGGTGAGAAAGATGTTGGAGCAGGTCCCGTGGGGTTTTGAAAATCAGAGCGATCCTCACCTTGAGTGCCCTTTGACTTAGACGAATGAGATGCTGCCGTCCTAGTTCGATGTCTACTGTTATTTTTAAGTCGTCAATATGCCTTTGCACAAGTGTTCCAAGAAAAAAAAAAAAAATCTTGCAGATGCCTGATGGAAAGCCTTGGAATTGACATGTTTGGAAACATATCCCAAATATGCCAAGTGATGTTTTCTGGCTTTTGCTGAAAGAAGTTATTCATCACTCGACTTCCTGAATATTTTTTCTTGAGTCTGACATCCTGCTACAAATTTAACAATACACAAGAGATATTTCTGATCTCATGCATGCAAAGGTCACGCGAAGGTCTGTGGCTGACCCTTAAATGGGATCAAGTAAGACATTTTACTTAAAGACTTATACCTCAACGGGACAATTTGTATGTATTTACATATAAATATGTGTTGAAGACACATTTCGACTTGTTATCTGATACCCCGACCCCCTGCTGTTACTGTGAAAATGGTGCAGGTCCAAACAATTGGCCAGTCACACGTGCGGAACATACACGTGCCGCAAAGTAAGGAGCTACGTGAGAAATGCCAAGGCACCGTCAATCAGGGGCTCAAAAAAGGAAAAGCCAGAGCAAAGACAGAAGGAGAAAATGAACGCAGCAGAGAGGCAAAGGGCAAATTTCTGGGCAAAAAAATAACAACTTCTTAAAAATGCAGCATCACCAGGTAGGACAGGCAAAGCTGAACGTGGAAGGCGAGGAGCTAGGCAGGCTACCTAATAAAGCTTCAGCTAGCTCAACCTTTAAGTTATGTTAGCAAGCTCGCTTAACTAGAGTAAAAAAAAACACTGCTGCCCCGCCCTTATAAAGCTATTATATTGCATTAAGTCTAATCTGAAAGACATTTTTTTGACAACTGACTTGACTTTTTGTGCTTTATAATCATATTGAGTATATGTGTGCAAAACAGAGCACGGCCTGGATGGGTCTATGACACTGGATTCCATCTGTGTCACTACGAGGCTAATGGCCAAGAGCTTATTTGAAATTGACCATCTTGGTATTAGAGCTAAGGGTGGGTGGGCGTTGGTGGTGCTGGAGTGGGTGTGGATGTCCGTAGTTCCTGAAGGCTGGCCTGAATTTTCCCTGACAACCCTTGCCTCTGGCTCTTGCGGTGAGAGAAAACTGACCACCGAGGGGTTAACACGATCATGTTTCGGTGGAACTGGGCCCGTAAGAAATGTTCTTTGTTCGATTTTCCTCCCACACAAGTTACTCCGACAATCTTACTGTCAACCCCGGCAACCTTCTGCATGTCACCATGTGAGTGACAGACCCTCAGCGTGACTGAACTTTCATCCCCTGCTTGGGTCACGAGTTAAAGCGCTTTGCATACCTGTACAGGTCGTTCCGGTTATACTGGCTGATTAGACCTCTGAGGAAACGACTAATCAAGCAAAATAAGTGAAATCACCTGTCTGGGTGGAGCAAGGATGTGGGCTTGAAAAGATAGAATAGGTGGCTTACTGAAGAAGAAAGGAAGCAAGAAAGGCTGAAGGAAACAGATCTAAATATACACCTCAGTGTTGCAGTATCTGCTTCTTCTTATTCTTCTGTAAATCTCTCATGTCATGCTGCAACTCACTATTACAGGCCTCTGCTAAACCAGAAAGCCACAAAAGTAAAGAATAAAAAGAGCAGGGGTTAGCAGGACAAATGAATTTGTCAAGATTCACCGTAGTGAAATGCCACCTATTGGAGAAACCCCTGCTTTATTACCTCTGCCAAGGGGGTTATGTAATCACCCTTGTCTGTTTGTTTGATTTGCACCGAACTCGGTGGAGGGATGGGGCGCGGGCCAGGGAAGAACCCATTAAATTTTGCGGCAGATCCGCATCATTTACTATGAATTGGAATTTTTTTTCCTCTGAAGTCTGGTGTATGTCGGGCGGAGGTCTGCGCTCTACTGAGTACCCTTTCTAGTTAATTGTGTCATCTTTTTCCCACCCTCTTGAATATATTCATACAAAAGACAGTTGGTGGAAACAACCGCAAATCCAGTTTCTATGTGGCTGGAATTTCATCACTCTGCTTTAGCGGGAACATAACTACAGATGGTCATAACCTATGGCACTAGGTGGAATACCTATGTAGCAACTGAAGCACTGTGAATGTGTCCCCTAGTTTCTCTTTTAATCAAATGCTGTCAGAGCAGGTAAACACATCATCAACTCTTAGAGAGAAATCACAGAGAGAGAGGACCATATAGCGAAGATTTCACACCGTAGAGGTGTTAAAGTAGATGCTATGAGCTCTAAAACGATGCAGGTAAGAGCTCTGGGCAACTTCAAGTGTTTTTTGTGTTTATTTAGACCTTCATATCAACTACACATTTACACAATCCACACCCAAGCCTCTATTTTTTTCACCGTCTACTTCCCTGAGAAGTGTTTCACTTCTCAGAGAGGATTGCAGGCAGCACCAAAGAATCAGTCAGACAAGTTTTAACAGGAGTTTTACTGCTGCGACTGTGGAATGAGCTGCAAACCCAGCAGCCAGCTTCACCTGGCCCCCAGGTGACCATTCAGGAGCACAGGGCCAAAGAAAATGTACCTGAACAGCAAACGCAATAGCAACAGATCGTAGATAAACAGATGAGTCATCTGGGTACCTGCAGGGAACAGTCTGTAGCAATGCTTTTGCCAATCACAACATTTGTTAACATCTGTGAACACCAGGAGAAGTCGCAAATTTGCAAAACAGTGCTCTATCCAATAAAAAAACAAAAACAAACAGAAAACTTTAAAATCGAATGTTGAATGTCTGTACCTAATTTCATGGCAATCCATCCAATTGTGGCCGGGGCGTTTCTCTGAAAACCTCACAGTGGTGCCCAGAGGTAAAGTCAGGGAATCACTTAAGTCAATAGCATCCATCATCTGGGAGCCATGGATGTCAGTGCAAAATTTCGTGCTAGTTCATCCAGTAGATGTTGAGATATTTCTGTCTGGGCCAAAGTGGTGGACCAACTGACTACACGCTCAGATTTGGATGTTTTATAACTGTATGTATTCACGTATGTGGAAGATAATAAAATACACTGCTTTGCTTGTTCCACCATTAAAAATCCTGCTTTAATTGGCAGAAATACTTTAGCACTGAAGACTATGTTTTTAAGGGTGCACTTTCACATCAAAAGGAAATATGCTCAATGTGCTCTGCATCATTTCATACACGTTTCTCTCATAATTACACCTTACACACAATATTTAGAAACGGGGAGACCGGGATCTTGAGTAGAATTTACAATAGGGTTCTGCTGGATTGAGCAATGGTTGGCAGCACCACATGTATTTGAAATGATGAACAGGGTAGAGCAGGGTTAAGGAGGTTAGGGCGTATGGGAAAAGACAGAGATAGACCAACAAACAAAGTCTGTGATGCTGCAGATGCTACTGATGCACATTTATGAGCAAAAAAAAATTGTATCTTCATTTTGGTCTTGCAATATGAAAAAGTATAAAGATCACAGCATTGCAAGAATACAGCTACACGTGCTGTGGATACACAGGCACTCACATCAAATACGCATTTCTGTCGTGAGTTATAATGTATATGGAAAGTAAAGAGACTAACACATGCGCACACACGTGCAGAGTGAGATTAAGGGCGTTGTCCCAGATGGTGGGGCAAATTTCTAGGGCTCCCTGCTTAAAACGTCTTGGCACAAACTTAATGATTACTTTCCCTGCCAGAAAAACATAGCGGCGGACCCCACCCTCGCAGCCTTTATACCTTTAGACACTGTCTTATTATTCCTGCTTAATTGTTGTCTTTTTTTCCCCCCTATCAAACCAGCAGGTTCTTTTTGTGTCACGCAGCCCCGGCGGAGCTGCCTGCCGGCGGGATCGCCTTTCACCTGCCACGTCACGCGAAGACAATCAGGTATCTCCAACCGGCGGAGCCATAACGGAGCAGAGGAGTCGATGCAGGCAAATGATTAACTCTTTTTAATATTTGACCCAATCTATTATCTCCTCACAGATAATATGTTATCGGCTCCATGCAAAAATCTCACATCCCCCAGAAAATCAAATCTTTGGGGGAAAAGACCAAATGGTTTTAGAAGTTAATGTTTCAGATTCCTATAAAACAAATGTTAGTTGGCTTAATATGGCTTTAAAAGTAAAGTAACGTTATGTTACCTCGGTTTCTGTGTGGTACTCCTTAAGGCGTCTCTCTGCAGAGCTTCTCTCCTGACACTATGACACACGCACTTTCTCTCTCCCTATTATATTTGATGTGGGTCCAAATGTCAACCCATTTTTGTTGCTGTCATGTTCTTTTCCCCTGACTGTATGTTGTTTGATCACGGCTAGGCCCAGTCTTGGGCCTTCGGGGCGCTTTAGGTGGTCATGGTAAACGTATTAGCAAGCGGTTTACACAGCCAGCGTGCCTGGAGCAACATTGGCATTTATTTGGAGTTATGTTTCAGGCCACTTGATCAATGTAAGTCAACTATTCACTCTCCTTTTAGCTTAGTTCTGCACTCCATCGACTCCTGAGGAATTGATCTGGCTCAATTTAGCTGCCAAATGCTCGTTGCTAACTTTGCCTGGCTGCATTTTGGTGTCGGGGAAGTAGCTTACACCGCGGTTTAGTGGAGCTCTTTTCGGGCTGACAACAGCACACAAGGCTGATGAGAGCAGCGTGACTGAGCCAGAACAGTAAATCTGCAGGCCAGAAGACCAAAACGACAGGGCTGAAAGATGCTAAAGTGCTCCGCAGAGCTGAGGGGAATTGCGGAACAAAGGAGATGAACAGAAGAGCTCTGGAAATTTGCCAACTTCCAAACCCACTCGCTGAATGGAGAAGAGTTTCCTTCCGTTCATCAGGATACATTTATCATCAGATTGGGTAAGTGACATCTAATAGTTCATTCACACAGTATTTACGCAGCCTGGCCAAATTTGAAGGCCTTGCTTGTTTAAAAATATCTCACCACTTATTTCTCTCTCAATTGTTTCCTCTCATTCCAAACACTCATATTTGTGTAAACATTTTCTACAGACAATTTTCAAAATCTGAAAGAAAATGTGTTCAATGACCAAAGAAACCAGAAAAAAAAAACCCCCACTATTATTTTATGAATCCTTTTATTATCTCATTGCAGCATCTTGAACAAACAGAAAACAAAAAATAAACCATTATTGTTCTTATTAATTTTACATGAACTGATAAAATCTCTTACGCACAACGTATCAAAACCAAACAAAATTAAACAAGCATTCACATATAACCGATCCCATTAGTTAAAAAAGAAAAAAATATTAATATTATAATAGGAAATAAAACCAAACAAATATTTACAAAGTCTTCTGTTGAAACTAAAACTACAGTTATGTACACAGTGGGTGATCAGAGCTCCGTCCTCGAAAGAGACAGGAGAACTTGTATCCTTGGGAAGAAAGAATAAAACAATAACAGTGTTGAAATCACAGGAACACACGTCGGACAGACCTGGGTCAATCAGTGCTTCGCGTGGGCGGATCCTAAGGCCCCAGAAATGTGCCACCTGCAGGAGAAGAGTGTTACAACAGCAGCCCCCCCCCCTCCCCTTTTATAGCCGGTGTTTGCGATTGTGCTCGTGTATTTCAGATTTCATATTACAAAGTGCCGCTGCTGTTATTTTCCTTTCCCATAGGTGGCACAGGTCAGTAGGTGGAGAACTGGTGTGACAATAACTGAACAGGTCCCCCTTGTGAAGAAATGGCAGGCGAAACATGAAGGAAGAAGTTTGCGGGTGAATTACAAGCCAGGTCTTTAAGAACTTCGTGGCATGAGAGAGGTCCAAGAAATTCCTAGACATGACATCGCTAGCACAAACAGTTCAGCTCCTCATGTTGTCTTAATATCCTTACTCACAGAGAAGTGCTAGAAAAAAAAGAGGAGAAGACAAAAGAAAACAGTCTGGAGTAAAATCGAAAGATAAGACGAGATCAGGTGTGAGCCTGACTTCAGCATCGTAGATTCAGGTCAAATAGTGGTTTATGCTCAATTGTCTCAGTTGACTGATAAAACGAATGGTTCACATTCAAATATTAATCCAGAACTCACTGCCATGAAGATCAAGTATTTCGCTACCTCTGATTTTATGGTGGAGACACATAAACGCTCTCAACTCGGAGATTTCTGTGGACTATATGTTACCGGTCACTATACAAGCGCCACTGGAAGATGTTCAAATTTCAATTATTATTCTGACAGCGAAACTGGAAAAGTGACGTGTTTGCACTAGTTTGCTGTTGTATCCGTGGCTTGGAAGAGAGTACAGAGTAAATAATGTAGTAGTTGTTTTAAAGGACTCGTTACTAATCTTCTTATCCTGGATTCAATCCTGTTTTCAAACAGTCTGCGCTGATGCTACAGTTTGACACACCATCAGACAGGATAAACAGAATTACGTGCTCCTGTTTCAAAGGAGCCGCCGGTAATACAGGAGCGTCGCTGCCTACTCGTAGCATTATTCTCAGTAAAAATATAACTTAGTCAAATTATCAATACATTCCTTGGTGACATTTTCCCCAGATAATGATTGTTTCAGTTCATGGAATTAAACTCTTCATTTGTACCGTGCGACATTTTTTTTTTTTTCTCCCCCCCTCTTGTAATTCCTGTTGTTGGCAAGCGCAACAGCTACACCACCGCACAAAAATGTGTGGGCATTCCAAGCTGGAAGAGAAGACGTTTTTTTTTTTTTTTCTTTTTAAAACCCCAACAGACTGCGGAAGCCACAACTGACAATTAAATGTCATGCAGTCAAGCAGACGTTAACTTGCCGTTCATCCAGTTAGCAGGACTGATCCGTGAGCCCATTTCACCGGCCGCGCGGCACTACATTAGAACTATCAGGAATGCTTACCCGAGAGGTCTATCCACCCATCTCTGCCTGTCTTGGGCTGAAGTCTTTAACAAATAGAGTGGAGAGAAAAAAAAAAAAGAAAAAAAAAAAAAACGGGGACAAAAACAGCGCTGTAAAACAGAAACTGCAAGCGAACTGCAAACCGTCAAAGTAGGTTGGTCACAGTGGCAACGGGTAATGTCATGGATACAAACATTGGCGAAGTGCCTCACGCTCTGAGCTCGACAGGTATTACCTGTGCTGCAACAGGCCTAACAAGGAGATTATTAACTTTTCCATGGAGAGTTGTCTGATTGTGTCTGTTGATTATCTGTTTACTTTTTTTTTTTTTTGTGGCCCGTAAAAGGGAGTTATATCACAAGGAAGTTTCAACATGGAATATTATCATATAAACATTCAGCGTTTAAAAAAAAAAAAAAAAAAAAAAGTACGTCAAGTATAAATCTCAATACATTCGTTGTACTCTCAGACACACATATGCACATATAAACAAATATTTACAAAAGGCATCTCCACCTCTCCTTGAATGTTCATACCTCAAAATGATAAAAGACAGTGACAGTGTTGATGACGACGAAGTTGGCAGCAGATTTGTAGGGAAACAAATTGTTCATTTTGTTGTTGCTTAAAGAAGAAGAAGAAAAAAAAAAAGAAAGTGTGTCCAGGATGTAATGTGAAGGAGTCCCAAATCCTTAGTAAGAGCCTGACACCACAGTTCTAATGACCGCGATATTTGTAGTAAAGTAATGCACGTTAAGTCTGTGTGAATGTGTATGCTGTGTGGAGTGTCTATATGCTAATAACTAGTGCATGTTTAAAAATCAACATACCTCAACTGTTCAGAGATGAGAACACATAATTCAACCTCGGAGTCCCTGGTAGATCATTAGCTCCTTTGTTAAGACCTAAGCAAACACCATGTCGGCTGACGGCAGGTGATGAGGATTATCACTCAGAAAAGGAGAAAATGAGAACCTGGAGTAGCTCCGAAGCTAAACGGCATTAAATTCTGCTTAAATTATGCTACAAAGCCCCGCTCGGCCGTTAAGTCCGCAAATACCTGGACTTCACCGGGGATGATTCTGGTTCTGTATCTGTTCATGATTAACTGTTCTAGTTGCGTGTGAATGCGTGTGTTTATATATATACACAGGTATGTCTGTGCTAGTTCTGGTGACGCTTCATATGCAGGGCCAGGTGGTCGGAGCGTGAGAAGCAGCGGCTGCAGGCCACACACTTGAAGGGTTTGGCCCCGGTGTGTTTCCGGTAGTGTCTGGTGAGCTCGTCCGATCGGGCAAAACGCCAGTCGCAGTTCTCCCACGTGCAGCGGTACGGCTTCTCACCTGCAAGACAGAGAAGAGGGCAGAGGAGTTAGCGACACACATTCTCTTATCATTAGGATTAGATTTTTGAAAATGTTCCTTCACATCTCTGTATTTGTTCTTCATTGTCACTTCGAGAAACTGGCCTGATTTGCATTCAGGATGTGTCCAGGTCAGCGTTGGTTTTGCTCTAACAGTCCAGGTAACATCAAGAAAACAGTCAAACCGACTTTTAAAAGCCATGCTGGAGAGGCTTTGTGTACTTAACAACAGAATGCCTGCGCGTCTGCTCGCACAATGTCGCTGTGGACCTGCGTGTAGCTGCATTTCGAAACGGGGGTAATTAGTATTTAGGCATTTTTAAATGGCAGTTTGGCATTGGGCCAGAAAGTATGTGCTAGTGATTTTCACCTGTAAACGCTACGTGATAAAATTTGCACAGTTCGCTACTCTGACTTTTGGAGCGGGTGCCACACACATACACGCATACAGACACACGTGCAGTCGTTTGACAGGATTTTGAAGTTGTTTTGGTCTGTTAATACATACGATAACATTCACGGAGGGATTTTACTTAATAGAGAAAAAAAGAGAGAGAAAGATGAGAAGAAAGAGAAAAAAATATGTGTAAGTTTAATTTCAAGTGATATTCATGTCTTTACTTGAATGAAAGGAGGACGAGTTTGCTTCGTTCACAAACCATCACAGAATTTTGGAAGCACCATCGCAGCTGCAAGATGTTGCTTTTATTAGACTCCCGCGAAGAGTCAGCTTGCGAGGAGCTGACGGCAGTAACCGCTGTGTGTGTGTGCCTTCGCAGCTCACTTTGTTAGTGTAACTGTAACCGACACACCTTTATTTATAGTTACATTTGTCATTATCAGACCAAGTGTGTGTGTGTGTGGTGAGTTAAAAGGAGAGCTCATAAATAACAATGAGATTTTAGTTAAAATGCATATTTGCATTTGTGTGTGTGTGTGTGTGTGTGTGTGTGTGTGTGTGTGTGTCAGGTTAGGCAATTCTTAGGTACAAGCATGCGCGTTATGGTATGAAACTCTAAACTCTGACTTTTTCAGTCATTTCAATATCAATTCAACTTTCTGCAAAGCCACCAACTCTGAGCATCTGTGAAGTTACTAACTTCCTCGTCGAGATGATCAGCCTTTTTCATAACTCGTGTCTCATTTGAATTTCTTGCTCATTGGGGTATAATTGCCAATACGCCTGGGGGTTTTCTTCTATAGGTATTGTAAAACTAACTTTATGTGGGGAACTGCGGAGCTGAGCCCAGTGGAAACTAAGTAAAATCAGGATGTGCTTAAGA
Organism: Xiphias gladius; assembly: GCF_016859285.1. Taxonomy (NCBI): domain Eukaryota; kingdom Metazoa; phylum Chordata; class Actinopteri; order Istiophoriformes; family Xiphiidae; genus Xiphias; species Xiphias gladius. The sequence continues at coordinate 3,975,866 of NC_053416.1, read as the reverse complement.
AAACACTTGTTTGGGTCAACGACTCCTCAAAATGGGTTTTTTACTGCAAAGAGTATGGGTGCTGATCGAGCAGCCCCACTAGCAGCATTAAGACACACCAACCGTAATCGTTTCAAGTTCTGGCAGCTAAACCTCCAACTAACTACTACCTTTGTTAAAAGGTACCCTGTGGAGTTTTTAACCACTAAAAGCACTATGGAGCAACGTTTGATTAATGGCTCCCTGCTTTGTTTGTATCTTGCACTGCAAGGTAGCAGACAAGGATGGACACAATGCCAAAATAGAAAAATATTTGAAAACTGCTTTCATCCCCCTTTTTCAGCCCTCAAGGATACACACAATAGGCTTTTCAGGCAGAAACGCTCAATGTAAACATAACATTGTTTGTCTAGAATATGGGGGAACTTAAAAATGAACCCCGTTGACCTTCAGTGTGCTCTCCTTTCATTTCACTGTCCTTTTTTTAAGGAAATTCTGGAGCAAAAGTTCAATAAATAGCAATATATATCTCTAACTCTTGAACTTGCTTATTGTGTCTGTGCTGTTGATCATCTAGGAAATAAAAAATATCCCATTGTTTTATCATTATAAGGTGGTTTTGGATAAGAAGGTACAAAGAGAGAGAACTTGTAACATGGGCACTCTAAGCACTGAAGAACAAGTCAAATTAATTTAACACGACGCTTACCCTACCCCACCCAAACATTGACATCTCTTTGCTGTGCCACAATGTGCTATTGGCGAACACTGAGCTAATCATCAACAAAGAGAAAAAGCTCCATTGAAAGGGCTGGTATGCACAAAGCAGGAAAAAAAAAAAACATGTCATCTTTCATAGCCAAGGTGGAAATTAATGTCTGGGAACCAATGTGAGGTATGAGCACAAACAAAACTGAAAAGGAGATAACTAAACAATAAAACTCTGCTGGAGCCAGATTCCTCAAGCTGTGGTTTCGTACTTTCCAGAGCCAAAAGTAAGAGTTCATGTCTGTTTTTTTTTCCCACCCATTTTTACAGAAAATGAATCATTTCTGAGAATTCATCATTCCGGGATATAACGGACCAGTCTGTACTTATCATTGGTTTTTCCAACGTTTAGTCATTGTTGGTTTTTGTCTTGTAATGTTTGCTCAATTTTCACATTCTTTTAAAAGAAGTATGCATTTATTTTGGATTTAAGTTTTTTTGAGTCTTAACATGGCAAAAACCAACAAACAAACAAAAACAAACAAACAAAACACAGTTATCCTGTACATGCTTAATGCCACAAATTGTCATTTCAAATTTCTGTCCTTGGCCGAAAATCCTAGAGGAACCTCTTCTAAGAGCCGGTGTCGAGGGAGTGTGACTGTCTTTGTGCGTTTGGGTCATTAAGTTCTCATTACCCCCATAGGCCCCAATAGTGCTGATAAGATAGCTTCTTCTATTGACCATCAGTCACGTAGTGACAGCCGTTAGCAGGGTGAGACGTCCAAAGAGCACAGGGGAAAACAGGTGACAATACGAACAAAAAAATAACGATAAACAGAAAGGCTTATTCTACGTGGTTGGTTGTGACAGTGAATATGAAGGGATCAAAAAAATTTGCCTCTTGAAATCGTACTTTTGCTGAAATATCCCATCCTCAATAGTCCAGAACCCATTTCAAAAAGATGGCTACAAATTAAAACAGATATATCACAGATGTTTTTGAGTAAAGAAAATGTGTCGTTTTATTATAAACATGGTAATGGCTTTTTATAACATTTTTGGAATACCACGGATCTCCTTTATCCCCACACGATTAAACCTGACAAGTCTTCAGTCTTTAGTCCAACAAGCACCGAAACCCCACAGCAGAGGCTCAGACGCACTCCAGTCTCCTATTTGGACAATATCCTGTTTCTGGAGTTAACCGCTCTTGATGTGTGTGTAGAGGTGGAGTACAAATGTCTCCATATAAAAGGTTGAGGCCCTCGACCCGCAGGTGTGTTTGGCTTTGCTCTATAGCTGCGCTGTTGGGGTCAAAAGCACAGCCGCCTCTCTGAGACTAACATCCTCAAGGGCTAGCAAACAGGCTGGTGAAATACGACACATACAGACACAGAACAAACACTCGACCGGTATATACTCCTAAACAAGCTGCCAAAAGGTCGGGTGAAAACCCACCCCGCAATCTATCCTTGCACGCTTTCGTTTTCCTTTAAGCTAAAGGACAGCATTAAGTTTTGGGGAGATTTAAGTTAGTCAACTTATTACACACAAAGTGTGAAAAACACTGACAATAACCTCCCTAATGCCCATTCAAAGGCAAGACCCTGTCGGACTTTTGCAGAATTTCAATCCACACATCCATAGCGTCTGACCACCTAATACTGACAGGTTCCAAAAAACTGTCTGCAGGCTTAATTCGTTTGAAAATACTGGTCTCGTATTTAGGCGAGGAGCAGAAAAACTGAGCTTTCTTTACGCACTGATAATGACTGTGGTGTCATAAACCTTTGACAAACGAAGCAGACATCTTTCTGATTTTCAGAAGAGATGCAAAGAAAACCTTCCAGCGGTTTTCTTTTTTGTTAAGTGATCTAAGGAATGTGATCTAGAGTCAACCCCCAAAAAATTAAAAAAATAGTGATTTTACAATTTAATGTTGGAAACTGAGCTGGGCAAGTGTGCACCCATTCACTGTGCATTGATATTTTAGCAATGTACACTTTTTCTTCTTCCGCTGTTATCAAAGCGATTTAATAAGACTGGCATTTACCCATTGAACTACTGTAAGTTTTCTCCCTGTTTGAGATAGTTCTATCTGTGTAATTGCGATAAATAGGGGACACATTGATGATTTTAATATCTATTTTCTCATCACGTAACACGTCAGTTCACCAGGGGGCTTCTTTTTCTGAAAACATGGCCGTCTTCTTTACAACTGAAAGGCATCAGTGCTCAAAAGCCCTTGCAGGCATTTGTACACGGCAGCTGTTTGATCAGGTGGCTGATTGGAAATGGCCATACTATTATTTCGCTCTCAAATGTGCACATACACTAATGAGTGTGTGTATGAACACTTCATAAATCATAATGTACAAACACACAGTCTCAGCCACACAAACATAACAAAACACACACACTCAGACAAGGATAGGCAGTGTAAGAGCAACAGCACATCAATCTATCAGGGAGAAATAGCGTCTGTCAGGCTGGTGTGTACTTTATGAGGAACACATATATTTACTCAATAGGAGGCTTCAAGTCTCTCGGACAACCTGAGCCTGCTGCATGAAAAACGTCCTACTCCTGCGCTGATTACTGGTGACTTATTTCTCTTTTACAACTTTGAAATGAAGATAAACTTAGTTTAAAATCATGTCTTTATAAAGAGGATCCACTGAAAGAAAATGGAATGAATTTGTCTCAGATTTATTTTAGTCTTGTGCTATAAAGGTGGATAAAATGCTCATCATTTTTTAATTAATTCTTTTTGAAAGGCCTTTTTATAAAGATTGTACTCAGTTGACCATTGCAAATGCTTACTCTGACACATGCTAGATAACTCTGGTACACCAAACTTCCATTAGGATAAACTGTGGATTTTTCAAACCATGTGCAATCTTATTTCTTCAACTAGAAACCATTCATGTAATATATCAGGCGTGTAATAATACCATTTTATAACTATCTCTGCCTGGTTTTACTGAGTCAAAGGGCAAACACTTCCAGGCTTTCCAGGACGCCCATAAACTCTTTGTGGACCTCTTAGCTTTATCAGCTAAGTTGGTGTTTATGAAGAGGGCTGGAGGGTTCCCTAATCAGGCTGATAGCACTCTATTCTACATACACAGATGTACAAACACACATGTACACACACTAACACAATTACAAAAGTCAATGTGCAGAGCTCAAATGGCTGCTGGGGCCATGGTCAAGGTTGGGCCCCCCATACCAGTGGGAGGGCAGATTGTGGTTACGATAGCAGAGTTCTCGATGACCGTCTGTCAAGCACAACAACAGCTTCCATGTGGTCCCTTCCTTAATCGTGGGCACCTTGGCAATGGCTGCTTTTCCCATTGATAACACTGAAGCTGGTATATGTATGTGCCTGCTAGATGTGGGGAAAGTTTCAAAGCATAACGATCCAAAACTACCCGCATTTGGTATCATTTAAAAGCGAACTTGAGCCAACAAGGTTGATTTGGAGGAGTATAGTATGACACCCCTTATATTCCAAGCTCTTAATGCAGGTTAAGCATCAGTCCAAGCATGAACTGTGTGGTAGGTCATACATTATGCAAAAAAATTCAACAAATTCTTACTGAAAGATTCATAGCATATTTTGGCATGCCATCATGTTGACACACTAACACACAAACCCACACAACTTCCTGATACTATCGCCTTAAGAAAAAAAAAAAATCATATCTCTCTTCCAGTGAATTAAAAAAAAAAACAAAACAAAAAAAAAGTCATAAATGAGTGATTATGTTTCACATCAAAGATTGTAGACCACACACGAAAGAGTGTTAATGCAACATGTAGGCTTGAAGAATTATGCCATGGATGTGGAAATGTGCCTTCTGGCTTTTCAACATGCAGGTACACATACTGTATCGTTTAATCAGAGTTCATCATAGTCATGGTGATCATTAGTCAATTGTGACAAACTGATGGATCTCTGGTGTATACTAGAAAGAGACAAGAAAATAATGATATCAAATAATAATTTCTCTTAGAAAAAAAAAAAGGTTCTGTATTAACCTTCAAATCCTATAATCAGACTCCAATGAGTACCCGAAGACTGTATTGTATCATTAAGTCCGTCAATTACTGTCCATCGCATGCAAACACACTAAGTGACTCGGAAGCACAGGTTTTCGGGTCAGGTTAAGAGGCTATGTGAGAATTAAAAACAAAAATAAAGATAATGTCTGGAGCAAGGCAATAAATAAAATCTTAAAAGTCAACTGGCAGCCAATGTAAAGAGGCCATAATGTGGGTTATGTTATCTTTAATATTTGCTTTGGATAGGAGATAAGATGGAGTACTCTGTGTGAGTTGTAGGTGTGAATAGGCTTTACCACTCAAGTAGGCAAACAGAAAGTTGCATTAAACACTCAAGCATGATTAACATTCAAAAGGTAGGTTTGGAATAAAATATAACTTCTCAATTTTGGGCACTAGGTTTAATGTAAGGTCTCAAACGGATTACGAAATTAAGAGGAGATCAGCAAGCTAAATGGGACTATTTTTGTAAAAATAAAGTTGCATGTTATCTGTGGCAGTGGAAAAGAAGTTAGGACTATAGATTATTTGTCTACAAGGAAGTGCATACAGAAGATACACAATAAGAAGGGGAACTAGGACAGACTTGGGGTACTCCACAGATCAGAGGACGCAGAATAAACCTAATCAACATTGAGCTGTCGGTCTGAGAGGCAGGATTTGAACCAGTTCAGAGTAAAAGAGATGGGATATGATAATTCACCCATATTTGAACATAATTTGTAGAGAAAACAATGACAATAAAAGAGAGAAACCGTATATGACTGAAGGTCTAAGCAATGTCCACACTCTGATAAGGGTGTTTTTTTGTTTTTTTTTAACATTTTGCCTGGAGTATTTCCTATTGTCAGCCCAATGTTTCTTTACATGCTCAACTTATGAGTCATCATCAACTGAAAGCAAAACAAGACTGGGCAGGCCTCGAACTGCCAGTTGCGAGTGAAGGCTGTTGGTAAGATCCAAAGAGTGACCAGAACGTGCAATCGACTAAATGTTCAGCGCTCTTTCACTCACTGAACACAGCGAGCAGAAGGGGCTGATTCACTGAGGAGTGTCGGCAGCTTTCTTCAAGGGGGAGTTACTTGGCTGTTAGCGATACTGGGGTGACTTTAAGTGTGCCTTATTGCAGTGGTTATCATCCTGGAGGTCAGGACCCACTCAGGGGGTCGTGAGATGGTTATCAGGATAGGATAGAAGGAACATATTTCTGAAACACAAGACTTTCCTTTATTTTTTGCTTTTTTTTGTGAATAACTGAATAACTTTACCTTATCAGGGCTGTAAAATGATTGGATTTGAAACAACAACCTGTCTTTGGTTGAAATGGCCAGCACCTCTAGACAATCAGCCTGTGACAAGTGGTCACAGACAGAAAAAGCTTTCTTTTTAGAGGTCAAAAGCCACAAAGATTGGGTATAAATGGCCCATCGGATCTTCTTGAAACACATGCTCATTTTAGCAATGTGTGTTGGTAGTTCAGCCAGTCAGTAAGACACATTCAGTGGCCACATCGCTTTGTAGCCCAGCAAAGAAAACCACAAAAATTTAGAACCATGACTGCAGAGAATAGAGGAGCTTGACAGTTTGAGTAATCAGTTTGATATCATGTTAAAAACAAAACCTCTGCCTGGTGCAAAATGGATTTACAGCTGTGTGTTGATCTGCAGCCACAGATTATTCAACTGCTGACAAAGTGGTACACCGAAGACTAAGTGATATTACCTTGGTTCTTTGTGTTTTTTGCTCAGCCAGTGTCAGATGGTGAGTATCTTATACTCCTCCCTGACCTGTATTTGTTAAAAAATTTAAAATTTTTTTTTTTTTTTTTAAACATTATTATTATTAAACCCAGAGATGACTGAACAGCACACAGCATACTGCTGTGCTGTGGCTGAAACTAAAAAAAAAAGCTATGATCAATACATGAATCATGACTATCAATACATACATTGCCTTTGATTCAGTTTACATTTGTGTTGGTATTTTCAAGAGCATACTACATAACTTCTTAATGCTTCTTTGTATTGTTTTGTTTACCATTCTCACTGTATATTTTATATATAAATTCATTCAGGTTTTCGATCTGTCCCTCTTGTCACCGTTTTCACACTGCAGGAGTTCTGCTGCGTTAATCACGAGTAAATCTCCAAAATCCAGGTCTGAAGCTGTTGGGAATCCACAGGTTTCATCTTACAGAAGGGCAACACATCGAAACCTAGCCTCCCCCCATTCTGTAAGCTCCCTACCTTCCTCCTCCTCCTCCTCCTCCATCATCCTCTGAAAAGGGACTGAAAAGCAGGAGTAACTGGTTTGGCCTTTATTTTAACAGTGAATCTGCCCCGCTTTTTTTTCCTCTCTTCCCTTCATTAACCCCTCCTCCCTCCCTGTTTTTGTTCTCTCTCTCTAGGGAAGCTCGGAGGACAGGTACGAGCACGTATAAAAATGGTGGCGGAAAAACAAAAACCCTTAAGTGAACTAACATTGCTTCTATGTTGTTTTTCCTTTTCTCTGTTTTCATCTCTTTTATAGTCACTGGGTGTATCGAAACTGGCGATTTGACCAAATAGGAAATATACAAGTAAATAAGCCGAAGCTGACTGAACTCATAGCCTAATGGTGTCTTAGGTGAGATTGTGACTGGATTGTTGCGGGTTTGAATCCCAGAATTAGTTTGGAAATGTGGACCGAAACAGCGAAAAAATGCAGCAGCACACAGGTGAATTTGTGCAAGGCCAAGCACACGCTTCTTCCGCATCTTCATTAATGTTGAAACTTTGAGAGACCCCACACAAAACAACGGGTTTTTCTGGACCACATGGTAACTCTGTGGAGCACGCAAACTTTGGCCAAAGCAGTACTTCACACGCGATCAACTAGAGTCCTTATTCTCAAAACTTGAAGTCTTATTTTATCATTTACTTCTGCAAGTATCATCAAGCACTGCACCTGAGGTGATTTTCTTCCAAATTAAAGGATATAAAGCTGAAAAAAATCCCGACACTTGTTGCAACTCTTGGGAGAGTTGAATGAGAATTGAAATCAGCGGGATTACCCTCTACTGTGTTAAACGCGGGACTGCGTAATTTCAGGCAGAGTGCTGGAGTCTCACTTGCATTAATTTACGGCATCAGCTGCTTCTTTTATGCTTCACCACCGTTGGCTAGTTCCAGTGGGTGGAACTGACCACTCAGATTTACCCATCGGGAGGCCCGATGGACAGTGGTGTGCAATTATACGTGTAATTATACGTAACCCTAACCCTAACCCGTCATGGCAAATGAACACTTCCTGTCATGTCAGCATCTATTTCCAGTTAAACCCACAGAGAACAGTTTTTTCTCACCTGTGTGTGTCCTCTGGTGTGCCTTCAGATGAGAGCTCTTTGTGTAAACTTTGGTGCAGCCTGTAAAGAAACCACAGAGATCATGAGACAGACTGACAACGAAAATGTGCTCATCTGACAAAGTTTACCTTGGCCATAAAGCTGTGATACAAGAGAAAAAAAAAAAGAAGCTCATTCCCGATTTGTTTTTTCACTGTGACCCCGTCAGGATGAAACACAGGTGGAGGCGCATGAGCTCAACATTTGCCAGAGGACATTTGCAGGATCTTTGGCAAGGGAAGCGAAATGGACCATTTAATATGTTTGTGGAAGGAATGAATTGGGAGAGAATCAGACAAACACAGCTAATGTACTTGTCCTTCTGGATGGTAAGATTAATTTCTGTAAGCTGGTTTTAATGAACCGCAAAATACCTCCAGATGAAGTTAGTTCATTTATGAACCCAATAGTCTATATTTTCTCAAAAATGTGAAAAATCTGCCAATGGGCTGCCATTACTGTTTCCCATACAACTGCAACTTAAGTGAAGGATTTTACACAGTCAGTTTTCATGGTCTTATAAATAGTGCAGCAGTCTGACAATTTCTGCCTTGTTTTATGTCACGGATAATTTAGAAACGTAGAAATCTGCATAGGAAACAAGTAGAATTATCTCACCTCATTGACATATTTCTCTGGTTTTAAGACATATCTCATATGAGACTTAATTATTTGCTAAAGAGGGGTAAATGTTCTTGCAATGTGTTATTAAGTATGCTGGAAATATTGTTTCTGCACAATTGTTTTTCCTGTATTGAAGTGTGTTTGTGTGTTTAAGCATATGAGAGCGAGTCAGTGCATCACTTAGAGATTTGCATTGTTCCTTTTACTTTGGGAAAGGAGTTTATTTACATAACAGTGATATTGCTGGGCAACAATTTGAGCCAACCTGTTGGAGTGGTTATGCTAAAACTTGTTTTCATTAGTTATTTGTGTATTAATCTATCTTTAAATCGTGCAGGGCTCAAGCTGCCGTCTGTGTGTGTGTGTGCGCTTATGTTTGTGTGCGTATGCGTTGCAGCGAGATGAGTGTTGAAAAGTATAGAGTAGCAGCGCTTCGATATTTACGGCGCGAGGGTGTGTATACGGGCAGCGTTCCCTTTGCGCTTCTACACATGATCGGCTTTACGTGCTGTGCTCACTGCAAGCAGAGTGCAGTGCAGAGGCCTAGTGTAGCGTCACCAACACGAGCCATGTTCCAGGAAAGTGAGCAAAAGGAATAAAAACAAAAGCCTGGCAATATGTATGTTTCAGTTTAGCACTGGCAGATACCCAAACTGAATGAATGCTGCCAATGAACTCAGATGACCTAATATCAGTCCAAGTCAGCTGTTTTTTCCAGTTTTCAATCAGTGACTAGTAGAAAACCTGGTGGAAACAATGAAATTTCTTGCCCCCCAGTGGAGAATCATTCTTACACTCGATGGGAAAATTATTCTCAAATTAAGCCAAACTTGTTTTGCTGTGAGATGTTTATGTTAGTGAAAAACAAATAGACCACAGACCTGGATAGTCACAGAAGTGGATCCTCCTCTTCTCCAGCTCTGGGTTGTTCCGCCTGTTATATTTGGGACCCGTCAGGACGCCCTGGCCATGTGTCATCAGCATGGCATGAGGGGACAACCCCGTTACCTTTATCCCTCCCAGACGCTGCTGGTATGGAGGCGGAGGTTGGGACGCTAAGCTGAGCAGCTCCGCCTGGCCATCTGGGCTCCCTGGCTGGGAGTTTGGGGGTGAGGGCGGCAGGCTGTGGGGCGCTGTGTGCTGGGATGAATTGGGAGTGGCCTGGTAGTAGCCATGGTGCTGCAGCAGTTGGTGTTCTGCCATCATGTAGTTGCCGTTGGTTGTCGGCAATGCGACGCCTCCGAGGTTCAGCATGGTCCTGCTGTTTGGGGAGCCGTGCGTCGATGGGCTGGTGTGTGACAGAGTCATGGTAAGGTCAGCACAGCTGGTGATGGGCATGTGGTAGACCTGTGGCTGGGGGGCTGGGGGTCCGATGTGAAGCTCTGTGTCCAAATTTGGTTGCTGCTGAGATCCGACGGCCACGTTAACCACTCCTTCAGAGCTCATGTCTGGTTTGATGAAAACACTGTTGACCACAGGCGGCACGCTGAAGACAGAGGTGAAGTCTGGCAGGGCCTGGGTCGTGGTGGTGGGAATGGAGCATGGCACCTCCAGCCCGGGTTCTGTCTTGATCTGCTGCGGCGTGAGGGTCTTGGTGTTGGGCCTGTAGAGGCCTGTGCGGAGGTGGGTGGTGCTGGGAAGGATGACGTTGATGTTGAGGCTGTAAGGGGTGGAAGGTTTGTCCTCCGAGAAGTACTCGTCCACTACAGAGGCACTCTCTCGTCTGTACTTTTTGTCAGTAGTGTCAGTCGAGGAACTCAAGAGAGGACTAATGACCTGGGGGAGGTATTTGTCCAACTCTAGTCGAGTCTGAAAAGAAAAATAGGACATAAAGTTTAAAGGAGAAATTCATCATGTTTAATGACACTGCAATTTACTACAACTCGTCACTCTCATTTTGAACATCCCACTTTGTCTTCTGGCGACTTAAAGAGAAAAAAAAAAAAAAACTCTTAGTGTTTTGGATTGTGGGGTGAACACCAAATCATGACCACAGCTGTGCATCACGATTAGCTTCTTTTCATGCCAGGAAAACTATCAGTGAGTATAATGCAGCTTCAGTACTGCCAGGGGATGGTGTTCTATCTCCACTGGAGCAATTCTTGTTAAAATCTCGTGGTACAGTGCTAACGGGTGGGAAATATGTTAATGTGAACCAAATGATAAATTGCAGGATTTGAAAAAAAAAAAAAAACTTTTGGAAAACTCTGTGGAAACATCTGCAGCAGTACTGTTTGGCATGGTATTTGTTTAACATGGGCACAAATACAGTATTTGCTTAACCAATGTAATTATTTTACGAGATTAATGGGCTGCAGAGGGTGATAAGGTGGCTGTAACATGGCTCAGTTCCACCTAAGAAAAGTTTTACTGAAGATGGTACCATGACATCCTCCCCTCCTTCATGCCTCACATTCCTGTTTCCTGCTTCCTAGTGGAGTTCGTTGCCCTGACAAACCGCCAGAACCAGGATTAGGAACAGACAGATTTCAGCTACATTCAACTTAATGTTACTCCTGCTGTTGTTGGCTGGAATTATATAAGGCGGACATGTCATGAAATCAAACAGTGAAGAGATATTGGTGTCATTGCTTTTGCTTTAACGTCATTCTTCAGCTGATCATTGGGCGACAATGATGCAACTGCAGTAATAATCCTGGGCATTTTTATATAAAACATACAGTAGTTTTACATCAGATATTAAAAAGAAAGAAAGAAACAAACAAAAAAAACAAAAAATCCATCTACTATCCACAAAGTTTAAAGGTTTTCCTTTTGCTAATTTCCACTCTCACTGGGAAAAACCCACTGGGACACAGGAAGTGATGTGGTTTACGTTTAATTTGTGTTAAAGAGAATAAGTGTAAAGCACAGTACAATGCAGTACGTGGGGCCACGCTGGAAAAGGGAAGATGTCAGGTTTTTCCGTGCACCAAGCAGCATTTAACAATGGAAGAACTAGAATATAACGATGATGGCGGTCAGGGCTGTTTCTCATGTTACCGTGGAGATGCAACACATCAGATGTACTCGTACGACCACTGTGGAGATAGCGCATTTGTTGAAATACAGAGATAAGTTTCCAAGCAACAAGACGCGACAGGCTGAGGGTATTAGAAAATAAATTGCAAGTGTTTTCAGTAGAAGGCATTATCTTATCTTAATCGTGATTTACTGGTGTGTGTGTCCGTGTGTTTATGTGTTTGAGTCTATGAAGCAGTCACTCCTTTAGAGGTGCACAAGCCGTTAAGTAAAGAATCTGTGCCGTAGGGACCACCCACACACACACACACACACACACACACACACACACACACACACACACACACACACACACACACACACACACACACACACACACACACACACATGTGTGGCAAAATGTATAAATGCATGTATTATAGAAATATAAAAAAACAAATATACATATGCATTTGCATGCAAATAAAGGCATGCAGGTGCAGATACAAACCATCTTACCAACACACACTTAACTATGCACAGGCACACAAACAGGTAGAGAGTTCCCTCCTTGGTCGTGGCCAATGGACAATGGCTCCATGCATGAAAGAGAAAAAAAAAAGCCAAACCAAAACAAAGGCTGAAGGCATGTGAAAGCGGCAGAGAAACCTAAACAATGTGGTAAAAATAGACCTGCCAGACACATTCGATCCTTGCAACACATACACAGGATGAAGGGAGGGAGGAGAGACCGGAGAGAGAGAGAGAGAACAAAATGAGGGATAAAGGGCCAAGAGAGAGTCAAAACCATGAGGGAAAAAAGTCAGCAGCTAATAAGGAATTGATACTATGTGTGAACGCAGGTGGCTAATCTGAGGAAGACCAGACTGGATTCAGAGTGACTGATGTTCAGGAAGCTACACAGAATCTCCCGATGGGAAATCTGCACGTTTCCTTGAAATCTGGAACCTAAAAACTAAATATTCCGCTGCGTCAGAATTCACAAAAAGCACGCAGCAGCTCAGACCTAATGCCAACTCAGTGTCGAACACAACAATCACTGCTCTCACTTGTGTAACTAAATGCATGTCTGACGTTAACTTTTTTCATTGTCTGATTCTTTTTTAATGACCTTCATTTAACCGGGATGTTTCCATGATGTCAAAATTTCCTGCCAAAAACAGCAGCACAACAATCTTCTGATTAATCAGAAATGATGACACTAGTTACTGATAATTCCTTCAATAATTTTGCTGTTTTGGGGGCTTGATGAAATATCAAAAGTTATGACAAATGTCTAGCACAATTAACTACTGCCCCCCCCCCCCCAAAAAAAATTCAATTTTACTGACATGAAATGGGGGAAAGGGAAGCAAATAACTGAATCTATGAAGCTTAAACTAACTAACTTGATTACCATAAGTAGGATATTACTTTCCAGTTGACAGACTAATCCACTTAATCACATTAGTTTCATATTTTATGTTTTTAGATTCCTGTATATTTTGAGCACTGAAGCACAAGGAACTGCTTCTCAGTTGTCTTGATTTATCAGTCAGCTATCAGAGCTGAACTGTATGAACTGCACCCCCCCCAAGGAAATCATAACCCCGGGGGTTCATCTGAGTCCTGGACTGACTCAAATGATTTGGGACAAATGACCCAACGAGGTGCTGATGTGTCCGAGGTCACGTCCAGCAGCTGAGCACATACAAAGGGAGAAAGGAGAAGAGAAGGCCTGTTTCAACACTATTATTCTGCAGCGCTGCCTCAAGTGCCAGCACTGTCAACACGCACACGCGCACACACACACACACACACTTTTCAATTCAAGTTTCTGTTTTCAGGCTGGGTCAATAATTACACTTGCGTCTTTCATTTTCTTTTCTTTTTAAACACAAAGAGTGCATTTGCGCAGGTATTGTTATGGCAAACAATACAACTAATCTTTTTCGAAAGGTATTTAGGCTACGCATTTTGTTTTTTCAATGTTCTATGGAAACAGCCAAAACATCCGGTGAACGAGTTCATTTCTTCTAAATGGCTTTATTTACCACTGTTCTTTGTGTGTGAGAGCGGGAAAGAAAGAAAAATGGAGTTAAGACTGTGTAGTTATTTACTTTTTCACATTTGCATCTGTCCGTGTGCACAGGGCTAATATGTCCATCGTTCGTCACCGGTGAACTCACACCACCTTGTCATCACTGCAATCTGAGCACTTGGTGAAATTAAAGTCTTGGCTATTTACTGAGGGGAAAAAAAACAAAAAAAACAAAAACAGCCTCTCTGTTTCCTTCCCACTGAGGGCTCCTGTGTGTCTTTCAGGACGGGACACAAACAGGTTCTGTGCTGTTGGGGTGCTGGCAGCCATGATCCGGCGGTGCCCTTGGCCGTGTCCGCTGCTGGCCTGCTGTTGATCCGTCTTGCTTTCGACCTCTGCTCTCTGATTTGCCCCAATCGTTTCGTTGCTACTGACATTTCTCTCTTTAGCCTCTTTTCTGGGAAGAATGTGCAAAGAAAACATTTTGCGTAGAAAGGTTGAGGTTATCAATGGAGGATGCGTCTGTAAACAGCGTGTTGGTTCAAAGTTCAAATAAATTAAACTTTTTGTGTGTTTTGAAACACCGACAGTCCAACTGAAACACACCAAATGTATGTATTTTTAAAGTCAGTAAGTTTGCAAATATGCTCAGCAAACAGTCCATGAGTTAAAAAATACATCTTTAAAAATCATAAATCATTTCAGCTTAGTCCCTGACCAAAGCAAGCGACCGCTCTTCCTCCCTTTCCACTAGAGATATTGAAATATCTGATCAAGACTTGCAGCCCCCACGAACTGTACCATTCAGTATGTCGAAACGTCAACGTAAACCTGTGTCATAATTGAAATCTTGGCATTTTGGGGGTTGAAGTGCGTTCGCTAATTGGGGGTGTTTTCTATTCTTTAAAAGTGCCTTGTTAGTAAAGTCGTCGATACATTAAGCGAGGGGCACGGCAGCCTCAAAGCAAACTAGTCAATGAACTACGATTCAAAATGTCTCTGTATCATTTTATGTGCTTGACGAGTAGAACCATCTTCCGGCCAAGACTCGTCAGTTAATAATTGGAGAACATGTACAACAGCTCCACTATGAATCCTTCTGCCTGATAAGAAAGTCTTATCAGCTCTGTTCAGGTTTATGGGATGGAGGTGGAGTTTCCACACTTACGCCAATATGACGTCCATCCTTACAAAAGGACCTTGATATGTTTTTTTGCCCCATTTACTACAAATATAAAGAATATTTTTTACACTGCTATCCAAGTGTTGGTCTTATCATAATGCTTGCAGCCAGCGTTTTCCGTTCAGTGCCCTAACAATATAAAAATCAGCTTGCAGGGACAGTAATCCACCACAATCTTGTCTGCTCTTGCTGACAAAGTTGAAAGTTGAAAAGTCTGCACTTTGTTACCACACAACAGCATGTTGTTGACAAAAATCATAAATGCGAAAAAATTTAAAAGGCAGACAAGATGTTTACTGTGACGCCAGGCCAAAGGTCCAGACGGCGTCTCCATAATTTCCACCCTCCCACGTTGTCAAAGAACCACGCGGCTCGCTCGCCGATTTCACATGTGTCTAACCAATCAGGGCTCTTCCCACACTGAGCTGGCTGGTGGATTAATACATATCAGAACTAAATCTGTTATTAATGTCACAGATTTGTCATAAAGAAATTGTCCGGGGAGATTACACTTTTTTTTTTTTTTTTTAGCCTAACTCCTCGCTCTTTGTGGGCATCATAATCTAATTTCTTAAACATACAATGTTTAGTAAAATTTATTGCTATTCAGCCCAAATTTAGTTTATTGAGTTGTCTACAAAATCCTCAACAGGTTTTTAAACCACATCTACCCATTCCAGCCTCATACAGATAAACGTAGGGGTCATCTTCCAAGCCTCCAAGCTACAAGGTCTGCCATCTTAAGTAGTCCCCTTCCCTGTTAATTGCAAAACAAATGGCCGTGTCTGCACGTCAGTTTTCCTTTATGACTCTTAGGAATGCAGAGAAATGGTGGCCAGTCGCCTTTTGATCTCCATAAAAAACACTGAACTGATAGTGTTTGGGGCCCCCCGGTCTGCTCGCTGTTAATGGACCAGGAATCAAGACAGGGTCATCAGAGCAAAAATAAGACCTTTGAGACTGAAATGATGTTTTATGGCCACTGATGGAGGGAGAGATAGGGAGGTCTGTTTTGGCTTTTCCAGGACAGTGACAAGTGAAGGGCGGCCAAAATCCACTTGGCTCTTCGCTGATGATATGCACCTGAATGAAGACTTGAAAACCTTTATTTTACATGTAAGAGTAACATGTTAATTGAATGGTTTGTTATGCTACATTTTATATGCAACATATGTGTAATCTGACCTCTTTAACCCATGATGAGGCTGCACATGATGGGGAATTATTAAGGTGGTTTTTTTTCATGGTACACAGTAATCCAGGTGTCCAAAATACCTGAGTTGATTGATGGTGGACAGAAAATTTCTTAGGAAGCTCTGTTTTTGCTCAGCGTGGCGATTACTTTAACACTCTAATTTCAGCTCTGTGACTTGCAAAGAGCTGTAACATGAACCACAGTCTCAAAACTTGCCGTTAATCATTGTTCAAACATAACTCATCTTGCGAGAGATTTCTTTGGAAATTAAACTGAAATATCCTTGTATTCGGGTTAAAGCTAAAGCTCTCTCGTGCGTCTATTTCTGTCTCTTATTCCCTGTCTCTCTTTGTTCTATATTGGCCCGCAAAACAGAAAAGGTCCTTCTCAAATTTGGCAAGCAGCAAGGGTGGGTGGCGGGTCTGGGGGCATTTCCAGAACCTGGATCCAGAGTTCCTCTACTGGCATTTTCATTTCAAATGTCACAGAGCACTTAGAATAATCACTGTGATTAATGATATGTATGGAAATCGCAGACTGCCTGAGGAAAGCGGAAGAAAATCAATGTGGCACTCTTTCTTGATAACTCCAAAACACATCCGTGTAAACTAACTGTTGTTAGAGACTCCGTATACTGATCTTCTGCCTCGCCCCTGCAATGATTTCACCTTGTTTTTCTATTAGACAGAGCAATTTCACCGGTTTTCCAGACGAATGAAGGGTAAACAGTGAGAGTCATTACAGAGACTTTGCGGCTTCGGTAGACGAGTTTGCAGAACCTCAGGCATGAGAAAACAGTAGAATGCGACTTGTCTGCTGACGGCGTGTGTTGTCTGGTGCAGAGAGACGGCCGGGCGTGATGGGTACAGATGACATCAGCAGACCAAACAATCCGAACAGAGAACAGAATGAGTCAAATGATGAATCTCTGCGCTTCTGGTCAGTGTGCTGGTACGCTGACACGCTGCTGGAGGATCAGACTGATTGATGGGTTTGCGTGTGTACATCGGGTTGACATACTAAACACTCCGTGGTTTATCAGCCAGTGATGTCATTTTTTGCCGGTATGACGCAGGTTCAGCGCAGCTGAATAAAAGCAAAGCGGAAATAAAATTAGATTTCATGTACAACAAAAGCCTATTTTACACTGAAGGTATTTACATGGTCCTGAGGTTGTAGGACCGGTTTGATAGTTGGGGGTCATGTCTGGACAGATGTGATCTAATCTGCACCACAAAAATTAAAAAGGACATCGAGTTATTTTGTTGGCCTTCACTGTTTCGACTAATTGATTCATTTACATAGCAAACTGAAGTAATTTCAATTTCTTTTACTTGTTGCGTTAATGTTACTGATGCCTTAAAAATCAAAGTTTATTTTTCCAGCCCAACTACCTGGTGTTCTTAAAATGTCTCCTGTGGAGAATCAAAGCCATGAAAGAAGCCATGCTGAGAGTAAATTGACACACAGACAGGTAACCGGGGTCTGCCATTTTAGTCCTGCTTGTGATTAACACGCATGAGATGACCCGGTTAAGGTGTCTAAATAACAGCAGGTATAACCCGTGTCTTAAACCTCACTCTGATCTGAATTTCTGACTGACGCTCATTGTGACAGCAAATTAAAAAGGTATTAGAGACAGAGTCAAAAGTGTGAGAGCTGAGGTGAGAAAGAAAAATACAGCCCTGATGGACAGCCATCTGAGCACAATGACAACACTCACAGAGGACATTAGAATCAGAAATCAATGAGTTCAAAAGTATCAGAAGAATGAACTATGGTTTATTGTGTTTTTTATAAACCAACTAAAGAAAATATATTAGCAAAAAAAGTGAACAACAAAAACCCTACGTTAAAAGCTGGAACTGTCCTTTTGCCTCAAACCCAATTTCCAATATCAAATCCAATCTAAATTTAATATACGTTATCACAAAACAGTCTAAATGAAACTCATTCTTCCCAAATGTTTGACAATCTCCAAGGATGAACCAAACAAATGAAGCATGTTGTTTCTCTCCAACAAACTTGCCATCGCCAGTCAATGTGGGGTTCTGGCGAGCTGAGACTCGTTGTCATCAGACACTTGCTCAGATGCAAATCAGCTGCATGTGTTGTGCTGGAAGTCAAATCCTTAGTCAAACCAAAACCATTTAATCCTCTGCTGCATGAAAAAGGTCTGCTGACAGACGGTGTGTGTGTGTGTGTGTGTGTGTTTGTGGTTCCACAGGTCGCTAGAAGAGGGTCAGTCGTGACATCGGAATCATTAATGCAAACAAAACAAGCTGCCGGTGCAATCCCAGGGAGTAGAAAACCTCTTGAAAACCCCTGAGAGAGGAGTAGGTTTTAACCATATCTGAGTATTGATCTTCAGGAATCATTAGGCGTGACTGGCAACACCTTCTGCATCTGTACACCATTAAGTTACTCTGTAACTTCCCGTGCCGTCTACGGTTGGTCTTACAGGAAACCCCTTGGTGATAAAATGACTAATGAATCTGGAAATATTTTCATATCAGTTACTTATTCTGCCATTACAGCTACACTATGCACTGTTTGTTTTTGCGGTTTCTGCTTCCCAAAATGTCAGGATTTGCATCTTTTCGCTTTTCACCGATGAAGTATCTTAGCATTCAGTCTACTCAGTTCCAGCCGGGTGGTGTCTGCTCAGTGCAGAAAAACCACAGACTAAACCTTAAAACATGTTGGACTTCGAAGCTGACCTCTTGATGACATGATTACTACAGTTTTACGTTGAAAAAAAAAAAAAAGAGGGGAATCCTGGCTCTACTGTTTGCTTGCTGTACATCACACAATCACTAAGAATCTGAAGACACAGTTTTGCCGAATGATAGCCTGTGGCCAGATGTTTTCTAGCTGCCACTGTAAAACTCTCCACATACCTCAAGTGTAGAAGGATGTTCCTCCAGTGCCTCAGAGAGGTTGCGCAAGAGAAGCATCTACCTGTCCTGTGTTTAATCTGCGCTAATCGATATCTTTGTGTTAACAATGGCTCAAATTACTATGCAGTGGTGCAGTCAGCAGCTAAAGAGTCAACTATTATTTCCTTGAGGAGTTTTTGTGAGAACAAAAGAAGAGCTGAAAGAATATTTACATGTGTCAGGTGCCCAGAAACACGGCTCGAAAACAATGTTAATGGTCCTGCATGTTTGCTAGGTGTTATGCCCTCAATGTCAGTTTTGTGTTTACAACTTACATGTTCCTGAGGGGCCAAAAAAATTAAATTGGTGCAGTTTCACTGTTTGACACTCATTTTAAAACAACCGCAGAAAAATCCATAGGTGAAACAGACGTAGCCACCGAGTGAATTTATAGACAGATTTTTGACAAGTACTCAGCAGCAGGAGACACATTTTGGCACAAATAAACACTGATAAAAAGAAGGAGGATAACAGTATTTCAGACGAACTAAAACCTGCATGTGACTGGTTTTTTTTTTGGGAGCCTCATCAAAATTTCACTGCTGCTGTGACTTTCTCATGAGTTTGGCTTTTATCATCCTCTCTCATGCCTCGAGGCGGCCTGAGGAGATGCGGGCCCTGCTCAGACAGGTCGGGCAACATACTGCTGTCACGACACCGGCTGAGTTAAGCGCTCTTTAAAACGCCAACACAATGACACAAAGACATGTCTCAGAGGGAAATAATAAAGCGGGGGAAAAAAAAAAAAAAAAGAAAAAGGACA
The DNA here is from genome assembly GCF_016859285.1 of Xiphias gladius. Taxonomy (NCBI): domain Eukaryota; kingdom Metazoa; phylum Chordata; class Actinopteri; order Istiophoriformes; family Xiphiidae; genus Xiphias; species Xiphias gladius. Next base: position 3,956,020 of record NC_053416.1, on the reverse strand, counting down.
AGAGGCAGACTCCATTAAGTCAGAACTTTCTGTTGCGCTTATAGACAAGAGAAGACAAGGTTGAAATGGGAAGCAAGAGAGAGCGACGGTAAAAGAAACAGGCAGACATGAAACGAACTGATCTGTGTGGAATGTGTTTTATGAAACCGACTGCATGCACCCTCATGGTGTATCAAGAGCACACAAGGTAAACCCTCTCCGCTGCGGTTGGCATTAATTTGCCTGAGGGGCAACTATTTCACTTAACCTGACTTCTTTGTTCTTGACAAAGTCATGTTTTGCATAACACCGAGCACAGCGTGTTACGGCAACAAGAAGCGAGAGATGTTGGCCATTTTGTCTCAAGCAAAACCACGGGGCAAACAACAGAAGTGACACGAACTAAGTTGTTGCAGAGAGATAGGATCACAGTTTATGTTAGAATATACTGTACGTTGTTAAGGTGCTTCATTTAGAACTACTGTATAATGTTGATTACCCCAGCAACTGAACAAACAAGTCAAGATTTTGTCTTATGATAATCAAGTCAATGATTGACAGCTAAAACCCGTGCTGCTCTGATCATGTTCAAGTTTTCAGCTGCACCACATTGTGATTCAAGGAATCCCACAAGCAAACACACCGGTTCATTTAGGCTATAAAATACTTCTGTTTATGACACTCACTGTGTCCTACGTGTATCTGCAGCAACGCAGGCAGGGGAGGTGGTACACGGCGTTTCCGACATCCCGCTAAAGACATGGGCTAATGTCATAGCAGACACAACGGCTGTCAGAGCTCCTGAAAATAACTCAGCTTTGTTGTGCTGAAAGAAGAGCAGGTGGAATAAGCTGTGGCTTCAGCCCTTTACGCTTTTTGGCATTGTTACACCCGTTAGACATTACTGAGGTGCATTTCTTTTCCTGCACCGTAAAACTGATATAAAAGATGAATTCTACGCAATGTAATTATAGTTTATAATCAGAATTCCTTTAAAAATGGTCGGTATAGACAGAGGAGAGACAAGAAATATAAAGTGACGACAGTACTGATATGAGAGCTGTACGACGACGTGGCTGGCCACGTGAAAACAGAGGAAAACAAAGACAGATTCTCAACAATCCAAGATGATTTAACTCCCAATAAAAAAAAAAAAATAATAATAATAATAGTAATATCTGCCAATACCAAGTCTGGTCTGATACAGATATTTTCCTACATAACCCTGCTGCACGGCCCACTCTTGGCCCAGACCAGGACTACATTAAAAAAACGGCGCCCCAAAGAAATCTACATATGTTTGACTGCTGCCAAGAGATGTGGGTTAGCTCGTGTGAACACGCCTATCCAGTTGGCGATGCCAGTAGAGTCACTTCAGAACAGTTCCATCCTGTAACCGCTTTCATTCCATGTTTGCATAAAAAAAATAAAAAAATCATCAGCGTCGCTCACTACGTGATGCTTTGTGAGAAATGTGTTGCATGCGGGCACAACACCTGACAAAGGCAGCGGCATAGCCGCATGCGTCGACGCCACCAGAACGAAGGGCAACAACTGTACAACCGCGCTTCACCCGTCGAATCCACCGTGGGCCCCGCCAAGCTGGTCGCGTGGGACCCCCGGGGCAGCAGAGCCGCCGTAGCCCCCAATCTCTGGGTCTACTGCCGTGTTTACCAAACACATGGCGGGAGGCCAGACTCAGCACCATCGGAAGGCATCCGGTTTCTGTTTGCGTTCTGCTGTGGGCCAACTCGGGGCCAACGTACAATTCGAAGCCATTCAACTTTCAAGCTTAACTAAAGGAGGTGGTCGGGTGGGCATAAAACACTGGGACGTTGCCCCGCTCTGCCGTGGTGTGACTTACTTCCTGAATCGTTCAGGCACATTTCTGGCACCAGAGCAAGAAGTTGTTTTTTTTTGGGGGGGGGGTTCCTCTTGGACAGAGAGACTTGCAAATGAGTTCGATGACTGATGGAGAAGAAGCCATTTTGAAGACTTGTTTCAGCTCCAACCCGCTTTCTCAATCCTGTGGTTAAATCCCTTGACTTAACAGCTTCTGCAGGCTGGGGTGGCCCCTTCTGATGTGGAGGAAATTACTGCACAGCACAAATACAAAGCTTGCTTGTTGTCAGTTAACGACACAGCCGACTGCAATAAGCTTGTTATCTCTTTCCCATAAATATGTCAACAGTGACAAACTGCATCGCCTTCTCCGTATCCATCCATACATACATATAAAACTTTGCAGTAGGCACTGACACAGCCTATTTAAAACACGTACAAGTGATGCAAGGGCACTGTGTGTTAGGGAATGCCACTGGATTTAATCTAAAAATCCCACGTACATTTCCTGCAAATCCTCCTTTCAAGACACAGCTACCAATAAAGTTCGATTTGAACGGTTTGCGCTGCAGCTCTGCCACTGATTGCTCCGGACACGGCTGACAGGTAAAACTTCACCTGCGTTTACCACCACGGACACGTCTGCCCTGCCTGTACAGGTGAGCCGCTTCTCCCCACAGGTAAAAGCAACGTGCGGCTCTCCGGTAATTAAATGGTCATGAGCCACTTTCTCTCCCCTCAGCGCTACCTGTTGTTTCGCCCCCGCGCGGCCACGGCGTCTGTTAAGGCTCGAGAGTGAAGGTTAAGGAGGAAAAATAACGAGCGGGCATCAGAACAACCAGAAAGGCCGCAGCTCTGGCTCACCGAGGACCCGGCTGTGCTCGGCGGGCCGGCAGAGACTCTCACCCCGGGTTTGACGTCCTCGAACACAGACGCGTCCTCCGCGCCGTCGGCTCCCGACATCCTCACGGGCTTCAGCTGCGTGAAAACCGCCCTTTCGTCGGTCGTATGCGGCGGATTCATGGCCAGTCCTACGCTCGCTGCCATCACAATTATTACCCAAACAATTATGTCTTCTTCACAATCTGGGTTAAAGGTACGGAAAGAGCTACTTTTGTCAACTGGGCCCGACTGGAGCTGAAAGCTACGAAATAGGTCCACAGCCCTCCCCTCTTTTCTGGCTCCCAGGTACGCTTTACCTGTGCTCAAGTACGGACCTGCTACCTGGAAGCGAGGACCGACGCAGAATACAGCCAATCAAAGCAGAGCATTGGCCCTGCGGCCCAATCAGCCGCGCGGAGGAAGGCGGAACTCACCTGAGAGACTGCGGGGAAGGAGGAAAACAACTGCAGGGCAGCTGGCAAGGTAACTACTGTCTCCTCAACCGCACACACCGCACACACCGCACACACAATCGTAGTTACATCGCAGTAACGACAAGATTGATAGCTTTGTTGTTTTAAGTAAATCAACGTGACAAAAATCTGACCTTCCTCCTCCTCTGCCTCGATGAAAGCATTTTCTACAATAAACTAGCTGCCAAACTTTTTTTTTTTTTTTTTGTCCTGGCTGTGTTTCTTGAATTTCAGATTTTTGCAATACTGTGTATACCCGTCTCATGAAAAGAAATAAATCAGTCATGCTGATAAAGAAGCAGCAAAGCTCTATTGTATTCAACAACAGACTGGTGAAACAGTGGAATTAACGGGTGAAAGTTTGGGACAATAGAGCTTTATGAACAATGGCTGCGGCCCAGTTTTCAAATCTGTTCTGTTGTACATCCTAATAAGAAACTATGTTCAGTCTCTAATCACTGGAATCCAACTTAACCTGTGACTAAAATTTGAAAAGAACTGTTTCCAAGTAAGTCTTTACAGTAGGCGATGCGTGAATGCAAAGGAAACGATTGTGCGTTTCATTGTGACGGTATTTTTTTTTTTTTTTGGCGTGGTGAGTAAAAACGGCAACACACGCGGATCGTTTGATGGGAGTGCAATAGAAACGCAGAGAAGACGAAGATCACATGCATGATCGAAAATCGAGCTCGTTGTTTATGTCACGGGCCAGAAGAAGCGTTACAATAAACAGGATTCGAAGGAATAAAAGAAGATTTTTCAATGAGTCAGTGCTCCGAGAGCTAATAAAGATAACATCTGAATCGCCAAGGGGTTCTAACCACAGATCCTCAGTGATTTCATTTCCTTGAATTTCATTTGTTTGTTGCTTTTTTTTTTTTTTTTTTTTAATGTTTTACAACATCGGTATTCTGGGCATCCTCTCCTGTGAGACTTGCCACCACAGATACACGAAGGTGGCAGATTTTTGACTCAACAATTGTTTACTAATTAAAGAGCAACATATCCACTTGTGTAATTTTCTTGTGTGTTTCAGAGGCTCCATGTTGATGCAACTGGATAAACATGCGATCGTAACTGTAATTTAGTAACATCAATTTGCTTCTGCCTTTCATTGTCTCTAAAACAACGTGCATGCTTATTTATCTTATAGGAGTTAATGGTACTCTTTAAAAAAAGCGTTTCCAATCCTGCCTTGATACGAGGCGACGCGTCCTTACACAGGAAATAGAAAAATAAACTACTTGATCAAATATAGACTGAGATCGGCCCCGTTCACCGCTTAGCTCGCAGCGAGGAGGCCGTCTTAACCAGCTGGAAGTGTCAGATAGCAACACAGCACGGCTGATAGATGATATGGCAATACTTTTGTCACCTGCATCTGCCGGCCCTGCCTGCACAAACTGATCAACAAAACATTACTCTTGAATACGACTAGATGTGCAAACGTGGTGGGACCAGTCTGGAATCAATCCGGGTCCCTGTAATTTGAAGCGTGTAGCAGTCGGGACACGGTTTTTACAGGTCACAGAGTGACTTGTTGCAAAAGCCCATTGTTCTCCCACACTGCACCAACCTGACATTTGCTCCCCCTCTTGCAAAGCGAGTTTTATCAATACAGCGCCACGTCCAGATTTCTACAGGTGTCAGGTGCACCACACCTAACCAGCTAAGATAAATCATGATAAATCCTAACTCATTTACAGTAAAACAAAAACAAACAAAAAAACCCCAAAAAACCCAAGGATAGAAAATGACACAAAAGAGAGAGAGAGAGCAATAGCAGAGCAGACAATGACAATCACTTCTCTATGATGTTTCCTGGTCAGGAGCACGGCCAGGAGCCAGGAAGCCAGGGAGAACACTCTGCAGCGGATTAACATTTTATCGCTGAAATACATTAGGCAAGGCACGTTTATTTGTATAGCACTTTTCAACAGGGCAATTCAAAGTGCTTTACATAAGACATAAGGGACAGTTTGTCTAAAAGGGCACTCCACCGATTTTAGCTCCACGGGGCCCGATTCGACTCCATTGTGTTCATACCAAACACCTATTGACCTTTAAACAGGCAACTCTTTGCACGTGTTCAGACAGAGGCCTCTGCACTATTCTGGGGGCACAAATGGTTGTTGACTCTTGACTCACAGCGGCATCATAATGCCGGCACTAATGAACCGGGTGTCTGTGTATCAGCCCTGTAAGATATCATTAACTGTCAGGGCTTAACATGACGTTTTCATTTCAGTTTCATTTCGCCATCGCGATCCATCACCATCAAAATACATGCCACTTACTTTTAATGTCTAACTTATTTATGTGATATATCATTGCAGTAACATACTGTAGTTTCTGTCGTAGCTATTAAATACACTAGCTAGTTTGGTATTTTTCAGTATAACACATCAGTATGATACTAGAGAGACTGTGTGCTGCAAAGACCAGGAGCATACATGATACGGTTTAGCATCACCGTCTGAGCTTACTGCTGTCAGACAGGTATACAGGAGCTCACAAACCGTGAGAAAACTCAATAGTGATGTAGGTTCTGTTCAGACATATAATAGAAGGACCGTTTCTGATCTGGTCTAGTTTGTTCCACTGGTTGGCCTGCATATTTGCAGACTATAAATATACCACAGTTTAACATGGTAAACGGTGATAAAAGAGCGGGTACAATACGCTGTGCGTGCTAAAATAGTTAATTGGAAAAATTCCAGGAGGGCAAGTAGGCTATTAAAAATACCGGTTGAGCTTTGCACAACCAGTCACCTTCCCCATCACCACTAGGGAGGTTCAGTTTTCTAGACTCCGAATGGAGGATCCTGGCTTATCTGCTATCTTAGCATCAGACTGGTGTATTCTTCATTTTTATTTGAACAACTCCTACGAAAAGACCAAAACTAACAACGTGTTAGCGTAACTGACAATACATTATGACATCCGTACCCCGTCTGTTTGGCCTCAAGCCCGCTGGTTCCCGCCGAAGGCAGAAATTCTTAAAAATGGGGCGCGAATATGTAGTTTCATTTTTCAACAGTCCTTAGAGTCCGCGGCCATCCTAGCGGCTTCCGTCAGGCTGCGCTTAGGCACAGTGGTGCATCGACACGTTAACATGCTCACGGTGGTAAGGTGACACGCTGATCCGTAGCAGGTAAAATGCTAACCATCTTAGTTTAGCATGCTAGCATGCTAGCATTTACTGATGAGCGCTAAACATCAAAGCTGAGGCTGATGGGAATGTCAGTAGTTTTACAGGTATTGGTTATGGTTAGATATAGTAGTAATAGTAATAATATATATAGTAGTCATATATTATAGTAATAGTTACTGGAAGTAATAGTTAAGATATTTCACTCTGGACCAAAGTGGTAGACAAACTTTCAGAGACTCAGTAATTTAGTAAAACGGCTGGACACTGAGGAGACTGGGGACTATTCCTCTATGTGGATCGATACATGGGGCAGGTGGTACGCTAGTGAGTACAGCAGCAGGACGGTGTATTTGGGACTGACTTAAAATAAACTACAGTGCCCATATTCATCCTGATGATGATGGAACATATCACACAGTGCGACAGTGTGTCTTAAGTGGGTGTTTTAAAAGTTTTTAGGCGATAGGAGCTCTATGGCAAAGAGGAATAAACTCTATCAGGCCTTGGCTGCGCAGACAGTACTCGTTATGTGTAGAGGGGCAAATGTTTAGCACACATAAACTCATCGACATCTTTAGAAATGTACATTACTAATTAATGCCATATGGGTTCATTTTCAAATCTAGTAGTTTGTTAATCAAAAGCAAAATTGGATATTTTACAATTGTTCGTGCCACATTTGGAAACGGTAACTCGGTCGTGGCTGCGAAGACAAACGACTTTGGGCTGAGAAACACAAAGCTGAAGTGACATTGCTCCCAATGGCAAACGGCTTCCGAGCAGCTTTTGTCAAGTCTTTTGTCAGGTTTAACTAAATACTTTACCAGGAAATCTTTTGTTAGAGTTAGTCAGCGACCTGGCCCCTGTTTTTGATGGATGTACAGGCTGGAGCCACCGCGCCAGTTCTGTCAGTTACATCATTGATGATTAAGATTTGATCACACTTCTTAAAACTGCCTAAAGTTACTTTTGCAATGCTTTTACTAAGCAAATTAAATCATAGCAAAAAAAAGATACTCCACCCACAGTCTGCTTCATACTCAATGGATCCTCAATCCCAGTGAGCTTAAAAAGATGGCTTTAGGAAGTTTGTGTTTGTTCATTCTTTAAAAAAAAAAACCACTCACACCATTCTAGCAGAGTAATGCACTTCCTCACTGTCCGTGCATATGCTCAGTGCATTCGAGACACTCCTATTTTTGCTAATTATGGCTGAATACACTGCTTCAGTCTCAGTCATCATGCATGAAAAGCTCAGAAGCAGACAGGTGCCTTCACCTTGTTTAGGAACCGACGTGAGTTCTGCTTGTACTTCAGACTTGGCCTAAATCTCCAGTGGAGCATTACCATCATTAACTCAAACATATTTCATCTTATGCAAGCAGAACGAACAGTATGTACTTGATGTACAGGGTGACACAGGTTTCAGTAAATGGTTCCAACTGAGAGGATCATAATGAATGAAATAACCCACAGCGTTAGTCTGAACTATAAAGGTTTGAATGCCCCTTGAGGCTCCTTGAGGCACGATTTGTCATATTCCAAAAAGGATACAGTATTTTCTATGTGATGCTTTTCATTACGCTAGTTCATGTCCCATGTTGCTCAAGTATTATGTTCAGGTTACTACAGATTTAGAAAATTTGGATTAGAATGTTAAAATGGCTGATCGCAGAAGTCGTTTAACCCCTTCAGTCATTAAAAAACTCTGCACAGCCAGACTTTGGTCCAATTTCACTACATTCATTTTAAATTCTAGGGGAGAGAACAAAGTTTGCAGATTTGGAGAAATTTGTGTAAAATGACGCATAAACCATCCAGAACATCAGAATGTACTGTTGCAGCTGTTAATGCAGATTTATTTTGAGCATTGCATCTTAAAGACAAAGAACCCACAAACCCGTCATGAGAAAACCTGCGAGTACAGACTTTTTGCTTCAGCCATGTCCCTTCTTCTCACTTTCATTAGGAGGATCTGTTGCATCTCGCCGATTTCTCATGTTGTGCGAATTTAATCAGAAGAGTCACTGATGCATAAAACAGGCCAATGTAACGCAGCTGTCACAAAACAACAAAAACAACCACATTTTTTTGCATTCAACAGTTTCCCAAATTCTATTTAATTCTCACTGATCTACTGTACTGGAAACCCTTTTATGTACTCTGCGTTCTTTCATTGAAGTCAAATAAATACAATATTGAACGACCTGATAAGATGAGCGATTTTCCCGTTGTGCCGCTGAAAGACTTGCACCTGTATTGGATAACATGGCAGGCAGAATAAAAACTAAAAGAAAATCAAACAAGATCACAACAACAGATAATCCCTAGGACTGCAGCTTGGGACAAAGGCAAAACCTGTATAACCACTTAATTTAATCAATTTTATCAATTTGTGCGTGCATTTGTAATGTGTGCGTAGAGGCCAGAGCAAATGAACGGAGAAAGAACAGAGAAAAAAATGGAAAAAGGGAGAAAGCTGTAAATCTGTAAGAACCGAATGAAGGCAAAAGGAGTATTTTTCATTTGTTTTTTGGGTTCTTTTTTTAAGATTTATCATCTAATCATTGGGGAAGTCACATCTGAGGATGAGAGGAAACTTGATACACTGCATTCCTCTGTGTCTTTCTTTCCCTCTCTCTCTGCGGCGTTCTGTTATTAGACAGAGGGCAGATGAGGACACAGTTTCCACAATCAGCAGGTTGACGCCCTCCAGATCCCCGCACACCTGATTTTAAGTTCAGGGGTTGCACATATACACACATTTCCTACCCCCTATACTACAGTACTACTGCAAGGAGCTGGTAGGGCTGTTGATCAATATGAACGACTGATTAGCTGTTTCAGCTGCGCGGCAGCGTGTGGAACCAGGTAAGTCACGGTATTGCACTGTTGTGGCAGATGGAAGAGGAAGTTCCACCTGATGATAACAGGAGAAAAATGCACTGACACACTGAGGAATTGTTCTTGCTTAAATTTCAAGTCAGCTCATGCCGGGCATGTGTGCTGCTGACTGTGTGATGACAGTTTCAGAGGAAAACTGCCGATTGGAGAGTTGAGTGTGTCATAAATTCTTTGACAAATAATAAAGTTTCACGTTGGCCAATTCAAGCTCGACTGACAAGCACAATGCTGAAAATGTTCTGTTTCCATCCAGCTTTTCGAAAACAATATTTGATAATGACAACACTTGGGCGTTAAGCAGTGTTACCATGATGATCGAGTTGGGAAGCCTGGTCGCATGTCAGCCCTCTCCCTCTCTCCCCCCACTTGTTTCCTACTATTGTATATGGATTGTCAATGACCAATTGAAGTGTCATAAAAGTACTCTTGAAAATTCTTGAAAACGTGTTTAATCAGTTGGTTTTGCCTTGCAGGTGTTCAGCAAACACACCACCGCACTGTGTCATGGACAGGGTACTCAGCCTGTTCCCTGTCAGTGTTATTGTTCAGTGTTTTTTGACTGTCATTTCTCACGCTAAACACGCAAGCAGCAAGTGCAAGTGCCTCAAATTTTTGCTAGAGCTACAGCACTCGAGCGTTCAAACTTTTAAGATAAGAGGACATGAGGTGGCGTGAATTACTTCTGTTGATATGAGTTCTTTGAAGTTGTTTGGCGTGTGAGAGCAAAGTACTGAGTTGTGGTTCTCTCGGACCCTGGATTCACCTCTCTAAACCTCTAATACCAGTTGGTTATACCTTGACAGCATAAACGCTGTGTAAACTGTGTCCTTTAATACCAGCAGTCAAGGCCCAGGGACTGAAATCTACCAGCACAACACTTGAGAAAACAGACACAAATCTTTTGGCATTTTCCAAATGTCTCAAAGTGCAAGGTTCTGACAGCTTTCGTGAAGAAACAGCAGTGACCCCTGTGTCTATCAACCGTTTGGTCCCTTACCTCAGCGATGCGGGGGACCGCAAGAAAGGTAACATAATGCGCGCAAACCCTTGAACGCTAAAAAGGCGCCGGGACAACCAAAACCGTGACGATAAATTAGACGTAAAAAGAAAAGGATCTGACACAAATCATTGCGGATGTAGAACAATCAATTAAAATATATGATTAGAGAAAATTAAAAGAAGAAGTCGAAAACAAAGTAATAAGAGCAGCAGAATTAAAATAGACCGAACGCTTTATTTGTAAGGATTTTTTGGTAGATTTTCAGAGAATCTAATTGGGAAATAATGTTATAAAAACAAATAAACAAAAAACATTTAAAGTACTCGTGGTGGGGCTCTTGAACAAAATCCCACACGTTTGTGGGGTTGAGTAGACAGTGAGTTTCAGACAATGGTCAATCTCTTTTGGCTCCTGCTTGCTGGAGAGGAACCACTGACTGATGCTATCTGCCTCATCTAGACAGACAGAAAGCCTCCAGTATTAACCTCTGCTGAGGGGTGGTGGTGGTGGTGGTGGTGTTGATGGGGGTCCTCTTCAGAGCTCTCCCTCCATTCATTAGCTCTCCCCCTCCGACCATTAGGTAACAGCTTCTGGTTAGCTAAGACCTTTGTTTTCACAGTGAAATGCTTACAGCGCTACAGTGATAACAGATGTAGGTCAGATGTCAATGTTGCGATTATTATCATTAATTTTTAAATTTTTTTTGGTGTAAAAACACGGAGGAGGAATTTGCCGAACACCATCAAAAGGACTCCACAACACCAGCCCCAGGTGTCTGTAGACTCTCTGGACAATTACAGTTCTGCTGCTGTACTTCAAAGACAAACTGCAGACGGTGGAGGAGGTGGAAAGAGACGGAGAGTCACAGATCACGATTGCGTAAACCAAACGTTTTGAGATGGCCCTGCTTGATTCATGGAGGTCAAACTTCGAGATGTTTTTGTGCGTTTTGAGAGTGGACTAAGAGTTGAGACTGGTTCGATGAATTGAGTCCCGCAGAAAAATCTTCCAGCCTTAACTTTGTTCAAAGCTTCAAGGTGGTATTTTAACATCAAACATTTCCAGTCATTTAGCTTGATGTAATGTATTGACAGCAGAGGTGCGTAGAGAAGCCAAAAACTGTCCTCGAGCAAAGGTACCGATATTTTATGATAACAATGAGCCAAATAGGCCAGAAGTAAAAGTATCATCTAAATAACTCCTCTGGTGAGAACACTACTTGAATAGTTTATGACTGACACATTACTCATTGGAATCAGTGAGATAAGGGTTTGGTCTCAGTGGTGGTCCACTTCTACTGGAACTGTTTCCACTGGACTCACCTCTGTGCAGCTTTTTCTTGTACCTGACTGAAAGTGCCATATTGGTACATGGATTCTGGACATGTTTAATCCTAGAACACTGATTAAGTAGTATCAAAAAGCTATCAACACATTTTCCCTTCATCTTCTGCAATTGCCTTTTGTCACCTGAGGAGGGAGGCTGTCACTCTAAATTGCCTCTTATAGGATTTCTAACAGTTTTTCCCCTTATAGACTAATTTACTTGGAAATTAAAAGGAGAATTTCCTTGTCCTCCTAGAGGGCTTTCTCTGGGTCAGGACTTTGTGCTATTGTGGGCGTGTAAAGTCCTGTGAGACCAAGTACGTGACACGGGGCTATATGAATAAAAATCAATTTGATCTAGTGTTAACGTGACTAACTGACTGTTTCTATTAGCTTACTGGCACTGATAAGTTTCTTTCCTTCTAGCATACATGTATGACCATGCCTCTTTCTGTGGCAATGAACAGCCAGCGACTGCTCTTTGAAGTTTATGAAAACAAAACTAAAACATCTGGCAATGAAGTAATAATAATGACAACAATAGGAACAGCAAATAAAAGTGGAATCAATAATGTAAACAAATGTAGTGGAGTTAGAGGTCTTTCTCCCCCTAAAATGTTCTTGAATTAGTACAGCTAGGTCAAAGATTTTCCATAAGTAGAAGTACTTGTTTAACCCCATCACCAGACAGAACATTTTATTCATATATTGGACATATAACGTTAAATTCTACAAAACCCTGGATTGTGTTCAATGTCAATATTTTTTTTTCTTTCTTTGTACTGAGCTTTGGCACTGGATTTAATACGAACAGGAATACTGGGCTGACCTGTTAGGAAGTAAGTGTAAGTTGTTGAACACCCACATCTGATTAAGAGTATTTGTATTGAGTAATGTTTATCTAGTTAGTTTTTCTTTTTCTCTATTTTTTTTTTTTTTTTTAATGATTCATGGGAGAAAATATATTGGCTGGAGTAAAAGAAATTATGCAAGGGTAGGGGAATTAATCATGATGGTAAAAAATGGCCAATAAAGATGAAATTGTTTTAATGATGACGATATTGTCCATGGCAACCGTGCGGTTGTGAAGTAAATGGTAGGTGTGATTAGATGAAAACCTCAGATTGGCTGTTTGGACTTGGAGGCCTCATATTGACTGAGGGAGGCACCTGCGAACAGCCTCCGATTGTTCTCAGGAATGACGCATCCAATACAGGCCTGTTTACCTTTCTTTAAGGCAAGAGCTTAAGAATTGATCTGAGTAAACTCAGAGCTGCTATGCTTCATTACGTCAGTTATCAGCAGTATGTACAAAGGTGAAACCTTGTCAAGTTCAAGGTGGCAAGGGAGGAGGAGATAGGACAAAAGGAGAGGAGTAGGTTTCTTTTTTTTCTTCTTCTGTTGGATTTTTCCCAGGAAAATGAAGAGAGGCTGCAAAAGATGGGAAGCATATACCAACACAGCAGCTCAGTAGCATCATCATGATATTTTATATAAAAATAAAATAGAGAAACAAATGTTAAAGCTGCACTAATTGATCTCTTTATGTTAGTAATGGATCAAATGACTACGTGTAATGTGAATGGGGTTGCGAGATATCACAGACTCTGCAGTTCCCCTCAGCTCTACAGAGAATTTTCAGCGTCTTTCAGCTCACTTTTGGTTTTACAATGCGCAACTTTACCGTTTTGGTTCATCAACACTATTCTCAAAACCCCCTTTACAACTGACTGCAGCTGTAGATAGCAGACAAGCTACGATAAAGCTAGCAACTTTACAATGACTACCCAGCACATAGTGGAGCGTTTAGCAGCTAAACAGCCAGATATTTCCTTCCGGAGTTGGTAGAGACCAAAACAGAGCTAAGAGGAGAGTGAATATTGGACTTAAAATTTGTCAGGTGGCCAGAAACATGAGTCCCAGTCGATGCTAATGTTCATGTGAGTCCGCTGAATCTGTAAAAGGGCATCTGTTTGCATATTTGCCACAACAACTTTAGGTGATATATGTCTATGTTGTGTTAGAGCTTGTGCTACTGCCCAGTGGTGACCAAAAAAATGTATTATTAATTTAGGTTTAGTCCTCAATAATTTAAAATTACAGTGGTAAATTCATTATTACCACGCTTGAGTTTTAAAGTATATAATGTAGTTGTCCTATGTCAAGGATTAATGGTCAGTTCCTTCTACGGAACAAATACATGCTGCATACTACCCATCATTGAACTAGGGAGTTACATCTACATTAGGCCATCTCAACAAAAGAACATAACACAAACTGCAAAGTACAGGGTTTTAAATAGAGAACCCATACGGCAGATGAGTAAACAACATGCTGTACAAGGAGAAACACACAGACAAAATGAAGTAAGGTCTTGATATGAACATCATTTCTCGTCAAATGGCTTGTAAATTTTTTCCAAAATTCAAATTCAAAAAGAAATGCCTTTTAAAAAAAAAAAAAAAAAAAGAAATTTAGTGAAAGATGGCAAAGTAGTAGATTTCCAGTACATATATTAATGGATTTTTGAGGCAGCCAGTGGCGCTTAGTGTACTGTATATAATTTTATCATATGAATTCCATCTGTCCTGCCTGGTAAAACAAATTCGAGGTTTGAAGAAATGCACGGTTATAAATATCAGTAACAGACTTCAAAATTTTGATTAGACGGTCAAAGGGTATGTTTTCCACCAGGGATGATGCTTGAGGTGAATAATTAATAATTTGGTGTTGAAAGCAAAAAGGGAACCACAGTTAAAAAAAATAAATAATAATAATTCAATCACAATTGGTGTAAGTGGACCTTGAGCTAAGATTTATTGTCAAACTATTGTTTTGTAGTGAAGAATTAACTTTCACACTAAAGAATTAAAGTCGTTTTATTTTTGCTCTTGTTTGTTACCTCATTTAAAGAAAAATCGAAACAACAAAAAAAAAACAATAGAAAAACTGCAGTCAATATTCAGTGAGAAAATTATTACAAAAACAATCTCCCAGATGTTTCGCATTTTCTCTGGAACAATGTCATTACTCATTACAAGGTTTACAGCATTACATTAGAACTGTATATTAGTATCAGATGTATAGCTGCCAGGTTTTTTTATATCCCGATGACGCCCTCCTTCCTGTGACGACAAAGAACAATTTGTCATCTTAGAGCTCTGTCTAGACACAGCAAATCACTGATCACTGCTGCAATCCTGGTGTGTTTACAGGGAAAACTCAGGTAATTTATAACTTGGATCGCCTGTACTGTATCAAGGTCAAAGCTATACATCATTGCGCCAGCACAATACTCAGCATTGAGAAATCAAGAAATTGTAATAAGCTCAAGCGATTTCTAAGGAAGGAATGTCAGATCTATGGCTCTGAGCAATTTATGGCTTAACGCAACACACGGGCTGCCAAACACAAACCCTCCCTGTAATGTGGACTTATTAGCAACTCAAAAAAATCCATAAAGGTTTTTGTTTCCTCTCCTGACCATGATTCTACACAATGCTAATAACGCAGAGTAGCAGAATTTCGAATTACTTTAGGAAACTTATTAAAAAGGGGAATGTTTGTAACAGCTGGATGTTTTTCAGCAGAAATTGTGCTCCGTTCCTTTTATCAACAGCTTTTTGATAAGAGACAGAGATACAGTTTATGGTCACAGAGAGAGGCAGAGAGGCGTCTCTGACCCCTTTGCTGTAAAAGTGATACGATCTTTTTTCGGACATACTGTAAGCCGGCAAACATGAGAAACACGTTAAACCATTAACATTAAGAACAGAGTTTTCGGCATTTTACAGACACAGAACGTGTCATCGGGATAGGAACTGAAGTAGTTTATGATCATTTATTACTGTGACTGTAAGTTATATATATCAGCAATACATTGCACAATATATGGTGAGACTGGAAGTGGGTGGTGGGGTTGGGACTGCTGGCACTGCAATTCAGCAATGTGATTTCAGAGTAATTCTGTTTTAGGAAATGTACTTTTTAAAAAAGAAAAACAAAACACAAGTAGAAGGTGTGTCGCTATTATTAGACAAAATGCTTCTATTTTTATCCAAAAACAAAATTTGAACCCGAAGATTGACGCGTGCCAAAGTTCAGCTGTCTTTACTCCTGCAGGTGTATGATCATCATTTGAGGAGTAAGTATTAGTGACTGTTGAGTGAAAATGAATACAAAAAAAAATAGCCCTTAATGTATTCCAGATTAGATATCACAGAAAAAACACAAAATTTTCCACAGAATATTTGCACATCAGCCTTAATATCACATAACGGAAGAGAGAAAGCAAGACACGTGTTAATCCTACAGGATGTGTGACCATATTTGGGTTTCAGGAAGTCCTGGAATTCCCTCAGGTGAGATATGAATGAGTTGGTGACATCGTCATGCAGCAGGCAGGAGGGAAACGAGGGTGAAGGCTGCACAGCGAATGCTGCGTTATTCATTTCCTGTATCCTATAATCTGCTGAGGCCACTCCATTCCACCCCGCGCCGCGATCCTGAAGGCTGCAGATAATACGCCTCGCCACCAAATACACACACGCCTGCCGCTTGCAAACATTTCTGATACAGTGAAATGCTGCTCTCCTCTGATCTCCGCAGATTTAGATTTATCACTCCAGTTTGCCCGGCACTCCAGCAGTTTGCTGATTGTTATTTTAACCCCTAAAGACAGAAAACTCTCACCATATCGAATTACCCCTCCACCCGTGTGATAGGGAGAGACCGAGGGGGGAAGGTGAGAGACGGCTACGAGGAGAAAAGAGAGGTTGGCTGAGCTATTATGACCTCGTCATTGTTGGTGTATAAAGCGGAAAATCTCACTCTCATTCAGGATGGAGTGAGAATGAACAAAAGCCCGGGAAGCTGATACCGGAGACCACAATTTGCTTCTTGCGTCCCACATACGGTTAGGTTTAGGAAACAAAAGCCCCCGGGGTTATGGTTAAAGAAAGACTGTGGTTCGTGATTAAATGTTAATGAAGTAAACATCTCCCGTGTCGTGATTCAAGTCCGTGTAGATATACCAAGACCATGATCTTTCCCATAATAATGCTGTGGTCGCAAATAAAAACTTGTTGCATGTCTCAGCACAGGGCCAGCCTTCCTGATCAGTTTGTAAGTGTCGCCAGCTCTGGTGCTGAGACATGATGCAGGCTGCGCTAAAGGCTGCTGCACCGGTCACAGCAGAGAGGTCGGAGGTCTGCGACATCTTGCTGCACACGCTCAAAGGACCTAAGCTTCCTCAAGAAGTGGACTCTGCTCTGCCCCTTCCTGTAGGCAGCATCTGTGTTGCATTGCCAGTGCAGTCGGCTGTTGAGGTGGACTCTGGACCCAGGCCACAAGTCCTGATGTTGCTATTACTGCTAGCGGCTAACTGGCACACAGTCTGGAGGTGCTGTAGAGGGCCGCCCGCCTCTTTTTTAAAGCAGAATTATTCAGCTTGAATCACGAGAACTCGTAATACTTTGATTTTATACATTTCATTCATCAAACTGTACGTTTGGTTAATCGCAGTGTGTTACTTCACATTCTGTTTAGTCTGTTTAACTGTTTCCTCTCCATTTCATCCAGATTCTGTGATTTACTGATAAGCATGAGTTTAAGTGCACACACACAGACACACACACACAGTGACACACACAGTGACACACGCGCACACACACACACACACACACACGCACACACACATACATTAAAACAGTATAATATCTTTTCACTCTCTGAAACAAAGAGATATTAGAGGCTTCTTTGGAAATCGTGAAAGTCAGTTCCATTCTGAATGATGTTGGTGTGTGTCTGTGTGTGTGTGTGTGTGTGTGTCTGTATACGTGCGTGTGTGTGTCTGAGTGTCATTTATTGCTGCAATCATATTTGCTCTATGGTTTCATCAACCTGTTATTCCTGTTGTAGAATACGGTGCCACATGTGACAGTAGTGATATACAACACTGTGTGCGTGTGGTTCTGGGAATTACTGCCCTGACAGACAGCGGAAAATAGCAGAGCAGACATAAAACAAAAGGTGAGATTTCTTGATCCCGAAGGCCTGTGGTACACAATGTAAATATATCTGATATAGTAGTGTTGACTCGAATCAAGTTTCCTGATTTGAGTCGGTCGTTTCAACCGGCACAAAAACTTCTGGAAGAGCGGTAATCAAGGTAAATGATTCACTTGAAACAAACACCATAAAATGTCTTCTGGCACGTGAAATGTGAAAGACAAAAACTGGACATCTACACACACAGGTTCCATTTTGGCAGCTCATATCATTTCAGTGCAGTGCTTTCACACGCACACACACACACACACACACACACACACACACACACACACACACAGCCAATTGTCTCAGGTCCCTAGGGCTTTGCCTGCCAGTAAATGAAGCACCATTTGGCTGTCACCCATTCAGTGGCGCATCGTTTTACATTTTGCTCCACGGTGCTCCCGTTGACACACGGAGTGTCGTGACAGGGTGAAACTAAAACTGGCGTGACACCGGGACACCCACTTGGAGAGGTAGAGAACTTGATGCTGACAGATCAGGAGCTCTATATGGAGTGTGTCTTTTTCATGTGTGTGTATTTGAGCAGCGTGTGTGTGTGTGTGTGTAATGTTATCACAGTGTGCGAACCCATTGGTGCAGTCAGACAATGTTTTGTCTCTTCGTGGAATTACAGCACTCCATTGTGTTTCAGTGGGTTCATCCACAGGTTTTTCCACAGATGTTATGACTCTCTGGGTGGCCCAGCAGTTAAAAGATGTTGAAAAAGTCACCGGTTTGATTCCCAAACCTCTGAACGTCTCCATCAACAACCATGGTCTCTGTCAACAGGACCTTCCAT
The DNA here is from genome assembly GCF_016859285.1 of Xiphias gladius. Classification (NCBI taxonomy): domain Eukaryota; kingdom Metazoa; phylum Chordata; class Actinopteri; order Istiophoriformes; family Xiphiidae; genus Xiphias; species Xiphias gladius. The sequence goes on along the minus strand of NC_053416.1, from coordinate 3,937,608 downwards.
CAAGTCCTTCCAATTAAACGACAATAACACATTCTCAGCATTCTCTGATCTGTTGGCCCTATCAGCGGGACGACATTTGTCTGTGCCTTTCAGAACCCATACAGAATAAAGCAGCAGCGATTTGTGACGGCACTATGGTGGATGTTTGGCCAGGGTTAGGTTTTTGTTAGCCACAAAAGCAGCTAGTTAGTTTTAGGGAAAGATCATGGTTTGGGTTTAAAATCAGCACCTTGTCAACGTTAAGGAAACACAGCCGCTTGGATTAAAATGACTACTTTAAGGTAAAGGGAATATGACGTGGTTAAAGTTAAGGTAATGATTGTGGCCATTCTTTAACAAAAGAAACAAACACACACAAAAATGCATGTTGACTGTCATTTGGAGATGGGAAATGTACTGCAGCTCTTTGCCTTTTACTGTGTGTCTCTTCTATTCATATTCTTTCATCTGTTTTTTGAAATTTTTAATCACAATTTTATTTAAATCATGGATGTAGTATTTAAGCCAATGTCTTGAGTTAAGGCGATAAATACGCACACGTCACAGAGGACCAGTCACATAATGGTGCCTTGCAACTTAACGGTTGCCATGGTATGTTGAAAAGCTCAAAGCAGTCTGTACAGACAAAGCTCTGGAGTTTTGGACTTTGAAAAGCAACTAGTGTCTAAAATGCTAAATTTAGCTGTAACCTATCTGTAGAAATGAAAGTGATATCTGTATGGTTAAAGTGGAAATCTCAAAGATATGTTGAATTGGCGACATCTATAGTTACTGGTGCTAACAGCCAATGTGGCGTAATACCGCAGGTCACAGAATTCTAGGGTCAGTAAAACAAACTATTGTCGTTTTAATAATGAAGTCATCAATAATTGGCCTTTTTTAGTAACCGTGATCCGATTTTTATCCTGCACACACCATGAGTCTATGACCAGCAGGGCACAGTGAAAGCAGTTGGTCGCCTCGCTGAGAAGTTGGAGGTGTGCAGCCTGTGGCCTGCGGCTCTTCATCTGACGGCTCACCGTCATTACTCCCTGCGATATTTCAAACTGATCCACTGTCCAAAAATACACCCATAGGAGTGTTTCCTGAATTAGCGCGCCTATGATGGCAGGGGATATGCCACAGGTAAACTGTTAAAAATCACTATTGAAAAAGTCCAAAGTCAAATGTTTAGTTGACTCATCCATCCACCACAACCTCCTCACTACATGGACTTTGTCGATCTATAACATTACCTGACTTCCTCCTTTGCTCCCTTCTGTCATGCAGAAGATGGTAAAATTGTCACTTTGGGTCATATTTGCTGAAAAGACCAGTGCTGTCTCACACAATGATGTCGGTCAACAATAAAACTTAAGTATGGGTTGTAATAAGCTACTTGCACAAACGATTTGAGATTTTTTTACAGGAGGACAGTCTCCTAAACTGCTCCAGATGGACGTGTGGATTGTTGTTAAGACGCTAGCAGGTGGCACGTCATGTCTGTGAGCCAATTACCTACAGCAGTGTTGCTATGTGATAAACCGACCGCCATTAATAATGAGTGAGACAATGTGTTATGCTTGGTTGACTGTGGAACGGACACCAGACTCCCTAAAGCCTCTGACTCACACATGTCGGTCAGACCATTGAATAGAGACAGCTAAAATTGATGAGGATATTTTTGTGGCGACACAAAAACTTGGACATGTTTTTACCCTCAAAGAATGAATATCTTGTATCTCTTAAGTTGAAGTAAAAAAGACAAAAACAAAGTCTGACGCAACCTTTTGAAATCCAACCAGATATATCAGTTATATCCGTCAGCTGTTTCCAACAGACGACTCATGTCCAGTATTTCTACAACGATGGAATTGATTTCAAAGTTAATATACCCATAAAGTGTATTGGTAAGGTCTGTATGAACAAGACCCAGGTTTAAAAAAAACAAAACAAAAAAACAAACCAACCAACCTAACCTACCCAATTGCATTATGTTTCAAAAAAAGGTGCTATATGTAAGTTCTCTGCCACCGAATGTGGTTTCTTGCCAGGACCAGGTGGTGATGATATTCGCTTGCAAAGGACTTGAGCCGTTGTCGCCTTTACAATACAAAGGGTTATAATACGCCCCCTGAGCAGCGCTACCTCAGGGCAGGCTGGACACTACAGTGACGTCTCAGTGACGGGACTGTCCAGCCGGGTCGGGGTTCGATGGTTACCATGCCAGCTTCAGTAGAAGAAATGAAGTGACATAAACAGAAACGAAACAAAGGTTAGCATTGGCGTTGCTTTCCGACGCTGGAGACAGCTCTTGTCGGGTAAAGGAAGGAAGTTTGATGCTAAACTAGCTGAACGTTTCTGCTAGACTGGTTAGTAAACAGCAGTTAATGATAACATTGGCTGAGTAGTGATAGCGAAAAACTTACAACCAACCAACCTATCAACAGCTACTGTACTAAGGAGCAGATATGATGAAAATGAAGAATAAATGAATTTTTTCGGCATCATCTTTGATGCAGAAAATTATCCCCTCTCTGCCCCACAGACACCGGCAGACACCTGGTACCTGCTGATGCTCTTACAATCTAATACTGAAGCACTGACGTTGGTCAGCTCTTGCTTGATTCAGGGTCTTCTCAGTTTGGTCTTCAGCTGGTGAAACACATGTAACTGACTTGGCCAAACAGGGTCTTGCTGTTTCACCTTAAAAATAAAAAAATCCTTGGACTCCTTAGGTTTAGAGTCACTGGGTCTTAATTAATGAATGTTTGTAAGACTTGCATAGAACCAAAGTGATGATTTATTGTCATGACCCCTTGTGGAATGATACAGATTCCTATTATAGTTTTTGACAAGTTCTACATCCTGAAAAATAGCAAAGATACAGCATATTCCATTAGAGGTAATGTTTTCTGTCAGTTTTCATTATGTTTTGAAACTGTTGTGGTGTAATACAATAATAACTTGGTATTCGATGTTGGCACATGGATTAAAATAGGTCAGTTTATAATGCACACTTGATTAACGCAGTCAGTACAGATATAATTTCATTTTCATTTTCATTTTCATTTTTCGCAATACTCTGAGTGGAGTTTAATTTCAGCATGGAATGCAGTACTGCAGTTGCAATGTTTAAACATCTGAAGTATTCAGCATATTTGGAAAGAAAGCATTTGGTTGATAACGTACGCAAAAGATGCTTCAATGTTGCCTAGTGTCTTTCTATGGGAAGATCTGTGGACATGCTATACTCGGTCCCCAAGTTGCAATTTCAAACTCGCAGCACTGTCGACCTTGGAAAGGTGTAGATAAACATGTGCTTCCTCGAATAAAGGAGGTTCTTTCCATTTAGCTAACGAGGCTTCATGCTTTCCTCATGTGCGTCTGTTCCTCAGTTGCACAGAACAAACGCACAGATAGACTCCTTCCTTTTTCCTGAATATTTGTAGGGGTGTTGCCGTCTGGTAAAAACTTCAGACAGTAATTCTGCGTCATCAGGGCCCACGTGCTGAAAATGTAACTGACGTGGCTGAAAGCCGGTCATGCAGCACTTTAATGCTTTTTATGTATATTCATGTTCTCTGGCGTCATGAAAAAGTCACGAGGAAAAAACGGATTATGAGCATTATTAGTAATATTAGATTGTGAAATCCATTGCACAGTTATTAATGATGCCAAACCAGTAGAGACAGGGCAAAAACCACATCTCGTACTTTTGGATTGTTACTGTGGAATTTCTCTGTCTTTTTAATTAACTGTTAAAGTACACAGAGGATGCAAGCACACACCGGAGCTTTAACGGCTTTTGGTCGATCAGGGTAGGACCCCCTCACTCGCGTGATAACGCGCATACGCGTTACCACTGTTAGCAAACGATTCACATAAATACACATTGCTTATAAAGATTGATTGATTGTACAAAAACGCTTCCTGAACAGTTCGAGAACAGCCAGATATGTTAATATACTGTAGTTTAGCTTTTTCTTTTGCTTTAGCTTTTCATGCTAAAAATCACGTATCTACTATCACTGAGTACCGTAGGTGGTCTGTTTGCTTTCAGAACATAAAAACACCTCAGCACCGGAGTCCGCTTGAAAATGAAACGAGGTCCTCTTGTCAAAACAGGCTGGGTCTGGTTGTTTGGTCCGCACCAGAGTCCAATTGGCAGCTTTCTCACTAGCCCAAAGAACCGTATTAACTGGGCATATGCATCAGAGTTTGTTCTAACCAAACCAAACAGGCCTGGTTGTGAAAGCACCCTCAGAGTTCATGTAATTATAGGAGTGCTGGAATTTTTCCACTGAGGAACATGAAATGGTTTTTAAAGTTAATATAACACTCGATTGGAACGACAGAGTTGGGCTGTTGAGTGGTAAACTATTGAGAGATTAGGTTCTTGTTGTATTTACAAGATGTCTCCATTCCTTTGACTTTGAGCTGTTTATAGTTGCCAGCAATACTGTTCACCACATTTGCTTTAAACTTTACCATTATCTCACAAATATAGTAAGTGTCAGGCTTAGCCACAAGGTTTCCCACCTGCAAACAGACAATTGAACGGGCAACCAAGCCAGAGGTACCAGTGATGGGGAAGTGAATCTCAGGCAATGCAAATGAAACTTTGAATGAAGGAATAAGTTAATCTCCTTTTCCAGAGAGTAGCTTTAAAGTTATTGCGATAGTTCCACAAAGAACACAACCGTATATAATGGTTGTATCAGGGAAGAAAGATCAGGTTTGAGTTTGAACACTGGATGGAAACTGATGTCAAGTAAAATAGAGGGAGTTTCAGTCCTTCATCTGACTGTTTACAGCATAGAAATTTGATTATTTAACAAAAAAAAGGTAGTATAAACAAACCATGTAAACATCTCCGTGTTCGGTGTTACTCTGATAATGGCCTGTAATTGGATTATTAGTAGACAATGCAGTTACATATTTGAACAACTGCCAGCGAAGACAAAACGAGTTTCTGATCCCTCTCCGCACGCACCAACCGTAGGAAGCAGTGCACTTCCTCCCAGTGTGTCGCTAACAACATTCTAGGCTTCACTGAAGAGTCCAAATGGGTGGAAGCAAAATTTCTGGTGACTCAACCACACTATCAAACTGTTTTGGCAACCACAAACATAACAAAATAGAGATAGCAGCCTCTTTCCTGATTATAGTTTGAATGTTGCCATGGATCATAAGCCGTGCTTGTTGGAAATGTGGCAAGATTAGTGCCACAGCTCGAGTAAGTCAGTGTTTGAGGAGCAACAAGCAGCAGGTGATGCTGCTGTTCCGACTGAATTCAATCTCCCGACCCCACTCCTTTTATGGCTCTGCCTGCCTGGCATTTTTATAGCAAAACTCAAGAGGCTTTGGGACGAGCTGAGGCATGACAGAAGCTCTGAGTAGTTTGGCAGAGGACAATAATCCATCTGTGCGTTTGTTTATCGAACAGATTGTTCCTGCTCACTGAAAGTGATTGGATTTGGAGATTAGAAGAAATTGCATCACTCATTTTAAGGCATTATCAGGTGTTATTTAAAAAAAAAAATCATCAACCAGAAATGAGAGATTCTACATTTCCACAGAGCTTGTCTTCAGAGAGGGACGTGATTATAGCTAATTTCACAGGAAGCATTAAATGTTTGTAACAGGTCTTCCTCACTCATCTCATCTCAGTTTGTCCTTTGGTTCTGCAGAGCGTTCTGTGATTTGTTTCACGGCTTGTTTTGTGAACACCTTGTTAGGCCGACAGAATACGACAAATGCGTGTCGGTCCGACATTAGTTTTCAGTTGCACTGGCCAATTCTGAAGCGTTGTATGATAGACACTAGGGATTTGCCCTGGGCTACGTGGAGTAGGAATTCTCAGACTAGGGAGGACGCTGAGGACGTTACTACACTGTTGCCTGTTGTTTAATTGGAGCAGCAAAGGAAAAGGTGAAATTGCCAGGACTGAAGCAGCAGTTTCTTCTCCTTTCAACAAAATCAGAACGAGCTCGTTTCCTTCAACACCGCGCGTCCTTTGCCGTGATCCAGTGGCTTTTGGTAGCAGGCAGCCTCGCTCACCCTTCCCTCCTTTAAAGCAGAACAGTCAGGCTGAGACTCTGCGCAGGTGCAGAAACACACAAGTTTAAAACCCTTCGTTTTAGGTTTTAGTCACGAAATACATACTGATGAGCCAAGACTGAGTCCTGCTGCTGACTTATAACTAGCAACCTTAGGCACTGAAGAGTAAATCTACAGTTTTAGCTGGGTCCAGTTAACAGAAGTAAATAAATGAATGGTTCCAATACGCAGCAAGCACCGTTTTCATCACGTATGATGGATTTTTTAGAACACAAACAAAATTAAACTTTAAACATTATGTCCATGAATTTCAGAGAAAGAGAAATGGAGGTTGAAATCTGTAGAAAGAGTTTTGTGTTTCGTGTGTCCTGGTTTTTATATAATCATGTCCATCTCTTTTACTTTCCTCTTTTTATTGCCTTCTCTCTGTAAAGCATGCTGTAAAAAATGATATACTTACTTACAGGTTGCATTTAATCAAGGTAGATTTGATGAGATACATGTTCTTTTCCCCTTCATATCCAAGTCTGTTAAAAATTGCATCATTTTCTTGGTTTTGTCAGGGATGAGGAGGGTTAATAATGGATGCTCATTGCTCTAAAACTCCAAGAAATTTGTTTATTCATTTCTCCTGAAGCATTAATGCGCATTAATAAAAAAAAATACCAAGAATTACACTTCTTAGATAAACCCCCGGAAGATTTGTAACCATTATAGTTGATGCTTTAGAGATGACAAGTTTTCACCTATTTTCACCGGTGAAAACCTGGTTCTCACCCGTACTTAAGAGTTTTTCTCTTAGGTACAAGTGAAATCAACCAGTAGTGCAGACCTGTTGCAGAAGTCATGAACAAAGAGAGTTTCTTCACTGGGGAAAACAGACCTGTTTGCATTACAGATTATAGTGGTTTAATCTGAATGACATGAGTTTAAATATGATACCAAAATGGATTTAATAAAAAAATATCGATCACAACCTTAACACAAAATGAATATTCTTTTCACATCATCATGGCTTGACAATTTACTGAAAGGTTTTTTAAATATGAGTATTTTTTCTGGAATAGTTCATCACAGCAGCTTGAACATTTCAGTGGTTGGGAGCCAGTGTAACATCACCTGCTGTAGGCTGTTATTCTCCAGTCTAATATCTCAGTGACTGTTGTCCCCTTGACGGCCTTGCATATTAGTCTCTTTATTTCTGTCACAGTACAGCGCTGCTCTGATGACGTGTCAGTGACAGATGTGCTATTATTGTTTTCTGATTGTTGTGGCCCCTCTAATCCGACTACTGACTCTGCTAAAATGTGTCGTGTTTTTGTTTGCTCATTTCTGACAGCAGGACCCGAAGCTTTTCGGTGTGAAATTCTTCTTTTTACTCTTGTATGACGTTTTTGTGAGGGGAAACATTTTTTTTCCCCCACACAGGTAGTCTTATATGGACATTTTAGAGGTGTTGATTGTGCTAATTATAAAACCTCATGAACGCACACATCCTCATGCACAGGTGGTGTTCATCAGCCCCGAAAGGATCCATTTTACGATAAGTTTGTGCACTTAAAGGAGTTTGTTGAATCCGACCTGGAACATTTGTGCAAACAAACCTCACTGGTTTGTACAAAAGTAAGAGAATTTTAGAAGAATATGAACATTTTCATGCATGATGCCCGATATTGGGGAAAAAAAAAAAAAAGGAGCTGTAGAGGTTCTTTTGGTATTAAAAGAGCAGTTTGGAAAAGCCCAAACTTTTCCATAAACTAACCAGGAACATTAAAGGTTTGTGTTTCAGCCACAGAGAGGCTGTTGTGCGACCACAAGATCACTTTCGAAGGGAGACGGCGGAAGGTTTCCACTCACCCTGGTTCTCACACAAGCAACATTTTTCTATGTCCGTTTAGTGGGCGTTGGCAGTGACTTAATCACTGACGTGTGCCAGCCTATGTAAGGGCGCTGACTCAGGCTCAGCAATGTGCTCACACATGCCTGCACACAATGCGTGTTTTAAAGATCTGGACTGATTAAGCATTTGGAGGAAATGACAGGGAGAGAGAGAGAGAGAGAGAGAGAGAGGGAGAGGGAGAGAGAAATTCAGGACAGACAACGTGAAGTACGTGGACTGAGACAAGGCTGCTGATAAAATGTGGACTTGGGCAGAGTCAAGCTATACTGGACTGTTACTGTCAGACCTGGGCCCTGACAATAGCCATAAAAAGACCAATTAACAATTGTCCATTTACATCGGGGACACATACGATAGAAAACTGCTCAGAGTATAATTATTTAGACCTGTAAATAAGTTGTAGTGGACATTTCAATCCATCAGTCAATGAACTGAGCTCGGCTCAAATTCCTTAAATCGACTATGGAACCCATTTTGTTCTGTTAGTGACGTTTGGGGCACACCAACAAATCTGGCTTTCGGCCAGTGGGAAAAGCGTCACATCGAAAATGCAGACACTCAATTTCGTAAAAGCATCCCGACGGTGCACAGGACAACAACCAATAATGCCTGCAGAGCTGAATTGGACCATTTTCCATTATTAACCAAAATCCAAAAGCAGTCAATTAAATATTGGCTTCGTTGAAAACAGAGTGACCCCCACTCCTACCACTATAGAGCTGGTCCTGGCTGACTTGTTCCAAACCAAGTCAAACTGGGGCCTGGCTCTTGACAAGTCTGAGACCAAAACTATTCTAGTCAACCAAAGTGTAACACGACAGAAGGAAAATCACCTCGCAGTTTTGGAACACGAAATCACACGAAGTAAAATGTTATCTGGCCCCTAAGAAGACACGGCGGCAACCTGCCCGAACACAGTGACTGATGTTAAACACAAAAACATGCTGACAAAAGTAAAGACCGATGAGACCCCATCTCGTTTCCTAACACGCTATAGGAGACGTGCAGCGAGGCCACGCTGAGAGCGGAAGCGACGCTTCGTTTCTAAACACACCCGTTCGGTTATAGACGCATCACCCTCGGATTTTCTTCTTTTCTTTTTTAGTGTCCTTAAATCATCTGAAGGATAAATTTGGTGTGGGAATGTTGCTACAGCCCCTGGAGAGAAATGCAATCCAGCACGTAGTTTGGGCACAGCACAGTGGTTTATTATAGTATGAGGTAAGATCCTCCCATAGCCTTCATGTACGTTTATAATCTATAATCTTTTAAGTTTTTATAGTCTGTCCGTCATGTAAGAGGGATCCTTCCTCTGTTTGTTGCTCGCTCTGAGGTTTTTTTGATTTTTTTTTTTTCCCCTGTTACAGGGTTTTTTTTGGGGGGGCGAGTTTTTCCTTATCTGATTCAAGGGTCTGAGGAAAGAGGGTGTTGTAACGCTGTACAGATTGTAAGGCCCTCTGACGCAAAACTTGTGATTTGTGATATTGGGCTGCATAATTTAAAATGTGATTTGACTTGACTCGAGAGAGAGAGAGAGAGTGAAAGAAACGGGGGATGTGTTACCTGTCGGCTCTGTCATTGCTCGCTTTAGTTTTGTTGTCTCTGAGATTATGGCGACAAAAGCGGCGATACGCCTTTGACCAGGGTTATTCGGAGAGTTACTTTATGAGACCGCGAAGAATGAACACTGGAGCTAACCGACTGTCCAAACAGTCACATTCATGGCCATGCACTCTGCCTGTCATACCAGCGTACACAGGGACTTTTGTCACTCGTGAGAACGTTGCGCCGGCTCCCAAAAGGCTTACGATAACCTGAACCATAACTGCCACACACGTAACCCCTAGCCTTTAATTAGTTAATAAAAGGTTTGACTTCGTGGGGAGTGGGGAACAGTTTTTTGTTGCCACAAGGGACCTGAGTCATCGCATCAAAGAACCGACCCACCTGACATTACAGGGATTAAAAAGATTGGTTCCTCCGCAGAGTCACTGGGTGCTATAATCATTGCTCCTCACCATACTTGCGGTGAAGCGATCCCTTTTTTTACAGTAATTTTTCTTCAGAGTTCTCGTTCTGTGCAAAAGCTAATACGCTGGCTCGACTGTTTGTGTAAGAGAAAACAAGTGTGTGTCCAAAGTCACGTTCATTGCTTATCTCCTCCTCCTATCTCTTTTCCAGTGGGAGTGGGCTGAATAAAAGGTTTGATGCACTTAAGGGATCTGTGGTTTTTGTCTTCATTATTGTTCTCGTGAAGCAAGAGAAGGTTCAAGCTGGGTCTTGTCAGTGGTGATTGTGTGTCCATTGCAAACAAGTGTGAAAAAGGTGATTATACAGCTCTTTAAAAGTGAATCACCATATTCCGACTGATGTCGAACTCTTCCAGCCGTCGAACGGAAATAGAGAAATGTAGCGCTGCCCCGAGTTTTCGTCGTATAACAGCATCTCGGTCTGGGAGACGGTATCTGACTTTATTTTATTTCTTTAATGATATCAGATTCTCCTCGGTACAACCTTAGTGGCCAAATCATTTTCATAAAAGTGAGGAGCACAGCCAAATGAATATTTGCCACGGGCAGAAAGCAAGATGTAATGTACTGTTTTAAGCTGCAGAGTGTGCTTGGGGTTGGGGTAAATGTTTCGGGTAAAGATGATATAGGACCCCGTCATCTGTTCACACCCGTCCCCTTCTTTCTATTTGTCGGAGTAGACAAAAGGGGAAAAAAGAGGCACACGGAGCACTGGAAGTTCATCACAATAACTTGGAAACGATGAACCGAAAATTCAGATTTCTGCCTTTTACATGTACTTTGCACTGGCAGATATTTACTTACTGTCAGATTTATCGTGTTTTCGACACGAATGTGGCCTGAAACTGATGTGAAAAACATCAGCAGTCTCCCTGACCGCACCTCCAGCATACGATCTGTGCCACGCATAAGCACACAAATCAGAGTCCAGTCACTTCAAATCTGGCCAAAGTTGCCCGAATGTGCTTTGGACAAGACTCGTTAACCAGCGATCAGATTCCAGCCGCATGTGCTTGTCAGTGTGCGCGCATGCGTACGCACGTGGGTTGGACTACAGTTCAGCGACCTGTTTATCAGTGGGTCACCCCTCCCTCTGCTGCACAGAATAGAGCATTTTGTTTTAAAGAGAGACTTTTACGAAAAGCGTAACGCAACAAAACAACTGGCGAGGTGAAACACACCGTTTTAACACTGACGGTATTAGCAGTCAACTTTCGGGCGCATTGTTTTGAATCCAGAAGGATAAGGTAAAACCGCTACATGGATAATGCAAAATTGAACGGAATTACGGAAATTAGGGACTATTTCTTTAGTGAAAGCAGTTCCAGTGACCTGGCATTGTGTTCTGCGGATCATTCCGATTATGAAATCTTGTAAAGTGATATTTCCGTGCCTTGAGCACTGCAAGGAACCTCCATCAAAGTGGAGGCAGACATTGCAAAGCTATCTGCGACTGCCAGATACCACAAGAGATAAGTGACATGGCACATTTTTTGGCAATTTGTGTGTGTATGTATGTGTACGTGTGCGGGGGCACTTGTAATGTGTGTGTGGCTACCAGATTGCGCCACAGTTGCCCAATGTGGCCACCCCCACACACAGACACTCTCTCTCTCACTCACACACACACACACACACACACACACACACACACACACACACACACACACACACACACACACACACACACAAACACACACACACATCTATGCTGACGTTGTATTACAATTTCCTGGGTTGGTCTTTTTGTTCTATTTTGACGTAAAGCCATGATAATGCATGTAGATGGTCTCAAAACGCACACGCACACACACACACACACACACACACACACACACACACACACACACACACACACACACGAGAACACACACACTGAGTCTTCACAGCTTGAGGTGATGAGGTGTCAGATTTCCTCCTTCAACAGTGTCCTATGGTAAACAGATGTGAGTCAGTGCGTGTGTGTTTGTGTGTGTGCGTGTGTGTGTGTGTGTTTGTGTGTGTGTTAGAGAGAAAGTGTGTGTGTGTGTGTGTGTGTGTGTGTGTGTGTGTGTGTGTGTGTGTGTGTGTGTGTGTGTGTGTGTGTTTGTGTCCCGGACAGAACAGAGATAATCAGAGCTGCCTAATGACCCCTCCAGAGAGACCTCAGCTAATCCGCTGCACCTTTGGGGCACACGCACACACACACACACACACACACACACACACACACACACACACTGTGCTTTCCCACTTCCAGCCGGTTCTCATGGGGGTGCGTTTGGTTCTGGCCTGGAGAAGGCTGGGTGGGAGGGGTTGTTGGAGTAGAGTGCTGGTGCAGGTCAAAGGGGCTTCAGAGGAGATGAGTGCGTGCGGGTGTATGTGTGTCTCTGTGGATGAGTTCACACTGCAGACCTTTTTTTTAGGGCCGGTTTTGAAATCGATTTAAAACCTTTCAAGGCCCTCATCAGTTTCAGTTCAGATTGAGCAGAGGCCGTTATTGTCCCACGAGAGGAAATTCTTTTCGTGGCATAAGAACACAAAAGCATGAAACGTAACCATGATAACAACACAATGAGACACTTCCATTGTCACACAAAGATAATAAATATTTAGGAACTGTGCAGGACATTCAAAATAGCGTAAAGGATGTCTGA